>NC_041395.2:276580021-277780021 GCF_900747795.2 Erpetoichthys calabaricus
ATGAGTCAAAAGTTGAACTTTTTGGAAGGCAAATGTCCCGTTACATCTGGCGTAAAAGGAACACAGCATTTCAGAAAAAGAACATCATACCAACAGTAAAATATGGTGGTGGTAGTGTGATGGTCTGGGGTTGTTTTGCTGCTTCAGGACCTGGAAGGCTTGCTGTGATAGATGGAACCATGAATTCTACTGTCTACCAAAAAATCCTGAAGGAGAATGTCCGGCCATCTGTTCGTCAACTCAAGCTGAAGCGATCTTGGGTGCTGCAACAGGACAATGACCCAAAACACACCAGCAAATCCACCTCTGAATGGCTGAAGAAAAACAAAATGAAGACTTTGGAGTGGCCTAGTCAAAGTCCTGACCTGAATCCAATTGAGATGCTATGGCATGACCTTAAAAAGGCAGTTCATGCTAGAAAACCCTCAAATAAAGCTGAATTACAACAATTTTGCAAAGATGAGTGGGCCAAAATTCCTCCAGAGCGCTGTAAAAGACTCATTGCAAGTTATCGCAAACGCTTGATTGCAGTTATTGCTGCTAAGGGTGGCCCAACCAGTTATTAGGTTCAGGGGGCAATTACTTTTTCACACAGGGCCATGTAGGTTTGGATTTTTTTTTCTCCCTAAATAATAAAAACCACCATTTACAAACTGCATTTTGTGTTTACTTGTGTTATATTTGACTAATGGTTAAATGTGTTTGATGATCAGAAACATTTTGTGTGACAAACATGCAAAAGAATAAGAAATCAGGAAGGGGGCAAATAGTTTTTCACACTGTATATATTATTCTATATATATATATATATATATATATATACACACATATCAACATATATATATACACATACATATACACACATACATACACACACACATATACATATATACATATACACATACATACATAGTGCGTTGTAACACGGGCTGTGATTGTTACATGGGAGGGAGACAACAAATCACAGCTTCCTGCTTTCTAATCGGGCCTGTGATTGGTGCTTTGACGGATGCCCAGATCCCACAGTATCTCCCCTTAGGAGAGGCGTTAGGCAAGTGTAATTGAATAGCGGTGCTGCAAGTTTAGCTTTACACCTGTTTTTAAGGCTTATTGACTGAAAGGGGCTTTCACAAAAAAAATTAGGGCTTTGCTCCATAACCTTAATTTAACCTTACAGTTTACACCGTGCTTTGTTTCCGCAGTAGCGAAGTGATCACTCCTGCTGCGTTCAGTCAGTTCACGTGAGCCGCTCTCTTGTGTGATTTTGCGATGTCCACGGCTTTATTTAATGTTAGCTAAGACACGGCACTTCAAAGTTTCTCGCTACAGCAATTTTAACTCTGTTACAAAGTGATCCAAATCTCGTTTATACCTCGTGTGTTCTCATTAAACTTGTATCTCGCGAATATGGTATTGCAAACGGCAGCGGGAGCGTTTCTATAAACTTAATTTAAACTTACGGTTTACACCGTGCTTCGCTTCTTATTGTTTCGCTGCCTTCTCAATTGTGTACGTACTGCGTTCACAGTCACACAGTAATATATATATACAGTGATCCCCCACTATATCACGGTTCAGCTATCATGCCCCCACTATATCGCAGATTTTTTCGGTGGAACATATCTAATGTTCTATTGCGGAAATTCTGCTATATCGCGGAAATCTGTGGTTTTATAGTGATCATTTTTTATGGGTCCAGGGAAGGAAGAAGATGAAGGCCTATCACTTGAACGGCTGGCAGTAGTTGTGAGAAAGGCCAAACAACTGCAGGCAATGATAGATGACTGGGATCCCGAAATGCTTCAGGCGTTGCAGTTTCGCAATGCCGTTGATGCAGCCAATGAAGTCTATAAAAACCTCCTTGCCCAAAAGAAGAAGCAATGCCAGCAACAGCCTATAATAATGTTCCTTACCCCAACAAACAAAGAAAACACGCCTACACCTTCAGTGGAAGCTGCCATCCAGCAGCAGGAAGAAACCCCTCCTAAACCACCTGAAGGTGAGCCTTCAGAAGAGCTGTAAATGCTCTGCTTTGCTGTGCAGTATGTACTCTTCACCTTCATATGTATTTCATCGTGTACTGCCCAGCTAATTCATCATCATCATTCAAGTTATGGAGTGTATCTTCACTGATGAGCACCCATACTGAGCTTATAATGTTTTTATTTTTACATATTCCATTATGAGCGATACATATATATATATATATATATATACACACACACACAAACACAAAATACCCAATGATGTGTGAGAGCACTGTCCTTGTATGCAAAGACTTCATCCACATAGTCCAGTTTCCTTCCACATTCTAAATATGTCCATTTTACATTATTATACTGTTTCTGAACTGGCTGAAAATTCAACTTGATTGCTTCTGATACTGCCAGGATAGCCTCCTTCCCCTTGCATTTTGACATACAAAGATAACCTAATGCCCAATATGCACCAGCACATATCCTAATGATTAAATTAGGATTCTGCCTGCCAGGACCCACCTCTTCCTGCCAAAAACCTTTAGTCAGTGTGTCTTGGCGACTTGCATCATTACAACATTTTTCTTTTTCAACACGCTATACCTTGTGTCTTATTTGAATATATAGAGTTAGCCTTCATGGTGCCCCAAAGATCTATCATCTCCTTTTGTCTCTTTGTTACAATATATATATTTATATATTGTGTACTGTATATACAGTATATCACTACAAACTCAAACAAATTATTGCTGTTCTATTCCTGTGCTACCCTTTGTTGGACAATATAATGCACAGCAAATCGACCACACAAAAATGGCTAACTATGGAATTTTCTACCATAGCACCTCACATAACAATGTGCTGCTTGCTTCCTGAACAAGAGAGTATTAAAATGGCAACCCTACACATTCAATAAAGGTCAGCACAATACTAAAAGCATAAAGTGACATGACAGACCTGCAGTGCGGGTGCAATGTCGGTTGTCATTTAATACAACATTTCTTAAACTATTGCACATTTGAGATGGTTTATAATATGATTGTGCAGTACAATATTTCTGAAACTATGGCTTGGTTCACGGACATATTTGTGATTGGTAGTGGAGTCTGTCCATGTACGAGTTCTGCGGAGAATGATATAGGGACCCTCGATTTAGTGTTCTATTTATTGCAGTAGTATGCGATTTGAGATATAGCTTATAAACAATGCCAGCAATGCATCACAGGGAACTTTTGTTTTCATGATACAAAAACCATACCTCTCACACCCTGAGAAATAACTTGTGTTAACAAAACCTCAATATAAAATAATACAAAAACAGCCCAGAGAAATATCTTTGTAACATTTGCTAGCAAAAGAAGGAACTAAGAATAAAGAATTAATTGAGCAGGTTTAAACAAAAGACCAGAATATGGGTGTACTGCTTAGCATGATTCTGCATTCACACAGTAACATCAAGAATCCCAAAGTATTCAAGGTTGGACCTTACAAAAGCACACGGCTTACAACATAAATACCATCAACTACAAAAGCACAAATTAGGCAGAGTGGCCTTGGATGAAAATGGATGTGTGGCTATGATATTCCACCTCAAATGGACACATTCTCTTGTGTTGAGACAGTTGAAAAGCTAGCTAGCTAAGCGCTAGCCTTTTCATGGGAATTGTTACATACAGTATGCATAATAGACCTAACTATTTTACATTACAGCAAGTAAATTTGAAATTAACACACAAATAATTTTTAAACTTACACTTTTACTGTAAAACTTCAGTAAAAACAATATTTGGAATTAACTTTCCGTCAATATCGCTTTGTATTTTGATTCCATCTTTGGAGTTACAGCGTGTAAACGCAACGTATAACTGCCCGTGAGTGAATATCGTTTCTTTCTCTCTAATAAATAAACCGACTTTTTCAAATGTTTGTCCCTGTGATTTGTTAATTGTCATAGCAAAAGCTATTCTAACGGGAAACTGTAAACATTTTAATACGAATGGCATATCAAGATCTCCTTTGGTGTTTAATGTTATCCACGGAAGATGTACTACATTACCTTTCTTGTCGCCTGTTAAAATTTTAAATGTCAGAATTGTTCGACCAATTTTGAATACAACTAATCTTGTCCTATTACATAGCTCATCACTCATACATAAATTACGCAATAACATTACGATACATCCTTCTTTCAACAGTAATTTGGCCGGTGGAAGACCGGATGGTGTTAATGGTTGTAGATATCCTACAGGATACTGTAGGTTGATGTTTTCACCTTCCACACCATCACCACCAACTATTTCAGCATAGTCTATTGATACGCATTTAACCAATTTGCTGTGTAACCGATCAACAATTTTCATGTTAAGTCGTTTGACTTCATCGTTTCTCTGTGCTAGGATTGCCCGTGTACTCATTTCTTCTGTTGATAACCCTTCAGGATGAAATTCTTCAATAAGATTTGGACATAATAAGTCTTATTTTATTGTGAACTTAAAATGAGGAAAACATAAAAATTCATAAGAGCTGGGAATGTAGGAACTGTGTCTGACAAAAGCATTCACACGAATGAGAGGTGAGAAGACCGTAGGCCGTTAACCGTAAACGGCTGAGAGGAGGGCCGGACTTGAAAAAAATCTCTTGGCAATAGTCTCATCTTGTCTCAGCTCAAGATTTTCTTTTATATTAGAGAGATATAAAATGCACCACATATGTTTAAAGTAATCTTACCCCCAAATTCAAGTTATATTTTATAGTGTAAGGTTCTCAAAAAAAAAAAAACAAAGGCTTTAGCCTGTCAGGATGTACTGGGTTATCTTGATTGAAGATAAGCTTCAATGTGGACTGGATATATCTTTAAAGTATATGAAGGAACTCTGCAAACACTGAAGTTTTCATTTTCGAATCCCTCACTTGGTATTTTTTGTTTCAAAAATAACTCAAAGCCCGTATTAGAAAGGTGATTTTCTAATCCAGGGTGTTCACATCACAAAAAGTAATTCTTTATTAGGAGACCACAAATTATGGCACAATGTTTAATAATGTAACATGTTAGAAAGGTCAACAGGACTAAATTCATGCATATACTGTATACATAATGTATAATGTCCTTGAAACTGAAAAAAAGCTACGACATGGCTGACAAAGATAAAAACAAAATTACTTCTACTTTATTTGAGGGTATTACTACAGTTAGCAGAAGACTTCAGTAGAAAGTCTCAAACATGTAATAAAAATTAAAACTATTGACTCTCAGATCTATCATGCCATTACTAATCAAAGCTGCAAAGATGATCTATTTATTGGTTTAAGGAAACTGGACTTTGGACTGAATCGCTTGCTTTAATCGGTAATCAGACAATTGTATATCCCTTTAGGGATGTGGGATGAAAATTTGAGTATCAAAATAAACTGGAAAAAAAATACACAGGAGCCAGGTGTGAGCTTTGAACCCAAGACACTAAAATCTTACAGCTACAGAACTAACCACAATGTCACCTTTTTTACAACACACTATTATATGTGGATTATCCATCCATCCATTATCCAGCCCGCTATATCCTAACTACAGGGTCATGGGGGTCTGCTGGAGCCAATCCCAGCCAACACAGGGTGCAAGGCAGGAAACAAACCCCGGGCAGGGTGCCAGCCCACCGTAGGGCGCACACACACACCAAGCACACACTACGGACAATTTAGAATCACCAATGCACCTAACCTGCATGTCTTTGGACTGTGGGAGGAAACCGGAGCACCCGGAGGAAACCCACGCAGACACGGGGAGTATGTGGATTATTCACATCTATAATGTATTACTACGTATCTGTGTTTTAGTAGCCAATGCATCTGAGTTAAACATTTGCTCTTTGTAAGAGATTGATAAAAAACATTTGAAATGCATACACATATAGATCAAATATTGAAATATTCATCATGCAAAACAAGTATGAGGTATTGACTGATTATTTTGTTTATGAGTATAAAATAATATGCGTCATAGGGCTGACTAGTTCTAAATGATGTAAAAATTACCCATCATAAAATTTAATTTCAGCTTATGGTTTAGTGTGCATACATCCATGTACACTGCATTGATGTTTAATGGTGCATGACACTCTAGGAGGCTCCCATTGCCTTACTTTGACTCTTACAAGCTGCTTCAGCTGATATCACAATAAAGCAAGGATGTTAAAAAAATAAAAGCAATGAGTGCAGCTATCACTGGACAAACTGTACACTCATTGTGTTTGTTGTCCCTTTTCAGTGAATCGAATCTCCAATTAAACCACAGAATAGGAGGAATTTCCCTTCTTGCTATGGAAGCAAGATGTCACCGACGGCAAGTAATAGCTATAAACAACTTAAAAAAGGTGTTTTTTATTTATTTCAGGCAGGAAGAACAAAGTTAGAGTAAAAAAAAAATGAACTGAAAAAATGTATGCACTTTGAAAACAGCATTGAGTTTTTACTTACTGCAGACGAGAACATATAAACAAGGACAGACTTTAATAGATTATAATTTAAATTCAGAGAATGTAAATTAACACATTGCTATATTACCTTTGTGAATATGAATAAGCACTCTTGAAAATCTCTGTTAAAGAATAAATAGATGTGATGGACCTTGTGATGGACCAGTATCCTGTCTGTGGTTAATTCCCACTGAATACTTTTCACATTGGATCCTCATCAAGTGTGTACTGCATTAAGCATGTTAGGAAAAAAAATAATGTATTCTTTTCTATTTTTCATGCAACTTTCTTGAATTATCAAACAGAAAGATGTACATATAAAAACGTAATTTTACTAACTACTGTAATTGGGAATGCAGTGGATTTAGAAAGTATCCAGGCCCTTTCACATTCTGCACACTTTATATTTTGCTGTAGATTTAATTTTAAATATATAAATGTATATATTGCCCTTGTTGCCCATCTATAACAAAATTAACATATTTTCAGAAATGTTTGCAAATTTATTAAAAATCAAAAACTGAAATCTCTCATTCATAGTAGTATTTAGATTCTTAATTGAATACTTTGAAGAAGCCCCTCTGGCAGCAATTACAGCTTTGAGTCTTCTTGGGCACGTCTCTTTACTCTCTCTTTACACTCTTGGATTTGAGCATCTTCAGGTCTCACTGCAGATATTCTATGGGGTTTAAGTGTGGACTTTGCCTGGGTCACTCAAGGACAATCAGAGACTTGTCCCAAAGCCACTCCACCATTGTCTTGGCAGTGTACTTTGGGTCATTGTCGTGCTAAAAGGTGGGCCGTCATCCCAGTCTGAGGCTGCATGCACTATGGAGTAGAATTTCTTAGTTGACCTTTCTGTATTTGAATGTATTCATCCTTCCCTCAATTCTGACCGGTATACCTGTTTCTGTTGCTGAGAAACACCCCGATACCATGATGCTGCAAACACCCTGCTTTAACCGTAGGTAGGGTATTAGGCAGGTGACGAGCAGTGTCTGGCTTTCATCAGACATACTGCTTGGATTTCAGCCCAAAGAGTTTGCTTTTTGTTCAGTCAGACCTGACATGCAGTGTGAATTGTGGTATTGGTGGCTCTGAGGCTTAGGATCTGCGCTGGTATCCAGAAAGTTGCCGGTTCAAATCCCCGTCACTGCCAAAAGAGATCCTACTCTGCTGGGCCCTTGAACAAGACCCTTAACCTGTAATTGCTCCAGGGGCACTGTACAATGGCTGACCCTGCGCTCTGACCCCAAGGGGTATGCGAAAACTAACAAATTTCTAATACGAGAAATCGTTTAAGACGAAATAAAGAACAAAAAAAAAAAAAAAAATTTTTTATATACACCGTTGTGTATCTGTCTAAATGATGATCAATCAATTCGGTTTACTACGGGTGGACTCCAATCAAATTCAAGACACATCTTAAAGATAATTAAAGCAAATAGGATGCACAAGATTGCAATATGGAGTGCCACTGCAAAGGTGAATACTTACATGAATTATTTCTTAATAAATTTGCCAACCTTTTACTTTGTCATAATTATTATCTTTATTGAGTGTATATTGATGGGCAAAATGGTAAACTTACCCATTTGATATAAAATCTACAAAATTTGCAGAAATTAAAAGGGTCTAGATACTTTCTGAATTTACTGTGTATTAACGAAACAGTTTGATGGTAATTAAGGTTTATTTAAATGTTTCATCATTTGCCAAGTTAATAAAGATCAACTGCACTCATCTAATCTCAAAGACCATTACCAAGCAGTATTGATTCATGTAAATCTTCCAGCCATTGCTCTTCTGGATGTAGTAATTACCGTATATTTTACTTCAATATGCTGCACTGTATCAAGCAGGTAGGAATGACACAAACATACACAAGGAACACTGAGTTTCACAGCCAGAAATTTATGCAAACAGCACCTCTCAGTTTTTATGTTCTTCTATTTGAGGCATCATAACATCACAACAAAACAAATGTCCCTCCATGCATTTTAAAGCCAATTATCAGAATCATGGGAAGCCAGCACTTCCCTGGAGAAGAAGAGGAGAAGAAGGTGCAAACTCCACAAAAGCAGTGCCTGGGCCAAGACAAGAGACTGGATTCATGAGGTAGTATCATTAACCACCTCCCTCCCAGATTTGAGAATGTCACATTTAGCTGGGCTCTCTTTATCTATTAATATCCATCCATCCATTTTCCAACCCGCTGAATCCGAACACAGGGTCACGGGGGTCTGCTGGAGCCAATCCCAGCCAACACAGGGCACAAGGCAGGAACCAATCCTGGGCAGGGTGCCAACCCACCACAGGACACACACAAACACACCCACACACCAAGCACACACTAGGGACAATTTAGAATCGCCAATCCACCTAACCTGCATGTCTTTGGACTGTGGGAGGAAACCGGAGCGCCCGGAGGAAACCCACGCAGACACGGGGAGAACATGCAAACTCCACGCAGGGAGGACCCGGGAAGCGAATCCAGGTCTCCTAACTGCGAGGCAGCAGCGCTACCACTGCGCCACCGTGCCGCCCCTTTATCTATTAATAGGACATGACAAAAATAATTACATTATTGCATGAACACGTCATTCTTAATGGTGCACAAATCTTTGTCCATCACTGTATTATGATAATGCATATGCTGACAAATTCTAACAGACCTTCCATCAGCTATCATCAAACCAGCTTAAGTGTCACAAGTGTTAGAGCCTATCCTACCAGCTTTAGGAAACAAACCAGAAGCATCATAGGACACACTCACATTCATAAGGGGCCAAATAAGAACTGGCAATAAATCAAACAAACATGTTTTTAGTTAGGTCAGGAAATCTAGAACACCCCCCAGACAAAAACCCATGAAGACGTGACCAGAACATGCAAACTGTTCACAGACAGTGACAAGGCTAAGACTTGAACCTATGACAAGATGAAGAATTTTGTTATTCCAGACAGTTGGAAATTAATAATCAGACTGATTAATTAAGTGAAATAAGTAGTATTGTGCATGTTACAAATAGAATAGTCCCTGAAAGAGAAGCCAAAAACAAAGATTTTGCACATTTATTCAGGAATCCATTACCATGAGTTGAAATTCAGGGAACAAACAATCCAATATGAAGCTCCTCAGGGAGTGGGCCAATCACAGAGTAGACTTATATAATTGCTTCTCATAAAAAAATGATTAAAATTAACAAGAGTATGTTTATAGGAGTCCTAACTTTATTGTAATGTTAATTGTTTCAATCTGTGAAAAGATGAGGTCATAATTAGAGATCGGGTGGTCCTGGCCCAGGGAACAATACACTAAGGCATGTCACAAACTGTGTGGAGCAGCTTTAATTAGTCCCAACTGTGTGGTGAGGACCACAGGAGGAGTCAGTGCTGCAAGTGAGAGGAGTACTACACTGTACTCAATTCTGCTGCAAGGGCTTTGTGCAGCAACAATATAATTTATTCAGAGGAGCAGGTGTCCATTTCTGTGTTCAAACACTCTTGACTATAGGAGACGCTGTAACACGCTGAATTTGTAGTACGGAGCATTTCAAAGAAACAAAGAAACAATTAGTTGAAAAAAATCAACAGGAGGGCAACAACGTTGTTACTTTCCAAGCTCTCAAACTACTGACTTGATCTATGCATGAGATGTGTTCCTACGTTTGTTTATTTGATTAAAGCCCTGTAAGAGACTTTGCCATCTGATTAGCAATGTCAGCCTGTTGTTGTCTGAATGTGAATGAAACTGATACAAGCAGATTTCAGCGACAAGGAACGCATGAGGCCATGGATTTAACAAAAAAAACACTCCATTCATAAAATTCATTAATGGTGAGCCTCACTGAAACAAGCTCTATTTCTGGCACTAGAAATTGTGAGGTTCATTTAAGGCAGTGAATCAGGCTGAATAACTTACACTGACAAAAAATTTCTTATTGATGCACTGGACACTTAAACGAATGAAATGGGCCTACATGGTCATTCTTTGACCAATTTTAATTTTGTAACTTTTTGTCTTATTTTGGCACCAAAGCCAATCACACCAGCAATGTCAAATCAAGTACTGTTTACCTGTACAGTGCTTTCCAGTTATAATTTTTCATGCACAGGTTCATGCACTCAACCTAGTCTCTCCTATTATAATGTAAAAACACACACTAATTCCTTTATTACCTATTAGCTGTATTATTACAATTTATTCTTAAGTAACCTGGCTAACTGTTTAATATATTACAAGTCCAAAATGACACTATCACATACAGACCAATAAACATAAAAAGCCCTTATCCAGCTCAAATATACTGGTTTTCTTTATGATATCCCTTCTTCAACACTCAATCACCAATCACAAAGTCCCAGGATATCTGTCATCACTGCATGTCTCCATACCAGATACTTGAGATTCCCTGATGCAGGGCTTGTTATAATTCCAAAGCTTCACTGTGCACCTCTGTACACACACTCATTTAGATTTATGGCTGTGACTCTCTGGAATACTCTTTCAGACTTATAATGAAGCTCTAAACATGTTACTGCTAAATGATACTTGGAAACACACATTTTGCTTCTTGTGTTTGTGTAGGTACAGTGATACAGAAGCTAGTGCTGCTGCCTCACAGCTCCAGGGTCCTGGGTTATCTGTGTGCTGTTTGCACATTCTTCACATGTCTGCATTGGCTTTAATTCCACATCGCAATGACATGTAGATTACATTAACTGGCTAATCTAAACTGGCCTGTCATGAGAGAATATGGGCATAAGCATGTGCATTAGGTTGGTTCCTGCCATGCACCTGATACTACAGGGACAGGCTAAGTTCCCCCAGTGCATGCAGTGGTTAGATGGATGATCTCAGTAGACTCTACTTGCAACCCTACTCTCTAATTGATTAATCTGTACTGTTCCCGATTCTGCTGAAAGGTCCATTCAGGTCCTTTCACATTATTTAATGTTTTGTAGGCTCTATAAAGTATCCATCATTGCATTCTGTCATATTTCATATTAATTTGCTACTTAGAATGGTACTTCTGTTTGGTTTGTGAAGCGCGTAGTGATACATGCTCCTTGAAGGGCACCATACAGAACAAGGACTCACTGAAAGATTGGAACATTGACAAAAAAAATCTGAATTTTCTCAGCAACCAATTGTTTTTGTTCAACTCCATGCCATGCATATTTAATATAACCGATACTTCCCTTAGAAGACAGGAAAGAGGTTACAGTTATTTAGGGACCAGTGAGTGTGGACACTACCATTTTACCTTTTCAACACCTGCCACCTAAAGGTTCTCTGCATAATGCACCATTCCACTGCTGGTTTGGTATTGATTTTCATGTAATGGTAATAGTCTCTTCAAAGGCATGTTAGTTTAATTTTAATTTAATATTTGCCTTACAAATGACTGGTACCCTCCCAAAAGCAAGCTGTTGCCAAATATCCAATGCTATTTAGATAGGCTCTGACCACTACAATTTGGCAATGAATAAATTAATCCTGATGGATTGCTGAACGGATATATAATTAATTGAACAGTAATGTGCCTTTTGTGGTGAACATCTCATGAAGTGCAACATATTCCTAGAACCTAGAACAATAATACAGGAATGGTAGATGATTTGCTTGAGGTCATGTGGTAAGAGAGTTGTAAATTTGAATCTATGCCCTTGTGGCATAATTTCCAGGTCCTCTGACATTAGGACCAATGTTCTTAACCTGCACAGTTCTTGCTAGAAGGAGAAAACAGTGGCTTCAATATTCTCAAAGTATTAATCCCTCAGGAAAACAATAGATGACGTACAGGACCAAGTAATGTTTAATAATCCTGCATTTGTTCCTGTTCTGAATGCAAAAACAGAAAGATCCGTTCAAAATCTTTTAGTATACTAAGTAAAACATGATAGCAATCACTGAACACAACAGCTCTCCTAATGTCAAATGCTCAATCACTTTCAGCTACATAAAATGTAAATTGATCATCTTTAAGGTTTTTCGATGTATTTCTGGTATTAAACTGTACTCTCACTATAATTTACAGATACGGCATCTTTATCCACCCTGACAAACACGTGCTGGCTGGTGGCCACAGACCAGAAAACAAATTAATATTCTAGATGTACTCTCACCAGTTTCCCACATGATCATTTATTAGTCCTTTTCACCGCAAAGGTTCAGGGCACAATAAGCCTAATTAGTATTTTAATAGATAACTCAGCTAGGCCTTGTGCATTTGCATGGACTTACTGAATGTTAAATTAAGGACAGAGATTTTCCTGACGCAGTCATTAAGTCATAAATTATTTAGAAAGAAAAAAGCAAAGTACCAACAAAAATACACTCTTTAAAAAAACAAAAACAGAGACTCTTTTGAGAATTGCCCCATAGGCCAAGATTTCTGTGTCCTTAATCATTATTAAATGACTTAACATGACATGCTGAGCTTGGCGAATGATTGCATCCCGACAAGAGAACAAATTACAAACGAAATGAAAGATCAAGCTGTATTAGAGGCCCGCCTCTGGGAAATGAAAATCTTTAATTCTCTTTTATATTGACATTTATTTGGCTGCCATGAATAACAACATAGCAATCAGATTTAGCTCTGCTTGCCACTGTATGGCTTATCCCAGAGCTCAGAAATTCCTTGACATTTATCATGTTTGCCTTTGTAGAAGACATCTCAACATACTCTCTCTTCCCACCTAACATTCATCATGAATTTTATATAAAGTTCACAGAGCCACAAAACTTTGTCTTCATAAAGAACAAATGAAAAAGGCTAGCAGGTATTATTCATCACTGTGAAGCACCTATAAGACGACAATAGATGTGTTCATTTTCTCTACAACCTCGGGGGCTTGGGTTTAACCTCAGCCCAGACATCAAATGAGTTTCTGAATCTGGGAACTTAGTCCGTGGCCAGAAAAAGAATGAGACCCTTGTAATATTCCTTTCCTGACGAGGTTTAGGGAAGTAGTGATTTCTTGGAACACCCTTATCGGTCTAGGGGGACTGATGCTGTTAACATTTGTATGATAAACCCAATGCAGTGAAAAATGACTTGTGTGTCTCAGTGTCTTAAAAACGTGATTCTGTGCTGTAAATGCATTCAAGAGTTGCCCTTTTTGCCTTGATGCTCTATTGCTAACCCCTCCTCTCTGTCTCTACTGGAGATTTATCATAGTCAACGGCTGAAAATATCTAAGGTTACCTGCTTCCCTTGTACTTGTCATTATTGTCTAGTCCTTATTTTCTCATCTGTAACCTGTAATCTGTTTTATGATTTCATAAAGTGTGAAGAGACATACCACAGCTCGGTGTTTTTCAAAGAGGCACACAAAGTCATGTCTTCCACAAAACATTTTCCCTACTGAAGACAGGCTTTTTACCAGATAACCAACACTGAACTAATTTTTTGAACTATCTAATAACCTATATTTACATTTTTCATGATGTGAAATAGACAAACTATAGATATACTTCACAACAAGCCATAAATTGAATTATGTTACTATCCAAACAAACAAACAAACAAACAAAGCGATAAACAATAAATAAGGAAATATACCACTGGTGACTACGGTGCCATCTTTCCCTTGGGTGAAGACTACAATTCGCTGTCTCTTCTTGTTTACCTTTGGCAACTTCTGTACCCGCCTTGCAATTTCTTCTATATCTTCTGTCTAATAAATTAACCACAAATAAAAAAGTCAAAATAAGCAAAAAAATAAAATAAAATAAAAAAATAAAGGTATAAAACAATGCATGCTGCAGCACAGTCTTTGTTGGAGGTTAAATCAGGGCAAAGAAACAAGGCAGGAAGGCAAAACATGAATAAAGTATAAAGGCACATTAAATAAAAACTATATATACTTCTGCTCAAACGTTTTAGAACACCTTGGTTTTTCCAGTTTTCCTCCACATTTAATCAGTTGAAATGCAATGAATGACCTAAAATGGTGAAAAGGTAAGAAGTAAACTGGCAGAGATTTAAATTTAAAGTTTAGGATAGCAAAAACTGAAAATGGGCCTTCTTTAGAGAAAGACCAAAAGGTTACAATCTACAGATGTTCTGCATTTAAAGTAAATTAAGCTTTGCAAGTTAAAACAAACAATTTGCACAGGTGTTCCATCTTCTGTTGATTACTTAAAAACCCCCTGTCTGTCTTAAAGCAGAGTTGGAAAAGACTGTAATACTACACCCTATGAAGTACTCCTTGGACAATATTATAATGGCCTAGAACAAATAAACATATAAACATAGCATATAAAACAATAAATGAAAGTACCATTAAGTGTACAAAATGTTATTCAAATTTTTAATTCATCAAAGTAGCCACCTTTTGCTGATATAACAGCCAAACTGTGGAAACCCTTTTGATTCACAATGCCAGTCACTCTGTGCAAGTCACCAACTCTGCCTCAGGAACAATCTCCTCAGTCTGTCAGTGGAGCAGGACAGTGACAGCAGTCTGTTGCTGAAGCTGCTCCTCTGTCTGGAGATGATACTGCTCAGTGGATGCAGTGGATTCTCCATGATTGACAGGAGCCTGCTCAGCGCCCGTCGCTCCACCACAGATGGCAAATTGTCCAGCTCTGTGCCTACAATAGGGTCTTCCTTCCTCACCAGTTTGTCCAGGTGTGAGGTGTCCCTCTTCTTTATGCTGCCTCCCCAGCACACCACCGCGTAGAAGAGGGCGCTCGCCACAACCGTCTGATAGAACATCTGCAGCATCTTATTGCAGATGTTGAAGGATGCCAGCTTTCTAAGGAAGTATAGTCGGCTCTGTCCTCTCTTGCACAGAGCATCAGTATTGGCAGTCCAGTCCAGTTTATCATCCAGCTGCACTCCCAGGTATTTATAGGTCTGCACACAGTCACCTCTGATGATCACGGGGTCCATGAGGGGCTTGGTCCTACTAAAATCCACCACCAGCTCCTTGGTTTTGCTGGTGTTCAGTTGTAGGTGGTTTGAGTTGCACCATTTAACAAAGTCCTTGATGAGGTTCCTATACTCCTCCTCCTGCCCACTCCTGATGCAGCCCACGATAGCAGTGATGCATTACACATTTAAGACAGACAGATAGTTTTTAAATAATCAACAGAGGCTGGGATACTTGCAATTTGCAAGGCTTAATTTACCTGAACTGCTGCAGAACATCTGTAGATTGTAACCTATTAGTTGTTCCATGAAAAAGAACCCATTTGTAACATACCCTTTTTTCAGTTTTTGCTAACCTAAACTTTAAATTAAAACCTCTGATAGTTTACTACTTACTTTTTCACCACTTTAGGTCATTTATTGTATTACAACTGAATAAATTTGAAGAAAAATTGGAAAAACTGAGGTGTTTTAAAACTTTTGAACAGTAGTGCATATATAAGAACACACACACACCCACACATATACACACTGTATTTCCATAACAGCCCTCACCTCACAAAATAGTGAAAATGAATCAATAAATGCATGCATGAGAAATGTATATATACTGCATAAATCAGATACTCTCAAAAACATATGAACAGGTATCATTTGGTCTGTTATGAATGAAGGTAGATGTGTATGAGGGGTGGGTTGCTGCTTTGTGCCAGATGATGTTGAATTAGGCCCCAGTGTGAAAAAAAAAAGCAGATGTACAAAATGGATTGATGGATGGTGGACATTTGTTGCAGTGATGCATTACACTGAAGCCAGAGGACAGTTATGCATTGCTTTCTATTGAACACTAATCCTGCTTAGTTAGGCTCCCACTCTGTACAACATTAAATGATATGTTGTTTCAGAATATTGATGGATACGTATCTATCGATCTACGTGTCTACCTACGTCATGAACTAGGGGTTCCTAAACACAATTAGCCCCAAAAAATGACTTTAGATCCCCACTTATTGGGGTTTCTGTCAAAACTCCAGTTAGTAATGAGAGGGCAAACATAGAATATTCATAATTAAAAAGACTTATTTTTCAGAATTGCTGTTAAATAAAAATAAGCTCAGAGGAGCAAAAAAGGCAAAAGGAACTGAGGGTAGTCCCTTGAGATGAACAAATAGTTTATCCCACCTCTTGGGGAACCACCCACAAAATAGAGACATTTGATCCCCAGCTGGGGGTGAGGGTGGGAACCCTGGCTGAAACATAACACATACCTGTGTATATAAATTAAATGAAGTAAAATAAACACATGAAGAAATAATGTTGAGAGTGATAACCCCATCAAAACACGGAATAATATGTAATTTCAGAATACTGATGGTTATCTATCCATCTGTGTACAGTATATAAATTATGCAAAATAAAGAAATGACACTGAGAGTGACAAGCTTCAATATTACACAATATGCACTTTTTTTTTAGTAAACTAGAATTTACCATTAATATTAAATAAAACAATAGTTATATTCTGTTACACACATGGACAGTGAGCCGTTAAGATCTATCTTTCATCATATGTTTGCAGCAAATCATTGAAAGAGATAAGCTAATATGGTCAAGACCCTTAAACATCTCTGAGTAAAGACTTCACTTAAAACTGAATCAAGGTATTACACATTATCAGTAAATCTGCAAACAGAAGGGGAGCCGACTTCAAAAAGTCACAAATCCGCACTCCTGACACTCTGCTTGCCTTTATGTACTAAGCACTTATCTAAACACTGTGCAGGATTTAAAACACTTAAACTCAACATTTGGCCTACAGAAACAAGTCCACCAGTGATTGTAATGCAAGCATGTCACCAGCAAAACAGGACTAGACAGGGAGCTACAATCTGTGGGAAATATTGCACACATAAAGGACTAGACAATACATGTAATAAAATTTTTAAACCTGTTTAATCCAGTTCAGAATTACAGGGAATGTTATCATGCAGTTAAAACGAAAATACGAAGTACTTGTTAAAGCTTATTACTGGGAACTGCATTTTACAAAAATCAACAGAATTACAGTGAATTCACGATTAATGCAGGATGTGAATGTAATGATACCACCTTGCTTCCTAAAAAGTGGAAGTTTTTTTCAGACTTTTCAAAACTGGACATAGACTAAATAGAAACATAATATCTTAAAACTAGACATTATCAATTCATTTATTTAGTAACATTGCTTTGACCAGTTTTAGGTTTCACTGGAAAACTGGGTACAAGGCTGACAAAAACTAGGGTGCCAATCCACTGCTGGGTACATTTGCACACTCACATTCGGTCACCAATCAATCTATTTTAGGTATAGGTAGACAGCTGAAGCACTCAGGCAGGCAAAGAGAGAACATACAACTTCACACAGACAAGCGACAGGACTGGGACCAAATCAAGTATTCTGTGACAACAGTGACTTTCATAATTACCTGAAAAAAAAAGATGCAGTTTGCTATTTATTTAACAGAATAAGGGTAACTATAACGCAGAGTGTGACTTAAAAAGATTGATAAATGCAAATTATATATAAATTTGCTTCTTATAATTAACCTTATCCCTGTCAAATGGTGGTCAGACAATAGGGGATATCATTCTAACACACTCTGAAGGCACAGTGAGCAGGCTTTGTGGCTCCAAATGAAAAGAAAAAAAATCTAAATAGTTGAATGTTGTGCCTTGAGATGGTGACTACAATTGAAACGTCCCATATAAAACAAAGTTTTTGTTCTGTTTGTTAGTTTAAATTCAGGAAATGATATTACAACCTGCTATTATATTGATTGAAACCTAAAATACTTAGATATATTACAAAACACAGAAAAACAGCTCAATGCCTTTCTTTAGCAGATGTGTAACTAGTTAAATAAACAAAGTTGGTAGGGAAAAAGTACACGTTCCCTTGATTTTATAAGGCATGGGAATTACTAAGATTCCAAAGCATCTCATTTGAAAAAGGCAAAGCCACATGTATGTCTAACATTACCTCACACATCATAAACTTTCATACAAATGTGATTTATTGCCAATTCATTTGACCTTTAGCAAATCTGTCGCTTTTATTCCCTAGCTGATGGCCAGCAGTGGCAATGGCCTTCATCTGCTTGAAAGTCTGCTGGCACAAATGACTTAGAACCAGAGCTGTTTTTCTTTCTTTAACTACCTTTTATTTCATTTTTAAGTATGCTACAGGAGATTACATGTAGGAAAAGTCTCAACTTCCCTGCTTGAGGAAACTACTGTACTCACTATAAGTGGACTACTTTAAACCACAATTACTTTGCAGTTAAAGGAAATAAAGGTAAGTAAATTGGCATAAAAAATTTTCCATTTACATGACGTTCTATTTAAAAAGCAGACTATGATAGGCAGACCTATCCAAAAGCCCTGATTACCATCTTAATAAAAAATAAAATACAGCTACCTTTCTGGCAAACTCGCATTTCCTTCTGTAAAATTTTATCTACACTGCTGCTCTACAACTTGAACATTATAACACCTCATATAAAATACATTCAAGCTCAAATAAAACAAAGCATTTCTAGCAGCCCAAAAGCAAATACTCTTAGTTTCTCCCAGGGCTTGAGCTCCAGATATTTTCCAGGCTGGCCCAGCAATCAACTCTAAAAGGCTTAAGATTCTTGAGAGAAGGCAGGGTAAAAGAGTCTAAGTAAGTGCTAATGGAAAGGTTAATACTGTGGTGGTTAGCAGGCTACAGCAAAAGCAATTTGTCACTGTGACTGAATTTAAACCAAGCAGAGTCACGTCTGCAGCCCAGGGGTGCAATAAAAACACAGAATGGGTTGGCTTAATCCACAACTTCCGTCTTTTTATTGTTCTGCTAGAGCAAGATCAGAAGAATGGCTTCAATTGTTTATAACTCACAGCAAGTGTACTTAACGGGTTTGTCTAACTTCAGCACTATGAGATTCATGTGTAATTAAAAAAACACAGCAGAAAGAAAATGTAGAAAAGGGTTATTAAAATATTTTTTTCATATTAAAACATTAGAAGTAACTGCAGCTTCTTTCATATTGGCCTTTACATTGTGATACACTATTTGTTTTGCTTTCTCCTATTACTTATTTAAGTTACCAACTACCAGTATCTAAATGAGTTGTTCCAGTTCATTTATGTGGAGTTCTACAAGCCAAACAGAGAAAAATATACAGCCCCGGCACAGTACGTTAATGTCCATAAGCAATATTGAGGAGAACAGTCTATCTGGCTTTTATTTTATTTGGGGGTTATTATTGACTCTGACCTGAATTTTAAATCACATATTAATCAGATTAATAGGGATGCATTTTTTCACTTAAGAAACATAGCAAAAGTTAGACCTCTTGTATCATTAAAAGAAGCAGAGAAAAAGTTCATGCTTTTGTCTTCAGTCGACTAGATTACTGTAACGCACTCCTCTCAGGACTACCCAAAAAAGACATCAATCGATTGCAACGAGTGCAGAATGCAGTTGCTAGAATCCTAACTAGGAAAAGAAAATCTAAGTACATCTCTCCAGTTCTGATGTCACTACATTGGTTACCTGTGTCATTCAGAATTGACTTTAAAATACTGTTTATGGTTTACTAAGCCTTAAATAATCTCGCTCTATCTTATATATTGGAATGTCTGACACCTTATATGCCAAATCGTAACCTTAGATCCTCAAATGAGTGTCTGCTTAGAATTCCAAGAGCTAAACTTAAAAGAAGTGGTGAGGCGGCCTTCTGCTGTTATGCACCTAAAATCTGGAATAGCCTGCCAATAGAAATTAGCCAGGCTAATACAGTGGAGCAGTTTAAAACACTGTTAAAAACACATTACTTTAACTTGGCTTTCTCATAATTTCAATTTAGTTTACCCCTGATGTTCTGTATATTCAATTAATTATCATAACTATTCATGGTGGCTCTAAAATCCGTACTAACCCCTACTCTCTCTTCTGTTTCTATTCCTGGTTTTCTGTGGTGGTGACCTGCGCCACCACCACCTAATCAAAGCACCATGATGTCCCTCCATTGATGGATTAAAAGCCAGAAGTCTACATGACCATCATCATCAAGTCCTTCCATGAGAACCCTAAATACAAAGAGGACTGTTCTTTTATGTTAGGTAGAATGCCTAGAGGGGGCTGGGTGGTCTCATGGTCTGGAACCCCTGCAGATTTCATTTTTTTTTTCTCCAACCATCTGGAGTTGTTTTTTTTTTTTCCGTCCTCCCTGGCCATCAGACCTTATTCTTATTCTATGTTAATTAGTGTTGTCTTATTTTCATTCTACTTTGTCTTTTTTTCTCTTTTCTTCATCATGTAAAGCACTTTGAGCTACATTATTTGTATGAAAATGTGCTATATAAATAAATGTTGTTGTTGTAATCCATACTAACCCCTACTTTCTCTTCTGTTCTTTTTCCGGTTTTCTGTGGTGGCGATCTGCGCTGCAACCACAACCCGATCAAAGCACCGTGATGTCCCTACATTGATGGATCGAAGGCCAGAGGTCCACATGACTGTCATCATCATGTTCTTCCATGTGAACCCTGAATACAATGAGGCCTGATTGTGAGATCACTTATGTTAGGTAGAATGCCCAGAGGGGGCTAGGTGGTCTCGTGGCCTTGGAACCCCTGCAGATTTTTTTTTTTTTTCCAGCCGTCTGGAGATTTTTTTAGTTTTTTCTGTCCTCCCTGGCCATCAGACCTTACTTTTATTCTATGTTAATTAGTGTTCCCTAATTCTATTTTCTTATTTATTTTGTCTTTATTCTCTTTCTTCATCACGTAAAGCACTTTGGGCTACATCATTTGTATAAAAATGTGCTTTATAAATAAATGTTGTTGTTTATGGGGTTGAAGAATACAGGAGCACCTGGAGATGCTAGGTCACCCTCTGGGCTGTACAGCCATTGGGCTTCAATGTGTCATCCAGGACTCCAAAAGTAGTTTACCGTGTGGTTGCTGACCTTTGGAGAAAAATCTCTACCAGTCAACATTACAGAGAGCTTGGAGTTGGGAGGTAGAATGGATAACGTCTGTACTGCAGAGAGGAAGAATGTCCAGACCAAAGAAAGTCGGTCAAAGAGGAGGCTGTGATGCCCCTGAAAAGCACTTGGCTGAGTTAAATGGTCACTCACCCCAGCAGTTACAGGTGAATGACCTTGGTAAGGCATCAGTGTTATTATTGTTATTTCTGTGTTTAGACAACTCTCTTTTAGATTAATTGCTTCTTTTTGAGCTCGTAAGTGCCCCCTACCTCCAATAACTGCCACCATCAGCATGCACCACTGCTAATATGTAAAAATACAGCAATGCATTTAACAATTTAATATAAGAGAAAATATTAAAAAGCACTCATGTATGTAGCAGAAGAAATGCACCACTGATGAACATCAGCACTATTATGCCCCGAGTATCATTATATTTAAAAAAAGATGATAGTGTTACAGTATTTACATTTAATAACACTGCCGACACGGTGGATACAAGGATGTCTGACATTGCTGTATCATTCACAGAAAAGAATACTAACATAATTCACAGACAACTAAAATAAAGCAGCCCAACAGAACAAAATCCAATTCAAACACACAGCCTTTCAAGAAAAAACTTTTCATAAAATATGTTATCAGGATGATCTTTGAAGTACCTGTAACAGATATCACACAGAAAGTTTGTAACTCTGCAGCATAAATATAATATCTTTTTTATTCATTCTTTTTCTGTAAATGGTATTATGGTAATAGTATGTACTGTGTAGTTCAGAGAGGTGTGACGTCAAAAAAGGGGTTGCAAATCCATTAACATTTACAAAAATATGGTGAAACTATAATAACATTTCTATGAAATCCCTAGTAAATAGGACCTTCTCTGATCACACAGTGCATCAACAGTCAACCATAAGAACAGCTCAGACAAACCTCAACACAAGTACAGGTTCCTTTTAAGTTTACGTTTCTCAGATTCTCACTTCCCTTGTCTTTTCTGCTTCTGATTTATGGAAATCTCTTGCTTACTTCAATGATGTTAGAAACACTTAACTTTTCACCTCTCCAAAGTTAATTTAATTTGTTTCAATAGCCACAGGATGAACATCTTTATTAAACATTATTCATTTTTGTCCCACTTGATTCCGAGCTACATTTGCTTAACCTTTTCCCATCTGTAATTCTTCCAAGATTTTTTTTTATTAAAAAAACTAAAGCGAAGGTGAAAAAGCATGATAACTCAAGAGCCAAAAACAGAAATAAGATGGGGAAATACTTGAGAAGGCTGGAGATAAAAAAAAAAAGTGATTAAAAGATAATGGCAAATTAGCTTGCTGTGTGACAGTCTAATGAATAAATAGGTATAAGTCCGGACAGCTTCTACAACATACTGGGTAGAATGCAAAATAATATCTTACATAAACATTTTATATTAAAAATATAAATAACAAACAAACAACAAAGCACCTCTTGTAACAACACTACATAGATTAAAAAAGTACAAAACAAAATGTAATGTCCACTTTATAAAGTTACAGTTGACTTCATACAAATACTGTGACCAACAACTTTAATGAAGGAAACCATGACTCAAGCAATGAGAACAAACTTGTCATCCTTTGAAATGATCAGTACTCCTGCATTCGTGTGACTTAAAGGCTGCATTTAATGCTACTGATACATAAAAAGAAAAGTGTGCATAAATTGTACTTTTCGATTAAGAATTCAGCGCATTTTGAATAAGTGTGTAAACGTCTTAACAATCAGCTTAAAGTGATAACAGGTCATTTGCCACAGTGAAAGAGACATCCTTAGAGCTGAGCTCCAATGAGTATACCGTGAACCGACTTAAGAGCCCAGGCACTGCTTGGACAATGAGGTATGAATAAAGCAAACCCTTTGCCAAGATAAATACACATTTAACACACACACACACACACACACACATATTATACAAGTCATAATTTGCACATCCTGAAGAACTGAAATTTAAGGAAGTGGTTCAGGATACAATCAAAGAAGACATCTGAGCACGAGTCACAGATGCTTGACAGGCTGAAATAGGTTACAAACCCTTTATAAAGACTGTTTCCTTTCTGCCCACAGCACCAAGCTACTCTTTCAACAACTGGTCATCCAAACAATCCGAATCAAAAAACAATGCTTCAGATATTGTTGGAGGTCACAGAGAATTTCAGGGTAATTGCTGTAGATATTCTGACCTCTCTTGCACTGACCAATGGTGCTGTTCACAACTCCATAATAAGGATTGTGCTAAATTAGAGTGGCATGCAAGTGAAGATAATGAAAAGGAAACCAGTGGTCTACACAAGGACAACTCCTGCACTTCATAAACTTGATCTAAGGACCACCTGGATAATCCAAAAGGCTACCATAAGAATATTTTGTTCAGTGATGAAATGAAAGTTACACTGCTTAGGTAAAACATTTCACTTGTTTTGTTCAGGGACCGGTGATCTCTCTTTTTAGCCTACAGAACATGAGAAACTAGGTGGCAAAAACAAAAAACTGCAAGGCACGTCATTTCAACCATAAAGGATTATAGTGGGAGAATAATAGTGTGCATCTCAGCCATAATACCTAGATGGATGGCAGTCAGCAGGGGAACCTTAAATATATATCAATGCACTGGTGAACTGCAGCTTATAAGAATGTGGATCAAGTAATGTGACAATGGTGTGAAACACATTAGTACATTTACCACAGAACAGCTGAAGCTAAGTTTGAAAGTAAAACTCTATCCAGACTACAACCATCAGATAACGGTACAAACTTCTGTGCCACTTTGCAGCCCCAGTTCCATAAAAAAATATAAGCAAATTAAAAAAACGTGAATTAGTGTAAGCTGCCTTCATTCAGGGTGTTCATAAGAAGTGCAATGACTTACAAGAACAAGAATAGATTTACAAGAATAGTTGCAATAAATATTTGAAATATTAAAACATGTGCCTCGATTTAAATGTTTAACGTCTAAATATTCACAATTGTAACATAAATGTCTAGTTTTTTATCCTCTGACAGAGGTTGATAGAGGGCTAGATCTCTAGTAAAGGATCAAAAATGAAAAATAACACCCAATTGTATGGAATGTTATATATGTTTAATAAATGCAATTATAAGAAAAAGAAAAATAACATTGTATTTATAATCACTGACATTGAAATAGTCTAAAACAATACCTCACATGCTCATGTTTGAAATTTGGGAAGTGGCTCTTAAGAGTGCTACCAGTAGGACCAGTAAAGAATCAAATATCAAAAATATTACCGTATTGTCATGCATAATCTCAAAATAAAAACAACTCTCCACATGCCTACTTTGCTGATTCCCAGTTTTTCAAAGTTTTGTGAAAAGGAGGAACTTTGACCCCTTGTGTCCTATTACAGGGTGAACCCCTGGGGTCGGTTGATGTGGCATTCAGATGTTACATCCAGACTCCAATTCACATGCAGCACTGCAGGTGTCCAAACTGAGACCACTGGCAAGAAACACTGCCACCTATTGATTTGGGGGATGAACTGCTCCTGAATTCCAGCACTCAATCCATGAGTCTTTCCGGCATCCCAGCCAGGATGGGTATTACAGGGTGTCCAGGATTAATCAACAGCTAAATGAAGACTTTGAAATCACTGCCACTAAAAGAGGTGCCATGAATTACTAAATCCAAAAGTAAGTTGAAAAATGTATTCAATTAATACATTAAAATATAAGCATTTTGGTAATGTTTATTTAAATAAATTCTCTTTAGTAAGAAGGCAAAGCTAAAGGACATGCTTGGGAAGGAATACTGTTAATTCTGTAGGGTTCACAAACATAACCCCCCACCACTGACTGCACAATCACTTAGCTTTAAAGGTGTTAAAACTGGATTTGTAAAAGACGTATGCCATGTTGATAGTCTATCTTATCCAGTTGAAAGCTAGTTTCCCTTCATGACAGATAATTGCAGGATAGGTAAACTATTAGGGAATTTCAAAACTTGAGGAAACTATTCCTTTAAATGTTATTAATAATTCCTATTAATGTTAACTTAAACTTAATAACAATGGCAGATTCAGAAAAAAATTTGGAAGGAGGCTACCAAATTTTGATAAAGATTTCCTAGTTTTTTTTTAAAATTAGTTCTTCTATTTTAATAACCAAGCGGTATTCATTTTCTGTGAATGGTACATTAGGCTATAGTAAAATCCAAAGAAATCGATTTCCTTAACATCTATTGCAATCTGTTAATGGATGAGCTGTACAGAAAAATTAAATCACAATTCATCTACAAGCTACTTTCAAAGCCAATTAAGAACCACTAGACGGAAGAATATCACATAGCACGAGGCAAAGATATAATCAAGGACTAACAAAGACACCAGACAGCTCATATCTCTCTACTTGAGATGTAAATGAGCTTATTATCAAAAAGCTTTTATTCAATCGAGTAAATGATTAGGCATTATCCAACAATAGCTTATGTGTATATATTTTTTTGGTATATTAAGTTTATTTTCAGAGGATGAGATAACCAAACACAGATCCAATCATTAAAATGTCCATGATTTGCATGCAAGCTGCATTAATTAATTTTAGTCTATAGTTTTTGACTATTTATCTATTAGCCACCTCCTGCATGTCAATGTTCTGGTACTGAGTTGCTGTGACATTCTCAGGTAATGAGAACTAGCGTTTCAGAAAGCACTGGGTGCTTGCCATTCCAATCCATACGTTTTTTACAAAAAGGGTCTCTTTAAAACTTAACAGATCTGATCTCATATCTCATACTTGCTCAAGCCTTCCTCACAAATCTGCACCTGAACACTTCACAAATTAGCTGGCCTACCATACTGCCATCTATAACTGAAGAAGAAGTAGAAGAAGGACATGACAGAGTGCCAGCATCCAAGATAATCCAAGGATTATAGAATTAGAAGCAGGTAATCAGAAGGAAATTAGAATGAAATAAAAAGTCCAACATCTCTCTCTCTCTCTCTCTATATATATATACATATATATATATACATATATATAAAATCCAATGTCTGTCAGTCTCTATATTTTTCACAAGAGAACTAATTAACGGATTTAGATCAGGTTTTTTTCTATAATTTGCTTTAACATTCCTGTTGATTTTGCAACTTCTCTCTTTCGCTTGCTGGAGCGATATATTCGTGCTAATCTGAGACAGAGGTTGTAGGCCAAGGGAAGGGGAAGCGTGACGTCAGGCAGGGCCCTCGTCTCTGTCCTGTTTCACTATGATGTGCAAAGCCGTGCTTAACATAAAACGGAAGAAAACAGCATGTAAAGTAACAAATTCATAAATGCAAATGTCTGCGTTCCTTGCTCCATGTGGTTAGAGTTCTCAACTGGACCTTCCTCATATTTGGTATATCTGCAAATTAGTAAAAGGAGGGCTGCTTTTGAGTGCCTAGGCAAAGCATGATTAACAGTGGAAAAATCAGGGACAAAGTAAATAAAAGCAAAAATAAAAACATTGGATCACATCTTAAATAAACTACATCTAAAAGCGGCAGGCAGTGTGGAGCAGGAGTTAATGCTTTGCACCTCAAATCCTGAGGTTGTGGTTTCAAATCCTGCTATGTCACTGCATGACTATGAGTAAGTCACTTCACCTGTTTGTGCTTTGACTGGGAAATAAAAAAGAAGTTTAACCAACTGTATCTCTCAAAATGTAATCAACTGTATCTATTAAATGTTGTAAGTCACCTTGGATAAAAGCATCAGCCAAATAAATAAACAATAATAAAGTGTTAATTGATTATATACACAACATAGACTTCAAATAGGAAAACTCAGATTTTGCATACTTTCATGGTTAACAATCACCACAATTTTTGAATTTGCCATGAAAGTTTGGAAAATTTCAGTTTCTCATATTATAGCTATAAAACATAACACATCTTTCTCCACATGGCATTTGCTGCTTGACATTTCCTGTTTTGCCACCTTAATGATTGTCATTGAAAAAATATTTCTAGCCAATACGCCCCCCTCACTCCCTTTCCCAGCATTCACTTCTGTCTGGAGTTTGACTGGACAATTTCAAATATTTTTTTTCAAACGTTCACTTATGTTGAAAGTGTGACTGTCACATTTTTTTCCCTGCACTAGCTGCTCAGAAACAGTTATTAATTGTACTTCCTCCACCCAGATTTTATCTGCTAGAAATGGCTTTAAGTGTGTTATTTTGGAAACTTGGGATGCTGAAATTGCTATCTGTGTTTGGTTAAATAAAGGTGTATGCATCAGCATTCTCTGTCCAGGGACTCATAAAATCATGGTACAAATCTCAAACTGTTAATGTGTATTCATTTCAGATATTCAGTCAACTATTCTGCAACTTGACAGAAAAAAAGAATGCATGGTGTGGTAAACCTCATTTTTCATTTACCACACCATGCAAAAATATTTATGTCAAAAGTAGTACTAGGGTGTTGTACCGTGTTAGCCATTATGAATGTAGAGAAAAGCCAAGCAAAATGACACCTTTTATTGGCTAACTAAAAAGATTACAATATGCAAGCTTTCGAGGCAACTCAGGCAAGATGTAATCATTACATCTTGCCTGAAGAAGGGGCCTGAGTTGCCTCGAAAGCTTGCATATTGTAATCTTTTTAGTTAGCCAATAAAAGGTGTCATTTTGCTTGGCTTTTCTCTATGTCAAAAGTAGAAAATTATCCGTAAATACCACAGCAAAGTTATTTTTCTAATAATATGCTCATTTAAATATCTTGTTGAGGATTGTTCGCTATAACTTGATCAGCCTAGAAAGTAGCATGGGTAACAGTGGAAGAGCTGTTCCTAACCCTCTAAATGACACTACATTTACACTTGGAATGAGCATTCATGTAATTACATGTCATTACAATATAGTGTTCTCCTCAGCTTGAATTGATGACAGAAAAACTGAGATGCATCATGATAATGCAATGAGACTTCCTATGTATAAGTACAGTAGTGTTCCTGATCAAGAAGTTAAATAAAAAGGGAACCCCATCATGCTGACAGAATGAAATACCCAGATATGGCTTCCTTTATGATAAATGCCATTTTAAGTGTTTTTATAATGGCCTTAACAACCATGACCTACAGCATGAGCTTACACACAGGATTTAAAGAAAAGTAAATGTTATTCTTGGAAAGGCTTATTTATTAAAGATCGCTTCATGCTTTAGTGAGCGGATTTCTGCTAAATCATTTGATTAAGATAAAGTCCTACATAAAAAGCCCACTAATTTAGGTATTTATTGCCATCAACGGTGGATGAATATCACTTCTGGAGGAAACACTTCCGTAAGTGAAAGGAATTCTCAGACGTTGTCTGTTTTTCGATTCCGTTTCCCTGGCAACCACTTAAGTAAATGGAATTTGGTTGTGCAAAGCAGAAGCATTAGAAAAAAAATGTAAAACATTTTTTTCTGGCCATCTGAAGGTGCACTTCATTTTCTGTGATAATGAGTAAAATGCAAAAGCACGCCATAATTTACTTCTGACATGACGAAAAATATTTTATTTACCCATTTATTCAATAGTTAACACTAGGTTTATCTTTTTTACTAATGTTACACTTCCTGATTCTAGTTGGGGATATTTTTGTATTTGTGATGTATTTAACAAGGCAGTCAGCAATTATTTAATGTTTTAAGAAACTGTTGTAATCATCACTAAAATATTGAAATTCTAAAGTCCAGTGTCAAGGTATCTAAGATATTCAATATCTGGACAACCACTTTAGTAAATTTACTAATAATTATGAAATATTTTGAATATTAAATGAGGGTTGGAGAATTAAAGTTAACTGTAAATGTGTTCCTTCAGCCTTTATGTTATACATTAACATTATAGTGGCAAAAACATTTTTTTGAGTTACAAAATTACTATTAACATAGGGAACAGAAGATGTACTTTGTACTAAATTGAATTTTAGGTATGTCTTAAAATGTTATATGCCGTTTCATTACTAAGCGAGTGTCTAAGAATGTGTTGAGTGTGCTGCTATAGCAATGATGCCCAAAATAAATTTCCACTTTATTCATTTTCAGAGCCGACTTCCAAGCAAGTTCATCTATTTGGGGAAATCTATCTTTCCTAAACAAATTGCTAATGGTATTTCTTTTTTTAGTATCGCTTTTACTATTCTGTATTAGGAATTGTCAGTAATAAACAGCCTAAATTTAGCACATACTTCAGTTTTTTTATTTGAACATAACAACCTCATGTGATAAGAGGTCTGTGGCGAAGTGCAATTTTTAAATACATAATCAAGTCCAAGAGTGTACAGGCTCCAAATGGGTGCGGGTGTGCAAAAGCAGCTACCACTCCAGGGTTGATGGGTTACTTGGAAGACTGCACATTCACGTGCAAATGCGAACGGGTCATTCACTGTCATTGAAATGGAGTCTAAGAGGTACAAGTTTTGTTCTTTCTCAGACCTCTGTAACACAGGATGAGTGAGGTACAGTAATAGCATTAGAGATGTATGTCTTGCTTTCTTGTACCATGATATTGTGGGAGACATACTGCTCACTATTTCTCAATCCATTATGCAACAAAGTGAGTAACAAAAAGTGAAAGTAAGGGAGGAACAAGTCACCTTTTTTCTTTTACCAACAGATGCTGTAGTGAGTAAGACAGAGCAAGCGTAAAGAGGGCTACACTTGCACCACATAAGGAAAAAGCCTGCTGTTGTGCTGATCAACACAAATTAAACTTACTTAAAGTCAACTTTATGAAAGATTAGGCTCAACTGTATGTGTGTGCATATGTGTTTGTGTATATACTGTATATATATATATATATATATATATATATATATATATATATAGTTAAACATATATACATATTTTTTTCACATACACAAATATACACATCTCTGTGGTCTTCAGCAGGTGGGTCTATAATTTCATACTCTAATGGATTTAAGTTGCCATGACCCAACATGCCTTCTTTTAAAACTTTTCCAGGATCTATGTCACTATTTAGCCCTCTGACACACAGCAGAAAATTTGACTCTTTTTTAATTGTGTGTTTACAGTATGTCTATTGTGGCTCTTGAAAATGCCATTAGCAGACACTCAGACTTGAACCCAGCATATGCAGGCTTAAAAAGAGGAACATCCAAATAATAAAAAAGACTTTATGTACAACACCTTCCGAAACCCATCTTATTAACACCTCCCTCACCCTTCACTAGCTATATGCTGCCTTTGATTCCTGTAGGTCTAATCATTTTTCTCTCATGATGACACCTAGAAGTCAGTCAAAGGCTCAGGAATAAAAAATAATAATAAAATTTATTTGTATAGCACATTTTCATACAAAAAAAGGAGCTCAAAGTGCTTTACATAATGAAGAACAGTAAATAAAAAAAAATAACCACATAAGAAATTAAAATAAGACAATATTAGTTAACATAAAAAAAAGAGTAAGGTCCAATGGCCAGGGTGGACAGAAAAAAAACAAAAAAAAACTCCAGACTGCTGGAGAAAAAAATAAAATCTGCAGGGTTTCCAGGCCACAAGACCGCCCAGTCCCCTCTGGGCATTCTACCTAACATAAATGAAATACTCCTCTTGTGTCTAGGGTTTTAAAAAAAATATTTTAAGATATGTGACTCATTTCCTCCCTTTGTGGATCTCTAGCTACAAATATGCAAACTGTATTATAGACCTTCGCTATATAGATCTCTCTATATATAAAATCCAACGTCTGTCTGTCTGTCTGCTTTTCACGAGAGAACTACTTAATGGATTTAGATCTTTTTTTTTTTTCTATAATTTGCTTGAACATTCCGGTAGATTTTGTGACTTCTCTCATTGTGCTATGTATCATAGTTTGCTTGCAGTATCAATTTATTTGCATGAATTCGAGAGACATGCAGTGGGCCAAGGGGAAGGGGTGGGGCCCGTCTCACTCACGCGCCAGCCTCGGGGTGTGTTCCTTACCCCTGCTTAGTTAGTGAACGAGAGAATAACAATGGATTTGGATCAGGTTTTTTTCTATAATTTGCTTGAACATTCTGTTTGATTTTGTGACTCCTCTCATCATCCTAAGAATCTTAGTTCTCTTACAGGAGTGATACAGTATATTCGTGCTAATCCGAGACAGAGGATGCGGGCCGAGGGGAGGGGGAAGCATGATGTCAGGAGCTGTGGGGCATGGCTAGTATATATACAGTACTGTGCAAAAGTTTTAGGCAGGTGTGAAAAAAATGCTGTAAATGCTTTCAGAAATATAAATAATGATTGTTTATTGTTATCAATTTACAAAATGCAAAGTGAGCGAACAAAAGAAAATCTAAATCAAATCAATATTTGGTGTTACCACCTTTTGCCTTCAAACCAGCATCAATTCTTATAGGTACACTTGCACAAACTCAGGGATTTTGTAGTATTATAGTCAGGTGTCTGATCAACCAATTATACCAAACAGGTGCTAATGATCATCAATGTCACACGTAGGTTGAAACACAGTCATTAACTGAAACAGAAATAGCTGTGTAGGAGGCTTAAAACTGGGTGAGGAACAGCCAAACTCTGCTACCAAGGTGAGGTTGTGGAAGACAGTTTCATGTCATGGCAAGAGCACAGCAACAAGACACAAGGTAGTTATACTGCATCAGCAAGGTCTCTCCCAGACAAAGATTTCAAAGCAGACTGGGGTTTCAAGATGTGCTGTTCAAGCTCTTTTGAAGAAGCACAAAGAAACGGGCAACGTTGAGGATCGTAGACGCAGTGGTCGGCCAAGGAACCTTAGTGCAGCAGATGAAAGACACATCAAGCTTATTACCCTTCAAAATCGGAAGATGTCCAGCAGTGCCATCAGCTCAGAACTGGCAGAAACCAGTGGGACCCAGGTACACCCATCTACTGTCCGGAGAAGTCTGGCTAGAAGTGGTCTTCATGGAAGAGTTGCAGCCAAAAAGCCATACCTCTGACGTGGAAACAAGGCCAAGTGACTCAAGTATGCACGAAAACATAGGAACTGGGGTGCAGAAAAATGGCAGCAGGTGCTCTGGACTGATGAGTCAAAATTTGAAATATCTGGCTGTAGCAGAAGGCAGATTGTTTGTCGAAGGGCTGGAGAGCAGTACAATAATGAGTGTCTGCAGGCAACAGTGAAGCATAGTGGAGGTTCCTTGGACGTTTGGGGCTGCATTTCTGCAACTGGAGTTGGAGATTTGGTCAGGATTAATGGTGTTCTCAATGATGAGAAATACAGGCAGATACTTATCCATCATGCAATACCATCAGGGAGGCGTATGATTGGCCCCAAATTTATTCTGCAGCAGGACAACGACCCCAAACATACAGCCAAAGTCATTAAGAACTATCTTCAGTGTAAAGAAGAACAAGAAGTCCTGGAAGTGATGGTATGGCCCCCACAGAGCCCTGATCTCAACATCATCGAGTGTGTCTGGGATTACATGAAGAGACAAAAGGATGTGAAGAAGCCTACATCCACAGAAGATCTGTGGTTAGTTCTCCAAGATGTTTGGAACAACCTACCAGCCGAGTTCCTTCAAAAACTGTGTGCAAGTGTACCTAGAAGAATTGATGCTGTTTTGAAGGCAAAGGGTGGTCACACCAAATATTGATTTGATTTAGATTTCTCTTTTGTTCATTCACTGCATTTTGTTGATTAATGAAAATAAATGATTAACACTTCCGTTTTTGAAAGCATTCTTTGTTTGCAGCATTTTTTCACACCTGCCTAAAACTTTTGCACAGTACTGTATATGTATATATAGATATAGATATATTTATTTTCTTAGGTCTGAATCACAATCTGGTTATTTTGGGTGGTTACCTACCACGTAATACTTGTGGTTGGTCGGCCAGTTGGCAAACATCCACCACGTCCTGTCAAGTGTGAGAAGGAGATCATAGATATGTTTTACAATATCTGCCAAATAATAAAAAGAGTACACAACACATGCTCTGCCCTTCGCACTTTTGCAACCCCGGACAAGCCGATGATGTTGTGCCACAGAAACTGGTTCGCTTATATGAGAGTGTGAAGCTTGAAGTATTACATTCTTTTTCAGATTACCACCCAAATAATCAGTTTGTGACTCAGACCTAAGAAACATATATACTGTATATTTATTCTAAGTGCCCAAGAGAATGGTGGGGCATACCACCCAGGATGAAGGTTGATTTCTTGCCTGGCTAAGACGCCATAATGGAAGGATGGCCCGGTTACAGACATTACCTGGCCAGGACACCCTGTAATACCCATCCTGGCTGGGATGCCGGAAAGACTCATGGATTGAGTGCTGGAATTTGGGAGCAGTTTATCCCCGAAATAAATAGGTGACAGTGTTTCTTGCCAATGGTCTCAGTTTGGACACCTGCAGGGCTGCATGGGAATTGGAGTCTGGATGTGCAGCCCTGTAGGGTCCTTGGGGAACAATAGACTGCGCTGCCGGAGAAAGTCATTCCCAGTTTCCAGATGACCCAGAAGCGCTTCTAACAAACAACGAAGTGCTTCTGGGTCCAGATTAAAAGGAGCTCACTGCCACACCACAAGAAGACTGAGATAGGAGTCAGCAGGCAACACTCATGGAAAGAGAGAGAGAGACAAAAAAAGCTAAATAAGAGTGACTATTTAAAAGTCGGTATTTCTCTATTTATTGAAACCACAGTTGTGTTGTGTCTTGTATGTCTGGGGGGCTCAGAGGCACCCCCAACTATTCACTATATATAACGGAGAACAGCCATCCTGGAGGGAGGATAGTTTCTTCCCCGAATGGGAGGCCAGAGTTGAATGACAAATGGAGTTGCTGGCACAATGGAAAAATAACTTTGCATCCAGCTGGCATTACATAAAGGGTGGACTGAGTATAAGCTAAGGATTTGGAGTGGTTCCATTCCCCACATGCTAGGTGGCAGTGGTCCTCTTATGGGAACCCAGTTGGGATGCCTGAAGGGTGATGGAGTCCGGAAGTGCAGCCCTGTCAGGGTTGGACCTTCTTACTTTTTCCATGCCCCATAAGTGCTTCCAGGAAGCTACAGCATGACACTGGAAGTACTCCCGAGTAGAGGAGATAAGAAGGAAATATTGTTGGAAAGAGGTTTGTAAAGGGTGCTTGATGTAAATAAATACCTGTTATATTATTCATATAAGGTTTGGTGTTATATTGTGCATTGGGTTTGGGTCTCTCTGGCACCTCCTGGTGGCTGCAATAAATAAACACACAAACACACACTGTACACACACATACTCTCCTAGGAAAAGTAATAACTATTAACACACAAAATGGACAGGCTCTGAAATTTACTCTCCCTATGCTATATGATCCTTAAGTGATACCAGAACATTATACCACCTGCACTTCAGAATACATAATCCACCTGAAGCTAAGCATGTTTGGGTGTGGTCTGGTCAGTACTTGGATGGGAGACCATCTAGGAAAAGCTTGGGTTGCTGCTGAAGAGGTGTCAGTAAGGCCATCAAGGTTTACTTACCCTGTGGTCTGTAAGTAGAGCTCAATGCCTCGATGTCCTCTGTTGAGGACCATGGGTGCAGCAAGGGAGTGCTGTAGGGAGAGGCGCCCCCCAGTTTATGGGAATTCCATGGCACTCAGCACTCGACTGGAGGAGGGCAGTACGGTTTGTTTCTGTTACTGTTTCTGTTACTTTGTGGAGGAATTGGTGAATAAACCATCCATTATTTGAACCTGGGAGTCTTGGTGTGATTGTGTTTAGGGTTTTGGGGTCTGCTGACGCCCCAGTTTCCATCACAATGTCTACATTATACTTTAATAACACAGGAATAAAAATAAATGTTAAGTGTCTAATACATATTAAAAGCAAACAATTAAATTAGGGGCTGTAAATTGCCTCAGTAAGTATGTCTGAATGGTCTCTGTTTTTGCACCTAATGACTGTTTAAATAGGTGCTAGATTCCTTGAATTATGTCAGGGAAAAATTAAAAAGTAGTGGATTGCTGGATGACAACAGTTTGTTACAGTAATAGACTAAACTGAAGCTTCTGACCAATGGGCATTGTTTAATAAAGAACACTATGTAAGCTACAAAATCAACTACAATGTAGCCTTGTGTATTAAACTGAAATTGCCCTCATCACTGTACCTTTTCATTGCATACAAAGCATTACATTGAAAAACATTACTTTCTATTCTTAAAATCCAAAGTATATATAATTTTGTTTTGTGCTGTCTTTAAAAAGATAAAAAAGGCAGACTTATTACATTTTTGTAGACTCTTAGTAAGTTTCCAATGATCAATTGACTAAATGTGAAGTAACTAGATTATGAGAGTGAATGTCATATCAAGTCATTTTCCAACCTGCTTAATCAAAGACCAGGGTCACGGCGGGTGCTGGAGCCTATTCCAGTTAGCACAGGGTGCAAGGTGGGAACAAACTCTGGACAGGGGGTCAGTCCATCGCAGGGAGAACAAACACATACATACACTCAGGAATTTGCATTTTTAATCCTTGCACCTTGCTGCTGTTCATGTGAAATTTGCACATTCTTCCCATGTCTGTTGTGTTTATCTTCATGTCCTCCCACTTCTCCTAAGATGTGCTCTTTTTTGGCTTTAAATGATGATTTTGAGTATGGGTGGCTTCTGTTCTACGTAACCCTAAATAGGTTTGTGAATGATATTCAAAGTTACATGTTTTAAAACAATTCATGCACAGGAATGCAAAATGTCTTTTTGTTTAAGCAAATAATAAAATCACAAATGTATGATGAAGGGAATATGAATAATAAATTAACTCATAGAACCTAATTATGAAGAACTGATAATGCAGACCTCAGGGGAAAGTTTCTACAAGTAACATTTAATGTGGTTTTCTCCCTATAGAATCCACAAAAAACTGGGCTATAATCTGCACCTTCTACATCCTGCCAATGTCTTCAAAAAAGCAGCAGAAAACTTGTAAAACACAGCTGTTCGATGCATTTCTCTATATCGAGTTTAGAGTACTCACATTCTGTCATATTCTTTTCAGGCAAAATAACCATTTCATTAAAAAGAAAAATGTAATAAACTCAATAATAACTCAAGATTGCACAGCTGAGCAGCAATATCTGTCTTTTCTCAGCTCTGTTTTTGTTTCAGTGTAAGCGAACAGATGTGCTAAATCAGCTGGTTTATTTTTATTGTGAAATGATGCTTCAACCACTCATTCTGTAAATCTGGAGAAGTTGCAATGCTAATCAAAATGGGGCTCATTATGATCTTAATGCACTACTGAATAATTTTTGCTTCTCTAACATAGCTGACAATTCCTAAAATACATACTGGGGACATGTTTCTTTTTAAAACTCTTGCACATAATTTGTGTTAACAAGCATTTGTATCATGCTCTGGTCTTTGTGCTCTTTGCCTCAAAAAACAATAGCCCTGTGTAGAACTACAGCATTAACTACCAGGGCAAAATTATTGTAGTGTATTACAGCTTAAAAACGGGAAATAAGAAAACACAAATGCTCAGTGCCATGAGCCAAGGTAAGCACAATTATCCTAATAAGTGTCCAAATGAGGTCTGCCTGGAGCCTAAGGTATAATTACCCACAATCCACCCATAAGTGCCAGTGGCTCAGTTAGTCCAAGAATATCAAGGAGCCATCAAAGCACAGGCAGTACTTAAAGGTGGGGACACATAAGGCTGGTAGAAACAGATCCTAACCATCCAATACCTTCCTGCCACTAAAAACAGCACAGCTCAAAGATGTCCAAGGACTATAAGAACCACAATGAATAACGTGTTTAACTTCAAATGAACTCAAAAAGAAAATACAACAGCATGTTATATCATAAATCTTTATAAATTGAGGGCTACTATTCAACAAAATATCACATTTCATTATTAATAAATAATTAATAATTTATATTAAATATTAGTAAGACATTAAGATATTCAATGATCAAATTCCCTGAATTTGAAAACCACGTACAATTAAAAAAATACAAAACAGAAGAACGGATGTATATGCAGTATTCTACACTTTGTACAGTTACTATAAAAAAACACACAGCAATACATACAAACCTACTTGTAGATCTCCATCACACTGCATGACTGAACACATAATTCACAAGTCCCCAAAATCAAACTCTAGCATAAATCCCAAGATGCATCATCAATTACTGTTTTTCTATTCTTTTATGAAAATATTTTTACACACTAAATGTCACTGATGTTGAGATGTGTATACATGTGGTCAGCACAGAAAAAAAATTCTGAAAGTTTAATTGGCTTTTCCAGAATTTATTTTTCTACTTCCCAGCGACCATTTTCAGAAATATGTTGTATATTCAGGAATCCCTGAGCTGTCACTCTTCTCAACTAACTTGCAAGGCTCAACTGCTTGACTACTGTATAAGAATTATAATTAATTTCATCTTGTTACTCTACCATTTTACTCCTGGTATTCACATTTCCTCTCAAATCTGAGACGTGCATATTGGATTGATTGTCTGGTGACTCTACATGATCAAACTATGAGAAAGTGCATCTGAGTGTCATGCAATAGACTGGGATGATTCTATCATTTTCTCTGCAACCCTTATCTTGGTTAAATAAATTCTGAGCGCTATTGGATAGATCCCTTCAAATATTTAAATACATTAGTGCTTACACACTCTACATCAAAATCCAGTATAATGCTTGTGAAGTAAACATTATTTATTCACTGTTAATTGTATTTAAGGAAATGTATAAGTTTTGAGGATTTCACATCATTAAACTACTATCTATTATGTCCAAGATAATAACAAGTCGCTATCTGAAGGTCTTTGAGATAATAATCTTAAAGCATCTGCTTGAACATTTTTTCTTTTAACAACATAAAAACGTTATCTACACATCATCACAAAAGAACAGCTCCTGTGAGTATGAATTTCACTTCTACAAGCATGGATATTTCTGATTGCCCATGTTACTTCTTTGAAACACTTGTTTTATTTCCTCATCCTCATTTTCATGTACTTGTAACTGACCACTTTCTCTTCAAAAGGTGAACATTAGCCTCCAACACGACCATCCACTATAATAAAGAGTATTGAGGCACATCACGAACATACATTCAGGTATGTTCACTGAAAAAAAACATATCTTGGCACTGTCCTGGAAAATCAATTAAAAAATCTCAAAGCAAACACCTACTGCTGAGAATTCATTTCCACTGCATTTAAAATTTACAGTAAACATAAAAAAGCATGATAAGGAAGGGTAGGTGATGCTGTTGGAAGGTAAGGCAAGGAATACAGTTTTAATTTAATCCTCTCTGTATCTAACTGGGGCTTTGTGACAGACTGTTTTCTGCCTTATTCCCTGCACTGCTGATGTAGGTTCTGTCACCAAATATTAAGAACAATTGCGTAAAGAAGATCTGAGGAAGTCATGTTACGGTATGTTGGGTTGAAACCTTGTGCTAGTCAAAAATTATTAACAATAAAATAATTCAAAACAAAACTATAATAACTCAGGAGAGCATCATGCCTTGCCTTGTGTCTTACGTTCCTGAAACAGGGTTCACACAACCCTTGAATGTATTACACAGATTTCAAGATATTAAATTATATGTAACTACCTCATAATTCTACATTGGAAGAAACAACTGGATATGAACTAGATAAGTCTTCTTTGAGAATGCCTCCAATAATGGATTTTGGACAGACTGATTCAAGTAACTGAGGTCTGATATTTCCACAAACATGCCTTTTTTCTTTCCTTCTGTGGCACAGATCTATTTGGAGAGCATGCAATTGTTTTTTTTTTGTTGAGTTGGCACATGTTCTATGGTGTCAGTCTCTAGTAGGTGTTTCATTGCATTCAGTAGAGCAAATTCCAATTAATCCCTATTTGTAACGGGTCGTGGATAATGAAATAAAGTGAATGTGGTAATCATCTCACAGGGGTTCAAATATCCACTTGTCAGGTGGTATAAATATCCATTCTTTGGCAGAGTATTGCAGCCACCCACCACCTTTCACATCTGGGCTGTAATTGATGGGGCACTGTGGCATTAGCTTCAGACTGGGGCAACAGGCTGGAAAACTTGATTTTACTACAATATTTTCTTCCTGGGTGAAGCAAAAGGTGGTTTGAAGTGCTGGTCAAAGTTAAACTATTCATGTAAGTTATATGTATAAAAGTTGCGACTTGTCTGCTACCAACAGTTTGAGAATAATAGTCTAAATATAATTTAAGGGGAGGTTACTTAAATGACTCAATAAATAGCAAACTAAGGAAATAGCACTCTTACTAGACAAGATGTGTTAGCCAACTTTTTAAATGGCAAGGATCACAAACTGTAAGCATCTTTCAACAGCATTTAGAGCAGCACATGAATGACTATTCACTTTTTTCAAGCAACGTCAAAGAATCAGTACTACTGTTGTTGTGTGTTAGCCCTCTGAAGTTAATGGTGGACTGAAATAAGAGCATAAATGTAACTTATATCTGGTAAAACATAGCTATAATATTTTCTACTCTGTTTTGTTAGTACAAATATACTAAAGTTATAATATGGTATCACCTTAGTCGCAAGTACGAGGGCAATCCCAAAAGTAAGGTCTCCTATTTTTTTAGAAATACTGTTTATTTTCTATAATGTTTACATCATTTTAAAGGTTAAAGACTTATTTATTTTTCTACATAATCGCCATTTCAGTCGATGCATTTTTGTAGACGCTGTGGTAGTTTTAGAATGCCCATGTCATACCAGCTCGCTGCCATGTCCTTCAGGAAGCGCTGAACCTCATCTTTCACCTCTTCGTCAGAGCAGAATCGCCTTCCAGACAAATGTTCTTTCAACTTAGGGAACAGGTGATAGTCACTGGGTGCCAAGTCCAGACTATAGGGTGGGTGGGTGATGAAGTTCCAACCGACGATCTTTACGCATGTTTTCCTCAACATTCGCGACTGTCTCATCAGAAATTGACTGTCTCCTGCGCGAACTTCGCACTTGGTGGTAGCGTTCAAAGGGAGCTCCATTTTCAAGGGCTGCCAAGCCAAGATTGAGCATCCCAGCGAAGCCGCACATGCTTGTTTGGGAGTGGAGGAAGCACCAATCACAACAGAGTGGCCAACAGCTGTACGAACAGTTTCTCTACGTCCCCACCGCTTTGGAGACCTTACTTTTGGGATTGCCCTCGTATAACATGGTGATTTCCCTTACAATGGCATACTGGTAAATTAACCACAGAAACAATAGGCTATTCTAAAAACTGGTGAGTTGAACATTCTCTGCAGGTAGGTGGTAAGGACCTATGTAAAGCAGAGCCAAATATCAACTTTTAAAAATGGCTGGAGAGAAAAAATGGTTGAACCCAAATGGTCCCACTGCAGCTGTACATTTACTTGGCTTGGTTGCCAAGTAAAAGTCAAAACTTAATTAACTGGAGAGTTGGCTTAACATACTGACCCAGCAAGAGTTTGGTTGTGGGCTGCCATCTGGTATGTGATTTGTACATTTGTTTGGCATCATGGTATTTTGTGCTTCAATATAGTTTTTACTTCAGCCATATTATTTTGTCCAGAACTTAATTTGTGGCAAAATTAAGAGCTTGTGCACAGATTTATACAGCTTTTTATTTAGGCTGCTTTTTCATTTAAGTGGCAGCACAGCTTGTATTTAAGTGTTTTACGATGTACTGTGAACCAGGTGGTCTGAAGGCTACAAACAGTATAATATTCAAAAGAAGGATACACTACATGGCTGAAACCTGAAGCCCAGTTGTAGTATACAAATGCAGTCTACAGAGACAAAAACTTTGTTAGGGATTCTTCGGGTAAGCTCAGGACTGGAGGTACAGTATGTGTAAGTTCACTATAAGGAAGAAAGGCAGCTAAGTTTACAAGTGTCACTCAAATAACTGAAACAGTAGATTGTTCTTACAGATGGCCTAGAAAAAATACAAACTTGATGGCTGGTTAATTAAACAATGGGTTTAATTAACAAAAAGAATTGGTTTCTAGTTAAAAAACTGGTTGGAGTGAAACTGATTAGAACGTGAGGCCCCGGCTTAGCTGGTCATCTGTTTGCTCACTTCACATCTCATTTCTATTTTGGTGCAGTTTAAGGAAAAAACTGAGCAATTCAGGGGTCTGAATCTGAAAAAAAAGCAAGTTAATTATAATGAAGGAATGCTCTAAGGTGTTTGTTGCCTTGAAAAGGATAGGTCCCATCAGAGAAACAGTATGGTCCAGTATGCTCACTTCTGGAACTGTATACCTGCTGTTGTCTGGAATGGTTTGGCCAACCTGGACACAAGAGAACTCTAGCAAACACTCAATTGCCTGTCTCATTGTGTCCTGGGGGAAACTGTCTGTTTTTGCTGAGGTCTTACCTACCTGTCTCTTATATTGAACACTGACAGGGACTACCATGTCCTAAAGGTACCTGTCTTACTAGCCTGTCAAGATGACCCAAGTCGCCCCAGCCAACGTCGGTCTGTCTGTATGTCTCACTCCACTTAACCCTTTATTAAGTTATTTCCAGAGAATCTGATACTCCTGCCTGTCTACTATTCTGTTTCTTATGAGGCAGTCCATCACATTTCAGGAAAAGGATAACTGAATATTTCTTGCTAGTCTTGTACAGATTAAATATAACCCCTTTTAAGTTGCGCTACATAGAGCATGCTACATACTATCATCCTGTTAGCCTTTTTGTTAGTTTGTATAAACTGACTCCTTGGAATTTGTAAGTGAAATTTTATTTGGTATATTTTCTGTCTCCAAAATTGTATATTTAAATACATTAACCATTAATTCCACGGTTTGTTGGTACTGATTCTGCAATAGCAGATATTTTCAAAACTGTTGATTTTCTTTATTCTAAGGACACTGTCAAAATGTTTTGTGGACCCGAGCAGATCAACATTACTGAGATTTTCATCTTTCTTTATTTTCAGATATTGTATGATGGACACAGGTCAACATTATTTGCTAATTTTGTATCTCATTATTATGTGGCTGCTAATTGAGGAAAAAAGAAATAACTAAGGTGTCCTGAGTCTTAAATAGAAAGTCAATTAAAATTAAGGCAAAGGAGAAAATTGGCAGCAAAAACTGGTCACAAATCAAGAAAAGGGTTAGTAATGAAAACCTGCAGCCACAGTAGCACTCCAGGATTGGCGCTAAAGACCCCTGTCTAAGAGAAAAAGGAACATTGGTGTCACCACAATGAGTTCTAGTCTGGTGTTACTGGAACATTTGGGGAGCTATGCAGATGAGTTGGGGTATGACGTCTGTCGCAGGTGGCTGGGGGGGCGACCCGGCCGGGACACCCCGGAGGACCGGAAGAGGGCTTACGCCTTCCCCAGACCACGTTGGGGCGACTGCTCTGGCGGTTATGGAGACCACGGGTACAGAGCATGGAAGCTCATCCCTGTAGGGGACCGTGGTCACCGCCAGGGGGCGCCCGAATGCCTTGGGAGCCCTGGACCTCAGCACTTCTACCACACCCGGAAGTGCTGGGGTGTAGAGGATCGGGGACACCCGGAGTGCTTCCGGGTACGCAACCGGCACTTCTGCCACACTGGGGAGTTTGCCGGGAACCACCTGGAGCACATCCGGGTGAGGATAAAAGGGGCTGCCTCCCTTCATTCAGGACTTGAGTCGGGTGGAAGAAGGACGAGGTCTGGGAGGAGGCAAGGAGGCAGCCAGAAGAGAAAGTGAAGGCATTGTTGTGTGTTGGCCAGGACTTTAGGGATTTTGGGGTTTATGAGTACATGTAAATATGGAGCACCTCAATAAACGTGTGTGGGGTGATTACAACATGTCTGCCTGTCTGTGTCCGGGGCATGTTCCACACGTCCTATCAATGTGTGTGGCATAAACAGGTTAGTAAGGAGAAATACTCAAACAGTAGAATGTGTATAGGGGTGAGAGTATAGTCATAGCGGTACAGGATGAGACGGAAAGAAAAGAAAAAGAAACAGAAAGAGGTTGGCATACTGTGGTACTTTGGTGAGAAGTGGATTAGTCTATCACATACAACAAGACACGGAGGCCCATCAGGATTTTGTTTCCTTCTGTTGATCTTGTACTTTTATTGCTCCGCTTATTTTTGCCTCATTTGTGCACTCTGTAATATTAAGATATATTTTTGTTAAATTTTGGCCTCTTTCATATATATATATATATATATATACATACACATATATTCTAGACTTAAAGCCCACAACAATAATCTCCCCTCGCTCTTGCTCAGTATTTATAATTATGAAACTGGAAATGCACTTGGTAGTTGCGAAGGACAAGCAAACAGATGGAAGCTGATTACATTACATCAGAAGACTGCATGAAATATTTGACCTAGTAGTGTAGTTAATAAATATGCTGATGCTAGTAACAGTACTGCAGATTAACATTCAGAATAAAGTTTACTTATAGAATTAATAGCCATCAAACTCGCTTAATCCACTTCAAGGTATTGGGGAGCCAAAGCCCATCTAGCAGCACTTGTTCCAAGTGAGGAACTAACACTGGACAGGATGGTCACACTCCATCATATAACACATGTTAATTCCGAAATTAAGGCCAGACAGTTTCTAAAATCACAGTAAATTAAAAACAACAGAAATAAATTAATTATATGTTAAGTTAATGAAAACCAAACACACAAGTAAAAAGAACTGAAAGGAAGTTGTAGGATTAAGTTGGATAGTTATTAAGTACTGAAGGAAACTAACATCAAAAGGCAAAGCTCTAATTAACAAACTGTCAATTACTAATGCAAACAGAAAACTGACCTAAAAATTTGAAAATGTTATGTCTATATATACTATCAAATAGTAAAACTGAAAGTATCTAACTCCATAGTTAAATTCACTAAAGCAAGGTCTGCTGTTCTGAACACAGCGAGGAAAGATATTTATAAAGGAAGTAAAGGAGAGCCCAAATGGAAACCACTGTACTGTCCCTTTTTACGTGGTTTCAGTATGCAGTCAAAAAAGTATGGATAACATTTAGTTATTAAAAGCAAGAAAGAGATTACATGATGAAATGGAAATAAAATGAATGAGCAGGAAAATAACTGAAGATCTAGACAACACTAACATTTTAAGACAAAGAAAATTCTAAACAATTACCCGTGCAGAAGGCCACCATTTAAAACACACCTGACAATGAAATATACTGGTCTTCACTGAGGTGGTTTTTAGTTTTAAGGTCATGCAACATTGGAATAACAGGTAGTTATGTCAAATAGCGGAATTAATCAAGTGATTAATGAAAGGAAGGACAAGGTCAGCAACAATATTCAGGTAGGTTGTGGCGTTTAAACGAAGCTCAGTTGGTGCTATGGGACCCAAAATATGCCAAGAAAATATCCCCCACATCATCACACCATTATACCACTATCACCAGCCTGAACCATTGATACAAGGCAGGATGGATTCATGCTTTCATGTTGTTGACGCTAAATTTTGACCCTACCATCTGAATGTTGCAGCAGAAATCGACACTCATCAGGCCAGGCAACGTTTTTTCCAATCTTTTATAGTCCAATTTTCATGAGCCCATGCAAATTGTAGCTTTGGTTGCCTGTTCTTAGCTGACAGGAGTGGCACCAGGTGTTTTCTCCTGATGCTGTAGCCCATCTGCTTCAAGGTTCAACGTGTTGTGACTTTAGAGATGGTCTTCTGCAGACCTTAGTTGTAATGAGTTGTTATTCGAGTTACTGTTGCCTTTCTACCAGATCAAACCAGTCTGTCTATTCTCCTCTGACCTTTGGCATCAACAAGGCATTTCTGGCCAGGAAAGTGCTGCTCACGTGATATTTTCCTTTTTCAGACCATTCTCTGTAAACCCTAAAGATGGTTGTGTGTGAAAATCCCAGCAGATCAGCAGTTTCTGAAATACATGCATCATCCTGCTTGGTACCAACAACCATGCCACGTTCAAAGTCACTTAAATCACCTATCTTCCTCATTCTTATGCTGGGTTTGAACTTCAGCAGATTGTCTTGACAATGTCAATACATGCCTAAATGCATTGAGTTTCTGCCATGTGACTGGCTGATTAGATATTTGCAGTAACAAACAGTTGAACAGGTGTACCTAATAAAGTGGTCAGTGAGTGTACAAACAATGTATACACATATTTTCCTTCATATGTCAATCACTACCACAGGTTCAAATGTATTGTTATAAACTCTTACTAGCATGTCTCCAACAGACTAATGACAATTTTATAATATAAGCAACAGGAAATAAATATACCACCACACACTAAATATCTCAATACATTAAATAAAACACATATTACCTGTGAAAAAAGACATCTGATATGTTCATGTAGTTGTCCCTATTTAATTAGTCTTATGCTCCAAGAATAAAACTCTCCCTGAGTCTAGTGGTGCACATGCTACTGTCTTTGCACCATTTTTAAGGATGTAGGAGAGAGAAAAGTGACTGTGTAGGATAGTAGGAGCACCACACGTTGTATTTATTTTACAGAAGACTTTACCACCCTGTGAAATGTAGAGATGAAAAGGTGGGATGTTATATAGCCTGTGAGGACTGATTCCACCATGCGCATAAAGAAGTGGGTGAGCACAGATGGAGATAATCAAGCTTTCCCCAGACATCTGAGGAAATATTGGTGTCGGTCAACTTACTTGATGATAGTGTGTCAAATACAGGTCTTCAGTAATGGAGACTCCAAAAAATGCAAAGCTGCTGACCATCTCCACGTCCTCTCCTGTGATGTAGATTGGAATGTAATCTGTCTGCCTGTTGCTGAAGTGCTTGGTTTTCCTCACACTGAGGGATTAGTTGTTGCCCTGACACCACTGTGTGAGAAGGCACATGTCTTTTCTGCAAGCCATTTCATCATTTTTGGTGGTTAGGCCTAACATGCTGATGTGATCAGCAAGTTTAATAATTAAATTGTAGCTGTGTTTGAAAACAGTTTTGCACATCAGAAACCAGATAGTCTATTTTTATTCTACTGATTAGCTGACTCAATGCCCTCTGTTAAGTACTGGAAATCCATATATTCATTTACTAAATCCACTTAGTCCAATTTAGGGTGGTAGGGAGACACAGCCTATGCTAGCAACATTAGACACAAGGAAGAAAATAACTCCAGACGCAACGCCAGTTTGTCACAAGACACATACCAATACTCATACAGTAGTCAGTGAAGTTAAAATTGTTATTTATTTAAATGAAATTCAAGCATTTTCGATTATAGAAAAAAATGAATAGCAGGCAAATAATGTATACAAATAAAAGGTGCTTTTTGCTATTTTTGCTGTACTAATGCAGAATACCACTGTGACGGACTGCCATTGTATCCAAGATTAGTTCCTCCTGAATCTGAACTGAATCAGGTGAGATCAAAAATGGATGTGTGAATGGATACTTGTGCTGCCCCTCCATTTAAAGGGGAGAACAAATTAACATACAGTAAATTAAAGTTGATCACAGCTCAATATTTGAAAACCTACAATCCAAAGTTTTAATTCTTTTGCTGCAGTCATTTTCAGTTGCGTTTCTTTGATTGGGATTCTGACTGTATAACAATATTATTCACTTTTTTCCCTGATGAAATCCTTGGTTGAGTTGGCACAGTTTTTAGGTTATTGTCTTATTACACCATTAAGCCTCATTAATGAGTGGAGCTGGTTTACTGAATGCAAGCAAATGAGATGATCCAGTACAAATCTGAAGGTGCAGTATTTTGCCATTAAAAGATGGGAGATAATAATAATAATAATTAATTCTTTGCATTTATATAGCGCTTTTCTCACTACTCAAAGCACTCAGCAATTGCAGGGTAAGGGCCTTGCTGAAGGGCCCAACAGAGCAGAGTCCCTATTGGCATTTACGGGATTTGAACCGACAACCTTCCTATTGCCAGTGCAGATCCCTAGCCTCAGAGCCACCACTCCACCATCGATGCTGAAGACATAACATTAGACAAAATCAGCAGTATGCTTGCTTTCTCCAAGCTGTCATCATTGTGATGAAATTTTATCTATTGTCATTTGTTTAAAATATTTTGTTCACCTTTAGCACATTTTAATCTGATCTTCACATTTATGGTGATGACATACTGTAAACTTGTATCTTGCAGTGATGACCTTTATAATTCCAATATCAAAAGTCTTTGTAAACTGCAGATTGTTAAACTTTCATTCTACAGTTTGGAGAATGGTGGTGATTGTTAAGTGTTAAAGTCTTACTACATACACCAGAAAATGTAAGGTGACATTACATATCAGCTTCACATTAATATTTTTACTTTAAATCCAACTTGCCTGGCACATAAAGTAAAAATGCTGACTTTATATTTATGGAGGGCATAAACTAAATAAATAGCAATAAAATTACTTTTTTAACCTTAATGCTGCTATTATGGTAGGTTACTGAATTCTCCTAAATTGTTAAGTCTCGGGAAATATCTATAACTATAACTTATCTATCCATGTACTGAATTTCATTTAACCCACCTTAAAGGGTAAAGTAGGAGATGGGGCTCCCATCTATCACAGGCCAATTCAGATATTTAAAACTAACTTTTACAGTAAGAAGGCCTCTCACTGATTTTTGGTTACTGCATTAACTGATTACAAATGTTTTCCAGTCAGCACCCATAGGTCTTGCCCAAGTGCTCTGGTATGACTTGTGAGCTTCGCCCAACTCCTTTCACTCACAGGATTAAAGATGCAAGTAAATATAAAAGAAGAGCCAAACAGGAGAAAGCAAAGTGTGACCTGCCTTAGTGTACCACCTCTTGTGCCTGAGGATGTGTCTCTCTTTGTGCTGTAGGTTAAAGATAGCACACCACAAAACAAGCGGTGCATTGGTTGGTCAAAATGTTGCATTCGGACTGGGTGTCAGTTAGGGGCCACTTTGGATTCAGTTGGTTTGTCAAAAATTGTAAGTATCGTGCACAGGGTGTAAGTATTACCAACAAAGACAGATATCCTCCTAAATTCCCCAAATGAGAGTGTGTTGAGTCCCCTCAAGGGATTATGCACCCAGGAGTAGTCAATTAGCACAATCCCCATCACTCCTAATTCAGTGTTTGACAAGGAGAAATGCACACATACACAGAAACACACCAACCACTTCACATACTGCGTATCTGGCACTGTTTGTTAAAATACAGAATATTGCTGAATCGAGAAAAGAATGAACATCTGCTAGCACCTAAATGATTGTCTGTATATGCCGAGTGTTTTAAATACTAAGATTCTCTTTAATTTATTTACATAATAGTAAACCACAGGTGGCACTGATGAAGTTAACAACATGGTTTCATACTCTACAATTTGTTCTTGCATCACACCACCACCGTAGCAGTGAATCCTTCTAAAGTGTAATGAAGCTAATGATGTAGCTTTTTAACTAAGTACGCTGACAGGCTCTGTATCTGCAGAGGCAGCTTGAAACCATGCCCAACTTCTCAGCTTCCCAAGAGGCTTTTCAAAATTCAATAAATAACATCTGTAGGCGATGTTGGGTGCAGACCTAGCAGAGTGCGTCATAACACAGAGCTGGCTGAACAAAGAAACCATGACGACTGCCAGGTTTCCATGGCAACTGCTGCAAGGCCTGGAGAGTATAATAGCACATCAATCACTGTCCAAAAGAACTTCATTATCAGCAAAAATAATCCTTTAGGATCTGTTTAGTGTGCAATTGTCGGGCAACTCACCTCAAAGCCTTGCTCTCTTGCAAAAGTGGCAGCCTCCTGAAATAAAACATAAATGAACAGTTAATTATAGAGCTGAGAGAGAGAGAGAGAGAGAGAGAGAGGCAGCAAGAACAAGGAAAAGAATGGAAGAGGAGGAAATCAGACAGTTTATGCATTCAGATATCTCACTTTCCTCAGTCAGATGTCACAGACTGTGCTCCACTTTAGAGATTAAGAAATATAAACTGGTCATGCTTTGTTTACCAGTTAATTAGGATCTTGAAATGCCTGCACCTGTTCCAGCGAGTTTGTACACTTTTCCAAAATGCAGGATTCATCTGTAATCTGTGCCACCTGAGGCCACTTCACTGTCACACCTTTCCACTAAAGAAGACATTAAGCAGAGCTGACCCTAGAGTTACCTCTTACAACCTCCACAGTTGTAAACACTCACTAATTTGACTGTTGCTTCCTTATCTCACGGAAAAGGTCACTCTCATTGAATAGCTAGCTATTATTAGAAAGTGCAATGTAACATCTCAGTCTTAGATTAGCCCTTAAGGTTGCTGGAAATCTCTCTTGTGAGAACTGGCAACTTCAATGTTCACTTCAGCAGTGTGTTAAATGGTGCAACATTAAAGGGGGAATGATATAGCCACAAATGACTGGAGAATGACACATGCCTATGTAGTACTTTTCTCCACCAACCTAAATATTTTGTAACTGTTATCCTATTCTTGACCAGTTTAAACTGTAAAAAGAAATAAAAGGGATCAGTGAAAGCAGACATAAAACAGTAATGGCAATAAATTATAGTAGGTTCAACATTACATCCTGCATGAGTCACTGAAAGATAAAGATACACCTTGTCCAAAATTCACTTTGCACACACATTTGCATGTATACTCATATTATTATACAGAACACGTGTAGGTCTTATCATTGCCTTTAACTTTATTTACATTTTTGATTGCTTAATATGTTAAACTCTTTTTGCAGCATTTATTACAAATTAATCATGGTGTCAAGAGTGGTGATGTGTTGCATGTTGATTAGCACATGCAAGTAAGAATTTCACTGTATTCTGTACATGCGACAAAAATAATCCTATAAACTTATAAATGCAAGGTAAGCTGGAGTCAATACTAGTAGCAAAGAGTCAAGTACAGGATGTCACTTGCATGCCTAACTCCAACATGTCAAATCTACAAAATAAAGAACAATTTTCTTTTTTGACTTTCAATATTTTTAATATAGAAAAAGCATAATTAAAAAATAAAAGCTGTTACAATGTGGAAAGATGCTGTCATTTTTAATTTGTGGCTGTTGATATCTAATGCCTTAAACCTCCATGAGGCTCACAGTCCATTATGGGCTTCTATTTGCCTACCACACCAGAAAGACATGTATTTTGGGCTTAGTGATGTCTCTTAACTGGCCTGTTGTGAGTTGCAATATACTGGCATTTTATCCAGGATTTGATCCTAATAAGTCAAGTCCAATAAATTAATGCCACCACCATCCTTGAAATTTTGACTTTACACTTTGAGAATACTTCTGTGACAACATACTTAAATACGCAAGCATAAAACTGGCAGTGACCCCAAATATTTAGAATTTAGGATTCAAAAGCACGTTTCAGTTAAAAAAAAAAAATGTTGCTTCCAGGAGGATTGCTTTCAGATTTTACATTGTGGCAATATATCCAAACCAAGTAAATATAAAACAAATCATGAGATTTAAAAACACAAATGTCCTGGAGAGAGTGGATGAAAACTTTTTAGGGAGATTAAATCGGACGTTTACACATTTTCTCCATAATTATAAACAAAAAGCAACATGACAGCAGATGCACTAGCAACCCAGACGGGAGATGTACAGCATTTCAAGGCAAAGGCACAGGAAGTGCACCTGCAAAAACATAAAATCAAGGGACGCCTGGGTAATCATTCCAATCAATTACAGTACAATCATTAGGAGTGAATAATGAAATAATATTTTAGCAGTTCTTCCCTAATTTATTCAATGGGAACTCATCTGTTGGAGTTTCTACTCCGCTAATTGGCTTGGCCTTTGGGTCATTACAACAGATATACATGCTTTGTTTAAAATAGCAAGATACTTAAATAATGAAGATGCAGCTCATCAAACCTAGTGAGATCTGAAATATATACTGTACACTGAAATGCTACAAAAGGGTGGTATGGTGCTGCAGTGGTTAGAGCTGCAGCCTCACAGCACAGGCACCGTTTGTCTGTAGTTTGCATTTTGTACACCCACATTTCATAGATATGCAGGTTAATTTAAATGGCAGCTCTCAAAGCCTGATATGACTGACTGCAAGTATGTGCATGACTGTACCCTGCTATGAACTGGCACCCTGTCCTTGTGCCCGATGTTTTTGAGATAGGCTCTGGTCCCACAGTGCTGAACTGGACTGAGCAGATTTGGTAACACTGGTCAACAAGCATTTTGCTGCTGGGATTCTTTCACCTGTGCTTTAACAAATTTCACTTGCTGACTCCAAATCTGAAAACCATTTTCGTCCAGCATGTCCCATTTTTTAGTTATGATGTTCCAGGTCTTGGACAACTAGGGTGACTGTACAGTAAAGGTGATGAGTTTCAGCATTTAAGAAATAAGTTTGGTCTCAAGAAAAGTGAAGTCAAAATTAATGATGGTGTTTTTGTTGGCCCTGAAATCCGTGAACTGATGCTTGACGATGAGTTCAAAAGGAAACTGAAGCCCACTGAATCCGCACCCTCATTCATGCAGGTTGTCCAGAATTTTCTCGACAGTCACAGAGCAGAGAATTATGCTGAGCTTGAGGAGAATATGCTGAAAGTATATTAGCTTACGGGAGCCAGAATGTCACTGAAGACGCATTTTTTCCACCCAATCTAAGTGATGTCAGCGATGAGCATGGGGAATGATTTCATCAAGATATAAAGGTGATGGTAAAACCGATATCGGGGAAAATTTACTCCAAGCATGATGGGTGACTACTGTTGGTTCTTGCAAAGAGAGACGGATGTGCAGTACAAGCGCAAAAGCAAGAGCCTCAGACAATTTTGAGCACACTGACCTCGCTTTTATATTGAGGTCAATTGACATAAACATGTTTTAACGTGTCTCTGGTATTGTCTTCTGGTTTGTTTTCAGAATAAACACATTCAAACAATTTTGGTGGGACATAGTCCAAACTCCAGATATTGTGTTGATATATTATATTGATATTCAAAAGTGTCAAAATGGCAATGATGTGTATCTCAAAAACCTGACGTGCTAGCTTAATTCCGATTTCATATATGAAATCAGTGTAAAAAACTTAATAGAGAGCTGGTCTGAAGTTCCCAGTAGCAAACAAAAAATATTTTTTTGTAGACCAGTGTAATCAATGAACAGATGGTAATGCTAAAGAAATCAGCTTTGAACATGAAGGAGGAAACACTGAACTTTCAAAATGTTTGAGTTCTCCTTTTATCCAGTCTCTCAGTTTGCAGAACCAAATGGGAACAACATATACCTATAAAACACACTGCAAAAACATTAGCTTTGTATTATCATCTTCTGTGTATCACATTGTTTTTTTAGCAGAAAAAGGCACAGCCGACTGAGTAACTATGGCAGATACTGGAGGCTCTCTGTCATTTGTAAGGCTAATATGTTAGGAAGACTGCATATTGACAAATCACATTTTCTTAATGTCAAAGCCATAAATCACAAGCCATTGAAAACCTTATTTACTTGCCACAGGAAAAAAACAAGTTCACTGGAACAAAAAAATAAATAAAAAACACTCTAGGAAATTTCAGCAATGTGAAATTTAACATTGGAATGGCAGTGGTTAGGACTGCTGCCTCATTGCCCTAGGTTCAAATGCTGGTCTGGTCACTGCCTTGTGGAGTTTGCCTGTGGTCCTGGCACTCCACGTCTCCTCTCATGGTTTAGGTTGACTGAGGATTTCAACTTGGCCAGATCTAAGAGTGTGTGTGTGTGTGTGTGTGTGTGTGTGTGTGTGTGTGCATGTCCATTGGCATGAGCTACGATAGACTGGGACCCTGTCCAGGGTTGGTCCCTGCCATTATCCACACTGTTGCCAGGAATAAGATCCAATGTCCTATGACCCTGAATTTAAAGGGTGTAAAAAAAAATGTACATAGCCACAATCTGGCCTACATGAGTATGAATTGTAAATAATGGGGTTCAAGTATTGTGCTTGCAGTACAGCATTTACTGTTAGTTATTGCATCAGAGCATTTTGCTCACAAATTATTATGTCAATTAATAAAAAATTGCAACAAGGAGGATTTTAAAGTTACCTGTCCTAGAAAATAGAAACTGGTATTTTAAACATTATATGACATTTTCAAAGGTATTTGATTTTAGACTCTCTGTGCCTATCGCTACAGACACAAAGGAGTACCAAACCCGGCATGGGGTGCCAGACCATCATAGGGCAGACTTTTGCACACAACTGCAATCACCCTCACAAACAGCCAATTTGGAGCTGCCAATTAACCCACCACTCACATGCTGACTAATTATGCAAATGTGTAAAGTAGGCAAACTGAAATTCCACTTGCAGTGCCACTTCTACTTCTAAGCAAGCAGCCACATATGTTCACCTAATGTTGACTTGTAGCAATTATAGGCAGATTCAGGTTGCAGTATCCTCTCCAAAAAGATGATCTGTACTTGGGTGGAGGAAAGGTTTGTCTTTTTTTTTATTAAGAAATGTGAGACTGTGGAGACACACAGCATAGTTCGCCTGAGCACACAACCATTACTAATTATTTTTTTTAATTTGGCACATTAGCCTGAGACTAATGTCTTCCATGAAATAATAAACACAGTGAGTCACATGAACCAGTACTAATAAACCCTATGCTAAATAACATTTTATTTTGATTCTCAAGAAAGCTTAGAAAAAGATGTTTAAATACTTAAAATGTGTTAGTGGAAATGTCCTCCAGTGAAACAAATTACACGCAAGAGGCATACGATTAGTAGTGATGAATTACAATGGGCGTGAAGACTCAAGGAGGCTATTTGTTTCACCGACAGCAAAGTAATAAAATAAGCTACAGAAAGACATCAGGAACATAATAAAATATTACTGGACTTCTAGTTTGAAAAGTTAGCCGGCTCACTATCAAAGTAAGACACACATACTGTATATCTTTAAAATCTAACAAAATGCCAAATATACCTCATCATTTCCTTTATATAATGTCTTCAGCAATAACTATAACCTCATAACTGATAGATGAAACCACTCAACTGTGCTGATTTAATTTACATGTATAGTCAAACCAATTACACCATCTAATATGACTTTACGATGGGCAAGTACGATGTGAGAATGTAATTTTTATTTACTAATCACTGACTGAAAATGTAAAGCTAAGCATGTATAAATACAATTTTTAAACTATATAATACAAACTTAATTATATATTATGTTTCATTCCTTAATTTTCCTCATCTGCTTCCTCTAAAGCATGAAAATGGTGATTCTACTTAGGCAGAGAAAAAAAACACTAAATCCATCAAATGGTTTATGAGAAGGCAGACGCCATGAGCTGAAACCCCATTGCATGGCACACTCAAGCACACACCCATACTGGGCCAAATTATCTTTGTATAACATCGTTAACCAAGTGCAGGCTCAGGGCAACTGTACATCTATAATGCACAAACAGTAAAGTACAAACTATTCAATATTTATTTGTATAATCCAATGTAAAAATGTTAAATACCCAGTAAAATACAGTAACTTCAATGACTGACATAAGAAATCAAGAAATATAAATTCTAGTAAAAACTAAAACTGAGACGTGGTCAAGTGACAACAATGAAAAGAAAAACAAAAACTCCAATAAATAGTACTGCTTGAGAAAATAAATCCCTGAAGATTCCACGGTTAATTATAAAAGACAAGGTCAATAGACAAAGTCAAACACTATCATAATTGTAATCACCAAGGCCAACTGGACACTCTGCATCCCTGGACATTATACATAAATGCATGGTTGACAGTGTAAGAAGAAGTGGATTAACTTACAGCTGAATCCCAATGCTTCCATTATCTCTGGTGTCTCATTTACAGATGTCCGTTTACCTAACAAAAATGTCTTTGGGATGATGTAGAATAACCAATCCAACATAAGAAAAGCCTAAGAGTGCCACACAGACAGTCCCATGACAGGATTCAAACTCAGTCTGCTGGAGTTGTGAGGCAGCAGTAGCAGTAACCACCGTTTTTTACCCTGACCACAGGCTTAATTTCAGCATTATGAATACATTATTACATAATAAATGTTGACCTTTGTATAATACATATATTGCTGGAAATTTTGAGTCAAATGCTTAGAATGTTTATATTTCTTAATATATGCTGCATCCAAGCACTTGAACAATGCACAGTTGCCTCAATTGCTCTTATGTAGATGGAGCTGAACCTGCTGAGATTGAACATTTCTGGTTATGGTTTGGGTACTGCTTTGGGTGGTAGTTCAATTATTTATATGGGATGATGGGGCATTCAGTGTGCTCATTTCCAGCCCAACAACCCCCAGCTCCTTAAACAGTTTATTTCTGTCACGGTGTGGTGATGGTGGAGTGTTCCAGTACGTGACTTTCCTTGACCCTGACATGTGACTCATTAGAGGGTATATAGAAAGAGTAGCTCAACAGAAGTTTAATAATTACTGAAGTGGAGCAACAAACTGAGAACAGGACTGCATTAAGAAAATGATTATGGTGGCACTACAACATGCAAAGAGCTGGAATGTGAAGTGAAAAGTCTGCAAAGAGATCTGCCAACCACATCAACTTGATGAAGATGGGGAAAACTGAAAGAATAACGGAAAAGTTAAAGCCCAGGTTTCTGCTTTGTTCTTTTTATATCTTCTACAATATCCACATGATCAGACTTTATCTGACAGAGTATGCAGCACAACTCCTGGCTCAGGCTCTGGTTTTGTCACGGCTGGGCTACTGCAACTCTCTGTTGGCAGAAGCACAGGCATATGTCACCAAGCCGCTGCAGATGATTCAAAATGCAGCCGCACGTCTGGAATTCAACCAGCCAAGGCAGACACATATCACTCCTCTCTTTAGATTGCTGCACTGGCTTTCTGTAGTGGTACGTACTAAGTTCAAATCTTTTATGCTTGCATACCGAGTAGTCAGGAGGTTTGAACCTATATATATGGAGACACTTGTGATGTCCTATACTCCTTCCTTCTCAACAACTCAGACCTGCTGCTGAATGGCATCTGGTGATGCCAAATTTGCATGATATCAGTCCAGACTATTTTCATGTGTAGCTCCTGGCTAGTGCCAACAAGCTACCCCAATTTGATACTCTCACTCCCTCAATGTTTTCAAGAAGACTCTACAGTTTGGTGATTTTCTATTTAATTAATAGCTATTAGGTTTTAGAAATTGTAACTAGTTTATAGTATATATTGTTTTGAGCTTTTCAGTTGTAGAAATAAATTTTGTAGCCTTGTCCTGTAACACTTGCTCCTAAACGGTTCCCTGCTGATATTACATGATTATGTTGACCTCTTTTGTTAAGCTGCTTTGGATAAAAGTGTGTGCTAAGCAAATAAATGTAATGTATATGAGCATGCAGTTATTTCTCTTGTTTACCCTCAATGTGTCCGAGTTTACTTTACTTAGAATACTTGCACCATTCAACAATAACATTTTCACTGGATAGAATTATACAGAATTCTGAAGGGACTCCTGGCTACATTTGTTTGGCTTCTTTGATATTTTTCCAGGTGTGGGAAGATATCACAAAGGCTTCACAAAAAATGAAAAATGAAGATTAAGACTACTACTTTATGGTGTTTTCAGAAGGATATCAGTGGTGTGATCAAGAATAATTACTTGCTAATTCACAGATGGATGGATGGATGGAATAATTCACAGCATCAAGGAGCAGGCAAAATCAAACCCAAAGGTATATTCATTTTGAAAAGAGATTTGTTCTGAAGGACAAGCTGTATAGACACACTATTTGTTTTAAACAGAAATGCTGCTCATAATAATAAAAACTGAATGATAATGGAATGCTGACATCCCTAAACCTCAAGTCACCTTAACAAGGGAGGCAGTCCTTAATGGCTTTCACTCTTCTCTGAAAAGAACTTAGACCATTTAAAATGTGATATACCAGCTTAACTCTCTATAAGTAAATGGACACAAAGCATATATGGCTACCATTAAATACATGTCAAAGAATTAGCAATATAGTTATGGTGTTTTAAAGTGGGAAAACAAAAATTATACATTTACAGTATATACTCACGTTTAAGTTCTTCTGCGGATAAGTCGGGGCTTGATTTTACTGTATAATTTCTGGCATTTTATAATGTCGGTCTTATAAGTCGACTACGGAAAACCCACGCTATTGGTACAAGAGATTATGATATGCTAATGCCCACCTGACAGAGTAACCACGGAGCCCACTGCCTTTTTTTTCTCTATGTATTGTGCCGACATGACCAGATAGTAATACCCGAACTATTCCGAAGTGACGTTTGCACTGTTTTGTGTTTTTTGTATCCTTATCTATGATGGAGCAATCGATCCGAAGAAAATATGAAGCTGGTTTTAAATTAAAAGTTGTTGAAGTAGCGAAAGAAAATGGTAACTGCGCTGCTGCAACAAAATTCTGATTTTATGATCGATTTTTCACGTTTCAAGACCTGACTTGTATGCGATCATCTATTATATAAAGAAAATCCTGTGATGAGACTTTTTTGAAGAGATTTTTTTCAAGTCCCATGAGATTTTGGCCATGAAATTTTTTCAAGTCACGCCTTCCTCTCAACCATATTCAATCATGCACCTCTCATTCGTGTGAATGCTTTTGCCAGACACAGTTCCTGCTCTCTCAGCTCTTATTAATTTTTACGTTTTCCTCACTTTAAGTTCCCAATTAAAGAAGACGTATTTTGTCCAAATCTTATTGAAGAATTTCATTATGAAGGGTTATCAACAGAAAAAATGAGTACACGGGCAATCCTAGCACCGAGAAACAAAGTCAAACTAATTAACGCCAAAAATGTCAATCGGTTACACGGCAAATTGGTTAAATGCGTATAAATAGACTATGCTGAAACAGTTGGTGGTGATCGTGCGGAACATGAAAACATCAGCTAACAACATCCCAAAGAATATCTACAACCGTTAACAACATCTGGTCTTCCAACACACAAATTTCGGTAGAAAGAAGTACGTATCCAAGAAAGTTAATGTAGTAAATCTTCCGCGGATAACATTAGACAACAAAGGAGATCTTGATATGCCATTCGTATTAAAACATTAACAGCTTCCCGTTAGAATAGCTTTTGCAAAGACAATTAACAAATCACAGAGACAAACATTTGAAAATGTTGTTTTATTTAATAGAGAGAAAGAAACGAAATTCAATAACGGGCAGTTATATGTTGCGTTGTGATGATGAAAGTCCAAGCCCAAAATCAAAATTCAATGCAATATTGACAAAAATGTAATTAAAAAAAACGTTTTTACTGAAGTTTTACAGTAAAAGTGTACGTTTAAAAAGAATTTGCGCTTTAACAACATTTATTTATATAGCACATTTTCATACAAATAATGTAGCTCAAAGTGCTTTACATGATTTACATGATTAATTTCAAAGCCAAACAGAAAGAAATCGTATTACTCTCAACAAATAACTCTAACGCAACATGAAACATAATTTACTTTCAAATTATTACATTTTACAATTTTTTAACATGGTTAATTACTCGCTCTAATGTAAAATAGTTAGTTCTATTACACATATGTAACAATTCCCATGAATTAAAAATCCGTTTCAATTGTACATCCGCATACCCATATGCAAGTGGAAGAACCGTAAAGAGGTATATATATATGTATATACTGTGACGGGTGGCCACGGCCATTACCTGGCTGGGACAGCAGCTAGATGGAAGGACCAGGAGAGAGAGCATCCATAGGACACTACCTTCCCAAAGAGCACGTGCTGGAGTTTGGTACAGCCATGTTGGGCTCTGTGGAGGCTGCCAGGGGGAGCTGCAGAGCCCTACCCTGGACTTCCACCACATCTGGAAATGCTGATAAGCCACCTGGAGCACTCCCAGGAGCTGAATAAAAGGAGCCACCTCACCCTATTCGGGAGTCAGAGTTGGGAGGAAGAGTAGATGAAGCCTGCCTGTGGAAGAGTTGAGGCGAAGGAAGGAGAGAGAAGACAAACTGCTGTGTGCTATATTCCTGGATTGTACTGTACTGTACCAAAGAATGCCTATTTTCTCTCTTCATGTAGCTTCTAAATTAAAGAATAATCTGATTCAGATTCAAAGGACATTAAATGATTTTCATTGATTCATTCATATATACATTTTCAAATCATACTAAATTATTTGAAAGCCAATCCTGGCAACATTGAAAGTAAGACAGGAACAAACCTCACACAGGGAGAAATTCTATCAAAGTTTATTGTAATAAATCACCTAAAAGATCACAATATGCCCCACTGAAAGAGCCATTTGGATGGACATTTTGTTAAAAGAAGTGGATTTAGACAATGACGAAATGAATGAATTTCTCAGGGTCCTGATTGATGGAATCCTGTGGAATTTGGAACATACCTTCTTGTTGCCCTTTTAAAAGAAGGCTGGATACATAATTAGACTTGATCTTGATGTTAAAGTTAGAATTTATCCTCCCTCTGTTCATCTATTTTCAAACTAGCCTAAAGCAGTGCAGAACTGTAAGATCTAGAGTTTATCTCAGCAGCACTGGGTATAAGATATGAAAGTACCCACTATGGTGTGCAAAAACAAACATATTAATCAGCAATTTAATTTTAACCCTTTATAACCTGATGTATGGCTCAAATGACTAATTCAGAAATATGCTTGGTTATTACAGTCCTTTAATACAGAAATCATTAGGGTTATCTGTATGCATGGACCCAACAATGGACAGGCACCCTTGCCAGGGTTACTATTAGCCTTCTGCTCAGTACCACCAACACAGACTTCGGCCTCTTTGTGATCATAACTTGTATCAAATGGGTTTGAGAATATTATGTCATAGCATGTTTAAATCCTTATACTTCTGACCCCATTTTTTTTAAATAATAGAGCTTTCAATTAAAACCATGAAAGTGATCATTAATTTAGTTTCAAGATCTTGCACAAAATGTCAATGTTATCAATTTTAAACACTGAAGATAAAGAAGGGAGCACAAAAATTATGTTTTTGATGAATATATAGCAGGGGACTGATGAAAATAAAAGGGAAGATGTCCTTAGCTTGATTTACCGACTGTTCAAAAATAACTGCCCTCACTGTCACTGTGCCCTTTGGTGATCTGAAGACATTTACAAGATCAAAGAGACTGAAAAACGATCCAAGTAGATGTGGGTGATTTGTGGCACTTGTCTGCTTTCCTTTGACTGAGATGAATTCAGTGTGGTCAATAAGCAAGGAAAAAATGGTAATAGAATAGACTGAACCAATAAGAACAAAACATTAAAAAGTATGTACAGCACCAATAAAGGGAAAACATTTAAAAGATTTTTAATTTAAACTAGGGGGCTTCGCTCGCCAACCCCCATATTTGGTTTTCCAGATACACACTTTTAAGATTTTTTTTTCTTTGAATTGTTGCTATTTCATTAGTTTCACTTTTATTTCAGAACTTCTTTAAAAACAATATTTGGAATCTTTAGAGTCCCAAGATGCTGAATTTTTTAAATAAGGTCTGTGAGACATGTGTTTAATGACTTTGTACCATAATTCAGGATAGGTTTCTCTGTTTGGAATTTCAGCACAGACAAAATGATCAACATCAGCAGCAGTTAATAATTTTTTTTGCAAAGTAACCAATAAATGCACATGAGGTAAACCCCGTTTTGGACATTCTCTGACTTAAACTTCAAAGCCTTACAATATTTACATACTTCAGACATATCACCTGTGTCCATATATTCGATCTCTATTCGCCTTTTCGTTATTTCTCTGAGTAATAATTTCTCTTTGTTTGCGCTAATGCGATGTTTACTTTCTTTGTTTTGACACTTTAGTTTTTTTCTGCTTTCATATTGTGTATCTTGCTCTGCATGTGTTTCGCGCCTATGTTTTTTGAGTCTTTTGAATTCCACTGTTTTCATTATCTCTAACCTGCTCTGCATGTGTTTGGCCCCCTTGTTTTTTAACCTCTTTATGACATTTTACTTTGTTTTCTGCTCTTTGTCTTCTATTTCTGACCTCGCTTTGTCCTTCTATTTTTTCAATTACACCTGGTCCGTGATGATTATTTTTCCTTTAGTCGAGTAATAATTTCCTTTTGTTTGTGCTAATGCCATCTTTACTACCTTTTTTTGATACTGTAGCGACCTCCGCTTCCGGCTCGAAAAAAGAAGAAGTAAAAAAAAAAAAAACAGACAGACGTAGTAAAGTCTCACAAAAGTTTTACTTGAACAATCAAGAAAAAGAACGCCGACTTCGTAACCCCAAACACAACCTTCTAGCACCCTCTCCAACCCCCTATTCCCATCCCAGGACCCCCCCACCTTACCGCATCAATCAATACCCCGCTGTCACTCTTCCATGCTGTACTCTGCCCTACCTCAATTGAACCTAACAGCCACTCCAAAACAAAAAAGACCTGGAAGGGATGCTACAATACTTTTGAATTTTCCTGCTTTCATATTCTTTAACTTTCTCTGCATTTCTATCACGCCAACGTTTTTTTTTTTGAGCCTTTCAAATTCCACTGATTTCATAATCTCTAACCTGCTCTGCTTGTGTATAGTGCCAACATTTTTGACATCTTTATGAAGTTTTACTTTGTCTTGTAATTCTGACCCCGATTGGATGTGCTTTTTATTCAATTCCACTTGTTCCGGGCTGATTATTACTTTCCTTATTTTCTGAATTTGCACCTAGATTATTCTTTTTCTTTTTTGCATTTTGTCTCTCCAACGCTGTTGGGTCTCTTTTCTCCGCGCTGCTCTTTCTTCTTCGCTTAGTCGTCGATGTTTCATCTATAACGTATTGTCCTTATATGCTTTATATGCGCTGGGAACCCTGGATCTGTGTGTGCTCAAAGCCTTTGCACGACTGAGTGTTTTGTTGCCCGTGGTCTTATTTGATATTGGTTGTAATTAGGGCGTGTCTTGCAAGAATCCCATGTTTATACGTCCCTGCGAGATGGTCCTGGGTCAATCTCTTGGCACAAAGTCTCATGTTTAAGGTCCCCGTGAGACACTCCGTGGCCAATCTCTTTCGTCTCGCGGGTCTTTTAAGTGTCAAGACGTGTGAAGATCACGTCTCGTCTCCCTAGTCTTTCTCTCCCAGGATTTTTTTTTATAATAGAGAGATGTACATTGTTGTGAATGTCCTTGTGGCTTCTGAATCTTGGCGACAGATAAATGGCTCAGATAAGTAATTAAACAAATGCTTCACCGTGTCACTGTGACATATTTGAAGAACTTAGGGGGTGGGGGAACATCTTAAAAGCCCATACTGGAGATGGACATGTTTGAAGAAGTTGTTCACTGTAATTCAGCACAGAAGAGAGGTGTAAGACAGGAGAAGCTAGCCAGCAGCAACTACGCTTGGGCACTGTAAGTGACCTCTGAAAGGAATTTATGAAACACTGTAAACTATATTTCTCTGGAGCTTATTTGACTAGATATCTGGAAGCCCCAACAGAAGACACAAAGTTCTTTTGTATAAGAACCGAAAGCTGGAGGAGTGCCAGTGAAAATGGTTTATAAAATGTCAAGTGAATAAATATTCTGAATGGTTAATTGCATGGCACATTGTAACCTCTCACAAGACTTTACATGATGCGCCACTTACTATATTGTACTTATGTTGTAATTACCTGCCATGGACTTTCTGAGTATTTCAAGTTCACAGTAATGGCATGTATTCATTACTGAGTCTTACTTCAAATCTGACTGTGTTCTTATCCAAACTGTTACTCAAGTTAAACTATAATATGGAACACTTAAGGTGAAGTACTAACTAACTTCTGCTTTGATTTGCACAGACAGAGTTGCTTTAAGAGACATACTTAAATGAAATAAAGCACTGTACAAATGAGTAGAGGAATGCATATTAATGTCTATTTTGAATGCTTTTATTGAAAAGAATAGTCACTGATGACCAGGAAAAGTAGAAACATTATTTGTGAAAGCAATAATTTATGTGTTAATTTAGGAGTGCAGACAAACAAACAAAAAATAAACAGTTTTACAATGCAGCATGGTAATTTTGATAAAACTTTACTTCCCATTTCCCTTAATTGAAATGCAAATAAATCATCTGCTATTTTTTAAAACACAGTAAGTGTAAAGCTATCACTGATTATTGCTACCAAATTAAACATTCTGGAAAATAATTTGTAGCAGGATAGAATAACTGTGTTTACCAAACATGAACAGTCCAAGTATGTTGCCATAATATCACTGTAAAGTAGAGCAAACAGCTTCCTGTGAAACTAAGAAAAAGGAAATCTAACAAAATAACCACCCATTCATACTTCCAATTCCAAACTTGATTATTACATGGCCACAATCTAGTGTCCAGCAACACAGGGCACAAGACAGCAAACACACTTGGATTAGAAGCCAGTATGTTGTTGGGCAAAACACATAAACAAACATACACTCATAGTGGGTAAACGTACAATCATCAGATGAGCCTAACAGATACATCAATGGAGTGTGGGAGGAATCAATCCGTGCCGATTTCATGTAACACTGCAAACAGCAGGGCAAGACTGTGAGCAATGCTGCTGCCACACAGCTTGAGCAGGCCAGGTTAAAACCTCTGGTTCACTGTCTTTGTGAACTATGTATGTTCTTTAAATGTCTACATGAGTTTTCCTCTAGGTTACTTTGCTTTGAAGGTGACAGGTTATCTGGCAACTCTAAATTGCACTTATATGAGCAGCAAATCTGTGGGGTGGAAAATACCCACAGGTTTCAGAAGAGACAAAGGGTCTTTAGTAATTTTGAAAGAAAGTCGAGATATTCCAGAATAACAGTGAAAATACAAATGGACAGAAAATTGTGAAAACCAAGCAACTCATACTTGGAAGCGAATATAAAACCTGCAGTCAAAACTCGTTGAATATAATGAATTGAAAAACAAAATCCATGTGGATATTTTTCATTGATGTTAATCCTTGTGACAGAAGAAGAAGCTTGGTAAATGTTCAGTATATGCTACCCTATGTGCACATTTCTTTCAAAAACAAGATTTATCATTAGATTTTCCCAACTCAATGTAATATTGTTACTGAAAATTAATTGTCTGAGGCTTTAACTTGGAAACTTTTTATCAGTCTCTCCAAAATTTAAATCGAAACATGATGCACTGGGAGTAACATTGTTCATAGTGCAGTTTAGCAGGTTTTGTCAACACCAAGACTAGGAAAAAGTAAAAGTCACACGAGAGGAATTCAACATGTGATTCCAGATGAATCCCTGGAATCACATCCTGATCTTAACTTTATTAGTTATGACAGGTGATGAGAGCCCTTAACTAGGAGTACTAAGAGGAAATGCTGCTACAGTATGTTGTTGTACTACCATGGCAACACAGACTGGTGATGTCTCTTGGGAATTCAAGTGAAGTTCCTGTTGGTGACTGTCATGTGCCATAAGGCATATTTTTATGCTGGAGTAATATTACTGTGGGTGGGTGCTAGACACACACTAGTCACATATACTGTACATAAAATGGAGGTCTACAGTATGTTTAAATTATATAACCTAAGATGTCAGTACATGCCGGATGTTACAGTATCTATTTGAATTAAAGAATATAAATGTCCATTTAACAAAAATATATTTATTATTATTACAAGATATATAGTTGTATTTATATAACAGTTCATCTATATTATATCTGTAAAATAGTACAAAAACAACATGAAATGTGCATATACAGCCATCTTTAAGACTTTAAAAGCTAGGCACAACTGAAAACAAAGGGATAATTTAAATTGAATTAGCTGGTCAAGATCAAGTAGGACCCAAAGGCATACTCAGAAAGGCATCCGAAGATCAAAATCCTGCGTCACTGCACAAGCACGCACACACACACACACACACACACGCACACACACACACACACACACAAATATGCCCTTCAGGCTACCACTGAAGTTTTGGGTCGAGAAATCAGAAGGACTCTTTTATAACAGCCGTAGCCTATGTAGATAGCTGCTGGCCCAGTTCGTTTTGTTTCATGGTGTTAGTGAATGCAGGTAATTATTGATATGATAATCTGTGTTTACTGGCTTTAGTTCTACATCTGACAGCATGATGCTCAGAGGAGGAGAGATTAAGGAAATAAACAACCTACACTGAGGTTTTAGTGCTCCCCCGAGAATGCACCATTTCCATTCATGCATGACATGCGACAAACAGCAAACCAGGGCTGAAACCACTGCCAGTTCTTGCCTTTCAAGTGAGTTACATTCACAGCTGTAAACATTTTTTTATTCACCTTTTGTATTTTCACTTCAACATTATGAATTAAAAAGGAGAGTAAACAAACATATAAAAGTTCCTGGGAATAAAATTTTAAGCATCTGACAATATGAAAATCTGTTAGTGTGGAACTTTCATGGCTGTATGGATATGGTGAGACATTTAAAGATTATAGAATTAATATATAAACCACTCTCTTACTGAAATACTGAAAGATATCCGACAGCAAGTCTACATCAAACAATTAGATCAATGGGATTGCCAGCCCCTTAAATAACCAATATAATAATACTGATACTTATGAATGAAACAGTGAGTCAAATAATACCCCATATCAACAAAAACCACAAACACCAAAGGAGAACAAGTAATAAGATAAATACAAAAATCAATAGCACACTATAACCAGACTTAAATGTCTTAAGTTAAAGGTACTGGTGCAGGAAGGGATGCAGAGGTGAATCAAGCCCTTTAAAAGACTGGAGATTCTATAATAGAGAAGATGTGGATAATTAGGGATCTTCTTCTTTGTCTGACTGCTCCCGTTAAGGGTTGCCACAGTGGAAGATTTGGATAATTAGGGATAAATTGGCTAAACACAGGTAAAGACTAAACAATTAGAGCTCTTAAAATCTTAAAATATGGGAATGTTGTGAATGAAGCACACTGTTATGTGTTTTTCTGTTTTTAGATGTCAGGTGCATTGGGAAATACTAATATAAATGACATACGTAGTACACAATTAACTTGGTCATATTAATCCACAACGACTGTGTAGTCTTTGCATTAAAAAGATTTATTTGCAAATTGTCAAGTATGCTCCCTATTTAATTCTTACTATTCTAAGGCATTGCAAAGTAATTTTACTTTATCTAATGATACCTTTAGCATTGGGGCTCCTACTCCTTGAAATTGTTTTCTTAGGCCTGTCTGGAAGAGTCCATCAGCAACCTTCATTAATAATGAAATTGTACATAAAAACACTTTTTTACCCTTTGGATTGTCAATGCTTATGTTTATTTTACTTGTTCTTGTTTGTTTATTTTCTAATTGAATGTTTATTTATTTATTAATTCATTTTTTAACCTATATTTACTGAAGAAGAATACTATACAATTTATGCACTTTTCTTGTTTTACCATTTGTGGTTTTATCTAGAGTTCATATCTCTATGCTTTACCATCTGCTTTAATAACCATGTACTGTTTTTTGTTATGTTGCTAACTTAGAAACTGGGAATGAAACTGAACAGAGGCTAAGGAACCAGGAGAAAGGAGTATATCAAGTGAGCCTATTTATGTTTTCTATTAAATAAAATTAAATTCTGTATTTTAATACATTCTTGTTTATCATACTGCTTAAGAATGGCAAACTGCTTAATGGTCAGACATGCAATCAAGAATCTCACAGCACTCTGCACACATGACTACTAAGACTACATACCACTTCAGGATCGTATGTTCAGTAGAAAACTAATATAATTTAACACAATCAAACCACACTATCATCATCATTTTTGCTCCACGTATCCTGATGAGGATCATAGAAGCAACTCACAAATGGGCTGACCAGGCTATTCTAACATAAGCAATTTTTGTCCACTGTGGGAGATGTCCGGCTGTCTATCCCGGACAGCACCCCCAGGCTGCTAGATGGAGCCCTCCCTGTGGCATGGGAGTGCCCCAAAGACCAGCAGGGAATTATGGACAGTGGAGTTTTTATTCCCAACCCTGCTGGACACCGTGGGGCCCACCAGAGGACGCTGTAGGGAGGCTCAAGGACTTATGCATGCCCTATAACCCGGAAACACGTCATCATCATATCACCAGAAGGGACGACGTGTGTCCGGGTTGAAGAAAAGGACTTTTAATCTGACCCGGAAGTGATAAGGGCTCATGGACTGCTGGGCTGGAGCCACTTCCGGGTCGGAGAGTATAAATGGACTATGGGAAAACCCAGACGCTGAGCTGAGCTGGGAGGAAGGGTGGCAACATGTCTGGGAGTGGAGGATTGGTATTGTGATTAGTTATTGTATTGATTATTGATTGTAGTGTACTTGTATGAATAGCGAGGAGTGTAGAGTGCTTGGTGCACGTTATAATTATAAAATAAATAATTATAGTTATAACTGGTGTTTGGAGTCGTACCTGAGGGTTTAAGGGAGCACTAATACGCTCTACTGCTGCACCACCTAATGTGATATTCCAAAATACTTCCAGGCCAGCTGAGAGATATATTCCATCAAGCATGTCTTGGGTCTGTGTCCTGGGGCCTCATGTATAAACGGTGCATACGTACAGAAATGTTGCGTACGAACATTTCCACGCTCAAATTGCGATGTATAAAACCTAAACTTGGCATAAAGCCACGCACATTTCCACGGTACCTCATACCCTGGCGTACGCAATTTCTCCGCTCGGTTTTGCAGACTGGCGGCACCCAGCGTCAAAGCAGTGCTACTGTTCCTGTGTGGTCACCCTTTCTTTCTTAGATCCACATTTCTGATGCGGCTTTATAAATACACTGAAACTAACTGAATATTGTTTATTAGTGTAACGCATCTGATTGTAATTAACCTGCAGCAATATAATGGTCCAGGGAATAGCCATAGTATTCTAAATACCATAACTGCTTTAGTGTTGTTACTCTCACTGCATCTTCTTCTTCTTTCAGCTGCTTCTGTTAAGGGTTGTCACAGCAGATCATCTTTTTCCATATTACTCTCACTGCACCACTCGGTTGTATTTATATTACTGTATCTGAGTGGGGAATCACAGCAGCAGCTGATTGGAAAGAGAATTATCGGTATACAGCATGAAACGGACGCTGCCTCAGCCACGGCAAAACGCTTCAGAGACCTTCCTGTACGGACTTTGCGATTTAGAAAACGTCTCATCCCAAGAACTATAAATGCACTCAATCAGTCCATCAAGTGCTCCTTGTAGAACTGTTTGTACTTATAAGTACAATTACCTCACTGTAAACTTGCACTACAGTTATAATATTGCACAACCTGCACCACTTTATAAAGCGCGTATTTACATATGATGACGATATCATTTTTAAAATGAAATGCAACAAAATATGTTGATTATATTATACAGATAAAACTTTAACTTCATTTAAATAATCTGTATTGTTAATAATTAAACATGTTAGGACATGGTGCTGCAGCGCTAGTTAGTTCAGGGAATGTTCCTGCATTGCGTTGTATTCTTGCTGGTGCTTATACATGAGGCCCCAGGTCTTCTCCTAAGGGCAGTACTTTCTACACATCAAGGTTTGAGGCGGGCTGGAGTTTATCTATTGATCTATAAAATTAATTCACATAGATTAAATTCTGTCCCAAAAAACAGGTCAGACATTTTAGATATTACAAGATCAGGGGCCTCATGTATAACGCCGTGCGTAGAACTCACACTATAACATGGCGTAAGCACAAAAGCGGGAATGTGCGTACGCACAGAAAAATCCAGATGCAGGAATCTGTGCGTACACAAACTTTCACGTTCTTCCACTACATAAATCCCGATCAGCGTGAAAAGTAACGCACGTGCACGCGCCTTCTGTCCCGCCCGAACTCCTCCCAGAATTATGCCTCTTTGAATATGCAAATCGATATAAATAGCCTTCTGTGAAAAGACAATGGGAAAAGCACGGGGGAAAATATAAGAATTTCAGCGAATACCAAGTGGAGGCAAAGGAAAAATGTACTATTTATTGGTTTAAACAGTGGTTTAATCAAAAAAAGAAAGTTGATCGAGTGACATAGTGTCGGAGAAACTCGAAAGCTCAAGTTCACAAAGTCGCACAGTGCCCGAAATAACAAAGAAGTTGTCACATATCAAAGTCTGTATGAAAAGGCGACTCGCAGCGGACCGTCTGAGTGTCATATGAAAGCTTATTAAAAATAGGCACACAGTGGGGAAAAAATCACGAAATGTCAACTTTAATCTCGAAATTTCCACTTTAATCATGTAGTTTATTTTGTCATTAAAGTAGAACATCATAAACTTCATCTTAAAATCGTTTATTTTACTAGTTTTTCCAAGTAGCACGTTAAATGCTTTGTTCTGTGTTTGATCTTCCATGTGTTCTATGTGTGTGAATCACTACGTGCTTCCGTTCTTTCTCTTTCTCCGACAGGACACAGAATCCATTACATTCGTGATATTACAGCTCTCTGAATAATTAAAATACTGAGATGTATACGTGATATCTTTTTCATGATGATAGGAATAAAAGCATGTTATTAAACATGGGAACACGGTGGCGCAGTGATTGTTCATATCTCACACAAGAGGCTTGCTGCGCCATGTGCGACCTTCGATGAAATAATTTATTACAGAAGTACTGTCTCTTTCAAACGTACTAACCTCCAATTCCTGTCCTTACTTTTCTTTCTCCTAATACCCAATCACCACACAATCAGCTCTGTAATAGATGTTAAGCCATCTGTAAGCTTAGAACGCTGATTCTACAAAACTTTTAATGAACATTGAAATATCTTCGTAGCACATGTTTAATTATTCTATCCGTCTATCCTTCCAGTGTTGCGTCAGCACCAGCAATAATACAGCGCAAGGCAGGAGCTATCCGTGAACTAGCTAGCGCTGCGGCACCGTGTCCTCACATGTTTAATTATTAACAATACAGATTATTTAAATGAAGTTAAAGTTTTATCTGTATACTATAAGCAACATATTTTGCTGCATTTCATCTTAAAAATGATATCGTCATCATATGTAAATACGCGCTTTATAAAGTGGCGCAGGTTGTGCAATATTATAACTGTAGTGTAAGTTTACAGTGGGGTAATTGTACTTAGAAGTACAAACAGTTCTACAAGGAGCACTTGATGGACTGATTGAGTGCGTTTATAGTTCTTGGGATGAAACTGTTTCTGAAATGCGAGGTCCGTACAGGAAAGGCTTTGACGCGTTTTGCCGTGGCTGAGGTAGTGTTTACCTGAAACTGTATACCGATAATTCTCTTTCCAATCAGCTGCTGCTGTGATTCCCCACTCAGATACAGTGATATAAATACAACCGAGTGGTGCAGTGAGAGTAATATGGAAAAAGATGATCTGCTGTGGCAACCCTTAACGGGAGCAGCTGAAAGAAGAAGAAGATGCAGTGAGCGTAACAACGCTAAAGCAGTTATGGTATTTGGAATACTATGGCTATTCCCTGGACCATTATATTACTACAGGTTAATTACAATCAGATGCATTACACTAATAAACAATATGCAGTTAATTTCTGTGTATTTATAAAGCCGCATCAGGAATGTGGGTCTAAGAAAGAAAGGGTAACCACACAGGAACAGTAGCACTGCTTTAACGCTGGGTGCCGCCAGTCTGCAAAACCGAGTGGAGAAATTGCGTATGCCAGGGTATGAGGTACCGTGGAAATGTGCATGGCTTTACGCCAAGTTTAGGTTTTATACATTGCGATTTGAACGTGGAAACGTTCGTACGCAACATTTCTGTGTGTACGCACCGTTTATACATGAGGCCCCAGGAGAGGACACGGCTGTATAAATATAGCTGTGGTATACTAAATCCAAAAAACAAAGGCAACTTTACCTCTAAAACCTTGGTGTTGAGAATCATATCTGAATACATGTAAAAGAACATACTTGAAATGTGTGCAAATAATTAATTTGTCTGTAATTTATGGGGCAGAATGGTAATGTCATGGCATAAGTGATGACTTTATCACATCTGTATTCTCTCTATGCATCTGTGTGGGTTATCCTCCCATATCTCAAAGACGGGTGTGTGCTAGGTTAACTGACAATTCCAGACTGGTCTAATGTTGAGTGACTGTGCCCTGCGATGGGCTGCCAAAGTTTCAAAGTTTGAGCCTAGTGTTGCTAAACTAAACAGCACCACCCCTATAACCCTGAACCGAATAAGTTTGTCAAAAATTGCTGGGTGGATAATATACAAGATAAACAAGAGAAGGCAAATAGAATACTACAATTTCAAAGTGATTAAATAAAATTCTGACAGAAAAATAAACTTTTTCAAGTTGGCAATTAACCTAACGAACTCTTAAGAACATTTACATAACTCCTTTCATCAAAAGCAGAGAAAATGTCTCATGTTTTAAATAGTAAACAATTTTTTCTTTTTCTTTCTTATTTTCAAGAAAAGACATGGGCACTGGCATTTCCGTGTACCACTTCTAAACTGGGTAAAGTGCTCCAGGCTCGTGTTTCTTTATCAGCTGAGTAACGTGATTGGGTTGCCTGGCAACTCAAAAGCAGTGTCTAAACATTCATAATGGTAGCCACCTCACCTCGGGAATTAAGCAGCTCTCACACTTCTTACCCAGACATCTGAAAGCACAACTTTCAGCTGTGATGCACAAACTGTGTATACATTTTCTATGATATTTTCACACTTTTGGAAAAATAACAAGAACAACCCTGGCAATGCTAACTAAGAAATGTGTCAACAAGGAAATATGACTTGATCTTTAGTACTGCAAGGATAAAAAGATTATATAAATATCTAAACTTGGAAGTCAGCCAATGCTTGTAATGCTTCAAGGGGGAGGGGAAGGGGAAAAAAAAAGACTCACATGATGGTAAATGTAATACAAGATGGTAATCTTAGGGCTTATCATAACCATAGGGCTCAGAATCAACCATCTTAACTATTTTAAATACATTTTGTGCAAAGTGGGGCAAAGGAAGTATCTGTGGAACCGCTGGTTTGGAAATAAGCATATTTACAGTTACCTAGACATTAAGTACCAAGGATAACGAGTACATAAAGTTGGAATGTGTAGAAAGAAGAATAATGTATAGTGTACTTGTTTGTGATGCTGCTTCAAGATCATCCAAAATCTTAAGATGTTTGTGTATAGTTAACTTTAAACTCTAGTTGTTTTGGGATGAATGTAGGTGGCTTAGTGTCCTAACCAGGGTCAGTTCTGGCCTTGCACTTGCTGTTGCCAGGATAAGTATGGGCTCTGTATCTCCATAACCACATACTTGAAAAAGCAGGGGATGGGAAGAATGATGAATGAGCAGAATTGCCTCCTAACACGCATTACCACACAATGCGTCCTCATTGATCTTGCCTTAGTAAGATTGTGCATCAGTAAGGAAAAAAATAATTTCCATGAACAGACAGTGCTTGTAATTCCAAACACACCCCTTAACTGCCATCCCTTTTTGACACTCCTAAACCTAATTTTTGGGCAAATCCTATGTTGGCCACACTGAGCACAAGGTAAGTCCAGTGCACCACACAATCACTCATAAAGGGGCCATTTAAAGATTGACAATTAACCTAACACACACATCTTTGGGATGTATGACAAAAACAGGAGTAGCAAGAGAAAAATCCCATATATATATATACGTATAATCCATAAAGTGTATTGGCCACAAAGCTCAGACCAAGTAAACAGCTTAATTTTAGAGATGCCATGACTCACTGTATTCATTCACTCATTCATTTACAAGTCTAAAGATTATAAAATAACATTGGCAAATCTGTTCACTCCAATTGAGTGTTGTGTAAGACTGGAAGTCTATGCCAAAAGCACCAAATGTAGATGGGATGTTAGGCCATCAACGATACCACACATGGACACACTTACGCTGATACAGGGTCAGATTATAATCACCAATTAACCCAACATGCAAACTATTAGGACGTGGGATGAAAAGTGGAGCATCCTCAGGAAAACTCACACAGACATGGACATTGGCAAATGCCACCCATACAATGAAACTTGGAGGAATGTGAGTACTGAATGTTGGACCTGGGAGAAGATAATATCAAACACTGAACCACCATAACAGAAGAGCTTAAAGGTAAAAATAAAAAATATATCAGAAACCTTAATAAATAAAGAATACAAAATCCAAGTTACATATCTAACACTGGCCCCTTGCATAATCCATTAATTTAACAAGCAAATAACTGAAATTTTTTTTCTTCCGCTAAAGCTCATGTTTTTTGTTTTCAACACCTTTACTAATAAGCAGATCATTTCAGCTTCAAGACAATCTTCAAATCAAAAAAAAAAAAAAAAGACCTTGGATGTGTTACTAAGTGCAAAACTGCACAGCAATTAAATATAAGGCTGCTCATTGAAGAAAAGACATTTTAGAAGTAGAAATACTTAATTAACAATTTATCTTTGCAGATTGCCTTTAAAATATTAGATAAATGACTATAGTATCATGTTTAGTTGTATTTCAATGAACAACTGTGCATGTAGAGGTGGTTATGATTCGGAAACTAACCAAATTCAGCAACACATTTTTGTTGGTATGATGAAACTGAAAGTGTAATGCATGGTGCCAAGTCTCTTAACATCCATCCACCTTCTGAATAGTGAAGACAAAGTTTAAAAAGCTTCAATTTCTATTAAAAAATTAGCAGCTCCCTACAACTATCACATACTAAACTACTCTGCTAAAGAGTTACATTATTAGTTAAGAGTAATTTCTTAAAACCATTATTTATTTTAACAATCTTACAGGAAATTGGAACAGGGACTCCCACTGATAGCTGAACTTCAGAATCAAAAGGAACAGTAAACATTCAATGCTGATTGTGAAACAGTGAACCAGCTACTTGGCACTGCGGATATCTGAGAAGTCCAGGAAATTTGATGATGTTCCCTGTATTTTTTGTAGCAGGTACTTCAAATATAGGTCATTCTGTGTTTGCTGCTGTGTACCACTCTGCCATTCTGCTTGTGGAGTGACAACAGTGTTTGCATACTTACGCTTAGGTAGAGTTTGTACCATGTGGGTCAAGAGTGCAACTTTTCTCTTCCCCAATTCATGATTTTTGGGAGAATCAGATCAAAGGACAGCTGAGGCCTGAAGAGTACCCATTCTGGAATGGCAAGGGTTGCCTCTGTGCTGTTTTCAGATGATACTGCTGTCTTGGTCTTTATTAGAGAATAATCTCCAATCTGCCCTGTAACAGTTTACATCGGAGTGTAATTCAACTGGGATTAGAATTAGCACCTCAAAAACTCAGGACATAATCCACTCCAGGCTCTCTTCAAGTAAGGGGTGAGCTGCTGCCATTAGTGGTTTAGACCAAGTACTTTGACAGGTTCATGCATAAGAGTGAAGAAGGGTATGATCATGAAACTGAATAACAAAATGTTCCAGCAGCAGTAGTCTGATAAATATTGTACCGGACTATGTGGGTGAAGATGAAACTAAGTACTCTAGCAAAACTTTTGATTTATTAGTCTTTCTAAATCTCATCCTCACAAAGGGTCAGAGGGTCTGGGTAGTAACAGGAAGAAAAAGATTGTGAAAATACATGTCCAAAAAGAAGGTTGCTGTGAAGAATTAGTGGACTCACACAAAGTGGTAGGATTAGAAGTTTTGTGATTTTTTTTTGTGGGGGTTGGGGGGTGGCATTTAGGATTAGAACCACTGGATGAGAGGATCCAGATGACATGGATTAGGCACAAATTTAAGATGTCCTGTAGGAGCCTCCCTTGAGAGCAGTACAAGGCACGGCCCACTAGGATACTTTCTTCTTAAGAGGAACTGGAAAAAGTTAATAAGGACAGAGTGACCTGGTCTGACAACTTCAGCATTTTTCCACTGATACCATTACAGAATAAGTGGACTGCAACTTAAGTGATGTGAATTTTGTAACTAAAAGCTACAGTGAATTTATAAATCTCTGTTGATATTCATCATCATAAAAAGGATAGGTAGATACCACTCAGGACATCTGAAATATTATCAAAACATACACATTTCCTAAATATCTGAAGGTTTATATTATATGAGAGATACTAAAAAGTAAAACAATTATGTTTTTATTAAGGAAAATTACTGTTATTGTCCTAATCTTCTTTGTTTGTCATAAATGTTTTTAGCATTTTACAACAAGCTTAATTTTCATTGACCAATAATATTCATAGTTTCCAATTTGGTTTGAGAACTGGATCAGGAATTAACCAATTTCTATACCTTTTAGCCCATTTATAGACTACCTTTAACAAATCTATTTTTTGACACATTCTTCTAACATACAACTGTAAATATGAAGACTTTCTCTGATCAAAACTATCGGTTTGAAATGCAAATTCATAACAGAGTGGACATGATTAAAGTATGTCTCATATATAGTGGAAAATAAGTACTTCAAGAATTAATTTTGAGTTTAGGTGGGTAAACTACAGTTAACTCCAAGCTTTGATTTTATCTCTTCACCTGTTTCCAAAACCTACTTAATTTAAGTTCAAGGTAGCAGGAAGCCATAGTCTATGCCAGCAACATCAGGCACAAGGCAGAGCCCAACCCTGGCTAGTGCACCTTTACAACATTTTAAAGTGCAATCCAAAAACGCAGTGTGACATATTCAATATGCACAAAAGGAGTAGCTTTGGAACACTGGGTAGAAAGAAGTGGGTCAAAGCAATAAATGACAAATAAAAAATAAATAAAGCAGAACATTCTAGGCTAGTACAAAAAAGCAATAAAATGCACAGTGTTATAAGACAATGATTAAATAGCACATTTTGGGACATACTGTTCTATTGTAAGGATCTGGACAGAAGGTAATAATGTTAGTATAAGTGAAATGCCTCCTTGAACAGATAGGTTTTAAGTTGCCTTCTAAATGCGTGAATTGAGCTAGCAGTTCTTTTAAATTTAGGGTAGTAATTTTGCTGTCTGGGTGCAAGTGACCTGAGGGTTTTGTCACACAAACTAGTTTGAGGCATGACAAGACTGCCAGAATCAGCGAGCTGGCATGGGAAAATGTTACATTACTGATGCAGTCTGGTGCACAACTTTATAGGCTCACAAAAGTATTTTTACTTCAGTCCTAAAAGACATAGTAAGCCAGTCATGATTGAACCAAACAGGAGTGATGTGCTGACTGCTGTGGGGCTGAGTAAGGACTCTTGCAGCAGCGTTTTGAACCATCTGGAGCTGAGATAATAAATACATAGTGTGATGGACAGCCGGCAGCTCAACCCGGCCGGGACGCCCCTGGAATAGAAGGATGGGGGAAGGCAACTACTTGCCGACACTGCTTCTCCCAAGACGCTAGATGGCAGCTTTCCGGAAGTACAGTGGTACCCCGGATTCCCGCAGGGCACTATGGGACATGGGCTTCGGACACACAGCCCTGCTGGGTGCCGTGGGTGCCACCAGGAGGAGCTGTCAAAGGACCTGGGGACATATTCTTTCAGTTTAGCACGGAAGTACGAGGTAATCACAAGGATGAAAGCCCCGAAGTACTTCCAGGCTGAAGAAAATCCCTGTTCTTTATTAGACCCAGAAGTGCCAGCCAGTCACATGGTCGGAAGGACAGAAGCACTTCCGGGTCAAAGACTATTTAATGGACTGATGGGAACCCAGCAGGCAAGCTGGAGTTGGGAGGTAGAAGACAGAGCTTGCTGGGAGATGTGGAGGAGAGAATTGTATTGAGTTATTATTTCTTTATTTGTGTATGGTGGCTGTAGTGCCTAAAAGGCAATTTAAAGAAAGAAGAATAAGTAAAGGATCTTCTTTGTGCTTTTACCCTGTGTCTGGTATCTGTATGTTGGGATCATGGGTCAACAGAGCCCTCTAGTGTTATTACAATAGGAAAAGGCATGTGTGAGTAGAGAGTTACTGAAGTTAGTCTGGGATATGGTGAAAACATGGACTATCTCCTCCATAGGAACTACAGGACATAGGATATATTGTAAAGGTGGAAGTAAGAAAGATTCTTTAAAAGGTTTATTTAACTTGAATAAAAAAAAAGATTTACAATGTTTTATCAAGAACAATTAAAACTTATATGAAATTATAAAAATTTTTGAGATTGTTAGATAAATGAAAGATTCAGCAAAAAGTAAATTAAAGTATAATACTTTTGAACAAACAATCATTATTTTCTATGCCAATTTTCACAAACTAATTTGAGTTTTTTTTTTTGTTCATCACACTAATTACTTATACATAATTAGTGCTGTTACTCTGTGCTGATTTACAATTTCCAGTCTCAAAAAGAGATGTGGTTAACCAAACCAATGAAATTTGATACAAGGTGCATTTTCTGGGTTCCGTTAAAAGATGTATGTGGATCTATAATTGTTTATGGAGCTGCTCCCTGGGACCAATCTGCTTTAGAAATTCCAGAATTATATCCCAAACCCAACTGCACATTTAGCTCCTTCAGGGCAAAGGCATGTGAATTGATGTGAATTTTAAAATGATCTGTATCATTTGTGAATACAAGTACAGCTGTTGGTGTAAATTTGTCTATAATGCACAATCACTGTTAAAAGTTCTTCTAAAAATAAGTGTGCAATTAAAATCCCCAATGTTTGATGATGTGATTGTAGAAATATTCTTGTTATGGAAAAAAAGCTGTTGGATTTGAAATTTTATGGATTGTCTCAGCTGTGATGGCTAATGTCTACACTGAATACTTTTGCTTTCAATGATTCAAACCACAGTCAAAGGACAGTACAACCACACCTACCAATTGAACGGCAGCTGTTAATGCGTTATGGGCTGATGTTGCCAAATGACTTGGATTTGAAGGTCAGAATGGATATTGCACTGTTCTATCTACAATGTTCTAGTATGGACAATATGCTATAAATCAAACAAAGGACAGAAAGCAGGCTTAAGTAATACTGTATTTTTCTTACAAAATAAGTCAAATATATGATTTCTCTTTTCTGCACAAATAAACATGTGGTTTCAGTTAATCACACATTAAACACACAAATCAGAAACTGATCAGATCATGTAACTCTTGTCCTAGGACTGTCGCAAACAATTTTTCCATCATAATGTCCTAATCAATTTTGTTTTTAGGGAAGATTTATTAATTTAGACAGTCACTAATTCTATCTTTTTCATTGGCCAACAAGTATCAGCTGTATATTGCATAATTTATCCAAGAAATTAGTCAGTTTGAAAAAACAACTATAAACTGTGATCGCTAGAATAAAACTAACCCAAGATTTGTTAAAATTCCATGTAAACAAAAGGATAAAAGAAATTCATTTTTTTATTATGGATAGCTTAGTTGTTTAACTGAATTAACACTATGATTTATCTAAGCATACGAAATGGAATTTTTATAGCCTATTTCTATGTGTAGGCTTCAAAAGTGAGGCTCAGAAGGCTCCTCTGAACTAACAAGCAACAGAAACAAGTAGCTTGAATAGAATTGGGAAGCAACTACAATGAAGCAACAACAGTGTTTGTAGTATGGCTCTGTGTGTCCTATATAAAACACAGCTGAGAAATGTGTCTTCATCTTCATTAAATTTCCATGAGAAGTATTTCTTTTATGCACTTACACCATGATTACAAAGCCTTCGAAACTGTTGCCCCTCCACCATTGAAATGATTATTCTACCCTTAACATAATTTTGTTCCTACCACTGTCCTCACCTTGAAATCCAAATCTGATGAGAATTTTAAAACAGTGAAAAAAACATTTTTGTCCACATATTAGGGTATTCCAACAAAGGAAATGGATATGGAGGGGTAAACAGTATTGAGTAATCGCAAGACATTTATATGTGCAGGAATTTGTTTTCTGTTTCTGTGCATTTTTGCTGTTGTTAGCAGCCTAGGTGATGTAATTTTATATTAAGACATTTTCAAGGTTCAAGAGGTTCCTAAAAATGAAAAGGTAGCAAGGAGCCGACCCACACCACCACACTACATGACTGAAAGGATTCCTCCAACTCGGTAAGATTATATAAGTGAAGTCGGTGGCTTAAAATTGCTGAAATAGTTGTGTGACAGGGTCTTTAGTTATAAGTCTATAAGTCACTTGCTTATATCTGGGAAGGAAACCAAAGTACATGGAGAAATTCCCATACAACACAGTAAGAAGACACAAACAGACTGTGATTGGGCCACAATTTGAGCTCTGTTTACTTTCCTGGTTATAATGTGGCAAACTTAAAGCAATTACGGCTCAGTACACACAGTACATATAATGTAATTTAGTACATTTAAATGTAATTCTTTACTAGTATTAGTGATAAAGGTACAAAAATATGCAGTTGTTTTTTGTGTTATTAGTATTAACATCAAAATTCAGCCTCTCAGTAGCAGTTATAGTTTATTCATAAATTTGACTAAGAAGCAAACTGTAAAATCATTTTGGGAGGTGATATGGCTATGAACAGAAGATCAGCTATTATAAATTTGCCTATTTTATTTCACTAAATGAATTAAAAAGTTAAGATGAAAAATGACTACTGGGATTTTTTTTTGCCAAATTGTCCGAAATACACGACTGGTCAAAAGTTTTAAAACACCTCAGTTTTTATGGAAATACATGCAGGTTGATGTCTTAATGTTTCATGAAATCAAGCCATAGAACCAATAATGGCAAACAACGTCTGCTGTCAACAGGGGACTTTGTGTTGCAGGCTTGATAGAGCGAGTGGCACTTCCTCCTCCATGTTTGACAGTTGGTCTTACACACTGAGGAACCATCCTTTCACTAATTGGGCGGTGTACCAACGCCCTGCATGATGAACTAAAGACTTCAAATTTACATTTATCAGTCCATAGAACTTTCTTCCTGTCTGCAGTAGTTCACATCCATTATATCCAGGTCCTATTCTGTCCTTTTAGGAAAGGAACTTCTTACTGCCACTCGCCCAGTCAAGCCTGAAGCACAAAGTCTCCTCTTCACAGTAGAAATTGAGACTTGCTTTATTCAACCACTTTTGAGCTATGCTTGAAGCTGTTGTGCTGTAAGGTGCCGATCACACAAGCCTTCAGAAACTTGTCTTCTGATTGGGTGTTGACTTTGGGTCTGCCAGATCTCTTCCTATCAGAGTTCCTTCCAGTTTCCAAATGTCTTTGGATTGTGTAGGATGCCATACTCGCTGATATTTTGATTTTTTTTTTTTGCAATTTCTCTAAATGAAAGGCTTATACTGTACTTCTAAGGGTAATAATGCTCTGTCTCTGTTCATTTGTTAATTGCCATTTTCTTGCCATCATCACTAGAATTTACAACTTTTTAATGGTATAATATTATCCACATAGTACTTCAGAGGGTGTAGTAACACAGTCTATTCTACCTCTGCTTTAAGATGGACAGAGGATTTAAGTAATTAACAGAGGTTGGGACACCTGTGCAAATTGTTTGTTTCAACTTGCAAGGCTTAATTTACTTTAATTGCTGCAAAAGATCAGTAGGCTGTAACCTATTAGATGTTTACTAAACAAGGCCCATTTGTAATATTCTGATATTTCCTTTTTATCAGTTTTTGCAAACCTAAACTTTAAATTTAAACCTAAGTTTACTGCTTACCTTTTCACCATTTTGGTCATTCATTGCATTTCAACTGATTACATTTGAAGAAAAACTGGAAAAACTAAGGAGTTTTAAAACCTTTGACTGGTAGTATATATAAGCTGGACCACAAAGTGTTTATTCTGGGTGTGCCAAGTCTGAACTATCAGATGGTTGACTGCTGTCACTAAACGTGCCAAATGCTACATGAAGAACTACTGTAGTCTCTCTTCTTGTGACCACTTTCAATTGGGTGGCTTTGAAAACTCTAAATACTGTAGCAAGCAGGGCATATCATTGTACAACATTTATGAAAATTCTTTTGAAATACAACACATGGAGAAATGAACACAGCGACAAAACCAAGATTCAGATCTAGTCCTGTGGAGGTGCTATAAGGTGGCAATAATCAACAGCATTAATATTATTTATATGTTTGCAAGTGTGTTTTCTCTCCAGGTACATACTTCTGTTTATCATCCATATCCCACAGTGGTATATTTTAGATTGACTGTCGACTCTAAATTGGCCTGGTATAAATATGTGAAATGCCATTCAACATAGATCACACACATGGCCACATTCACACACTGTCCCAAAAACACTTACACTGGGCTAATTTAGAGTTGCCAGTTAAACTAGCACACATATTTTGTGGTGTAAGAGGAAACTGGAACATGTAGAGAAATGAAAATAACATTTTTATCAATGCAGGGAAAATGAACATTAATAATACATACAAAATGGGCTGACCTACTAAAAGCAACCTTTAAAGAAGGATTTAGATGTTTATGTTGATACAATATGAAGTCCCCAAGAAATAAGCAGAAGCAATTCAAAGGCAAACAGAAGTTAAATTATATTGTAGAATCTTTAATATATCAAAGGATTTAATGCTGAGCCTTTTTAATACACTAGTACTAGTATTACCACATCTTGATTACTGTGTGCAGTTCTGGCCATTAAGCAAAATAAAAGACATAGCATCACTAGAAGCCATGCAAAGATAAGTGACTAAGGGTATCTCTGGATTAAAGGACATTTCATGTTCTAAATGTCTAAGGGAATTAAAAGAAATATCAACATGGAGACTTAATCAGGTGTGTAATATTTTAAAATTATTGACAGAGATCATTCAGCAGAAATCCGTGAATAAAACAGAGAATCATATTTTCAGATACTAGTGGAGAGGAGTGGGTTTTGAGATGAAAGGCAGGGATCACGTTTTTCACACAAAGTTTTTGTCAGACTCAAAATCATTTTGAAACATGCAGCTGACAAAAACTTATCCATTAGTCCAATAAGCCTGGTGGACTGAATGGTTTCCTCTTCTTGTGGTCTTATTGAGTTGTCAAGGAATCAAGCTCAGATTCTTTGAGATGTGCACTGCACTACTGAGCTACACAAATCTTAAGTGACAATTAATGAACAAATAAATAAATGATTAATACAAAACGTATAAGGCCCATGTGACTCAACAAATATGAAATTTATTCATAATTGTAATATGTGTCGGATGGTATGAGGTCCATTACCTAGTGGCAACTTTACATACATTGATAAACTGCAAAATTTATAATTAGAACAATCATGTCTGAACCATAAAAAAAACTGAAAAAAAAAATTAAACTGAATTTTTACTGTTGCACATCTTGTTGAACAAAATCATTAAAAAATTCTTTGCATTACTTATTGTTTCAAGACATTAAGCTTGCAATCTGACCTGAAGTCTGCAGAAGGTGCAGTGGCACGTAACTTTTTACACAATTGCCTGCTGTGTAGTCAAAACATTTAACAGAGTAGGAATAAAGGCTACAAAATTAAAACACAAGCACAAAAATTAGTTCATTAAAAAATCCTTTCTAAGGCTTGACAAGATGTGATGAAACACAGGGCGCCAATTGAAGCTATTAAATATGACTTCTTTTCATCAGAATCTTTTCTTTCTCTAATTACCACAGATTCAAAAAGATAAATAAAAGGATCAGGCACTGCCAGCAAATGCTGATTTAGGAGACACTGTCATGTACTGTATACAACATCAAATGAAATATTTCTTATGGAGGTTATGATCTCACTAGTACAGAAGAAATATAAGATATGCAGTTAAAATTTATTTTGAATCCTCCATTAGACAATCTACCAGCATGAAGTACACAGCTTTTGAGAGCACAAAGCTGGCTTCTGACAGGGTCCTCACTCAAATCACGTTCACCCACACGCTAGCTCAGAACACATGTACTTAGGTACTCCCACACGCGCAGGGTGATAAATAACTACGACTTTCATCCTCTAGTTAACTGTTTCTGGCAGGCTCAAACATAAATAATTTTTACCACAAACAGAAAGAACAGAACATAAATGATCAGTTGGATGATTATCTGCTTACAGCTAATGTACGATTGCTCAATATATGAGAGAGCACAAAGATAATACAAAAGGGAATTCTAACATCAGTTACAATTTAAAAACAAAGCATGGTTCAAATCTTTTAAGGTGGTCCACATTCAGAAAGAATAGGATCAGAGACTAAAAAGAGGTTTGGAGAACTTAAACTGCTGAAAAGGAAGCATGAGAAAACAGCACTTCATGCTAAGGAAAGGGGTAGATTAAAGATACTAATGACTAGAGTCGAATAAATCTCAGAAAAGGAGAGGAACAATGGTGAAAAAACTAGAAACAGAGAACACAGAATTGCTTACTTAAATATTTGACTACACTTCTTTTAATAGTTTTTATTGCAATGGGTGCTACATAATAATTACCTGACTTGAACTGAATGAGGAAAGTGGGCTAGTGCTTAGAAGAGAGGGTTTGGGTCTAGGTTGTGTTGGGTTCCTCTGGGGGGTCAGTGCATGAGTTGCAGGACACAGCAATTAAATACCAGTACAGTATTAGAAGTATTCAAATATTCAATCACTTATATTGCAGGTCTTTATTCTACTTCTACTTAAGTCGCACTCAATGCTTTATCCAGCTTCTTGTTTCCCAAACAATATATGTTATATATATATATATATATATATATATATATATATATATATATATATATATATATCTACACACACATATCTCTCTATTATAAAAAAATATTCTGGAGAGAAACAGTATAGGGCGTCGAGATGTGATCTTTACGTTAAGATCACGGAAGACAGTTAAAAGACCCGCGAGGACCTTAAACATGAGACATTGTGCCAAGAGATTGACACAGAACTGTCTCGCAATGACATAGAACATGAGATTCTTGCAAGACACGCCCTGCTTGCAATCAATATCAAATAAGACAACAGGACAACAAAACATTCAGTCTTGTGAAGGATTTGAGCACACACAGATCCAGGGTCTCAGCGCATATAAAGCGTTTAAGGACAATACGTTATAAATAAAACGTAGACTAAGCAAAGAAGAAAACAACGCGGAGAAAAGAGACTCAAAAGCGTTGGAGAGAAAAAAGAGCAAAAAAGAAAAAATAATCTAGGTGCAAATTCAGAAAATAAGGAAAGTAATTATCAGCTCGTAACAAGTGGAACTGAAACAAAGCACATCCAATCGGGCTCAGAATTAAAAGACAGAGTAAAAGACAAAGTAGAACTTCATAAACACGTTCACAAACGTTGGCGCTATACACATGCAGAGCAGATTATGAAAGCAGTGGAAGTTGAAAGGCTCCAAAAAAAAAAAACGTATGCACGATACAAATGTTGAGAAAGTTAAAGAATATGAAAGTAGGAAAATTAGAAAGTATAAAAAAAAAGAAAGTAAAGATCGCAGTAGCGTAAACAAATGGAGATTATTACTCAAAAAAGGGAAAATAATCACCATGGACCAGGTGTCATTGAAAAAAAAAAGCAGGACAAAGCGAGGTCAGAAATAAAAGACAGTAGAAAACAAAGTAAAACGTCATAAATCGGTTACAAAACAAAGGGGCCAAACACATCCAGAGCAGGTTAGAGATAATGAAAACTGGAATTCAAAAGACTAAAAAAAAACGTAGGCGCGAAACACATGCAGAGCAAGATATAGAATATAAAAGCAGAAAAAAACGACAGTGTCAAAAAAAGAAAGTAAACATCGCATTAGCGCAAAAAAAAGAGGAATTATTACTCGGAGAAATAACTAAAAGGCGAATAGACATTGAATATATAGCCACCGGTGATATGTCAGAAGTATGTAAATATTGTAAGGCTTTGAAGTTTAAGTTGGAGAATTTCAAAAACGTGGTTTACCTCACATGCATTTATTGGTTACTTTGCAAAAAAAAATTATTAACTGCTGCTGATGTAGATCGCTTTGTCTGTGTTGAAATTCCAAACAGAGAAACCTATCCTGAATTATGGTACAAAGTCATTAAACACATGTCTCACTGACCACATTTAAAAGATTCAGCATATTGGGACTCGAAAGATTCCAAATATTGTTTTTACATAAGTTCTGAAATAAAAGTGAAACTAATGAAATAGCAGCAATTCAAAGAAAAAAAAAATCTTAAAAGTGTGTATTCAGAAAACCAAACACAGCGGTTGGCGAGCGAAGTGAGCAGGGGGCGAAGCCCCCTAGTATTATCTAAAAATATAGATTTGTTTATACACACATACAATATATATATATGAAGAAACATCTGTAGATAGTTCTTCTATATCACAGCTCAAGGTGTCTGGGTTCAAATCCCAGCCAAGTCAGTGGGTGGAATTTTCACTGTGGTTTTTTACCCAAGTAATTCTGCTCCAAATACCTCACCACATTGCAATCCTGTCATCAAGATCAATTAATTTGACCACTCTAAATTGACCCAGTGTTAATGAGAGAATGTGTACTTTCTGCTCCTGTCTTGCATACAATGCTTTAAATCACCTTGGGTTAGTTTTCACAAATTGTCATGTCGTACAAAAATCTAATCAAATAACCTGTGACTAGAAAGACACCATCATATTATTGTACAAAGTATCATATATGTGGCTGCTCAAGATCTCTTTCTTATTCTTATTTGTCTATCTATCAAATTAATATACAACGAACACCAGCCATGACAATATTAATATTATATAAACATATTTGTGTGTGTGCGTGTGCATATATATTCCACATTACTTACATACAGGCCTCCTACAAGTGTTCAGTAGACTACCCAAGGTCTCACACATGGTCATCTTTCTGTTGTATTTTATTTAAACTTAATTTTTAGAAATAGTTTATAATAGGTAGTTATTTCAAAACCACTTTGATTCTGTACTTCTTAAAAGACTTTCATGTGCATCCATAGCTACCTCTTACAACAGGGATTTTAACCAAAATATTGAAGATATTGTTTACAATCTTTGCTGTATATTTTATCTCTTGAAAGTATTATATGCCAAATAAGATCACAATTTATTATGAGGTACTTTCCTTTGGCATTTATAGGCAGACAACATAAACGTTCAGACTGAAACTCTAAGCAGGCATGGAATTTAACAGGGGTACAGGCTGTTGCTTGAGAAATTACTGCAGTTGCAATGAAGGCTGAAAAAAATAAGAGTTCAGAAACCTTGATTGTTGAATGTCACCAGTCAGGTATTTCACATACTGGGACAAGAGATTAATGTTCAATATTAAAATGTCCAGAAGCACAATGTGAGGACAAGGAAATGACTTTCACTACTCAAGCTTTAGTGTGAAACGCCTCTTAGGCAAATATTTGACTATCTCTATGGAATGATGAAACAAACACCGCTAGGATGTTAACATGATAATTAGCCCTAATCATGTGTAAAATAGGTAAATACATTTTTTTCCTTCGGACAGCTGACAGGTGCCGCTTGAGCATCTGTTTATTAGAATTTGCACATCTAAAATTCAAATGCCAATTTGCAGTGGGAAAGCATTAATAGACATGAAATGTTAAAATAATAATCTCAAAGAGGAATGATTATTAAAAAACCCAAAGATTTCAGTCTAGTTTACATACCTTGAAATTATGAAGATGTTATAAAAATAAAAGCTAGCTATCCATTTGAAAACCTAATAGTGCAGCAACACACACTAACAATTTGACTCAGGGGAATATCAAATCTGCAGCTAGCAGAAAATATTGATAACTGTGTCTTTAAGGAATCATATGCTGCTATGCCCAATCTTCACATTTGTTAAATGGCTGGCCTATTGAATTTTCAATTACAAAACACTTGTCCTATTATAATTTCTCAGTTTAGTTCACATAAATAACCTCCTCCTCAGTACAGAGCTATTCAATAAAATTGTATAACACTGAAAAATGAGGAGTGCGGCTACATGGCAGAGGTTTATAATGTCAAAGATGAGTATGAGAAAGGTGCAATGGTAAGGCAGGGAAAAATGGCCTACAGGAAATTCAATTCTTTGGAGCTGCTCAGAATTGCACTGACAAACGAACTGCTTTAAATCATTTAATGACCTTGTGGCCATACTAGAGACCTCCTCAACAGAAAAAAGCACATTTACTTAAAATTATCTGAACCACAGAGGAATTATTCATTGCTTACATAACATCAATCAGAGAGATTCATTGTATCCCAATTAATCTTGTCATTTATGTACATTGTCTCAGTTACCGTAATGCAAATTCATGAGTAATAACTTAAATAATTCTCATTGTACAGTTTATCTTGTGTTGTGCAAATGACAAGCAAATTGGGTGTAATTTCTTTGGCTAATTCATTGCCATCTGGTTTCAGTAATAATGATTCCTCACACTTGCTTAATTAACTGTGGCTATTATACAAATTCCATTTTTGAAACATTATGCCACAAGTTCATGTATTGCATTTAAAGGACAACAAACAAGAACTCAATTCGATCTCTGCCTAACCATATTATTATACACATGCAAATGAAAGGTGTCTTGTAAGACACTAAAAATCTTATATAGGGCTCTACAAAATCAGATGTGATTTGTTAATGTAGACAGTAGGCTATATGCCCCCATTATTAAATCCATCAATTTCATTAATGTATTTATCCCGCTTAATCCTGTGAAGTTTTATCGGGAGGCAGAGTCTATACTTGTAGCAACAGATACCAGGCATGTTGGAAAAATACAGAACTGGCATTTAACTTCACACACATTTATAGACTATAGCAAGAAACCAGTGCATCCAGAAGAAACAAACATGAAGGAAAGATGAAGGAATAGGTAGAATGGACATACTCCTGACATGTCAAGAATCATAACCAAAAAACGAAAAAAAAAAAAATCACATTTGAAAAACCTGCTGTATACAAATTTCCATGCAATATATCTCTCTATATATAAAAGGAAGTCCTGGAATGGAAAGCAAATGCAAGGCTACATGATACATGATAATCTCGAAAGACATTTAAAAGACCCACGAGACCAAGGAGACTTGCCACGGTGCGTCTCGTGGGGACCATAAACATGAGACTTGGTGCCAAGAGATTGTCCCAGGGCCGTAGCAAAAAGGACAGCGGCTGTACAGGCTTTAAAAAGATCGAAGGGTAACGCTACAGCAGCTACCCCAAACGAACGCGAGCAGCATTATACATCCTGCAAGAAAGAATTCAAACACACCCGGGGCCAGAAATAAAAGACAGGTATTGCTTTTACAAAGTCACGCGAGACCAGGCAGTGAGCCATCATTTAAAACAAGTCAACAGACCTCTAAGCTAGCAGTTGTTGGATTGCTTTTGGCAGGCAAGCATCATGTCCTCCGAGCTCTTAAAACAACGACATGCGACAGGCAGAAGAGGCAGCTAGCAAGCAGCAAAAAGACAGCAAATGATCCAAAGTCATATCCTTAGCGTACGTTCAGCCGCAACACTATTCACAACACAAGCAGTATTATACGTCTGGGAAGAAAGAGATGTAACCATGCGCGAGGCAGGAAATAAAGAAACAAGTATTGTTTTTACAAAAGTTTTTAAAGTAAATGTGAAAATAATGCATATGTAACAATTCACAAGAAAATAACAATCTCTTTAAATTGTAGATTGCCTGCCTAAGGTAAAGTCATCCCTGATGAATGGGAACGTGGGAATGAGGGGTCCTTTCATCGGATTGGAGCTATTTCAGATGTGGAATGGCAAAACGGGGGAGGTAGCTTGATGAATGAGGTCTCCAGGACTTAAAACAAATCCAAATCATATTATGTGATATCATCTAATGTGAAATTCTACTCCGTACTTCTAGAATTTTTATTTTTATATTGTATTGAGGATTTATTCTATTCTATGTATTATACTGTACGGCTCAGAATTAAAAGAAAATGAGTAAATTGGCAAACTAGAACTTCATAAAGACGTTTACGCTAAACACATGCAGAGCAGGTTAGAGCCTATGAAACCAGTGAAATTAGAAATTCTCAAAAAAAAAAAACGGTGCTATACATATGTGGAGAAAGTTAAAGGATATGAAATTAGGAAAATTAGAAAATATAAAAAAAGAAAGTAAAGATCGCAGTAGCGCAAACAAACAAACTGCCTCATTTAACTATGCACCAGTTTAACTTTGGTTTTGCACAATAATTACTACACTATTGCACCTTAACACTTAATTCTACTTTATTCACATAATTTTACTTATTTATTATGTTCTACTATACTGTTATCTTTCAATCTATGACTTTTTGTTAATTTAACTGATATTCTTCTAACTTTGCACAGTATTTGATAAGCAGATCAGGTTGCATTTCACTGCGTGTTGTCCTGTATAACTATGCATGTGACAAATAAAGAATCTTGAGAATTTCAAAAATGGAGTTTACCGCACATGCACTTATTGATTACTTTGTTAATGTATATATATTTATCTGTCTGCTTATTTAAAAAGCTACATTTACCCCAGGAGTCAAAAACGTTCTGTCTCGCCCTTGTACAAAAACCTAGACAAAAGCTGGGGTATCACCTTGGTAACCCCATGTACCTTTGGAACTGTGAGAGGAAAATAGCACGACTTTACAGACAGGAGTCCAATGCAGAACTCTACTTACTTTGTTACTTTGTAAAAAAAAAATAATTAAATGCTGATGATATAGATCGTTTTGTCTATGCTGAAATTCCAAACAGAAACCTATCCTGACCTCATTAAAAAGATTCAGCATATTGGGACTTGCAAGATTACAAATATTGTTTTTACAGAAGTTCTGAAATAAAAGTAAAACTAATGAAATAGCAACAATTCAAAGAAAAAAAAATCTTAAAATTGTGTATCCGGAAAACCAAATACGGGGGTTGGAGAGCGAAGCGAGCAGGGGGCGAAGCCCCCTAGTCTTTATAAATCACAATCATCTTGGAAATGGGAGTTCATGAACATTCTGCTTGGTTACTGCCCTGAAACAATCATACATGGACTATGCCAATCAACCTCATATATGCAATCACAATGCTGTACAACTTCATTGACTGGTACAGCAGCCCCCCTCCTGACGCACTGAAACCTTGCCATCTACATTCAAGAGTAACTGGCTGTGCTCCACAACTGACTGTGGAGTGATATCTAGCACATAAGTTGATAAATATTTTGTATGTCTTTTATTTGTAAGCTAGACAAAGCAAATGTAACATTAGTGTTTCACAAGGCATGTTTTACTTCATTGATGATGGTGTTTACCAAACCAAACCCCCTCCGAATCTTTAGGACTGGCTCAGGATGTGAAATTTATGGCAGGGGGATGGAGCATGTATCAAATCAGTTTGTCAAAGGTGACTTTGTTTAGACTTAAGATTTACAGCTTACAAGCTATCACCCACAGGAAAGCCATAAACTGTCTAAACAAAGCAATTGAAGGATGAGTTGTACCTGAGCACTTTCATTGGTAAATGGCCCAGGAAGGAACAGGTAAACTAATTCTGTTGGCCTGAAGTATGGCAGTTTATGATTGGTTTTGAATCGGAGGCCATTCTGTACCACAATGCCCCACTGGCTTATAGTTTGTGACGAGAATGGTATACAGTTGGTCCATATGCCTTTAATTGTCTCTCATCATCTGACCATGAAGATAATACCATGATGAAGACAACTCTATCTTGACATGTGGCCTGTTTCAATACTCCATTTAAAGGTCATGTCATAGCAAAGGTGACAGCCACCTATGGATGCAAGATACACTGTTACTTAGGCTGTATTGGTATGGCTTGCCAATATTCACGTTGCATTCTGCTTCTCTATTATTTTTTGGACATTTTATCAATAATATATAATTAATTGTGTAACTTAATTCCTGCCTGTTACTTCACTATGTCTAATTGCATAAGGCTACAGATTAAGAAGGGATGAAGTGGTTTGGGGGTTTGTTAGGGATTTAAGACATTTTATTAAGTTCTACACAATAAGGATTATCAAGGGGGAAAGAGCGTTACCATAGGATCTACAAGAAAAAACACCATAGTCATGTATAGCATTGTAGTGCCTCCCCCTCCTCTGTGTTCTGGGAATCAAATGAAAATGTAAGGTGTCAATGTCTGAGAGGGTAGTTGCTATTTCCTGGCATATGAAATGACTTGATTGCTGTTACATTGAAAAATAGGATATAGGCCATATGAAACACTGAGGGTTCAACCACTTACTTACCAATAAACCAGTCACCACATAGAGTGTCATCACGTTTACCAATGCTACTTTGCCTCAGAAAACATGAATCACAGGTTGATCCAGGCCACAGAGCCAACACGTTTGTCAGTCTCAACTTGACATCACAGATTGTTTCTGTGTTAATGGAATGTAACTGCCTAGAGTTAACAAAAGCAGCGTCACTCTTGATAGATGCCTCTCTAGGGATTGGAGGTACTATGGAGCGAGCGAGAAGGAAGACGAGAGAACAACGGACCCGGAGCGGTCTGGCTGATACCGCTCATGGCAGCCAATGCAGGGGTCAGATTGCTGAGAACCTCTGCTGCTGGAGTCTCATCCAGCTGAGGGAGCAATGGGTGAGTTTGGGAGATGAAGAGGGTATTGTGCAGGGTTTGTCTATGAGCGGATGGAACACTGACCCAATGACTGTTGTTTTTTTTCTCATTTTAAGTCTTGCTTTTAAACTCACAGTTTTTCACTGTTTTAACTTCACTGTTTATTTGTTTATTTATTGGAAATTGTGCTCTGCACTTTGGACACTATTTTGTTTGGACTGCTTTAATAAAAGCACCAAGGCACTTTGCACTTACCCCTTGCTATGTTTGTGTGATGTGTCCTCATCTGCTGGTTAATCCCTCGGGTACTTTACCAGTGGTAGCGGGTTCAAGAGGCTCCCGGGAGGCAACCGGTAGCTTGGAGCGGACCCGCATCATGACATGGAGTGTTGGCTGAAATATTCCTGACCTCTCGGCCAGTTATCTGAGAAGTGACACAGAACACAGGTAGCCTACATAAACTGATGAAAACCAAAACGGTTCTTCAGTGCAAATGTGCAGCACTGGTCCTTTTAAAAGGGAACAAAAATAAAGTCTGTACATCATAATTATCACTTTTGAGGTGTAATATGTTAATAATGTCAATGAACTACTAATAACAGCTTAGTGATATTAATTATTATAGATGTGAGTCGTTATTTAGCTGACTGGGCTGAATCTCTCTGTTTTTTTTATGGCATGGTCAATTCCCAGTTTCTCTGAAATGTTGTGTACAGATGGGTCAGAGTTGTCATAAATATATGCAAGTTCTCTCATCAAGTTTTCATTTATAAATCCTGACGTTTGCGAGGAAAGCTGCATATACACATCTCAAGTCTATTTTTGTGCGTATGCAAACTCTAGAAATTTGACCCCTGGAACTATGATGTAGCACTTTGAAATGCTGTGCCACCCTAACAATAAAATAAATGTTGCAAAATAGAGTGTTCACATTCAAAGAGACTGTACAGCAGCATTAATACTATACCTTTATAATCAGATTAAACTATGAGGTACTTGTACATATAAATTATGTCTGAACAATGCAAAATTTCAAGCATTCATAGATATCATAAACCTTTTTTATTTTGATCTACATGCATCTTAATCATTTGTATGTAGAAGAATGGGCTGGATATGCAGATGGCTACTTTAACTTCTTGTGTCACATGGATGCATTCAAACACTGGTGCCTAATACCTGTCATAACACAGCTAGTGTAGACACAAAAGTACAAGCTGGAAGCATGTTTGTGCCTGTGTTGATGTTGGTGATTTTGAAGTTGCAGCACAGCCCTGGACACATATCCTGTTCAGATAATTCAGTGGATCACAAGAGAACTGTGGACTTACTTGAAACAGCTAGAAGCAATCACATGGCCATAAATAAAGACTTGTGCAACATCACTCAGCACATTGCTGACAAAGCCTAGGAATGTGATATTTAGTGACTTATTGTGCTCAGGATGATCTTCTCATCATAGAAGAGGAATGTGGCATGTGACTATAGTGCCCTGAATGTGGTCAGCAGTGCTAGGAAATAGGGAAGCCAAGAAGCTGAAGAATGTGCTTAAGTACAAGCCAAATGCAACAACCTGTGAGCCTTTCGACAGAACAATTTTACATGGTGCCTTACTTCAAAGTACTTTATTATTTGATGTTTTCTCAATGAAGGATTTGACTGCTTCAGAAGTATCTGTCTTGTAATTACTTACAATTCCTTCCATTTTCTCTAGAAGCAGCACAGCACAATGAGGAGTGTTTTTATGATATGCTTTAAACAGAAGCTGGCCTTTAAGTGTGCAATTAGTGAATGCCGAGGGTGCCAGTACAAAGGATTGCCTCCAGAGAAAAAGCTATTTTCTCAGCCATTTTTATGATTTTCATAAATACTTCAGCTGTAGGTACATAGTGGTGGGATGGCATTCAATGGACGGTCAACAATTATTTTCTCAGCTAGAAGCAGAACACATTTTATACAATAAATCAGGCACAGCAGTCCCTGTTGAATATTTTTGGACATAATGGGAGAATGCTTAGTTGGGCAAGCTTCATCAGTGTCTGAAAAATAATAAAAAGGGGAAAAATAAAAAGGTTTCAGAAATTTAAAAAAACTTTATCAGCCCTTTTACTTTCAGAAGCCAAAGCATGCTCCAGCTTGACTTTATACCCATATCAACATAGGTGTGGCTTGTTATTGTGACTTGACACTTCTCTCAAAGAAAGTTACCTAAACCCTGACAGCGAACTTTAACCTCACGTCAAATAACTTACCAACATCTCAACACCTGCCGAAAAGAAAGCCACCTTTGAATGCCAGAGTATTAACAACAAAGCACAGCTCCTAAAATTACAGCCTTTCTCGCTCTAAGGGTTGTACATATTATCGCAACAATTAAACAAAATTGAGGCTGCAGATGCTGTTGTTATGAAGTAAGGTATTTGAACCAAACAAAACATTTCTTGGAATTAACAGAAAGCAAAAGTAAGAAAACAGAACTTTTCTATTTTAGTACTTGCATACAGCAGTTAATAGGAAGTAAAGAGATCAAGACATTTGCACTTTGATAACGGGTAGAGAGTTCCTGGAAAAGTAGATATTGACAATGACATTTTTGACACCCAGCGGTTATTTTTTTAAATCAGACAGGGCCTTACTTAAGTCTAAAGCCCAAATTACATTTTATTGTCATTTAAAACACCACAAAAACAAGCAGGATATTTTTTTATCAGTCTTTGATTAGATCTCAATCCAGAATTTAACTTAGAAAATTCATATAAAACAAAAGATCTTGCAAAGAGGCACCTCAAACTCAAAATGGGCTTTGATGAAGTGTGTTTACTACAAGGCAGTCATCAGGGACTTAAGTGAAAGAGACATGAGTGAAACTGTGTTTGAAGTGGAAATACAGAAGTGACAGTACTCACAGTATTAAAAGGTTTAATCAGAGGATGGAAAACTCGTTGATGGAGGTGGTGGTGCCAGGCATGAGAAAAAAAAAAAATACTACACTGAAACTAATGAACACTACTATTGCATGTAGCTTCTCTTATTATAGTATACTATTGACACACATCTACATTCAGAAATCACCACAGTCAGAATAAAATTGTTGGTCTGTTACAAAACTACTCCAAAAAAAGGCTAATTTGAGGCTCCCATTAAAAGGCAACAATACGGTTGCTTCTGAAAAAACTAAGGGGGCTGGTCACTTACCGTTTCATTTCCAAAAATGATATCCACGTAGGGCATAACCTTCATCATCGGCTCCTTGTAGAACTGGCTGATAAATGGTGCTGACAAGTTCAAGCCAAAGACCTTGTTGTGCTCAGAGGCATGTTTAGCTACTTTCAGTGTGGACTCTGGAGAAACTGTAAGGAAAAAACCCTGGCAAAAGGAAAAAATATATATGCATATATAAATATAAAGAAAGAAAACAGGAAGAAAATATTATGTTTTAAAAGTCACAATATAAATAATTTTTTCTATATTAATTTTACAGTAAAATAAGATAGATAGATAGATAGATAGATAGATAGATAGATAGATAGATAGATAGATAGATAGATAGATAGATAGATACTTTATTAATCCCAAGGGGAAATTCACAAAAAGTGTCCAGGGAACGAGTCCACATAAAAGAAAGTGGTAGGAGTGATCAGTGAAACAGAAAAAAATAGAGAAAAAGGTAGAAAGATAAACTCGCCCACGAAGCTGCTGGAAAGGCTGCCACTCGCGGCGGGCACCTGAGTCATATATGTTATTGTAATATGTTAATTATTATGATGTTAAGTAATATGTTAAGTAATATGTTATTATGTTAAGTAATATGTTAATTATTGTCATTTTAAAGTCTGGATATGTTTCATATTGTGAATTGATCAAATATTTTCTTATAGACCTAGCACAATTTCGACACTGATCTAAATCAAATAGTTACTTTGTGTGAGTGGATATAAGGCAAATTAATAATTAAACTAAAGGAAGCTTCAACAAGCAGATTAGCATATAACTGTGCAAACAATATCTTTTTGTTTCATTCTTTCAGGCATGGGTAAAGTGTGATAACTTGCCATATACATCCAAAAATAACAGGTTACCTTGATTTACTAAGCATTTTTAGTAGAAGAAAAAGTGAATACCACCACTAATATGGAGGGGGTAGATAAACTCTTTCCAGGTGTGCCATATTGGTGATATGTTTTTTGGGCTACATTTTAAGAGTCAGATATAATATATTATTGAATGGGCTTTGTTTACTTTTTATTCTAAAATATTTTACCAGATTTCTTGCCTTTATGCCAAACCAAAGCAGAAAATATTATGCACATTTCAATATTGAACAGAATGCATTAATCAAAACTGAGAATTATAAATTAAGAATTATTTGAAATTATAACCTGAAAAATAGAAATCTATGCAGACACTATGGAGGAAGACAGCATTCATCCATTTTCATTTTTAAAAAAATGAAAAAACAAAATTAGGAACAGACTGCACCCAGATTCAAAGTATGTATGTATATGGAGAATGGCTACACTGGCCCTACAGTGATATATCTGCTTTAAATGGTGTATAAAACATAACATTTTCAAAATTTACATATCAAAAAACCTCCAAATATCAGTCAAAGCACACCTTTGAATTTCATTAGCACAATTCACAGTAGTTTCAATTTTTTATGTGTTTATTGCCCCAGTCTTCTTCACAAAGTAATGCAGAATTACACCACAAACAGAAACACATCATTCTACACACACACACACACACACACACACACACACACACACACACACACACACACACACACAATATAATTTCATTCTTATGTTGAGGTTAAAACTACCAATAAAGCTGCAGTACTATTAACTAGTAATTGGCTTTGGGGCCAGTTATTGTGTTATGAAATGAGCTTCTTCAGTGATCAAAAATTAGCACAGCTATTAAAATTTACAGACAAAATGAAGTCTACTGTTATTTTAATTTGTGCCACTCACTAAGGAAGCATCACTATGTACATATTATATATCAGGAAACAAAAGGTTCTTTCTGGATTTTCCTTACTGTGAAAGGGGAAACGCTGCCCTGTGCTTTGTGTGGAGCTAAAGAACTCGGGTAAGAAAACACCTGTCTTTTATAATGGGAAATTTTAAACCAAGCCTTGTTAGAAGCTTTACAAAACTGTTTTTGCTGATGCAGTAATCTTACAATGGTCAGATAATCGACAGGCTTATATTTAACACTTAATTGAAGATGAAAATGTGATCTGAGATGGATACACTTAATCATTCTGGAAAGAAAGCTGAAGTAAAAGGCCTTTATTAACATTTTCCAAGCATAAAGAGTCACCTTCACATTACCACAATTCAGGTTGGGTGGTTTGAAAACCAGTGTTCCATCAAGATTAAATTTCAACAGGCAAGCATCATCAAAGTGTTACAGCAGTGCAAACCATCTTAATGGCCTTTTGATCAGACAATGCTTCAGAAAGACAATAAGACATTCAGTGCCTTGTCAGACCTTACTCTCTTATTTTACTTAAAAATGAATAAAAAATCATTACAATATAAGAACTTATATAACCGTAAATCACTCAAAAATATTTAACTCAGGTCAAAATCTCCAGACTAGACCCGAGTGGCAAGACTGAACACACAAGAGAATATATATAAAAAAGGGCAGTGCATAGGGAGACTGACTTTGCTGAGAGGCTGATATAACAGTAAACTGTAGACTACATCAATGATCTTGAGCTGCAGTGTGGTCCTATTTGTCTCTGTAAACCTGTTTGCTCCAAAATAGTGACTTTACTTTAGAATGTCTCATCACCATCATCTTAAAGGGGAAAAATCTACTAATTGTCATGTTGAATCTTGGGATTTAAGTCCTTCTTTGAACTAGGCCACAGATGTCATCGGCCCACTCTTTTCTGGTCATTCTTATCAAAAGTGGCTGCATCATTTCAACCTGCAATTTTTTCAAAGTTCTCACATGAAAAAGTATTATTCACTATTAAAAGATAGGAAATTATGACTCTTCCCCTTTAATTTGCCCTTCTGAGTAAGACCAAAGATACTAAAATGTAATCTACCAATTCCATTCTGTTCTCTGACAATGATCTGCCTATTGGTATCACCATTCTCCATCACTCATGACAACCATGCACTGTATTAGACTGTTCTTTATGGAAAAATCTATCCAATCACAACTAGCCAGTACACATAGTGAGACAGATCCTCTAGCGTGGTAGCAAGTACATGAAGCCAATTTTCCACAGAAATTAATTACTTGTGCATTCATGCAACAAGAGCTCCTGCATAAAGGACATTTAGCTATGGTGCCAACATTATCACATGCTAGAGATCTTCCCTTAAGTCAGACAGTATGGACAGAATGATCCTTGTTAATAAAAATGTGTGGTTTCATTTATTAAATACTGTACTTTACTAAAGTATCACTGAAGAGGTTAGCATGAAATTATGGTCTTGATTTTTCAATTTCTGAATAAAACCTGTAACTTCCCAAGTTATAATTGTTTCCATCTTTTTCTTTTGTAATCATTTGAAAGAGATTATTTTAGTGCTTCCTTGTTTGGTTATCCAGTAACTTTCAAGCTAGAAAAGCACAATTAAAATATCAAGATACATACTGAGTTATCGTGACACCTTTAATTATCTTATGATATGACACATAAAAAGTCAATGGCATTAGCTGCCATATTCTTTTAAGTAAATACTGCAATAATATATTTAATGTCAGAACTACCAACAAGCGGGGAAGCCTGTCTTGACTTAACATTCTGCAATAATCAACAGAATTTTAATTACTGAACTGTTAGTCTTAAGTGACTTGAGAATGATTCCTTGGTTGTGTGACACTAAACCAAAATCTGGGTTATAGTAAGAAAGTTTCTTAAATTGTTAAATTTCTGAAACCACTTATTTTAATATTGGGTAGGATGGAGTCAAAACCCCTCTTTGGCAAAATTATGTTCAGCATCTTTTAATCTTGAGATTATCAGTGATCATAAATCTTTCCAAAAACTGCACATAATAATAATTGAATACAAATGCTTTGCCAATATCTGTGAGAATTAAATTAATCTTATTTTTAAGTATGGCTTCTCTCAGTAGACTAGCAAAGCATGTACATGTTGTCATCTCAAACATATAACATATATCTGATTAATATTTATAGGTCATTTATTCTGCCAACTGTCGATTGTTGTTCTTAATAAACTTAGCATCATTTATTATATATTAACTTGTTTACAGCACAACTGCCTTATTAGTTTAAACTAACATAATAACAAAGAAAATTAACCAGGGAAAATTTTTTTACTCCAAAACCAATGATAAAAAAAGTCTAAATCATCTGACAAGGTTATAAAATGTGGAAATATATGGGTAGCAAAAAAACAGGCCAGTTGCATGTCCTTTCTTATATTTTGAGACATTCTCCCTGTGGGGTCTTCTCATAGTTTTAAGACCTGTGATCATGTTGGTCATTCATTTCCAAGCACTGGTACAAGTGTGAGCCTGTACTAGACTAGTGCCTCACAGACGAGATGGTATTTGGCTTGAAGAATCTGCTGTCATTGTATCCTCCAGCTGACCATAAAAAGAAAGCAGTAAGTTTAGAAAATAAAGAGGTAAGCCAATTATAAATATACCGTACTGAACATTTAAAATAACACTGCATTATTATTTTTTCTAGGGAGGTGACAATTCATTAATCTAACAATCTGATTTGTATTGTGATTTTTGGGTTCATAAGACCACACCTTTCTGTACATCTTTTCACACTGTTGTAATCAACAGGGAACAAAGTTAATTTCTACATTGCACTCTAGGCTGCAAGAACAGGCTTTTGGATCCCTTATGACCTTTAGGTGGATTAAATTTGTCTGAGAATGTGACTTTATGCTAGATTATTTAATTTTAAGGTTGATTCACTAACAGATTTTGCAACAGTAATCTGGGATGCTCCTACTCTGGTTTGACCACACCATGGGCTATTTATTGTGTGCAACTCACAAAATATAAGGGATCACACCAAATTAATTTGTGCAGAAAAAGCATGTAAAAAAGAACTATTAATAACCCCTAAGTGGACGTTTGTTAATATAGTTGCATGCAGAGATTTGTAAAGTAAATTTAGCTGTATTTTATTTGTTTTAAACCTGGATTATATATATATTACTGTATTTTTTTGTGGTGTTTTCCGGAAAAATGCACCTGAGATACTGCAATGCCATGCAACAACAGATAAAACAATTCTGTCAATATATTAGACAACCCAACATGACTCTACTGTAGAATGCCCAGAAAGGGGTGGGCGGCCAGTTGGCCGAGTTCTCCAGGACGCTGTGTCTGACTTTGTCTTTAATTTTCTCTGTTACAATTATAATTTCTTCAGGGACCAGGGACTGCTGACTGGAGTTTTTGTTTTCTTCTCCTCCGATGTAAACTGGCCATAGGTCATCAATTAATTAATGGAGAGATAGTGTGCGTTCCATTTGTGTTAATTACTTTCAAACTACATTGTGTTTTTATGTACTCGGATGATTAGAAACGATTTGTATTTGCATTTTACCTGAGAAGTTGTCACTGCACTCTGTGCCTCAATTCTTTGAAGAACATTATATAAAAATAGGCTAAATTAAATATATTTTGAAAATTCTGTAATAAACACAACACAAATCTGAATACATTATGTTGGTTTATGAGGCATATTGCTCACATTTTTCAGCATGCTATGAACATAGTAGCACATCACTTCCAGATATGAATACTTTTCCATTGTTGCAGTTAAAATAAAAATAAATACATAAATAAAAAGAATGACCCTTGGTAAAATTAAAGTTTCTTCTACATTGTGCAAAAATAAACTGGGACCGGATAAGAATCCCCATAATTGTGTTCAAACCTCTTCACAGAACACTCAAGATAAACTGACACTGAAAATGACATATGTCTCTCTATCCACTTATTAGTTTTCTTTGGGGTGGGTAAGAGGCGAAAGCAAGGTAGAAGCCCACACTGGATGACACAAAATTCCTTTTTTGTCTCGTTTTCTTTCTACATTCCAAAGATGTGCTGGTTCGATTTACTGGTAACTCTATATTTGTCTCGTGTGGATATCTTCATGAGTTGGGGCTTCAGTGAACTTGCACCCTCTCCAAAGTTGATTTCTACAATGCACTCTATACTAATGGAAAAAGCTTTGGTATAGTTATAACCTTTTAGTTGGATTGAACTAGTTTGAGATCATACGTTTAGGTTATTTAGTTTTAACGATGGCTCCTCGACAGATTTTGCTATCTTGCTTAAACCCAAAATTAATTTTTTCCTCTATGACAAAATTCCTAAACAAATTATGTTGTACTCTTCAGGGATTTTAATGTTCTTTAATTATGGTGGTCAAATGTGGAAAATATGAATTTCAATCCATCCATTTTCAAATAAGCGTCAAAATCAGATGTAAGTTAGGACCTCACCCTGAATGAGGTGCCAGACAACTAAGAATAATCCACTGTGCCAAACCTATAAAACAACAATTTCTTCCAATATCTGGAAATCTAATAAACTATTGCATGCTACTCAGTGTGTTCTTGTACTAGGGGTTATGACAGAAACACCTTCAATATTTCAAAACTACAGACAACTTTCAAGCCATTGCACAAAATGCTCATTTTTATTTCATTTAGTGTCTTTTTATGATTTAATCTGCCTAGTATCAATAACAATGCCTTAAAACATCTAAAATATAGTCATAATTTTGGAAGGACTGAAATATCTTCTTAATCTTAATGTTGTTGTATCATGTGAGAATCTTGTGCTGTATATATCTTTTACTCTAAGGTCACAGAACAGAGATCCCTTCTATTTGATCTTTCTCTATTAGTGTGTGTTTGCTCCAGAGGTCCACACAGATCAAGTGGGCTGTATGTAAAGACTCACTTCTGGACAACAGGATGTAAAGAAGATGGATGAGGCACTTAACTCTGCACATTCATCCAGTCTGTAGAGAAAAATACAAAAATAAATGGGCCTTCAGCTTGAACACATAAATAAAACTATTTAAAATCTGGCACTCTAACCAGCAGTGACTTTGCTTATATCTGTTGTGACGTGAGTAAATATTACTTAAGCAGTTTGCCAGGCCATTTTTTAAATATTATGTTGGTTGTCTACATTCAAGCCCTCCTGGCAAATTGTGTAGCTGGGTTGTGAGCCAAATTATGTTCCAGGGGTGAAATTAATATTTCTACTTGAAACAATGGTCTGTTTTTTTTACCCATGTACATAGTCCACTCAAAGGCTACACAGTATGTTTTAAATTAAAGTGTCTTTTTAATTTACTGACAGAAAAGCTTACTAGGATTAACATTTGTCTTCGCTTTATCATCTTGTACTTGACTAATATACATCTTTCAGAAACTTAGGTTGTCATTAGTAACTGTGTTTAAAAAAAACAAAAAGATCAGAACCTAAAGTTTAAAAGGTCAAGCCTGCCTCTAGGGTTGTATGGCTTTTTTCGAAAAATGTGGGACCTGAAACATGTTTGTTTTAGAGTTCATCCCATCTTTCCCAAAATATCAAACACCTGGTATGTTGTGGTCCTTGCATACAGTATCTGATTTACTTTCCATAAATGTACCATTTGTGAATATTTGCTTTAATATTTAATTAAAGAAACATGAATCACATAGCTCCTGAAATGGCCACCTTAGTCTTGCCTATTAAATCTTGCCAGTCCACTATTAAACAAATATTTGATTTATACAGGTTTCAATTATGACAGAATAGCAGAGCAGCATTTAACGTTGATGACCCAGGGCTCAACATCTATCAGTTTGAATTTCATCTTACTCACTAGTTCTGAGACTGTGTAAATGTTCCTCTACCACTGCCAAAGCAGGCATGAAGGTTATCCTAACTGGCGACAATAACCTGGCCCGGTATGACAGAATTTGGATGTATTTGTGAGTCTGCTGTATTGGTCTGTTATCCAGGGTGGATCCCTGCTTTACGCTTAAGTACTGAGGTAATAGACTCTGGCACCGTGAACCCTTAAATTATAATATGAAGGTTTAGAAAATTAATGATGGAAAGATAAGCTTAAATAAGATGTTAAAGTAGATGCATGCCCTCAAATGAAACTTCTTTATAGAGGAGGCAAATTCATTCTGCTGTGTTTACTTTTTGTTCACAAGTGAGATGACTGAACTGTTCTGGGAGATTTCTTATTATTTTACTGACTTCATATATGTACACTATCACAAGATTCACTTAGACCAAAACTCCATAACAGTAGGATTTATCTTTGAAGCATGTTGTATAGTTGGTGGTCCATTAATACTTTTAGGAGTTATGGTTTCAGTTGAGTTTGAGCAGTTTTGTAAAATTATTATGAGGTATGTGATCAGGATAGGGAGTCTCTGCCCAAACCTATCCTGTGGAATGAATGGCTATGGACTGCACTTTGCATGAATGAAAGACAGGATTTAAAATTTAACTTAATGATTAGAGTTCTAGGAAAAATTCTTGGCCGTTTGTAAGATAGTGAGTCCTGCTGTTTAGATTGAACTGTATTTCCAAGAGCTGCATTGTCACCTAAGTTTACTGGGCTTAATTGGCATATGAAACATCCCTCATGGATATCAAGTGTGGGCGGCATTAACTGTTGGATCAGCTATTTAATGGCAAGCCTTAAATAAACTGTAAAGCTTCTGACATCAAATTATCTTGCACGACTGTGGGGTCCTAGATAAACATATCCACTGTGCAAATTAGTTTTCATTTTTGTGTTTCATAGGGCAGTTTAAAAACCAGTGTGCGATTATTATTTTTTTTTTACAGCTGCTTATGGAAGCACAGTTTTAGGTCTGACTAGTCATAATATAGTTCTGTATGGTTTCCTCAAATGAAAATGTTTTGGCCAACTGCTATCAGGAATTCTTCATTTGGCTTTGTCAGTGCTACAGAATGTGGTACATGGTATAGGCTTAAATAAGGGGAAAGAGTTGGGCAATGACCTGAACATTATTCAATAGAAAGAGTGCAGATTTTAGTAGTTTCCGTATCACATGGTGTCTTTTTGTGATGTTTCACTGCACTGGCAGGGTAATGCAATTTTTTAAACATATAACTTTTGATACTGACTGGCAAATGTTCCTGTAATACATACAACTGCAGTTCATGTTATTGATGTTTGCCCAAGCACTGCCTGGTCTATATACAACTGTTGGACATTATTTTTAAGGTAATTTAGCTAAACGTTTCACATTTTTACATCTTTTTAAAAATTGTCTTTCATAGAGCTGAGCTGGAGACTCTTAGTCCGTTGTACTGTTTTGAAAAAACTAAGAACTTAAAAGTTCATTAATAAACACATTTCTATCATCAAATTTAAAAATGTCCTGTAGTAATCACAAACACCATATGACATAGGCAGCAGTTTTCAAAGCACACAAGGTCAACCACACTGCTGTCACTTTCGCTTTGTAGTGTGCTCATTGACTGCTTTAATATTTCTTTCTATATAAAATGCTTTTACCAATGATGCCATAAAGCACATGGTCGTCTGAGTAGTTGACTTTTATTGAACACACTTTGACATGACCTCTTTCCAGTCTACCCTCTAGTTAAGACTTAATCACTGAAGGGAGTATAAACTGGTTCTACCATTGCTGCTGATAAAAGCGTGAGATGGTCATTCCATAAGGAAAACAGTGTAATATAAGATGCTGTTTCCACACTCACCCACCTTACCATTTAGGGTAAAGTGCATCTCCAGTTATTCTGAAAGAAGCCATTACTGTCAATTTCAATGACTCAATAAAACTTGAAGTTTATTGTTGGTTCAGGGTCCTGCAATCCTAGCTGTCATTCTAAACTTCTAGACTTCTTATGGAGGTAAGCTGGGCCTGCCAAAGGAGTACTATGTAGGTTGTGTGCTTATACTTAAATGCAAGCAGGTATGTCCAAGATGATGCTAAATCTAGAAAACAAATCTGTCAAACTGCAAACAATATACCCCTTCTGAGCTTCTACACTTACTTATAATGACAATTTCTGCTGGCACTGGACTTTTGTACCTTTAAATAGCCATCAGTCACCTCGCTCAAAGTGAAACAACACAGAAACCATATCAAATATTAAAAGTGTCACTATGGTATTTAGCAATAAGAATTGCAAAGAGCATCCTTTGCAAACATAAATTCTTACAACAGAAGCCGAGAAACACTAACTGCCAAGAATCACAGGACCTTTCGGGATAACGAATGACTGGCAGAACAGAATATGTAGAGATGCAACAGAGAAGTTGAAGTGCATCGCATTACTATACAATGTGCAGGATTCCCTAGCTATACATATATTTTATTCACAGTTTTTATTTTTATATTCTAAGCAAGCAGAACACAAATTACAGTAGTGTATTACAATACATGAATAAAAGCAATTTACTAAAACTGAAAGTATCATTTGTACTGTATATTCACAATTTTATTGATAGGGATTCCACTTATGGTTTTGCCTAATTTTATTATCCATGACACAGTGCCAAAAGAAGACGACATCGTGTGTCCAAGCATAATTGAGGCCAGCCAAGAACCCTAACGTGGCAAAAATCTGGCATGTCTAATTGCCTGTGCTTTTTAACAGCTGCTGTCTCTACTGGTTTTATCACCTGCTTAATAGATTTCGAGGAGATTCCTTCCATCAGAAACATAAAAACTGCCAAAAGCCTTTCAACATTTCCCTCATTTCAAAAGAAATTGTCTTCTTGAAGTGATAGTCAAAGGTGCAGATGCTAAACAAGTAGCTAAATGATACAAGTCTGGGAAGGGAGTAAGTCAAAGGTACAAAAACAGCTATGGTTGACATTATGCAATATTTTGTTAAGTTTGATTAACCACTGCTTTTAGGTAGGAAGCCCACAATCAACAGAGAATAAGAATTTTCACTGCCAAGAAAAAAAAAAAAAAAAAAAAAAAAAAATGACTTATTACTTGGTGTAAACACTTTTCTTAAAGTAAAACTCAAGCTTTAAGTAAGAGTCAAGAAAACGAGGTGCTTTGAGCAAAACTCATATAAATCAACATAATGGTCAAAATTAATGTTCTGATAAAAGAGCCATTACTTTTGAGTCACTTATTCCCGAAATGAGTAACCAAAAAAAATATTCAATCGTGGGCCAGTGAAGCGTAATGCTAATATAGTCAAAAGAGATAAAGAAATGCTCTGATTAATTAGGTCAGCTCAGGTTCTAATGTCTGGCACTTTAGAAGTATAAAATTCCATAACTGGCACCACTGTACATTCAGCATGTACAAAAAAAATGAAAGCAGGTGAACATCAATTTATTTAAAGTTAAAAAGTTTCCAGTTAAAGCAAATCCTGAACTTTTTCAAAACAACTTGAAAAGAACCAGCTTGAAACATTACAATTATTTCCTTCTAAACTACGCAGAGGGGAAATTCTGTATAATAATCACATTCTTAGAAATTAAATTACAACAGCTATGGGTAATATCTTTTACATGTGCACAAACCAGACCTCTAGACTATGATCTGCTACATAAGTGCACCCAAATTCACCTTTTAAAGGAATACTCCATTGAAAAATGATGATTTTATATATGTTATCTACTCCCATGTGGTTTGTAGTGATTTACATTCATTTTTTTATTTCACTTTTTCATGGAAAACAGAGATAACAAAATTTCTGACAGGGAGCTGCCTATGGTGACCTGTCTTTCCTCTTCATTGACTGGTAAAGACTCCTATTTTTAATTCAAAACCATGTTTCTCTTATTTCTGAATGTGTTTATTTTAAGAAGAAAAGGTTTGTGTTTTGCACATTGTAAACATATGACTGTATGACTAGACACGTGGATTATGTGACAAAAAATATGATTTTCTTTTTTCATGGAAGCTTTTGATATTGTTTGCTGTAGCTCAGCATTGGTTCACCATAGGCTCCAGTTCTATCAGATACGTTTTGAGATACGTTACCTTTGTTCTCCATGAAAACATGAGATTAAAAATTTTTTTAGCCATCACTACAAACAAAGCACATGCGGTAAGTATCAATAAAAAAATTATAAATTTTTTTAATACAGTACTCTTTTAAGTGAATATACTGTCACAGGAGGCTGGGGGTCCGACCCAGCCGGGACGCCTGGAAGGACCGGAAAGTGGCTTATATGTCCCCTGGGCCATGAGGAGGCAACCGACCCTGGATGTTGAGGGGACCACGGGAAAGGAGCAAGGAGGCTCAAGCGCATTGGAGCCTGTGGCCACTGCCAAGGGGCGCCCTGAGCCTCATTGATCCCGAGATACGTGCACTTCCGCCACACCTGGGAAGGTAGAGGAAGATCCTTCCAGGGACGCCCGGAGTGCTTCCGGGTGCAAGGGCAGCACTTCCGCCACACCAGGAAGTGCTGCCGGCAGAGTGTCATCAGGCACCTGGAGCACATCTGGGTGGGCATAAAAGGGGCTGCCTCCCTACAATCAGGGAGTTAGAGTCAGGAGTGGGAGCAGGACGTAGCTCCCGTGAGGAGAGAAAAGGCGGCCCATGGACATTCAGAAGAGAGACCCGTGGAGAGGGTGATTGGTGCAGGGAGCACTGTGTGCTGTGTGGGATTTTTGTATATAATAAACCTGTGTTTTGTGGAAAGTGCTGGTGTTAGCCTGATGGTGTTCGGACCCAAGCTCCTAATACTTGGAGGTTGTGCTTGAAAGATACAAGAGAACCAAACATCTTAACGTAGAAGATGGTTTATTTGACAAACATAAGGAATAATCACAGTGAGGTAGAGAGTATAATACTCATAAGAAACAAAATAGAATACCTAAGCCTCAAGGACTGCCTATATCGGGGTTACCACAAGATTTCCAATTTGGTGGCTGGCCTACATACCCACTGTGAGATGCAAACCTCTTGTCCACCATTCAAATTACACAAATTGCCATCTGTTATGCTGAACCTAACTACTAGTTGAGCATTAATTTCTCACTATCTCCCAACTCCAATGTCAACTGGAGCTTTTAACTCTGGGTACAAGGTTACCTCTGGCTAACATTTAGTAAGTATTTACAGGATTGCCAGTGACAACCTAAACTCCTTTTGTTGTGTGGAGTGGGCTCCCCTAATGATACAAGGGTCTCCTTTAAGCTCCACACACTACAAAGACAAACAATGTAAAAACAGATCAGCTGTCTGCTCCAAACCACATACAAAGTAGCTACATGTTGCCTTTATTATTTCTACATTTTGCCTGATTCAAGTCAGCTGTGTTACTGCCTTCTCCTGGACATGATGTCTGTTATTTTTCTTGTTTCTTTTATACAATATTTATACACAAGGCATACACTCAAATTACTGATAAATAGATAAGTGAAATCCAGTTTGAATTACAAATATATCAAAAATTGGTTGCATAATAGTATCTACTGAATCCACTCTGTACTAATGTATTGGAAAAGTACTCACAGCCTGCTTCCCCTCAACATTCCAAGTAGTCATACACAAATTAATTCCAAAGGACTGACATTTGATTTACTCCTTCAGTACTGATGGGCAAACTGAATATTAAAAATCAGTGCTGAAATCATCCCAAATGCAGAAATGTGGAGAAATTCTATATTCATGCAGCGCAAAACAAAAATTGATTATACCACATTTAAACCAGTCTTTTATTATCATCCAAAATGGACAGAATGAAGTACAGTGGAACCTCTAGATACGAGTTTAATTCGTTCCAGAACTGAGCTTGTATAGCGAATTTCTCGTATCTAGAACAAACTTCCCCATTGAAAATAATGGAAATCCAGTTAATCCGTTCTGCACCCCAAATATATTAACATAAAAATCAATTTTCCTAATAAATAACACTGATAAATTATATATACTGTAGTCTACCTTTAATAAATAACACTGGTAAATAATATAACTGATTATTAAAAGAATCAAAACAGGTGTCCAAAGTGCAGTAGAGCATTCAATAAATCTTTAAATAAATAATCCTTAAAACAGTTGTGAAGTGGAGGTTTAAAATACACAAGAATAACAATCCTTTAACACGAGGTTAAAACGTCAACAAGAAGCAGTCTTTAAAAACAGATGACAATCCCCGGTGCTTCTTCTCTGTTAGCGTCTCACCTATTTCTCCCATGCGGGCTGTAAAACAGGCGAGACACTGTTAATGCAGCTGACCTTCTCTACACCGTCCTGCTTCAGCTGTTTGGCTCGCCTGTTCAGCTACACGCGAGCCTGCGCGAGCCTGCACTTCCCTGCCTGCCTGCCTTCTCTCTCTCTCTCTCTCTCTCTCTCTCTCTCTCTCTTTTACTTTTTCTCCCCCTTAACCTGCTCGCGCTTCTCTATATATGCGGGGAGGACATGGCAGCTGCAGCCCATCAGCCACAGGAACAATCGTGGATGTGGGCAGTTTCCCACCTGTGCACTTAAGTGAGAAACGCAGACACCGCAGATCGCGGCTCGCAACTGCTACCACGCCCCCTTGCTAAGCCGCGGGCTATACCCACAGCCTGGCTCGTGGCTCGTTACGCGAACCAATGCTCGTATTTAGAGCTGAATTTTTCGCTCATACTTTCCTCGTATTTTGAATTTCTCGTATACAGAGGTGCTCGTATCTCGAGGTTCCACTGTATCCTAATCATGTACTTTGTAATGGGTAAAGGTGTTATTCAAATATGCTGTACATTCTCAAAATCAGACACCTTCAGGACATTAACAATACTATAAAATTTAAGATATTTAGAGAAATGTTTGAGGTGTTAATCAAAAGAACAAAGAATACAGGTTATCTGGATAATGACAGCTAAGTAATTAGGTTGCTAACATTTAAAAATTTCTAAAAATTAATAAACTTATTTTTAAGAAGTCTTCAATAAACACCAAATCTTAATAAAATCAATATTAATGACATAATATGATGTTTATTAGACGGAATCAACCAATGATGTCAAATAGAAAAAAATCAGGTGTACATAGTGAATATTACGTGAACTCTTCACCAACCACATTATTGTTTCCTGCTGCCCCAAGATTCCCAATTAGCCATACAGAAAATTTAATGGAAGAACTGGCTTTCGATTTACTTCCTGGGCACAAGCTGAATGCTAAAAGCTGGTTTGAAACACTACCACTTCTTCAATATCCAGTTAATTTCCATTGTCCTTTTTCTATTTGAACACAATTAACTATGCGGCCACTGCTTCACTGATTCCCATTATGTATTTTATCATTAATGATAATGAATTTTTGTCTACAGTCTACCCTAACAAAGCTTCCAATAAACACTGAAATTCAATTAAAGCAATATTGACGATTTACTTTGGAGATCCAAGCATTACTGCTGAATCATAATCATAATGTGCTCGACTGATGATGCCATTTTTACAGACAAGGGAAGGGACAAAGTGACAAGCCAAAGACTAACACGCTTTTTTTTCCCTCTTTAGAATTAAGTAATGCTGCATGGCAGAGTTCCAAGACAAGCAGGATGTCACTCTACATCTGTCCCTGTAAAATTCAGGAGCAATACATGGTGCAACAAACAAAGGAGCCTGAGACATGTTTATTCAGCCTTAGAAGTGTCTGTCTAACACATTAAACCTACACTGAGATGTTTGAGTATACACAAAATAAATAAATTCTACCAAAACTGTATCATTTAAAAAAGTATAATAAATGTAATATACTTGATATACAGTAAAATAATTAACATAAAAAAATACTGAATCTACCTACCCATTTGTTCATCTTCTATCACTATTTACTAGGGAGCCTTTCACAGAAACATCAGACACACCCACTAGCATGTTGTCAAAATCTAACCTCAAATGTGCACTAAGGTGAACAAATCCCCAGGTAAAAGATATATTATATTATACAATGGCTAATAAAATTAAGTATTGTTGAGAGCAAGCCTCTTAAAGGATAAGTTTGGTATTTTTCAAGTTGAACTTACTCCTTCATAATCATGGTATATTTTAATTTGCAGCATGAAATTGTGTTCTAAATTGAGGCATTTTTATAACATTTTACAAAATACCAGGCGTATCAGAGTCCAAAATGTGAAAACAAATCCTTAAACTTACTAAATACATTCATTTTTCAAGCCAAGAGGATTATTAAGTATTGATCCATGTCTTGAGATTGCACACATATTGCAAAACAATCTAAGTCATTGCTGGAAAAAAAAAACAAATAATTTTTGTGAGATTCAGCCATTTTATCTAGAAGACAGGATGTGCACTTCATCTTGCTAGCCATCTTCCTCCTCAGCAACACTTCCACAGTAGAAGACAGGATGTGCACTTCATCTTGCTAGCCATCTTCCTCCTCAGCAATACTTCCACAGTTGAACACACTCACTGATACCAATAATCCACGGGGGGAACATGCAAATTCCATGTAGATCCTCGTGATGCGAGGCAGGAATGACAGCTTTGCATTACCATATACAGTATTGAAATTTAACCTGATTAAATGTAAATGTATGCTTATAGCATCTGCAGCTCTTGTCATTTGATTGCACGCTACATACAGTATGTGCTCAAACTAAGTAAATGCATACAAAATAAGAGTAGCAGCAGGCAATCTTTGTAAAATAATGAAGTAATTATTGTGAAATAATGTGATCCAGTATGTTTTCCAGCATTAAAGATATGCCTAATAACCTCTGAAGCAGAAAATTTCATTTTAAGAAAACATGCCCTCTGTGTTTCTGAGGCATGCTTGTGACAACAAAAATAAACTGGAAGTAATACATTTTATCAAAGGAGATGTATTCGCTATGTTTTAACCATTTTTTTAAATTAAAACATGCCTTACTTTGGACCACAATTGTATATTGCAAATTAATACTTACCTAATTAATATTTGACTATGAATAACTTTGACTTCAAAAATACTGAACTTTGCCCTTAAAATATTTGCTGTATGTTTCATCACCTCTTTTGTGTCAATGTTCTAATGATTTTCCAATAGTAGGGCCAAGGCTACACCTCAGCCTTACCTAAGCTCCTCCATTCAACCATAAAACAGAACTTTGAAAAATTAAATCGATACCATTATCATTTTTTGTTTATGCCAACTTCCACTTTTTAACTTTTGTGGTTGATCACTTTCACTGCACTGCTTACTCTTTTGCTTTCACTTTTGGATTTGTTTGTCTAATTGCAGACATCAGTGGCAGCCCACAAAACTGAAAAGAAGGGAGAATATAGATAAAGGCGGAATGCTCAGTCTGATGTTATTAATGGATTCCATCATTGTTAGGACTGTTTAACCCCTTTATCTTCCTAATATTTGTAGAATTTGCTGAGGACAAGTAGGGACAGTAAAAGCTGAACTGACAGGAAAAAACTCTGAAAAGATTTAACAAATCTTCAAACCAAGGCACTGGGAAATAAAAAAAATCTATATAGACAAGTGCACCATACTTCAAGAAGGTAACAAGGAGTATAAATTGCAAAAATGAGAGTGGAATGACTGAGCTACAGCAGCAAATACTGGAAAGGATTTAGGGCTTTACACTGACTAAAAGGTCTCATTCTCCAGGATGTGTGCAGACGCAATTAAAAAGTCTAATAAAATGTCAGGCTATATTGCAAAACCATAGAATATAAATCATGAACTCTTGTGCTCAAAATCTGCAATGCACCTAAGAGGCCGTGCTTCAAGCACTGCAGATCTGATCTTATTTTGTGTAGAAATAAAAGGTACTAAAAGGTGTTCAAAGAGGAGCTATCAGGTGCATGTCTAGATTAAAGGTCGTGCCCTGCTGTAACTTAAGTTCTGTACATTATATGACTATTTTCCAATTCTCTGTGGGACAATTTAGCTATTCAATACTCTGATACATTAGGATGGATGGATGAATTAATCCACCATGGTCTTTTATAAACATTATTTTCCACTTTCTTGAATTTCTTCCTTTAGTGTAAATATTCATTTTTAAATTAAAACTTCGGCTTTTTTTTTCTTTTGAAAAAAAAAAAAAACAAAACAAAATAAAACCTTTTTTTTTGGCTTTGAAACAAAATTGAAATCTCCTCAGGTGTTTTGGTGTCTAATGTAATATGTACAGGTAAAGTACCCATTTATTAGTTTTTTTTTTATTGTTATGTTTGTGTTGTTAAACTACTTATTTTCTGAACCTACTCTGGGAGCTGGGGCCTAATCTGGTAATACTGACAGGAAAACAGCAAATGCTTTAAACTCACATTTTTCTGAGATCTTCCCATGTAAGGAGGTAGATAACCCCCCAGTGGGACTACTAAGAAGGCACTGAGTGATTTGGAAATTGCAAAGTGAGAAGTACTGCTCAGACTAAACAGGCTGCAATCAAACAAATCACCAAGACCAGGTAATATTTTCCCTCGAGTTCTTAAGGAGGTTATTAAGTTCATATACAGTATAAACCCTTGACACATATTTGTAAGAAGTATCCGTGTACTGGAGAAATTCTGAAGAACTGGAAAATGACAAATATTATCCCATTATAGAAAAAAGTGTCTGGGCAGGTCCAAGCAATTATATGCCAGTAAGCTTAACATGCACCACAGGAAAATTAATGGAAGAATTATTAAGGATAAGATTGAGAAACACATGGCAATAACAGGAGTTTTACTTAACAGTCAGCATGGGTTCAGAAAGGAGAGGTCATGTTTAACCAGCATATGATATTATTTATCTTGAACTTCAGAAAGCATTTGATAAGCTGTGTATCAAACTAAAAGAAGTGGGAGTTCAGGGTAATGTTTGTAGATGGGTACAAAACTGGCTAAGACACAGGAAGCAGAGGGTGATGGTGTGTGGAACCTTATCAGAATTGACTGATGTTAAGTGTGGTGTCCCTCAGGGGCAGTGCTAGGGCCACTGCTATTTTTAAAATACATAAATGATTTGGATAGAAATACAAGTAACAAGATGGTTAAATGTGAGGATGATGCCAATATAAGTGGATTGGCAAATAATCTAAAATCTATTGAATGATTACAGAGAGACTTGGACAGCATGGAGGTCTGAAAATCGAAAGTACAATTTTTGAGAAGGATTTAAGAGTCGCAGTGGACTCTATCAACTTCCAGTTAGTGCGCAGAAACCATTAAGGAGGCTAGCAGAATGGATGGTTATACAGCACAATACGTAGAGTACAAGTCCAATGAGGATAAGCTCAAGCTTTATAACGCACTAGTGAGGCCTCACCTGGAGTACAGTGTATAGTTTTGGTCTCCAGGCTCCAAACAACGCTAGAAAAATTACACAGTAGAGTGAATAGACGGATTCCAGAGCTACAGGGGATAAATTATAAGGAAAGATTAAAAGAACTGAGGCTTTTCAGTTTAAGCAAAAGAATATTAAGAGGTAACATGTTTGAAGTGTTTAAAATTATAAAGGGAATTTAGTACAGTGGATTGAGACTGTTATTTTAAAATGAGTTCATGAAGAACATGGGGACGTAGCTGGAAACTTACTATTTCATACAAACAGTTGTTTTTTACACAGTGAACCATAGACACTTGGAATAAGGTACCAAGTAGTGTGGTAGATAGCAGGACTTCAGGAACTTTAAAATCTAGACTTCATGGTTTTTTTTGAGGAATTAAGTGGATAGGACTGGTGAGCTTTGTTAGGCTGAACGGCCTGTTCTTATCTGGATTGTTCTAATGTTCTATTGAATGCAGGTCAGGAACAAAGCGTTTTTCAATTTTATTTTTGTTTGTATGTGATCATATATCACTGTATGCTCTCTGGCTTAAGGTAAGATTTGAGGCTATAAACAGACAAAACAAATTCTTGTCACTTGAAGGTTTTTTGCTACAGTACAAACACATATGCAAAGTTACGAATGGTTGTACTAATGATGTGGGTGATATATATTTTGCTTATAATCTATTTATTTATGAATTAAGATGAAACTCACAATTTTAAGCCAGGGCTACTTTTGTTTTCTCTTACTGCTATTGGACAGATATCTATCTGTCCACAGGAGGTGTGCTTTTCAGACAGCAAATTCCTGCTGCTTACATTGATGAGAAGCCATTGTACAGTCTGTGATTATTAAAGGAAGGAGGGGGGATTTTCTGCCAAGAACATCTTGCTAGACAGATACAAACTAATGCACATTCATAGATTTGGTCATCAGTCATATAGACTGTGCCTAAACATCAATACTGCAAATGTACCCCACCCAGTAAGAAAAATAAAAATAACGCATAAATACATATACACACACACATTTTATAATATATATATATATATATATATATATATATATATATATATATATATATATATATATATATATCTGTGTTAAAGAATCAAGCCTTTGATAGTTCTGACAGGTATTTGGTTTGGCAAAAATTGCACAGATTTTATGGCTTCTGGTCATAGTGTTCTTCCTGCCATTTGAAATTCTGACATGGGCAGGATGCCCAAAGGCCCATAGAAACTTAAGACAAACTGATGGTAATGCATGTGCCACCCATGTGTCATGTCAAGATCCAATTTTTAATTTACCATATGCTGTGGCATTTGAAGCACTGAACAGTTTTAGCCGCAAAAAGAGATGGAACAGATGGAGAATAATTTGCCATTGGCTAGAAGGGTTTGGACATGGTAGTTAACCAGAAGCAGAAGGCAGGTACTTGTAATTACTGAGTGAGAGTGTATGTGTAAAACTAAGGTAAGAGATTACAGAATTGCTGCCTCTATTTCACAATGAGAATAATTTGAGCAAAATGAGCTATGGAATTGTTATTGGCACTGATGGGTCAAGCTAGCTTCTTAAAGCCTAGGATTCCAATCATGCAGGCTACAATTTCTGTTAAACTAGTTTTGTGACTAAGATCTTTGCTGTTGGTAATTACATCAGTATTACCAGCTATTTTACTTCTCTGACAAAATTAACAAAATATTTAGGCGATTAGCTTTTAGCCTTTAATCTTTTCTCTTATACACCTTTTAAATATTGTATTCAAACAGCTGCTGGATGGTAAACACACAAAAGAAGAGATGCAAAGAAATTAGCTGATGAGTTTCTGGCTGCCTGTAATAACTATCAGTGAATATATAAAGGAAACATCACTTCACAAGCACCAATCCAATCACTTCAAAACCCTTTAAATTCAGTTGCAATGGGATGCCATATCAATGCAGGCTACACTTACATATCAGGTCAAATTATATTACCTAATTATGTTATCAACTCCATCTTTAGGATGTTACAGAAAACTGGAAACATTCTGGATAAAAGCCCTCAAAGACACAGGAGAACATGTAAATTCTTAATGAACAATGGCTGAGCTAGGAGTCAAACCCATTCTGCACAATTGACCAGCAAGCATATATTACAGCTAAAAGAAATCTTAAAATTGCTTGCAGCAAAACCACAAACATGTTGCTGAACACAGAATATCCATGTACGTATATTATATACTGTATATATACACCTACAAAATCTTAAATTACATGGTTTATTTAGAACAGAAATACCTCAAAAGAAAGCAATTTTATACAAAATTATTTTAGCTGTGTCACCTAGTTTGTTAAGAATACCACTCAGAAGAGAGAAACACAAAAAACTGTAAATAGACACATGAAAAATATAATTACATCATATTTTAGGAAGACACAACCAATTTTTTTTATTAGCCAGCAAATATATAACTTATAAAAATGAAAAGCTGATTCCATGAACAATCTGTTTAAGTTCTTTTCTCATACATTCCAGGCATAAAGTACTTTCCAATTAAATGTGCAAATCATGGAACATGGCAGACATTTAGAAAGTACAGGTTAGTGACTTGAAAATGATTCAGTCTGTTTCATTATATTATTATTTTTTAGACAGCAGAAAAGTATGGAGAAGTTATCACAGGGAACTTAGTGAATGAATGAACATAGTAAAAAAATTAAGTCTACTTCAGGCAGTCAAAACATATATATATATATATATATATATATATATATATATATATATATATATATATATTTGTAAATTTTTACTTTTCATATGCTTATGTATTTTTTGTTAGTTTGAAATTGTGTACTGTCTTTTTAAATGTGCCTCCATTCCAAGAGTTCTGTGGGTTGAGCCCCAGGAGGCAAGGCCACTCTGATATCACCATTGCTGCGTCCTCCCTCTATAACTTTACTTAGGGCTCGTTTAAACTTCATGCTTAGAATGCGTATGTGCTTGCATCATGGCTGCCACGCATTCCCAGTGTTCATTTGAGCATGTACTCAGAAATTAGCGCGACGCATGTGCGAGTTGCAGTCCCAGCAAAAAATCGGGGGTGCAGTGTGATAAAAGTCGGAATGTAACGTCAGAGTCTCTGTTTACTATCTACTATTTCGGCTTAAATCTTGAAATGTCTACTTTAATCCCGTAATTGACATTATCATTAAAGTAGACCATCGTAAACGTCATCTTAAGACTGACCCAGTTGTTAATCGCTACCTGCTTCTGGGGCTTCCTCCTGAACTGACAGCACAGGCAAGCAGCAATAAATCACCACAAAGAACACATTAAATGTATGGTATTCCAACACTCTGCACATTTAGAATCCTCAGATTTATATTTAATATTATTTTTATGTTGAAATACATTAAAGTATGTTTGTTAAATTTTACAGATAAATCGTTAATTTAGTTTAAATAACGACTACTGTTAATAATTACACACAAGGGGGTGACACGGTGGTGGAAGGGTAGCGCTGTTATCTCTCTGGGTGTCACATTGCTGGTGTTCCCTGCTGGAGTTTGCATGTTTTCCTGCTGGGTTTACATAGTGTGCTCCAGTTTCCTTCCAAAGATATGCATATTTGGGGATTTGGTGATGCTAAAATGATGCCAGTGTATGTGAGTGCTTGTATTCACCTTGTGATGAGCTGATGCCCTGTCCAGGGATTGTTTCTGCCTCGTGCCCAATGAAAGCTGGAATGAATGCATCCCTGGATTGATGGATTTAATCATGAAACATCTTTTTCAGAGATATTACAGCAAGGTGTTCTCGGAATTTAATGGATGTTTCAGGCAATTCACAGTTTTCTCACCGTCATGATATCTTGCACTGCCACCCGGTGGAATCTTCCAGATTTACGTAAAGTACGTGCACAAGCATGAACAGTAAAATGCTTGCGTAGCAGTAGCATCCGCTGGAGCGTGCATCGCGTGAAGTATAAACCTGGCCTTACCAAGGCCACAGCAAGAAATTCAGCCAGTGGTTCATTTGTTTGTATTAGGAGCCTTTTTGTAAGTATTATTATTATTTCTTGTTTTGCTGGCTACTGGTCTTTCTTGCCTGTTTATTTAGATTTGCCTTTGGGATTTGAGTATTAGGACTTGGTTGCTTTGGAATGCTTTTTCGGCAAACCCTTTTTTGTGTTGAGCATTTTGCTGTATTTTTTGAGATTTTGTTAAATAAATTATTCCTTTATAAAGATTTTGTTTACCCTTCTGTTTACAAGCCAGGGGTTTGTGATTATCCCCTGCCTTTAAGGCCATGAGACATTTCTTTATATTTGGAATTTTAAAGACAATGGGGCAAGCTGGACTAAGTATGCCTTATCTGGGCTGTCTAGTGAAGGTACTGGCTTGCCTTTATGAGTCTTTTTGGAGACCTCAAACTCTTTTTGTCACATTTGTAAATCCTTCTACATGCAAATATCTTAAACTCATGGGACAAGATCCTGACAGAATGTTCTCTGTCAAAAATGTCTCTACATTACTGTGTTTAAAGAACAAAATTTTATATAACATACAAAGAATGAGGGTGGCACGGTGGTGCAGTGGTAGCGCTGCATGTTCTCCCCGTGTCTGCATGAGCACACCTCCGGGTGCTCCGGTTTCCTCCCACAGTCCAAAGTCATGCAGGTTAGGTGCACTGGAGATTCTAAATTGTCCCTAGTGTGTGTGTGTGTGCCCTGCAGTGGGTTGGTCCCCGAGGTTTGTTTCCGGCCTTGCGCCCTGTGTTGGCTGGGATTGGCTCCAGCAGACCCCCGTGACCCTGGAGAATAATTAGGATATAGCGGGTTGGATAATGGATGGATGGATACAAAGAATGCTGACCCCGTATTAAAACTGTGAATCATAGTACAATTTTTACTGAACTTTTAGAAGTTAAATTTTATTAAGCCTAACAATATCAAAGTAAATATGTACTCTTTTAATTATAAACATTATTTTAATTACATTTCTGCATGGAATTATATTAAGTTTTTGTACAGATTAGCATTTGTAGCACATACATGAAGAAACTTACCAAGGCATACTGAACAACTGCACACTATAGGTGAAAGCAGAATCATGGGCAATGAGAAAACATCACTGAGCCCTGTCTACAGTATATTCCTGCATGTATGTAACCTACAGTAAATGTGATCCGATCTTTATCCAAAGCTGATTAAACCATACACACACAAAACTGCACTTTTCATATCTTTACTGAACTCATGGATGCCACATTCACTGTTTAATTAAAAAAACTGTGACTGACAACCTCTAGGATAATCAGATCTGTTAAGATTATAATTTGAAGCAGATTATCCATTCATTTAGATTAAAGATCTAGGAAGTGTTATATTAAAAATGAAGGGAAAAAAACTTTTATTTGTCACTCTTAGTCTGCACCTGATGTGTTGATTTAAAGTGATTCCACTAGATGTGCAAATGTTGTCATCATGTTCATTAGGGTGAAAATGGGTAGAAAATAATTTCTAAAGACTTTTGAGTCAATCTTTAAATTGTGGCAAATGAAGAAAACATAACACTATTACTACTCTTCCTTGGAATGAATCTCCAAACAAAACTCAGCACACATTCAAGGAATAAAATACTCGTGTTACACATTGGCATAGTCATCAGGATTTTCTGGCAGTCTATTTTGCAGAAAGCCTGCTAAAAAACAAATTCATTGTAAGCAAAACCACAGACATAGTAATATAGCACACACTATACAAATAAAACAAGGGATATTTATTCCTTCTTAAGCACCTTCTCACAAACCTCTTCCAACAATCAGTCACAAATACAATTATAATCACAACGAACCACTAAAACTTCCTCCTTCCGTCCGCCTGTTGAGTTTTGCCTGCTGCCTCCCAACTCTGACTCCTCAATGTGTGGCAGTGGGCTTCCTTTTATGCTGAACCCAGTAATTCTTCCGGTGCCACACATCATCATCTGGGTCACAGTGAAAGTAGGGAGGTCCTCCCCGACCACACCTTCTGTTGGAACATAGGGCTGTCCTTCTGGACTCTATATCCCAAGCACCCTTGTGGGTGTCCTGACTGGGTTCCCATGTGAGGACCACTGCCACCTGAAGTATGGGGGATTGAACTGCTCCTGACTCCTGGCTTTAGCCACTACATCCAACATCCATTTTCATGAAGTTATTTATTTGTTCTGCTGGCCAATTAGTCTGAGTCGTTGCATTGGCTTCCTGTCTGGGTAATGCTTTTCTCCCCTCATCTGGGATGCCTGCTCTTCTGCTACAACATACACAACTATAATCCAGTAGCTAAAGCAGAAGATATTTAGGAATAGCCAAGTTCAAGTGTTGGCTCTACTCAGTGGAAGTTATATGAGAAATTCATACATCACTAAATATCACTTAAATAAAGTAATTATGTTAAGAGAAAAAAAATACTTTAGGCCAGTATATGAGTTGATTATCTGATAAACGAATGAACTAGTTGAAGTGATTTTGATAAAGCAGGAAATATCAGTCCTAAAGTTTCAGATTTTTCTTCCAAAAAAGAATTTTTTTTATTTATTACTAGGACTTCAGATGTTTATATCATGTTATGCCTGAAATGGATGCATGAATAAAAGATAAACAAATTTCTGGTCAGTCATAGAAGTCTGGAATGATCCTTGGCCTTAAAAGAGCCTTCTAAAGGGCATGTGTGGTATAGCGGGTATGCAGCTAGGAAAGGAAACCAGAGGCTAATTTTTAAATAATCACGCCCCAAGAAAGTGCAGACGCCAGTTGGGAGTGGGGGTGTGTACGATTCACTCCACGGTTAACTGAGGTGCTTGCTGACTGCGCCGCATACATGTGGCGAGGTGAGCATATCAGTCAGGTGACCTCGATGATGTCGCGAAGGGCACAGCTCAATGCTCCCGTGCCTAATTAGGCAGCTGAATAAAAGGAGCCTTGATGGGACAGAAAGGGGAAAAGACAAAAAAAACAGAGAGATGAATGGAAGGAGAAAAGAAAGAGAAAGAGAGTTAAAGAAGGGAGAGAGAGACAGGCAGCTGGGAGAAAGTCCCTTGGGGAGTGAGCGGCCGACACTTGGGGGCTGAAGGTAGCCACTCCAACAGAGCGTGTTTAGGGAGATGGAGTGACCCGTGTGGCAGACGGTTGGAGCCCTTGCCCGGCTGGGACGCCACTATAATGGAAGAACCGGGGGAGAGGGCATTTTCAGGGCAATACCTCCCCCGGGACACAAAAGGGCAACATCCCCTGGCTTACAGCGGGGCCACAGGTTTGGAGCTTTGAAGCTAAGCCCTGCTGGGGCCCATGGACAGTTTCTGAGCCCTGGGTTGCAGAACTTCCGCCACACCCGGAAGTGCTGTCAGAAGAAGATTTGGGAGCACCTGGAGCACTTCTGGGTGCCCTATAAAAGGAGCCGCCTCACTCCATTTAAGGAGCCAGAGTTAGGAGGAGGTGGATGAAGCTTGCTAGGAGAGGAGTGAAGAAGGAAGAGGGAGAGATGAAATAGAGTCTGTTTGTTTACTGGTGCTATATTGACGGTGCTGTGAGTGTGGGGAACAGGGAGAAGCGTTGCTCATGCAGAAAAGACAAGTGTGTGTGCTGGACAGTATTTGTATCTGCCTGTCTGTCAGGTAGGGGGGTTGGTATGCCCCCTGGTGGGCCACACCAAATGTTCGCTCCCATGTAAGTCGGAAGGCAACAGGAGTTGGAGAGAGGAGGCTCAGATGGGGAGCCCTTTTGGAGTCATGGACAGTAAGGACCTGAGCTTCAGCAAGAATCTAATCAGGGTCAAAGCGCTACTTTGTACAGTACAGTTACAGTAGTGTTGCAAGAGCTTTAAGAATCATGCACTGCATGGTAAAATGCTTTAGCATTTTTGAGAAATTGATAAAAAAGCAAGGCAATTCAAAAATAAAGAGAATGATACCTTGGGTCTAAAATTAGTTTGTTGCTGTATTTAACGTATGCAATTGAGCACACTCAAAAGTGGTTCAAATTCCTCTAACCTGTTGCTTGAAAAATGGAAAAGCAAGGAGCTTTTTATCAGTAAGCTGAAATTTAGCAACACAGATTGAAAGGATAGACAGGATTACTTTAACGTCTTTTCTTATCTTTCTGCAGTTGCAGTGGGTCAAATCAATAACTAAGTCAGGCAGCTTGTATGGCCATTTGCGCAAGTCCTTGTGCTATCAGTAAGGCCATCTTTGATTTCAACAGCGTCAAGAAATCAGACACAAAAACTTTTAATAAAGCACTCTTGAAAAAAGACTGCATTCAACAGCAAGGTAAAAAATAAATTGACTAAAAATTCAAAAATATTTCACCTTAACAGGACAGTAATTAACTGCAGTGCCTTAACAAAAAATTCGGAATGCTATGTGCACATTTTAAAATTAAATTCATTGCAGGAATTTGAATAATCAGTTTTATACTTTTTGTATTTTTAGACATTGTTTTTAGTCAAAGCATGGGTTTTAGTTTGAATTAAGTTTCACTGCCAAGACTTAAAATATTCAGGATACTTTCTAGGCTACTTAGAACACTAATTCTGGAACTGCAGTATTTCCTAAATATAGAGTAAGACACAAAGATAGACTGCTACTGTCCACCACTATCTTAATTAGCACTCACTGAAAAGAACATATATATATATTGCTGTTGGTTTGTATTCCTGGGAATATTATTCACTCAGGAGAGTGCCTAACCTGCTATTTTCTTAATTACAATCAGACTAAATGCTTACAACCTTTTATTAAAGTTATTGAAGTTCTTTATGCAATACAAATAATGAATGATGTTTCAGCTATAAATTAATACTAAAAAATAAAGACTTCCTAGAAGGACATATTTTGGCAAATAATGCTGGAATCCAGAAGATAGATTTGAAGATCACTTTACAGATGTCATCACTTCAAAATCTGCATTTTTAGTACATTTTTCATTGCAAGGAGATAGCTTACTGTTTATAACTAATCAGTGTCAATCGGTCTGTTTTTAATATTACTTACATCATTTGAAACAAAAGAAAAAACAGTCGAATCACATTGAAATATAAGGTCGATTTGAAATTGTCAACATAGTATGAAGCAAACACTACAATGCTATTTATTATTAAGTTGCTTTTCTTTGCTAAACTATACAGACATATCCAAGTAGACTGGTTTTAATGTCTAACTGTGGACACGTATCACCATGTGTATCAGACTGAATTGCCAGCATACAAGTGTCTCCCATGAGGAATTTAAAAGTTTAACTGGATAAAATAACAACTTGTAAAGAAAAAAAAAATTGTTCCTGTTAGCTAATGCTTAGAAAGAATAGCAACCTACTTTATTTTCTTTATAGGAATGAAGAAAATATAAAAAATAAAAGACCTGATGAAAAAAAAAATGAATACTTCACATTACCTGAAGAACAAATCTACTCCAAGATCACAACTGCCTCATTATTTGTCGTGAAACCTTGATCACTTCAGTTCACACTTCCCTTGGCAGACCAGCTCAGTTTGTTCGCACCTTTTTATCTTAAATGAAGAGTTCTACTAAGGAGAAACAGGGTGCTGCAAAGCATTGCCACTTTACATGTCCCAGAACCCAGCTCAGTCTGCGTGAAGTTTAACTAAGTTGAGTGAAGAGGTGCCGGTATATAAAAATGTGTCCTTTGATGGTTTACTATCCCATTCAAACTTAGATCTCACTGCTGCTGTGAAAAGTAGTAGATTCTATAAAATCAATAGCATGCTGAAAAAAAAGTTTAGTCAATTTAATCTACAAGACATACTTCATGTGGTAACAAGTAATTGCACTGGCTTTATTAAAGTCAAAGGAAGCATTTGATTGAACTTAATATAACAGAGTTAAAATAACCTGAAATTCTGATGCTTTAATAATGGAAATGCAATTATTAACATATGACAATTTTCTCACATAAAACATCCATCCATCCATCCATTATCCAACCTGCTGAATCCGAACACAGGGTCACGGGGGTCTGCTGGAGCCAATCCCAGCCAACACAGGGCACAAGGCAGGAACCAATCCCGGGCAGGGTGCCAACTCTATCTATCTATCTATCTATCTATCTATCTATCTATCTATCTATCTATCTATCTATCTATCTATCTAACCCACCGCAGCACATAAAACATGATATAAAAAATGTCATATTAAAGGTAAGTTAACACAGTGCCTTGAGAAAGACATCTCCTGACAAAACTTTAATGTTTCCAGTTGTACATTAAAGGGGAATGAAGGCGTTGACATTTCTTGTTTGTTTTAAGTAAATACATTATGTTAAACCAACACAATCTTGTTTCAATATGAAAAAACCTTAGTATATTAAGTTACATCATTGAAAGCAAAACAAGAGAGTCAGATGAAGTATAAATAATTCTTTAAAATAACCTACTACCCATGTTCACTTTTTTAAGTGAAAGTTAATCAAGATAAGAAAATGCCTGCCTGGAATGTATTTGCCCACCCTGCTGCAGTCACAAAGTGGAAGTAGCACATATTTAGATTATAATTAATGTCTGGAACATATCAATAAAAAATGTATTTTAATAGGCTATCAAAGAGACGCTCAAACAGACTAACTATTTGATGCCAGAATGGGCTAGATTCTCTAATAATATACCGTATATGTTTTATGTGTTCAGGTTTTAACTGATCTGTAATAAGATTTTCCATTCTCATTTTACTTGTTTTGTACTGTGTCAAACTTAGGTCATCCAGTCCTTAAACCTATTATATTTTTATATTAATAGCATTTGCCAGTTACCTGTCTATTTCCTAGTCAGATTATCCAATTTTTGGCTGCTGAAGCTGTTGTCTGCATGACTGGGCACAACCTTGAAATCAACCTTAGATGGTGGGCCAATCCATTGTCTGATACATCCACACACAACAGAACAATTGTGAATTGCCAGCTAACCCCATCCACATATTTTGGTGGAATAACTAAGGAAAATCCATGCACACACAGGGAAAATGTACACTCTCTAAGACCCAGGATTCATGATTTGTGCGGCAGCAGAACAAACTACTGTGCCATCCTGCTGTTCTATTACCTAATCAAGCCACCAAAAGTGAGCAATTGATATAAACTAATTTCTACAGGAAAGAAGACTTTCAGCATTACAACATACAATGCCAAGTGGACTAAAAAATAGAATATTTTCACTAAATACAAATTTTTATCCTTTGCAGGTAGTGCTTAATGCTATCATTTGCATTATGTAGAATGTGCTTAATGTTCAAAGATCTACTGTAAGATTTTGTGTAAATATGTCTGACTTAATCTCTAGTTAGAGACAGAAAATATCTGTCATTAAGATATTCTACAAAAAAAAAGCTACTTGACAAAACATGAAGCTGCCAGAAAAATCACCTTACTGCACGTTGTCTTACATGTGACATGTTGTTCTTTTCAGCTAAATCGATAAAAATATACAATGCACAGATGGCAGCAGCAAATTTGTTGCTCAGTTTTGACATCATAAAATAAATAGTGGAAATGAAAGATGGAAATCAAAAACTACACTTAAAACAAAAGAACACATGAGCCATGTATACAACATTGCAGTTCAAATCAGTGTGAGATACAGTACCTAAAAATGAATGAGAAAAGGAAGCTAACAGTTAACGAATCAAACAAATACAACAAACAAGCAGCAGCTGACAACATGCACCATCCTTGGACTTTTCCTGACATTTTGTGTATTACAACCCATTACTAAGTAGGCATTAATAGCTATTATATACAGTATCGTATGCTTTATTAAAGGCAAATGTGATGCAAGGACTCCATCACCTTTGTCATATAAGGCAAATAAAGTAACTAAATAGCAGCATGTCCACCTTTTGATGCCAGTAGACATTTTGGCAACTTCTGTCTGAGACATGATAACAATTTCCAAATTTTATACCAACGAACAATCCGGCAAAAACTCTCTTAAATTCGGAAACCTAATAAATTACAAAAATGCTCTGAACAGCATTTAATATTAAACACTAGGAGGAACATGATGCCTGGTCTTGTCTTTTTGCCATTTGCATGTTCTCTCAGTGTCAGTGTGGGGTTTACCTCCCACATCCTGAAATGCTGAACAGGTTAACTGGCGGATGCAAATTGGGCCCTTTGTGAGTGTGAGTGCACCCTGTAATTGACTAGCACTCTGTCCATTACTGTTAGTAATACCAGTTTTAAGACATAAGAATTAGATGTCATATATCAAATTGATTTTATTTTAAAATAAACATCAGACCAGGACATGATACCTTTACTTTATTTAATTTACTGGTATCTACACTTGGTTCTGGAGGGCCCACATTGCCGTCTATTTTCATTCCAACCAGTTTTGCCTTTAACTGAACAAGTGAATTTGTCATTCGTGTTGATGGCTTTTCCTTCCTTGTCTTATACTTTTAAAGGCATTTTTTTTGTAAGCAAGTTAGTAGAAATCCTTATGATTTCTAAACAAAAAATGACTTGCCTTCTCTCAATTTTTCGATGAGTATTGTATTAAGTCAACTACTTAAGATGAAGTTGTACATGTCCCTGAATAAGCACTTCAGTTTTTGGCTACAAGATTTGCCCCATGACTGCTAAGTAGTAACTAGCTGTTGAGTTTTAATAATTTCAGTGTATCCATTTTTGTAGTCACTTAGTTCCATTTATCCCAACCAGATGCTTTTTTCACTGTAAGGTCCACATATTGACACAAACATCCACACAGTAAGAGAGGGCAATTTAAGGTTGCTGATTAATGTTACACACTTTTGGGACACTGGATGAAAACTGGAGCTCACAGAGAAAAGGGCACACAGACAAAGGGAGGACATTCAGATAGTCAGCGATTGGGTGCACATTTTGAATCCAGAACTATATAGCTGTCAGACAACATTTTCATGGTTCAGAATTTTAATAAATAAGCTAATACAAATATATATACGTTTGCTGTGATAGCAATGTGTTATGTGTGATTTTTTAAAACAATAAACAGTCAAAATGAATGCTGACACATTCCATGAAAGAAAAGTAATTGTGTTTAAATTTGAAATGATTATTAAAAGAAGAAAAACAAACAAATTTCCAAGACTTCTTATTCTACACGAAAAATGATAGGAGAGGAGCCCATAACTGAAGTGATATTAGCATGGCAGAAACCTGTTATAGTATACAAATGTAGATTTATGTATACTTCAGTGTGTTGGACATTGTTCAAGAGCTCCTTAAGGCACATTATTTGAGACACAAAACACCAAAATTAAGAAACAAAACAAACTCATAAGCATTTAAAGGATTCCATTAATTATTACCTCCACGCAAATTTGCAAAAAACAAAGAAATCAGGAACGCAAAAAATGCAAAAGTGTACTTTCCATAATATTTAAATTACTTGAACAGAATACAGTATTTTAGGTATGTTGCCTGCTGTTCTGAAAATAAGAGACTTCAGTTTACAGATGCTGTCTTTGTGCCTGTCCCTTAGTCTGGACACAGAGCATACTGTGAAACAGGAAGGGTGCCAGAAATGCCAAACCATGTGGAATAATAACAGGCACTACCTATCTAATCTGATGCAATAACCAGTTCCTTAAATTTAAAATCAGCCTTTTTTCAACTAGTAGCAAATCATTTAACTTATAAAAGAATATTATTTTTTTCAGCTTGATCTTCTGGACATTTTTACAAATATATTTTAATAAACTGACAGAGCCATTTTCAAAACCCATTCTACCCTCTAAATCTTAGCAGCAATTATTGCTTCAGTAACATACAGATGTCAGAACAATACAGACAGTACATGCTAATCCATTATATTATTTAATATACAAAATGCATTTTAATTTGAGTGATCTTCATATTCTTATATATTTGTCAAATCCTTTTTTTGTTCAGTTATGAGTGCCAGTGATCAATATGCTTTTTTACCACTCAGATTTCCTACGTAGGGCAAGCAAATATCATTGTCCGTGGACATACGAGACAAAACATGCCAGAGGCTGTGGGGGTTATGATACTTATAAGACAGGACAAGTCAGCTGTAAAAACTAGCTTATATCTTACTACATAACTTTGCATTGGAGCTTACTCAGCAAGATGTGATAAATAATGCGAGCAATACAATTCAGGTCAGACAAATTATCCTAAAAGGAAAGAGTGCTTTGAGGACACCATGTTTTTACAATAAATTAAAAAAAATTACAAGATGACAACAGCAAAAAAAAAAAAAGTGTACGCTAGTTCATAAAGTGCAAAGGGGTATGCTCCACTAATCCTATGTAGACCCGTAGAATTATGTTGTACATGCTTCATAATTATGTTCAAAGTCAATGTAAATACATGATAAATCACAGATTAATGTAATATGAGCCAGTAAAATACTCTAAGCAACATTATGTGCCTTAAAAAGAGCCTCATCCCACATTTTAAATGCATGCTGTTAAGCAAGCAGACTGTTTAAAATCTGATCTGGCGTCCATAAATCCACACCTATCTATACAAGTGGATGAGCCACTGGACTTTAAGCCAGCAGAGTTCTACTTTATTCCCTACTTCTGACTCATTTGTTACTTGTGTTCCATGAATTCAAACAATTGCTCTAAACTTTTATAGGGTTATTATTGTCATGTGTACAGAGGACTGTGAAATTCTTACTTGCACTTTCAATATAAAAGATTGCTGTAATAACTAGATGCATCTGCTTAGGGTGGTAAGCATGGTTCTAGAAATAAATATAATGTTTTGGAAGAATAATGGAAAAGTACACATATACATACATTCTCAACCCACTTTTGTGTTGTAGGGTACTGTGGTATAGCAGGTCCACGGCTCAGCAATAGGTGGTCCTTTTTAAATAAATAATCACAGCCTAAGAAGGTGCAGGTATGCTTGAGCGCATTTCGCTCTGCTGTTAACTGGGGTACCTGGCAGACGGCCCCACATACACGTGTGGAGGCAGGCGGACAAGTCAGGTGCCTCAATGATGCAGTGAAGGGGATGGCTCCTCGTACCTGTGCCCAATTAGGCAGCTGAATATAAAAGGAGCATGCACGGGACAGACAGAGAGCGAAAAAGGAAAAAAAAAAGATTGATGAAAAGAAAGAGGTTTGAGGGAGCAAGGTTAAAGGACACAAGAGAATGGCAGGAGTGAATGACAGTTGGTGTGATGGGAGGGAGCAGGGAGACAGTAATAGAGCTCTGGGAGAAGAGTGTGTGGCTGTCACTCAAGGGGGCCGAGGGTTGTTCTTGCTGAACATGGGAGGAGCAACAACACAATTACTCTGAAGAACTCCCCTGCAAGGCCAGAGGGAGATGGCAGTGGTCAAGGGAATGGATGCTCGGTGGCGCCTCGTGAATCACCATGGGATTGACAGAGGGAACACGTGCAGGAGTGAAGGTTGTCTGCGCCTGTTGATTGACGTCTCTCTGTGTTGCGCAGTCTGAATAGGATAAGGAGAGAAATGTCCGTTGTAAAGGGCAGCACTGGGGGCTGAGATTTTTACGAGATGATTCCTGCCATGTTTTGCCTCATTTTTAAAGATTTATTTATTTGAATTTTAACCTCCACATTAACGGTTATTTTATGGATTATTTATTTACAGAAGATTTGATTGCACTGAACTTTGAGCACTATTTGCTTTTGATTTTGGAATTGTTTTCAATAAAACCACTTTGTCACTCTTTCACCTACCCCTTGTCTGGATGTATGTGTCCTCATCTGCATGGTTCATCTCGGTAACATTGTCAATGGTGACAGGTTCAAGAGGCTCCTGGAAAGAAACCGGTAGTGTGGAGCCAACCCCCACTGTCACAGGTATCACAACCTATTGATGCAAACATGGATGTAAGGCGGGAAACAACTTTGGACAGTATTATTCATTAATCCGCATTCTGTACTTGCATCATAATGGGCTAAGGCCTATACCAGTAGCATTGATCACAAACCAGGAACCAACTTGTTGGGGGTGGGACTACAGAGAGTGGAGTGTGTTGGCATCAGTGATTCATAGGCTACAGTATCTTACACTAGGCCATTACAGAGTCATATTCAAGTCCAATACAGAGTTACCATTTAAACTAAATTGTGCTTTGTGTGTAAACTGGAATTCCTAGAGAAAACCTCAATGTACAAAGGAAAAGCACCTCATGAATGTATTATACAGTAAATTAACTAGCACATAAACATTTACAAATTTGAAAAAAAAAACTTTTTAAAAAGGAAGCTGGCTAGCTTGGGATTCTCTGAAAAGTTAAGCTTTGAAAGTACAGTCTTTATTCAAAAATGATCAATCAGCTAATGAAAAAGATGCCTGATCATTTTCTAGGCTGTAGAGAGACCTTGATAGTCTTGCTTATCTACCAGCACTGAACTGAGACTTTCTTAGTATCTTATTTTAACCAGAATAATAAATGTCTTTAATTTTTTTTCCTACTTGCTTCTTGGCTAACTTGGTTTTTAGAGGTATCTGTCAACAGAACAAAGTGGGGTATTGAAGATAAGGATGCACCTATCCTTTTCACAGACATTATAATAACACAGCGACATCCATACATACTCCGCTCCCTCTTTTCTCTTTCTGTCATATTTCCCCTCTTCTGTGTTATCCTTTTATTACTATGAAGCAAAAAACCTGCTTGAATTTTATATTTTGTTTGCTCCAATAAATATTCTAATGTACTGTGTCCACTGTGAACAATGATAAAATGAAATAGGATACTGATGTCTGAACATGAATTGCGATCACAACAGAGAGGCAGAAATGAAGAATCAGCCATAGCAAAGCAACTAAAGTGACTATTGTTAAATGCTCCAGAAGGACAAAATCCATATATTCACAACAGAATATAGGAAACAAATGTAAAGTAAATCATTCCGTGCTCTCCACATATAAATGGGTAAATCAAAACAGAAATAGATTAGACAGAAATTAATGGAAACATATGTAATTAGATTACAAATGTAAATGATAACAAGAACTATCTGATATCAATGTTAACCTAATTACAGACAACATTGTATTCCTATATATAAAATGCCTATTCTTTTTGTACTTCACACACCTTTAATTATCATCTTTTAACAATGATGATACCCCACTAACACTCCAAATTCAACTAGACATTTCTTTTTGTGTATACAGGACTAGTGATGGGATGTCAAGGGTGAACACAGTAACAGTGTATTTTCTTAACAGTGTAAAAAATCTGGAATTACTGATGATGGTATTTGCTTCACCTATTTAGTGTAACTACTTGCAAACTGATAGAGTGTATGGGAATTCCAAATATATAATTCCACTACAATAAAAGAAGCCTCTAACTCATGCTATTATCAAGCATATGCTCCAAGATACCATAAGCCTTCAAAAGGGCCTAGGGAGACGTGACAGATAAGAGTAGGGTTAGTCCTGCTATATTCCATACTAGTAGTCTACCTTTCCATGATGTTTACTAGAGCTTGATGCCTGAATAAATTGTGAAAGGCTGATAAATTTGATTTCTAACACGCTCAATGAGACTTTTTGTGTAGCAAGCCACGGTAGATTGTGTTCTATCTGAAAGTAAATTAGTAAACTTTGTAGGATTTCCTTTAGATGTTTCTTCAGTTTAAATAGTTAATTCAAAGGATTACATTTTTGTTGTTGGTTTCCTGAAAACATCATACTGCTGAGTTACAGAAATATACATCACCTGAAAACCAAACTCAAAAAAATAATGCAACACCAATGCAATTGGTGTCTAATAACCAATTTTAATGAGAAACTTTATTCAATAATATGTGTGACCATTTATCAGTTTTCCTAGTCTGTATCTATAACACTTAATGAGTACACACATTATTGACTTGTTTTAAACAATCAAAACATTGTGGGCCAAAAAGAACAAATGGCTTCCATTTGCAGAAACACAGATTGTTGCCTATAATCAATAAATTTGATCCACATGTCCAGAAGACACATGGAAAGTAGTTATATTTAATTCCTCATCACCTCAAATTTCCACATTAGATAAAGCTTATGGATGTTTTCAAAACATTGAAGGAATAGATCTGAGCATTTACTAGGACCATGCTGCACCTTCATTCTTTTTAATGCTGTAATTGTATCTCAAGGATAGATTGACAAGATAATCTGCAAATTCGAACTTTAGTGTCCAATTACTTTTGTATGTAAGACTTAAACAGCTTTAAATTTACAACACATACAGTACAAATGGAGCCTCTTTCTCCATCCACAATTTAAATCTGGAGTATAAGCACAGCCCTTAAGAACAGTCCTTTGACATCACCATCTATGCAAGTCTTCTTCATACACTATTATTTCAAACAATTTTAATTCATAACTAGCTGAAATACCCAGCGTTGCCCAAGAGGAAAATAAAGTGTTTTTTTTTAATTGTATGAGAAAAACATAATAAAAAAAAACAACTTTAAAAAAGAAAATAAATTAACAAACAATAAAGACTCACTAATGTGCTTGTTTTGTGGTCTTGTATGTATGAATGTTATCATCCAGTTGACGCTCAGAACCGGCCAACTCTATTTAATTTGAAAAGCGACAGGGGCGAGGTGCTGCTCAAACAAAGAATGCTGGTAGTCGCCTGCTATATATTAACTGTGTAAGCAGTATTGAAATGGTCAGAACTACTCTGAGCATCTTTCTGCTATGAGGATCCGTGTTGCCGACGTGCTCGCATCATTTGTGCATTAGCAGCTAAGTGACTGTCTTTCTTAGGAGGTTTCCTTTTGCCGGTATGCTGGCCTCGCTTGCATATCCTTGGAGCTGGAGCCCTCACCCCGACTCTACGTCTCACTTTCGGGCTGGACAGATACACACACTTGCACGCGTAGAACTCTATTTAATTTCAAAAGCAACAGGGGCATGGTGGTGCTCAAACATAAAGAATGCTGGCAGTCACCTCCAGTTTGCCCTCTGGTGGTCGTTCCGAGTGTCAACTGGATGATAACGTGCATACAAAACTGTAAGATCACCTCCCACCCTACCCAGAAGGGGGTGGTTTAGGGCTGATTTCACCCTACAGTATTTTAGGTCGAACATTGAGAAACATGTGTACCAAGTTTCATGAAAATCGCTCCAGCCGTTCGGACGTAATGCTGGAACATACATACATACAGGCATTGACTTTTATATATATATAGATTGTGCTTGTAACATAACATTTTGAAAAAAAAAATAATTTGTGTAATTGATTCTTAATTACAAAGTATTTAGCTGAAAAAAATATACAAACCCAGGCAACATGATAGGGTTGCTGTCACAGACTGGTCCCTGAATCTACAGCTAAACTTTACAGAGCAGCATTCATCGTACTGTATTTCAGAATACTGCATAGGTGGAAACTGCAAGTCCCATGCTGGCTGACAAAGCTACACTGTAAATAATAAATGACTTCTGTCATCACATAATAATACAGGATTAGAAATGCATCTCAAACAAATGATGAAAATGTACCAATTCGATGTTCAATTACACCTCCAAGTCCTTGCTTTAAAAGTTGTGATCATCCAACTACCCATTAAAAGTGGACACAAAAAAGGCAAAAAACAGGCATGTGAGCAACATTAGAACTGGTATGTGAAATAACATAAATGATCAAATGTTATTTTTGTTTACTCCACTGCTGTTATTAGAAGTTTTAATGTCAGCTGAAAAGTGGGAAAGTTTAAATGATTAGGGCAAAGTTTTGAAATGCTTTTTCAGACAAGTTAAAGCAACTTCACTGATCAATTGCCACTGTGAGCTCTAAACTACAATGTTGAAAATCTGTTGGATTGAGTTACAGGCAGTGCTAAAGGAACTACAAGGAATTTACTTAGGATTTAAAACAGACACAGGCTTTAAAGCCAAGAGCCTTCAGATGCCAATACTAATCCACTGAATAATTCCACACACTGTCCAGACCCTGGTTCCTAACAGATACCATATGCACCCTGAAACAAAATTACACAATGGTATTTTGGACAAAGTGGATAATTTGATCTTCTGGACTCTTTTAATTAACAAAGGAAAAATTGTGGAACTTACCAATAACAGCAAGGTTTAACAAAGTTAATTGTAACAATACCAGCATTTCATTAAAGCAGTAGGGCACAGGAAAAATGTTTTAACCTTGCGTATCTATCATGTGCATTTGTAATATTTTTTAAAAATGACTGCAGAAGTATGAGAACAGCATGTTGCCAAGAAAGTTTGAAAATGAACATCTTAATCAACAGAGAAGCACCAATTTTTAAAACTAGTCCAGTAAAGTAGTAAATTAAATGTTTTTTGTTTGAGTATTGTGAGGGGTGAGGTGGGGGAGGTGCCTGAACTTATTAAATATTTAGCAGTGCAATAGTACAGAAAGACTGGGGGTTTTCACTATACTATGGATATGTGGGCTATGTCTCATTTTAAAATGACTTAGTCCACAAATAAAGCAAGTTAATTAATTTTGCTCTAAAGAATTTTAGTTCTGAACAAAATAATCGTGTGCCATATATGGTGAACTACAATGAACTTAATTTATATTTTGTGTGACCATTACTCCAAAAACCTGTTAATACTCTGAAAACTTCCTTAGACAGAGATGCTAAAACATTTTTACCCCCGAGTGAAGTGATCAATACCTTCAGCTCAAACAGCTCGTTTCTATCTTCTCTTTGCTCTGAAGGGTGGAGTGGTGAATCTGAGGCTAAGGATCTGCGCTGGTATCCCGAAGGTTGCCGGTTCGAATCCCCGTCACTGCCAAAAGAGATCCTACTCTGCTGGGCCCTTGAGCAAGGCCCTTAACCTTCAATTGCTCCAGGGGTGCTGTACAATGGCTGAGAATCCCCGTCACTGCCAAAAGAGATCCTACTCTGCTGGGCCCTTGAGCAAGGCCCTTAACCTTCAATTGCTCCAGGGGCACTGTACAATGGCTGACCCTGCGCTCTGACCCCACGGGGTATGCAAAAACTATCAAATTCCTAATACAAGAAATTGTATACGGTGAAATAAAGAACAAAAAAAAAAAAAAAAAAAAAAAAAAAAAAAAAAACCAAAGGTGGAGTTTCATATCCCATTGGAGTTTCTTCAAGAAACCCCATTCTATTGCATCAGCTGGACTCATAGACCAACAACCTATTGAAGCTGACCTGGAAAACTACCTCCAAGCTCCTTATGTTGACAATGAAATATGTCCTCTAGAATAGTGGAAGATTCATACAACTGTATATCCTAAATTAAGTCTCTTGGCCAAGTGCTACCTCTGTATCTGTATCATCCACAGAAAGGGTAACTACAGGAGGCAACACTGTCACCTGCAAAAGAGCATCAAACAAGCCCAAGACAGTGAAGAGGCTAGTCTTTTAGCAAAAAAACCTGTAGAGTATAAGAGAAACGATCCCAAATTATTTTAGATACTGCCCTACTGATTTTTAAGTGATAGAGGACAGAGGCAGATTGGTTTACATTGTTTTATGTTTACAATTTAACATATTTTCACTGTTAAACTGTTTGCACAGTTTTTCTACATTGATACATTGCCTTGTTAATTTGAGTTAATGTAAGTGCAATTATTCCAAAAACTTGGAAGTCAAAAACATTCCAGAATTTTTAAGGAAATGTTAAATGTATATAATTTATGCACCATTTCTCAAAAATAAATCTTATCTGATTATTAATATTTTTATTTTAACTTGTTTATTCAGAATATAAAAGTATAGACACTCTATAAAAAAATGGATACAGTAATATGAAACTATATCGTGATAATTATTGAAATTGATAGAGAAAAAAAATACCATGATAATATTTTTGTCCCTATCACCCAGCACAGAGGTACTGCATGATAATCACCTTTTTTAATCCGTTGCTACACAGCATTAAATCTTTTGTAAATGTCCGGGATTAAAAGACTTAGAGAACTGTATATAGATAATGTTTTTGGATCTTATGAACAGTTAAGCTTCAAATTTAACTTTCCAGCAACATAATTTTTCTACTGCTTTCAAACCAGAAATTTTACTAAAGAGAAACTACCCAATTTTCCACACCTCTAACCCATTTGTACTCCTGAAGAAATACTGATCAGTATAATGACTCAGTGAGCACCTCAACAACATATAAAAAAATCTTAAAGTCTCTTCCTTTTAAAACCCCTTGGGTAAGGCTGGGAAAGGATCTTTCACTTAATATCTCAGAGAAGGAGTCGAAGGCAGCCATGCATAGAATACACTCTAGCTCCATTTGTGCAACACATCCAATTATTCAACTAAAAATATTACATATATCTCGTTAAAATTTCCAAAATGTATCCAGGGCAAGATCCAATGTTCCAACCTAGCTCCAGCCTCACTGGGCCACATGTTTTAGAAATGCATCAAACTAACATAATTTTGGACAAAAATCTTTGAATGCCTATCCTTTCCTGTAGACAGGTTTAATAATAATAATAATAATTCATTACATTTATATAGCACTTTTCTCAGTACTCAAAGCGCTATCCACACAGGGAGGAACCGGGAAGCGAACCCACAATCTTCCACAGTCTCCTTACTGCAAAGCAGCAGCACTACCACTGCGCCACCTGTGAGGTTTAGTGCTTTTGGTACTGGGTAAATTTCCAACATTAGCCTAACTTTCTTAATTATGGCGCCTATAGACCAGGGGTACATAAATATGTAGCTGCAGGTTTTCATTCCAACCAATTACATAATTACAAGCCAGGCCTAGCATATAATGAAACATGGTATTTAGTTATATGGATTCTTAGTACTTTCATTATTCCAGGACAAAAATTGTACATGAGAACTTTATCTATATATTTTGTGGTTCTTCCCTTCTCTCACATTTATTTCAAACATTTAATTGACACAGCTGGTGGTTCCTTTGTCATTATTAACTGATGGCGAATTAAGAAAACAGGCAACAAATAAAACCTTAAAGTAGCAGTTTAAAACTAAAAGAGGAAATTAACGTTAACTAAAACTATGCCAAAAAAACTACCTTATTAGTAAATAAACAGGTTTTAATTAAGAAACTGGTTAAAGAAAAAACTCTGTAGCCACTGTAGACCTCTAAGACTGTAGTAAGCATCCCTGCTACAGATCAACTGATATACATTAATTAAAAAAAATAAAATTCTGTCACTTTAGGTTTATTATATCATCATTGTCACTTTTACAGTGTACTGCGAAATTATTTGATACAGGTGAATGAACAAAAATGATATGTACCACAGAAAGGTTGGCAAGGAAAAAAAAGATTAAAACCTAACATTATTATGACACATAGCATGAATGTAATATAGAGATGAAAACCTGCATTCATAGTGCAAAGACATATGCCAGAGTAGAAAGAAGGGTACTACCAGGGCTCAGTAAACCCTGGATTTGTATTAGGTGTTCCACAATAAAGTGTAGCATTCTAAAAAGTAAGTGGACTCCTTCAGGATGTCAGAGGGCACAGATTCCAGAAGCTGACAGAGGTGTCCCCACTTGGAGAAAGAGATGCCATATCTCCTGGCTATACATTTTCCCAGGTCAGAAGAATAGGGATTTCATTTCCTTTTTCACGGATGAAGTCAAGGAGGGCTGGAAGGAGGTCATCATTCTTCAGGGCTACCTCTTGGAGGCAGCTAGCGAGGTGCTGAAGAAACCTGACTCAGTGTTTGAGATGGACCATCAGCTACTAATGTGGTTTTGTTTGGTATTTCTTGGGGCAACCAATCTTGTGCTGCTTCATCAGTCCTTAGCAGGGCACCTTCAATCACAACACATTTTCAGGATAAAACAGTTTTGTTGCTTAATCTAACATACATATCTTTGGGAAATTGCAAGCAAACACTCCAAAACAGAGTAAAAAATTCAAATTCCACACAACCAGTGAAACAGTTGAGAATCACACTTTGTGTTTTGTACACATGAACCAACACTAGCCATTGTGTTAACTTACCATTCTAATAAAAATGTAGGGACTAAAGACTAATGCAATACACAAATTATTGTATGCTGTTCTCTGTCACTAATAAAACCAGACCCAACATGCTGTATTTACTTAATACATTAGACCATTATTTTAACGTTGATACCATATATTAGTTGGTCTCAAAACTCTAATGATACTATATTTATAGTTATCTCCAAAAATGCATATGATTCCTTATCTTAAAGCTTTTCAAATGTACTTAAGAGAGAATTATTTATAATACACTTCAATTGTCACTTCCTATGTTCCATTGCTTACAACTTCTTACACCTGATTGCATCTTCCTGTTTTTCAGAATGAAGCTTTATCTCTTTTGTTGCCTAAAAACTTACCCTCTCTTGCTAGGTCTTATGGGAAATTACATATCAGAAAATCCTTTACTTTCAAAGTCATATAGTTGACAATTTTTAAGGGATGACTCAGCTATTAGTTAACAGAAATAATTTGAAAGGCACAATGTTTTCCACTTGATTTTAATTTTTTATCGTTTTATAAAATGTCAGATTTTACAAATATTAGTTTTTAGTCACGTTATTCCTGATCTGTTTGGTGTGCAACTGAAAAATCTAATAGAAAACAGGATATACATTACTGTACCATGATTAAAACTGCTCTTATACAACAGGGAGAGCAATGCTACAGTGCCTATATTTGAGCTGTTCATCCATTTACCTTCTTCCACAGCCTAATTTCTTCATGGAATGAATTCAGGAATATATGAAAAGTGCAAAGCTGTTGTGTCTGACCCCTGCAAACTTTAATCTTACAGTACTGGAGGATGTGTAAACCTTATAAATCACTAGCACTTTCATCTGAAGCAATAACTGAAGCTTGAATAACTTGAATTATAAGCATTTTTCCAATATTCAGATTTAACCTACACATTATGGGGGTTAAACATGTTTCGTATACTGAGCAGGAAATCATTAACAAGATATTTTCATTGTGAATTACTCTATCTTTAATTAACTCAATCTATTAAGCTTTTAATACATTTTTCAGATTGTGATGATGATGTTAAACAGTCAAAAAGTGATAGGTCCTCAATACTGATAAAAATTACACAAGAAAAAACCTGATACTCTTATCACCGTCCCCATTTTATAGTATATGTTTACATTTTTATTCTTTGCAATTCTTTGGCAGTTTTCTTTAGATGGTATGGACAGAGTTGAACACACAAATATAAAGTACCTTGGGACTGCTAAGTTTTTGCATTCCTCTAGATTACTGGGCCTACAACTGTACTATCAAAGTAATACAGGTTTATTAAACTACTTGTTTAACTAAAGGCAGTACTAAATTTCATTCACTATATATTTTGAAAGTTACCAAATCAGAGCACAAAAATAAGTAAGTAAAAGGGGAAAATGGGGAAGATGTAACTGCATAAACCCAAAAGTGATATCTCAGAAAGCATTAATATTTGTACAAATCATAACATAGAAATTAAGTTAATTTCCATTATAGAAAAGGAGGAAAAAAGAATGAAAGAAAAGTACAACTAAAAGTTAAGAGGGGAAAAATAACAGTTAAAAATAATCCACAAAGGGCTGCAGGGTGGAATACACATTTTTAGTGTTGCAGAGATTAAAGAACCTCATTTTCTCAAGCTTCATGAAAAGCATTACATCCCTGGCTCAATGCATATGCAAGGGTATAGCCGCTTGTTTCCAGTATCTTAAAATGAGGTACTTATTTTTTAATATTTTTAGTTTGATGAAGGTTTTTGCTAAATTAATAAATAAGCTGAACCATTTACAGATCTTTACAATATAACATTTCATATATTCAGTTGTTCCATTTGTGAAACATGAAAGGCTTCACAGATCCTCAAAAGAAAAACTGGCATTGACATTACATGTGGCGTCTTGGCTGCACCTAGAGAACAGCTGCAAGCACACAAATTAATTCTCCACTGTGAATAACGCGATTGACTAATCAAGATGTGATGCTGTTTGAAATACATTGTGATAAATGTTCCACAGTCCCATTTTGCATGATTGGTAGGACAGACCTCTTTCAAATGTGCTTCCATGCCTTGAACTTTCATGTCTACATGAAGTAGACAGCACTCAAGTTCTACACTCAATGTTGGATGCAGCTTAGACCATACAATAGCTAACTTTTTCAGTTAAAAGGTGAATGAGCCTGACTGGAGAGAACACTTTCTGTCTTGCTTATGACAAAGTATGCTATCCCACTTAAAACAGGCTTTTCCTAGAAATTACATGCAAATATGACTAAATTAAATGACGATCTCTAAAATCATGCAGTGTTACACAATGACAGTGGGAAGAATAACACACCTACTGAAATATTCAAATTGTAAGACCAGTGTTCACGTCTCAGGTCTTCCTTGCATGGAGTTTGCATGTTCTCCCCCTGTCTCTGGGGGTTTCCTCTGGATACTTCGGTCCCACAGTGCAAAGACAAGCAGGATAAGTGGAATAGTGATGCTATAAATTGGCTTAAGTGTGTGTGTTTCTGCATGCTCACCCTATGATGGAATGGCACCCGTCTAGGGATTGCTCCTGTCTTGTGCTCTACAGCTGGTTTGGAAAATGGGAGGACGGATGGCTAAAAAATGTACCGATCTCGGCCTATCTGCTGTAAACTGCATCATCAGGACATGCAATAGTGTCATATATGATAGGGCAAGGAAAAAGGTATAGTAATCCCTCCTCCATCGCGGGGGTTGCGTTCCAGAGCCACCCGCGAAATAAGAAAATCCGCGAAGTAGAAACCATATGTTTATATGGTTATTTTTATATTGTCATGCTTGGGTCACAGATTTGCGCAGAAACACAGGAGGTTGTAGTGAGACAGGAACGTTATTCAAACACTGCAAACAAACATTTGTCTCTTTTTCAAAAGTTTAAACTGTGCTCCATGACAAGACAGAGATGACAGTTCCGTCTCACAATTAAAAGAATGCAAACATATTTTCCTCTTCAAAGGAGTGCGCGTCAGGAGCAGAGTCTGTCAGAAAGACAGAGGAAAGCAAACAAATCAATAGGGCTGTTTGCTTTTAAGTATGTGAAGCACCGCGGCACAAAGCTGTTGAAGGCGGCAGCTCACACCCCCTCCGTCAGGAGCAGGGAGAGAGAGAGAGAGACAGTTTGTTTTTCAAACAAAAATCAATACGTGCCCTTTGAGCTTTTAAGTATGCGAAGCACCGTGCAGCATGTCCTTCAGGAAGCAGCTGCACACAGAAGGTAGCAACGTCCCTATCATCTAGGTGTGCGAACAGCCCCCCTGCTCACACCCCCCTACGTCAGCGCAAGAGAGAGAGAGAGAGAGAGAAAGTAAGTTGGGTAGCTTCTCAGCCATCTGCCAATAGCGTCCCTTGTATGAAATCAACTGGGCAAACCAACTGAGGAAGCATGTACCAGAAATTAAAAGACCCATTGTCCGCAGAAACCCGCGAAGCAGCGAAAAATCCGTGATATATATTTAAATATGCTTACATATAAAATCCGCGATGGAGTGAAGCCGCGAAAGGCGAAGCGCGATATAGCGAGGGATCACTGTATACATAAAAAAAGAGGGATAAAGGATGCAGTCTATAAACATAGAAAGACATCATCTATATTTTTTAGCCCCTTTAATAGAACACTAATTCATTTAGCTGGTTCAGGAAAGTGGGCACATCTAAGTGACAGTTGAAAATTCAATGTAAGACCCAAACCTTCTGTTTGCAGACTTGGGGCTGAAACTCTCCTTTCCATTCCCAATAAAATGTGCAGTACAAGCTTGGTACTGCAGTGGAAAAGACAATAATTAACATTCTATGATGCAAATGGACACCATATATCACCGCAGGGGAAGTGCCTGAATTTAAACCTTTCAAAATATGTAAGAAGCTTTGCAGCTTATGATCTAAAATAAAACCTTAATGACTAAAACACTCATTCTAGTTAGAATATTTATTCAGCCTAGAGACATTTTAAATTCATAGTCCATAATAAAAAAAAATAATGAAAACTCTGAAGGTAATGTTTACTCATTTGCTACATGAATTTGTTAATGGAACAAAAAAAAAAAATCTAACGGGGTATTTACACTTCTATTTACAGGCAATTAAAAGCCATATTTAACCAATAAAGTAAACGGTTTCAGTCCATTAGGTTAATAATGCAGGGCTACTAACAGCTATCATAAAAGCATACTGCATAACATACACCACATCTGAATGAATAATATGTTTAAAACAAATCAGACAATAATTGTATCCTTAATTTCTTTAGAGACAGACAGCTCTTTCATTTTACTTGGCCTGTACTTGAAGAATTGTCTTCAACAGAATACTTTCCTTTGTACAATTTTACTATCCACTACTCAAGTTCATTTTGATGCAAAACTAAAAAAAACGGCACCCAGAACAATCTTCCTACTATGGGTGATATAGAATGAAACAATCAATAAGCAGATCCAAGGGTTGCTGTATATTTATTACTTCTGTGATAACTTTGATAATGTGAGGGTAGTGTGGTGGTCCCTGTGACCTTGTGGAGTCTGCATGTTCTCCTCATGTCTGCAAGGGTTTTTCTTTTTCATCTCATTAGGTTAACTGGTAATTCTAAATTAGCCCCAGCTGACTGTATGTGCCTGAGTGGGAGTGGGACCTGTGGTGGACTGTTAGAATGGTGCCTGCTTAACAACTAATGTTGCTGAAATCAGCATCGTCCTTCCCTATATTATAATTAGATTACACAGGTTTCAGAAAGTTAACTTCAGTTTGGCTGAAATCCGAGCATAAGAAATCACAACATAAAAAGTTTACTGATCTGATGTTATTCAGTATGTCTGGTGTACGATCCAAGGTTTCTTCCATTTTTTCCATACTAGGGTTTTTTTGGGAGTTTTTCCTTGTCTTCTTAGAGAGTCAAGGCTGGGGGGCTGTCAAAAGGCAGGGCCTGTTAAAGCCCATTGTGGCACTTCTTGTGTGATTTTGGGCTATACAAAAATAAATTGCATTGTATTATATTGTATAGTAATAATAAATGGAAAACACATTCTAGAGTCTTAAACCAAGATCCTGTAAAGCATCTAACGACTAACATTCCAGTGTGCCCAAGCTATATTCCTTAACCTTAAAACTAACATTCACTCAAAAGTCTCAATAAAGGCACTTTCCCACCACAGGAACTTTCTTTTCAGGAAACAATGAGTTCCTGTATGATGTAGGCTCTGAACCACTTATGGTCCCTGGCCACTTTCATGTGTTGCCTTCCTACCACATAACAGGAACTATAATTCAAAATATGTAATGTGCAAAGTGAGATACATTCACGAGTTCATGGGGGACTCCCCCACTCTATTACTTGGAACTGATTGTGACTTTATGGGGAAGATTATTGCTTCAATGTAGTGCATGGTGTGGCACACAAGAAGGTGGCTATAAATAGTGATGTGGTGCAAAGTAAAGCACTCCATCCTCACTGGTAACTCTCCAAAGTCCTAACTATTAACTAACATGGCGGAACTGCTTGTGATTAACCAATCAGCACAATTTATTGCTCAAACCCCACCTACAATAGTTCCCAGTGGAACAAAAAGTACATACTTGCGTATGAGCTGAAAAACATTTTGGGAACTACCTACTGAGACCTACAAATGACCCAAGTTCCTGTGGTGGTAATGTAGTAAAAGTTCCTGAATTTCTAAAAAGTCCCTGGTTACTGAAATTAAAGTTCTACAGTGGGAAAGCACCCATGTCTCTCTTATTGAATGCTCATTTATATTTGAGAAACTTTTCAGGTTGTTATGGAACTCATTTGAAGCCAATATGGAAATGAATGCACTTTCCATCATATTTCTAAATGTGCCATTTCCAATGTTAGGTGCTGTTTCATTGTGTAGATCTATCATGTCCAGCCGTAATTATGCTGGGTACTTCTCAGTAAAACACTCCTTAACTTTTGTGCACTGGTTATATATGCTCTTTGGAAATAATTTTATCATCTTGAACTCTTCTGTCAGAAGATTTGTTAATGGCATTGCCAAGTAATTCCTTGATTAAGGAATCTAATATGATCGAGACACATCAAGCTCCAAATAAAACAATTTACTATAAAAGCAAACATTGTGTGTGTTTATAATTTATAAATGGATTTATCAATATGTTAATTTCAAAGAAATCCCAAAATTTGAGAACACCAAGTTATTGTTTAAACTTTCTGCTCTACACTGATATTATATGAACAAAATAGGATTTATTCTAGTCTTAATGTCCATAATTAAAACAATAATTTCTATCATTGAAATTTTTATTTGTTTTGTTATTGTCTCCCACTAGCAATTGAGGAAAATGGATGATTGAATTATAGTTCAAGCAAGTATGTTTAGGACCAGATGAGTGCTGAAAGATGAGTTGTAAAATGGCTCTTTGAGTAATCTTCTTGAAGCTAACCCCGTAAAAACTTAAAAAGACCCCAAACCAAACATAGGAAATCCAGTGTAGACCAAAGTACAACGTGATTAACACATTAACATAACATTCTCAAACTAACTTAATTCCACTCATTATCGCAAGAATCAGTTACAACTTACCACTAAAGCTTAAATGTCCTACATGAAGCAAAGATTCAAGTCCAGCTTACCTTCAGTAAAGCCACATTGATGCAACCGTGACGTGTACAGCAATAAATGACGCACATGGTTAGGAATGCAAACCTCCATCAACACCACATTGGTGTGTTAACTACTGAAATCTCACAGGATTTCACACCTGTGCAGGTGTCTCCTATTACAAGATAAATTTCAGCATTATCTTAAACTCTTGGCATGTAAAAATCTTCAGATAAGCAGATTACATTCCATTTGAGGTGGCATGAGAGTGTGAGCACGTGGCTTCACAGATGGAAAAAACAGTGCAGCGTAAGCAAAAAAATAAAAAATAAAAAAAAAAACTAAAGAAAGCCAGATGAGTCAGAATACACAATATACGATCCATTTCAGTTAAAAAGAGTATAAGCTGAGAGGGCAGCTGCAACCTGAATTTTAGCAGACAAAGCCAAACATCACAACAGACAGAACAACATTTCACATGCTGTCACTGCAGAAATGATCAACTTGTTATTCCATGAAGTGGTCCAAGTGGATACCAAATAAACATCACTACCAAAGCTCACAGTTTTGATAAACATTTCCACTTTGTGCAATGTCATTCAATTTCATTTAATAACAGAAAATGCACAGAATAATTGTACAGCAACATAACCTTACCAAAAAAAAGTATTTTTCTTTGTTTTGAAGTGGGTATTTTTAGTCTGAACTTTACACCAGAAATTGTACTTTGTCCATAACACATATGTGTCTGTTATAACAACTTTGGATCAAATTATTTTTTTCACTGCTCAAAATATTAAAGCATACTGTATGTAAGAAAAGTCTATCCATAAATTAAAAGAGCTGGCATTGCTTATCAAAGAAACATAACAGATGACAGTTGTTTATTTATTTTTTAAAGAATACTATAAAAATTTCCTAGATTATGTCAGCGTTAAGCAGGTGGGCAGAGTTTGTGATAGACAGCTGTGCCAGCAAATGTTACAGAGGGAGCAGGCTCCAGGAGTTAGGGTTAGTCAGGATAAAGTTAAGTTCTAGGGCGGAAGAGAAATCGCAAGAAGTTAAACACCCTTAACTGACCCACTCAGGGCTTTCACATAAATCCATCTGACAATCTATGAAGGGCCTTGAGAAGTGCAGCCCACTTAAGATCCTGAAGGAGCTTGAGTGGTTTTAAAGGACAAAGAACTGCCCAGCATAAGCTTTAAACATTCCATTATTTCTGGTGTGCTTCAACAAAGGTCCCAAACAAAGGCAACAAACTTGATGCCTAATGGCTTAATAGCAACAGAAAAAAAAAGATTTTGTTTAACCTTTATTATGAAATTATAACACAATAACAACTTAGAAAATGCACTCACAGTATAACAATGAAGAGTGTTCAGGGACTTACTAAACTGTCTCAAACATTAGAAAAAAAAACTAATTTTTGTTTATTTCATAGAAGATGGAAACATTTTCATTTATTAAGTATTTTTGCAGCACTGAGTCATATCCAAAAATAATGATAACAGAATGTAATAACAATACATGTATTAGTACAGTAATCATAGAATTCATAAAATACATGTTTTTTAAAATGCATTTTACAATGCCAACTCAGGTGATATAAAAATTGCATTTTTGTACTACTGTTGGTAGTGAAAAGATGTATGGATAATAGTTCATAGACATTACAATTTTGAAAGAAATATTTGATGGAAAGTTAAAAATATAGGCTTAAATTAAAAAAAAACAAAAAAAAACAGGTTATCTGTAATGGACCATAATGGATAGTGGTAGTTGAGGTGATTTGTTGATAAATTATACTGTCAGGGAAAAACTGAATTGTAATCTGCATATAATGCAGCCTTGAGGTTGTAGTGTAAAGTAAATACTAAGTACATTATTCACTGTACGCAGTAGCGGCTTACAGAGCAACAGCCACGCTTAGACTGCTACTTCATTTCTAGATAGCTTAAGGGACTTCAACTATTACTTCCACTTAAGGGTCCCACTATTTATACAACCTGCTGCTGTACTCAACCCGATACACACTTTCTTCTGAACATGCAGCATTGGTGATTTTAAATGGAAACAATTAAACACACTGCATCAAATACTTACTGATTGACTAATATATGTTTTAATGTATCTCTTAAAAGTACAGGCATCAAATCTAAATTAAAAATACCCTCAAATAATAATATATATTAGCAAAGCTTTTACAGTTTGAATACAGTAAGCTTCAGTCCATTTCATTGGCACACAAGGCAGCTCAAGCATCATTGATCACACCTGAACTCTGTTTAATGCCAAATAATTACTGTTTAAAAGTAAAACTGGAAGGAAATGAACATTGATAGTAATAAAGACTTTTCCCAGACATGACTAGTGACAAATGTGGCTACATTTTAAATATACATTTTGATTTTTCAAGCGTTAATACAAGATAAAACCTATCAAGCCAGCCATCTGCTACCCAAAATATTACAGCAATAAAAGGAGAAAGTAGAGAATGAGGTAATCAATTTGAAAAAGAAATCACAGTAATTAGACACATCACCAACACATTCTGAGATGGCACAATGGTTGTGAATTTGAGTCTTGTGGTTGAGATTTCTGTATTTAGTTTGCACGTTTGGTCTGTGATGGACTGGCACTCTGTACTTTTTTGGTTCTTACCTTGCACTGGATGATGCTAGGATAAGCTTCAGCAACCTAAAACACTGAATTAGAGTAAGCAGGTTCACACAGGCCTATGGCTAAATTCCAGATTGTAGCTTTATTCCAAAACAAGCCAGATATCACAAGGAGAAAAGAAGAAATCTAATCAAATAAGTTTGATGAAACTCAAAAAGCGGCCTCCACTGAGAGTGTAAGTGTAGGTGCAATGGAGCTCTGCAGTTATAGTCCATTGAGAGAAGTGGGAAATGAATAATAACCTTAGTCTGTAAAATAAATTACTTAGACAAACTCTAATTGTGCATAGTGAGTCATCAAGGAAAGGCAAAAATATAAAAATGGATAAGGTTCATCCAAACTTGTTGTTTGGAAGGTATGCTGTGGCCATGTTTTCTGAAACAGCACCGAGATCTAAGTATGTATGCCAGCTCTCAAATAGACAGAGGTTGCAGTTTCAAATAAACCGTTTTCTGAATGACCTTTAACAACATATGGAACAGGATTTAAATAAAACATCCTTACATCAAGTGATATAATTATTTTTTTTAGAAAAGTCTGATTAGAAGTATGCAAAATTCAAATTTTTACAGCACTCATTGAAACTAAAGAGATGTGAACACCAGTACAAACATGAGTTTTGAGGAGGTCCTATTTTCCTTTATTACTCATACTATAATGCCTAACCCAGCCACGGGAGATGCACAAACCAGTGTGTTTCTTTGTGCCGGTCCTAAGCCCAGATAAATGGGGAGGGTTACGTCAGGAAGGATATCCGATGTAAAATTTTGCCAAATCAATATGCGGACAACCATACAAATTTCCATACCGGATCGGTCAAGCCCCAGGTTAACAACAACCACCACCAGCACTGTTAGCTAACAGGGTGCTGGCGATGGGTGTAACAGAACAAGATGCAGAGGACAGAAAGATATGGAAGAAGATGATCCACTATGGCAACCTCTAACGAGAGCAGCCGAAAGAAGAAGAAGAAGAAGACTCATACTACAATGCCTACTATGTATACAGCCCAAATTTTCTCATTGATTAGAAATATGAGCTCAACCATACTATGAAGTCATCCCCAAGTCATCTATGACTCTGGATATTCTGTATTGGTTAATGTCTAGCAAGGTGCTGCCTGGCTGCACTGTTGTACCCATTATGTTGCTTTGGCAGCTTGCTTAAAAATCCCTAATCATGTGGCAAGCTCTACATAGGTAGAGATGGCTGGCTGCTCTAGGCTGCCTGTCGGACAAGCTTCAATGGCTGAGTTGCATCTATCACATCTATCCTGTGTCCTGTGCTCTACACCTTGACGTTACCTGAAGATAAGGCTAGAGGCTTAATAATGTAAATTTTTCATTACAGTGTGGAGTTATATATGTTAGAATGTTGCAGTGTATTGTGTTTTATAAGTTATTGTATGTGTAAAATTTTCATTGCCCTTGTAGTATAAATCAAACCAGTAAGTCTGCAAAGATTATACAACTTGTTCAAAAATCTTGGAGAATCCATGATGACCAGTGGTGTGGAAATGGGCACAGTGTTACAACTGAAACCAAGCAAAACCATGTATAACAAGCTGCCAAAATCACTAGTATTAGGTAAACGGTAGTAACTGGCAAATCAAGAACAAATCATTATTTTTGAAAATTTGTTTTCATTGAGTCATACAAATTGATTCCAATGCATATGCAAATAAATTCAGCTGAGGACAACACTAGGGTTAAGATGCATGCGTTTCTCAATTTTCAGGAAGATGTTTACAATGCATATGTATGTTCTGCCCTTCTGATTCATTATTCTTTGTACATGTTTACATTAGATATATTCCAGTAAATGCTTCTGAGAAGGTTCCTATATATAAACAGAACAGCAAATATGAATTACTTTATGCTTCTTTGTGCATTCAACAAAATACACTCAGACAAAACTGAACCTTATCAAAATTATTCTCATTTCTGACAATAATTTGTTGTTTTGAGATTTGCATTGTTCCTATGCATCCTAGTGCAGAATCTTTAACAACTCACTGACGATATTGTTCACTGATGCTTTTGAGCTCAAACTGAATCATTACCTGCAAATTAGTTTGAGGATTCCCATTCACTTGATTCTCAAAATAAACCATTATCTGTGGAGATGCATACATCTTGTTTCACTGATTATGAAAGAAGTGAAAAGTGGGTTGGTTGTTGGAATGGGCTGTCCTCTTATATATAATATATATGTAATATACAATTATATTATATATATTATATATATATATATATATATAATTATAATATATAATTATATACATATATATAATTATATACATTAATTAGCAAATACAAGCGGCCGAAATGAGTTTCCTCCACAGAGTGTCTGGGCTTTCCCTTAAAGATAGGTGAGAAGCTCGGTCATCCGGGAGGGACTCAGAGTAGAGCCGCATCGAGAGGAGTCAGATGAGGTGGCTCGGGCATCTGATCAGGATGCCTCCTGGACGCCTCTCTGGTGAGGTGTTCCGGGCACGTCTAACCGGGAGGAGGCCCCGAGGAAGACCCAGGACACGCTGGAGGGACTATGTCTCTCGGCTGGCCTGGGAACGCCTTGGGATTCTCCCAGAAGAACTAGAAGAAGTGGCCAGGGAGAGGGAAGTCTGGGCATCTCTGCTCAAGCTGCTGCCCCCGCGACTCGATCTCAGATAAGCGGAAGAGGATGGATGGATGGATGGATAATTAACTATTTCCCATGTTGTTTCAATTTTTGCAAAGGGGACATTAGGGAACCTGTCACAGTGGTGAATCAAACTAATCAAAATAATAAATTCACTTAAAAGGGTAGGTTGAAATAATTGAGACAGTATAGTGAATAATAATGCTAATCACCAGTCCAAGGCAAGAACCAAGGCAGCAAACCTGGCTGGGTCACCAGTCCAGCCCAAGTGTATTCTAACATGTACAACAGGCACACACTCATGGGGTAAATGTTGAGTTATTTTTGGGATATGAGAGAAAAACAGTGGCCAGTAAAAGTTGAGATTCTTAAGCCCAGCTAAAATGAAGAAAACCAATGAAAAGATTTAATTCAGCAGACAAGGAAACAACCACACAAGAGTCATGAAAACTGACTCTTTTTGAAGCTCTTTTAAAGGGCTATGAGTGTAGTGTCCCTTGCAGCAGGGGAAATAGAAATGTGCATTACTTCAGACTAACACCAACCCACACTCTTTTTCTCTTCCACCTTTCCGATGCCAAAAAGGAGAAGTGTTGTGCAGTGCAGAAAAACCACCCTCCCACAAAGACAGACCACATGGATTGCACAAATTAACACGTAGGTCTTAGGAACATGCAGTCATACTTAACTTCATGACATAAACTGGCAAGAACACTGTTTGGTCCTTCAATATGTTTATCTACTGTTTCACACATCTTAAACATGTACACACCCATTTAAAGCCAATCACAAATGCTTTTATTAAAAATGTCACCTTATTATAGTTAAAAAAGAAATAGGTTACACTATAAAACCTGGAGGACACCAGCCTTAAGGTTTGGGTGAGCAGGCAAGGCCATCTTATAAACATCAGTGAACAGTGAGCTTTCCCATCTTTTATATCAAAGGCAAAATAAACAAAGATGGTCCAGCTGGAAACAACTCTCCAAAGAACTGTTTAATGTGTAGTCATGTACTGCTAATATCTCAGGAGTTCACTGGAGATTAATGATACTACTGTAACGAAACAAGCAAGTCAAACAATAAAATAAAATGACTTCTGCTTAAAAAGAAGCAAAATATACGAATAAAAGTTGAACATATATGAGAGTATAATACTTCATTATTTTCTAAAACAGAAGGAACATAAAACTGAATCATTAGTCTTCGTAGTATAACTCTAAAGGGGAGTAGGGGTATGGTATATATTACACCACAGGCTGAAACATTTACTATTCACTTTGAGAAGTTTCCAGTCTGCCTGATGGTAAGCTCAAAATGATAAACATACATATTAACAACTCAATTAATAAACCAAAAGACTTCATTATGGCATCTTGTATTCTGACTAATCAAACCCAGGTTATCATCTTATGAAATGTGACATGATTATATTGCTCAGACTCTGCCAAACTGGTTATGAGCAACATTTTTTTTTTCCTCCCCTACAGCGACTTCTGCAGTCATTCATCTCATGGTGGGAAACAGTGTTTTCCTCAAGACACCCATTTACATTTTATCAATCAGCGTAAATAAAGATGATGAACACAACAGTATTTCTAATTGTATGAAGTGTATGCTACACTCTATACAATGCGACCCTTGGGAGTCACTTAAACCTGCTCCTTGTTCTCATCATGAAAGGGTAGCAAAAATGAGCTATTGTGGGAGGTAGGAAAAACAGATTAAAAAAAAAAAAGATAAAACTGAAAGGCTTATGCTATAATTAGATTTTGCCGGTTCCCAGTGGCAGCAAACTTCATGTAATAGGAAATGTACCTTAGAAAAACACCTTTTTTTATTAGAGGCTGTGTACCCTTTTATGTCTGGAGGAGATGGTTACATGATACCATCTACACTCCACTATGTCGACATTATGTAAATTCAGCTTGGCAATAAAATCAGGTTATAACATAGCAGTGCCAGATGAGATACTGCATAATTAAGTGCCTTTTCTGTCGACAAGGCATCCTTTTTATGAATCAGACAATCATTATGCAATTTGCCAATAAAAGTCTATCTATCAGGATAATTAAGGCAATGAACTACATAGAAATAAAAAGCTTATGTTCCAATTAATTGAGACATTTTCACAAATACACCAAAAGTGCTATTCACAAAGAATTACTCAAATTACTCTAACACTTTTTTTTAAACAGTAATTTGGAAAACAGAACACTACATAAATAACAGTAAAATATGATCTAGAAATGACACGATAACCACTTGAGAAGTGCAATTAAAGTCCTAAAGGAGAGGGTTACAGTGACTAAAAATGCATTTCTTTTCATATTTTCTTGTTCATTATTCTAATAAAAACACATCAATATCCAAATTCCCAAAAAGTGTCGCCTTTTAGGTTTCACACATTTTTCGTTTTCACCAATGATACTGGTAAGAGCAGGAAACCTCTGAATAAATCTGTTTGCACAAGTTAACACCTACTCCAGAGATAACCGGGTTGTTAAATACATGCAAAACTCTTCCCAGCCCCTTCTGATGGCTTCTCAAGAAAGAAAAAAAAATTTTTGTGTCATTGCACTTCTTTTTCTCAGTCACTTCCGACCTTGCTAAGGTACTGTATCCTCGCCAGCTTTTCACGATTGTGCCTCTAAGTCTAAGGAAAGAGCTGCTGAAATGGCACCAACCTGAGATAGATGAAAATTGCTCAAAACAAGACACCAGGCAACCAAGCTCCGCCAGCTGTTCATTTATCATTTAAAGTAAACTAGATCCTATCATATTTCTTACCAACAGTTTTTACTAATCCAAATATTTATACTTGACCCAAAGACATTTAAGTGGTTTGGCTCCTTACAGTAAGAAGATTCGCCAAGCTAAAGGGACACCAGACACAACAATCTTCATTAAAACACAATAGTGTTATTAGGCACTCGAAGAAAGTTTTATTCTTTTTTAGATATGGTTTAGGGAAATCTTTGTTTTGCATTGTTCCAATATTAATTTCTATATGCCAGATTTAACAACTTTATGGGTCATTCTGTGTTTAAAGTATCCAAAGTTCTAAGTGCAAGGGAATTATTAAATAAGAGAAGAAATAAATATTGTGAAGAATATTAAAGATATTACAAAAACATTATTAAGACAATCAAGTAAGCTAGATGACTAGATAATTTTACATCTTTAGTTTGCACGGTCACCCTGTATCATTTGCATAGGGTCTTCTCCAACATCCCAAAGACATGCATGTTAACAAATAACATCAAGCTAATTTGATGGATTATGGATGTGTGTGTGGGCGAGTGTATGCTGCATTGAACTGGAATCTAGTCCAGGGTTTGCTCCTTTCTTCCTCCCTGTAAGGTGGAATAATAATGGAAGGATTGCTGTTTATCATAAACTGCTATGCTTAATAATATGTTCTTTCTTCATCCACTGCAATCCATTCATCCATTTTCTAAGTCTGTGTAATTCAGTTACGGGAGACAGGGCCGCAGCCTACACTGGGAGCATGAGACGTAAGGCAGCAAGCAACCCTGGACTATGCGGCATTTCCTCATACACAGAGCAATGTATAGGGAATAATACTAGAGTACCTGGTGAAAAATGCACATAGACACAGGGAATGTATGCTAACTTGACACAGACAGTGACTGGGACCATTTTAAAACCACTTTGCCATGCCATTCTTTTTTATTTTTTTTTCCTTTCATGAGGTACTCATTTAAACACAGGTTAAAAACATTAATATATATTTCTGTTTACAACAATCCCATATCGATAGCTATGAAGCTAAAAGCTGTGGTTAAAATAACCACAGGCAGAGAGTAGATACCGTATATACAAATTTACAGAGAAGAAGATAAAAGTTAATTATATTTATATGTTCTGGCTTGTGTCTTTGCTTTTCTCCCTGCTAATGAACCAGGGCCAAGTGAGAATTAAAAGCCAAAGTTCAACTCTGACTAAGAGGTTCATGGCTGATGAAGTGTGTTTGGTTTTCATATCAAAGCATTTTAGCACAAGGCGTACAATACTACTTTGCACATCTACAAGAAGTAGTTTAATATATCCAGATTTTAACACAGGTTTAAAAAAAAAACAACACTTAACTGTAAGTCATAATACAACTTACTGCTCCAAAATGTTCCACCTAAGATTATAAAGACTGGAAAAAGCTGACTAAGTTTTAAAGCAAATTAAGAGTAAAAAGGACAACAAGCTTTATTATTACATTGTTATTATTCTGTCTAAATAGTTAATACGATGAAAACAATATTGTGCACATTTTGAAATTATCATATAGTACAAGCCTGAAATATATATTATATTTAGACACACATTATATAAAAATAATAAAATCAATTAAATTAGCTGAGCTCATCAGTGCAGCACAAATGAATATATAAGGAAACAACATGTTGACAGCAATGGGTTAATGTAAAGCATATATTGTATTTGTGAACTTTTATTGTATGTACAGTATTATAATTAGCAGTTAGTACTGGAGGAAACCAGCTGAGTGCTACAAACAGTACGCACACAACATTGTCATATACACTCATGCTTTGCAGAGGAACTGTGAGCTATTAAAGTAAAAATAATTAACAATAATGTAGTGGAGCGCAATTCCAGTGCATATGGCTCATAAGGATTTAAATTCCTTTTGAAAAACTGCTATTGTGTCTCACTCTCCTGACAAGAATCAAGAGGCAGGCAGATCAAAGGCAGAATATTTTTGTATTATTATTATTTTGAGGTTTCCAATGGGTAGAAGTAGGACCCTGTACATATTACACAGTTCAGAATAAAAAGCCAGTTGACACCTGTCGACTCACCAGAAAAATCAAGATCATCACAGTTATCAAGTTAGGGTCTGCATACTCTTATCTACCTTCTTTATTCTTCTTTAAAGGTGTGGCAATATTGTAATAAAGGTTGCCTGAATATTTTTAATAACACTTCACTGTTTTAGGCATAATGTATCAAACCAGCAGCCACATAAGATGGAGACTAATTATTGGCTCTTTAAAGTGGCGCAAAAGGAAAATCAGAATTATGACTGTTATTTTCTATTTACTTTAATTCAAAGGACTTAGCTTTAAACAACTCTAATGTTCAAGACTGAAAGCGACAGAATCAGAATCTGTTATACACTTGTGGAGCAAAAGTACAGAGTACTGCAATAGAAAAAGAAACAAAAAAGAGTGTGAAGGGGTCATATGTTTTACTAATGAAGGTAACAAGCTAAACATTCAAAATTACCAAATGGCTGATCATAGAAGTAAAGTGCAAAACAGATCTGTAAAATACTGAAGCTCTGTATAGCACATATGGAGTAACTCAATGCCAAAATTAGTGTGAAACAAATAACTGTTCTTTTCCAATCAAATGTCAGCTTTTGCTTTTCAATAAAACCTTTTTGTAAAGAAAGTCGAATTATAGTATATCAACATTTGATCTGACAGCTCTAGTCTGTAAACATCAATGATATCCAAAGACAAGTATGAAAAAACCCAGTGTCAACACCCTCCTAAGAAGCCATGAACAAAACTTGACCTGACAAATGCTTCTTTGCTCAATTCAAAGACTTGACCTCTACTGACACTAACGTTAAGCAGAAGTGGAAGGCCTTCTCCGACGCCATACGTAAGAAATGCGCCAAGACTCACTTCATACTAACAAAACATACAATTCTAGGACCTCTAAGACCTCAAGAAAAAAAGCATTCTGCATATATTAAAATGACATCAAAGTGCAATAATGCAGCTCAGTATATTCATTTTGTTTGTAACTATCAGAGGACAGGGTACAAAAGCTTAAGAATGTAACTTGAATCTGCTCAAACACAGCTGTGTAATTTAGATAACATATAATTCAGGGGTATGCAGCTCAGCAAGCTGATAGCTGCATGTAATTTCACAAAGAAATAATTGATGGCTGTTGTCACATACATGCACATGGGGGACATTTAAAGGTTCAAATAGTGTTATTCGTCAGCCAGACAAGGGGTTGGCGCTCTCACCTGATCCTCTCTCCTCTTGTTCCTCTGCAGTTCACCCAAAGACCCTGCCTCACAGTGACATCACCACCAGTCCACCCACTGTGAATGTCATTTCTGGTACCCAGTATCCATCTTCCTGCCACATCCGTTCCTGTTCCAGCTGCCCTTACTCCACCACCTCCTCTTATCCACCATATTTATAGCCCAGATTCACCCTGTTAGTCAGTTCAATTGTGATCTCTGCATCTGTAAAGATGTGTATTTTTATTTTGCTAATTTTCAGTATGTGGGGTGGCCATCCCCAGACCTTTTTCCTTCTGCTGCCAAATTTTTTACCCCACTGTTTATTTGTCTGTTGCTACAGGTTCAGTGTTCAATGAGAGCAGTTGTATATAAGAAATGAGGTAGGTAAAAGAAACATTACATTTCTGTATGTGGTGTAAGGTTGAAAGTATTGTTGGATCACCAGAGATCTGTAGGGCATCATGACTACAGCCTATCCATTTAAAAGCACACAAAGGCATAAGGAATAATATCATTTGGTCTTCTTATTTCTGTACTCCCTCAGCAGCAGCTGTCAACAGAGAAATGACAAAGTACTTCTACTAAGTGCTTCAGGTGCAAAATATCCACACATGGTGGTGACTATAAGAAGGCAAACACCATACCAGGCACAGCTGTATCTTTTTTGTTAAATGTGTTCACAGCATACTAAAGTGGATGGTATAATACTATGTGTATGAATGAAGTCCTACTGTAACCTCTTGACTAAGCACCATCTCCTGAGATTTGAAAAAACATGACATCATAAATGACAGACTGAATATCAGTCTGTCTTGGTATTCCAACAAAATTATTGACATTTGTCTGTGCCATAGAGTGTTGTGGAAAAACAAGGGAAAGGCTGAACTGGTCCAGAGTGAATGGAATAATTGCAGTTTGTATTTTATTTCTCTGTTCTACCTTTGCAGTAGATCTCAGCTTACTCTATTTATACTTTACATTAATTTATTAACATTTGATTGCTTTTTAAATGCATATTCTTCAGATTTTGTGTTCACCATTATGTGTTCCTGTGTTGTGTCATATTATTGTGTGTTTTGATATGAAATCAGTAGGTGGCACAGGCATGCAGTAGGTAATGCTGCCGACTCCAGCATCCTGAGTTTGGAACCAGGGCTGGTTGTTGTTCATATGGAGAATAATGTTTTAGCTGCTTGTTTGTTTTTTGGCAAGTGTACTATATAGCAATAAACCGGATTGAACACATTGGGTTTATTGAAGCTATGTGAAACTAATACTTATTCAAAAAGTACTAAACATTTGGGAAGGGTGGGTTAGGAATTACCATATGGGTTTATTTCATATAGGGCGGCACGGTGGCGCAGTGGGTAGCGCTGCTGCCTCGCAGTTGAGTGATCTGGGGACCTGGGTTTGCTTCCCGGGTCCTCCCTGCGTGAAGTTTGCATGTTCTCCCCGTGTCTGCGTGGGTTTCCTCCGGGCGCTCCGGTTTCCTCCCACAGTCCAAAAACATGCAGGTTAGGTGGATTGGCGATTCTAAATTGGCCCTAGTGTGTGCTTGGTGTGTGGGTGTGTTTGTGTGTGTCCTGCGGTGGGTTGGCACCCTGCCCGGGATTGGTTCCTGCCTTGTGCCCTGTGTTGGCTGGGATTGGCTCCAGCAGACCCCCGTGACCCTGTGTTCGGATTCAGCAGGTTGGAAAATGGATGGATGGATGGTTTATTTCATATAATGACTGCTTCTTGCTCTGAAATATCGATTTAATTTTATTCCACACAAAAAGTATTAAAAGACGATGTTAATTAATTCTGCTAAGCAAATTACTCTATTTTATTATGAAAGGATAACAAAATACTAAATCTTGATCATAGGCTCTCTGCCCCTCCTATGATAAACTTAATGCTAGTAAATACTTACATAAAATGTATTTATATGTATGCACAAGTACATGCATATCATACCTATTGGATATGTCTGGCTATAAAAAAAGTATTCTTAAACAATTTCTGGATTTTATTTTTATTTTGAAATAGCCCAAGTGGATGAAATGCTCTCAAACATGCCAGTATATTGTTAACAAAACCCCTGAAAGAAATATAGCTTGCAGCACATTAAGCATACAAGTCATGGATGCTTTGATAAATTATGAGGGAAAGACATTTTTAAAAGCCTGACAGAAAGAGTCCTAATTGCCTAAAGAAAAAAAAAATCTCTGTAGGTCAACAAAATCCGATCGATGGAGAGGATTATATTAGTCAGTTTCTGGCTTGTGGCCAACATGAACAAACACAGAATCACAGTCTCTTTAGCTGCAAATTATCAAAAAGGCTAAGTGAAAGCTACAGAGCTAAAGTGACATATTTCTGTGGTAAGGAAAAGTGGATCAAGTATTGATTGGCTAGACTAAGGTAATTAGAGTGGTTGTCAAGGCGATGGGATGCATGCCCTCACAATAAAGGGTATCTTTGTTTTACAAGACCAAAGAGAATGCTCACTAAATAGTATTTTTCTTTTCTATAGGAAGCAATTTTTTAGCAGCAAAGTTTACAATAGTAAAAACACCTTAGTGACACTGGGTTATGCAAAGCAATGCATGATCTATTACAGTCTATTTTTTCTTTTAGAATATACTTCTTTACAGAGAAATCATAATGTAAACAGTAGGTCACTATCCTGGTATTCAAGAGGTTTTCAAGTGTATCAAGATTAGATGGCAGTTTTTAATTTCAACTTCATCAGCCATTTGTGAGAGGAATCCTAAGCATGCAATATTGATGCTTTCCAAGAGAATGCAGTAACGATTCAAACAGAGCCCCTGCACAGAGGGGCCAGAAGGCTTAGCAGATTGGCAATAACATTACAAGCCTTTTGCTTCCAGGCAGCACTCCTCAATCCCAATGAAGCTGGCACTGAAGAGTTAGATGATTTTGAGGCCAGATGTACCAAAGGGATCAGAAAATGGGATCAGATGTGAGCCTACTTCATCTTAAGCAAAAACTGCAGGACACAGTGCATAAGGATCAAACTCAGATGAGCAAAATTTTAATCAGATCCTGGAGCAGAAACATGCAATAGTTATGAGCCAAAGAGCATGAAGCTATTCATTGTTTATACAATATTTGGTACACATAGCCTGAAAACTGTATAATCAGACATGAAAAAGTGTGTCTTGCCTAGAAAGGCTTGAAGGTGTATTTTAAGTGGAGTAAAAAGTGATACAGCATGAACAGAAAAAGTTATGTCTATAACAGATCATTAAGAAACATAAAATAATGAGAGTAATTTAAAGCAGATGTCAAATTAAATCTTTTAAAGAGATAACATTGGTGAATTAATTAACATGTTTATTCAGCAGTGTAAAACCCACTAAAAATTTCTTCTGCTAAATTTTATTCAAGATTAATGAATACAAAGGCATTTTCAAAAGCATTACATACTTTTAAAGAGCTATGGTGTAACTTCTATAAAAAAATAAATAAATAAAACTCGCACCTGGTCAGATTTCAAGAGGAGAGAGAATCGTAAAATTAAATGGCACAGAGATCAATTACTGGTTTATTACATGCGGGTATACTGTACCAAAAACACTCTGAAGTACTACACTGCCAAAATGCAGGAAACATATGAGTTAATGAGAGATGCTAATTATACTAAAAGCAGATGCATCTATACAGGTGTGGTCATTGAGATAATGAAGCCATTAATATCCCATCTCACTTAAGGTCATGTAAAAAATGCTGAGCAAACACATTTGCTCCTTAATGCTGCTTATTACGGCTCAAAGAATACATTTCAGTGACTTTGATAGAAGGCTGATTGCTGGGTCTTATTTAATATGACTTCTGCGATAAAGAATATTTTCTTTGCACACTTTACAAAGAACAGTAGCAAATGTGTGGAAGCTAGAGAAAAAGGTATCAATAACTGAGGGCATCTGAGAAATTCCAGGCCAACTGTAAATCCCTTGACTGCAATGTCTGTGCAGCCATTCAAAATATATCAAGAAGCAAGTTCCAGCAAAAAGGTTGGTGAGGAACAGAGAGACTGACATTATGAATGGGCTATAATTCACAAATTACGTAGCACACTTAAAAATACTGAGTTCTTTTAGCTCAAAGTAAAATCATTTAAAAACAGGGGCTACAGGCAAAAATGTTTGATTCCCACACTGAAGGGGTCTGGTGTCTTTGCCATGGATGAGGTTCCTAATTCCCTTAAAGGCCCAAGCAATAGCCAATAAATACAAAACTCTTCCGAGTGATCACATAATCCTATAGAGAAACATATTATAATCAAAGTAGAATCATCCAGGTTAACATCGCCCTCATGCACAGAACATGAGTAACTAATAAATGGTTTGAAGAGTACAACAATATAGCCCAGTCAGTATCTCATACACAAATTGCACATTAAGGGAGATACTCTGTTATGCGTAACTCCAGTATTTTCCATCACCATCATTAAACCACCAGATAGAATTTTTCATTAAAGAATAGTTCTATATACCGTTCAAGGCACTTGTTGAATCTGCAGTATATATGATGACTGATCAGGCAGTTCACAGCACACCACTAGAACAATTTACGCATGCAAGTTCCTCTATTTGTAATTTACACATGTTAATGTGTAAATTAATTAATCCACCATTCACCTTCTTAAAGCTATTTAGTTTTGGGTCCTTGGGAGTTGATGCAGTGCTGGTCTCAAGGTGAGACCAAGCCCTGAATAAGGCTCCAGCTCATCTCAGGGAACAAGTTTACATGAAGTTGAGCACTTATTGTATGAAGCTTACTGCTAATCTATTTTTATTATTGTCTACCCACTCAGATCTTGTTGTCAAACATGTGCATTATGCATTGCATAGATTACTCTACTAGATGATCTTTCAGTTTCAATTATTTGTTATAATTCAATGAATATATCAAATTAATAAATAGAATGAATTTGTATTTGAGCATTCCCGCCTGTAACCCATTTTGCATACCGCACAACTTCATATCATAAAATAAAAAGAAACCATTGGAAAATTACTTGTGTTTATAAAACTATACTTGATGTGTGAATTTCCCCTTGGGATTAATAAAGTATCTATCTATCTATCTAAACCCAAACACATATTCACAGGAAATCAAAGCATTACATGAGAGTGTACTACTACAATAACTTGAATTATAAATTATTATAATGGAGAATGGGAAAAAAATACCTGTAAATAAAAAATGCAACAATCATTATGTTAGAATGGCATAATGGTGGATGTGAATTGGTGGGCAACAACCCAACAGAAGCCTGATTTGCAGTTTTAGTGCCAGAAAAGACTTTCTACAGGAACAAGAGCACTTAAATGCATAATGTCTCCTCTTGATTTTCTACTTCTACCATATTTAAGCAGGCACTGAATTTCCTGGAGTGATAAGAGCTCAGCTATTGTAATCCTGTAAGGCGCTTGGTCTTATCTTGCACGTGAGGAGCAGTGAAGGCAACTGCACTTGAGTTCAAGGCTATGGCTGACATGCTGCTTGACATGAAATAAAGCAAGAATAGCACTGCAAGCTGTCCCTCTACACCAATATTCTAAATGGAAATTGTTCATCTATAGAGACAAAATTCTGATACATTTTCAAATAAATTAAATCAAACTGAAAAGCCTTGACATTATGCTGACTTTTAATGACAACTGCTGACCTTGGACTCTTTTGTCAAGAAAAAGTAGAATACATCAAACCACTATCTACAGGTAATTTGCCTCATGTTTTATTGTTTAAGGCTGTTCATATTCCATCCATCCATCCATTATCCTACCCGCTATATCCTAACTACAGGGTCACGGGGGTCTGCTGGAGCCAATCCCAGCCAACACAGGGCGCAAGGCAGGAAACAAACCCCGGACAGGGCGCCAGACAACCGCAGGGCGGACACACACACACACCCACTACGGACAATTTAGAATCGCCAATGCACCTAACCTGCATGTCTTTGGACTGCGGGAGGAAACCGGAGCACCTGGAGGAAACCCATGCAGACACGGAGAGAACATGCAAACTCCAAGCAGGGAGGACCTGGGAAGCGAACCCAGGCCAGCTGTTCATATTGCATTTTAATAGCTGTATTAATTATTTTGATTAGTAGTAAATACACATTTTCCATTTTCTTACTTTTTATCATATTTCGGTGGAATATAGTGTACCTTGGACTGGGGTGTACTGTCTCCAATGATAGACCCATTATCAGACCTTCCTGGTATATGGATTTCATTGTCATTGTTTGCTTACTCCTGCGGTGGGCTGGCGCCCTGCCCGGGGTTTGCTTCCTGCCTTGCGCCCTGTGTTGGCTGAGATTGGCTCCAGCAGACCCCCGTGACCCTGTAGTTAGGATATAGCGGGTTGGATAATGGATGGATGGATGTTTGCTTACTCTGTAATCAAATGCAGTGTGCAGATAGATTGATAGAGAGATGTTCCTGTTTTTTGTAATTAGCATTTCAATTGTTGAGTTTATAAGTTGGCTTGCACTTTAAAAGAAAAAAAATGATTTTAAGAAATCAGATTTGTAAAGCTGTTAAATTACTTATGCATATTTTCCACAACATCCCAATATAGGTCTGTAATACTTTTTTGTTTGCCATTTACATTTTTATTTGATACTGCACAGTACAAAGACATGCAGGTTAGGTGAATTGCCAATGCCAAGAAGGCTCTAGCGTGTGTCTGCTTGCCCTGCAATAGACTGGTGCCTTATCAAGTTGTTGTTCCTGTCTTGTGCACAATAATCACAATCACCCCAAACATACCTCTAAAAGCACCCAGAAATAGTTGAAGACAAAGCGCTGGTGAGTTCTGAAGTGGCCAGCAATGAGTCCGGATCTAAATCCGATTGAACACTTATGGAGAGATCTCAAAATTGTTGTTTGGAGAAAACTCCCTTCAAATCTGAGAGACCTTGAGCAGTTTGCAAAAGAAGAGTGGTCGGAAATTCCAGTTGAGAGGTGTAACAAGCTTGTTGATGGTTATAGGAAGCGCTTGATATCAGTTATTTTTTCCAAAGGGTGTGCAACCAAATATTAAGTTGAGGGTGCCAATAATTTTGTACAGCCCGGTTTTTGAGTTTTGTGTGAAATTATGTCAGATTTGGCTTTTTTTCTTTGTTTTTTTGTGTTGTTCCAATACACATAAAAATAAACATGTGTATACCAAAACATTTGTAATTGCAACAATTTTCTGGGAGAAATGGCGCATTTTCTGGGAAAATTCCAGGGGTGCCGATAATTTCGGCCATGACTGTAGATTCACTCAAGCAACATTACAGAACAAATGAAAAGACATTTTACTACAGTAACTTCAAGCGCTTAAATTTATTACACTGATAATTTCCTCATATCAGAAAGTAATATATTTAAGCCAAGCAACAGTACCTCTTTGACACAGCCTCCCTTCAGATGTTTTGTTTAAGTAGTTCATGTTATTGTGAAGCATAAACCTTAGAAAAGTATTTAGCAGAGTTCTCCAGTTTGTGGTGTCTCACAATACTGTGTTTTAGGAATAAAAAGCAGCTATTAAACACTTTACATAAGACATCTATATCTCCTCCAGTTTCAAGAAATAGATACAAACTTGTGCGATCAAAAACAGCTGTATTTGGGTCTTGTTTTTAATTACTGTCTAATATAAACCTGCTCTTTTGCAATATGAATAGTTTCTTAGGTCTGGTTTGATTTTGTAACTTTTTTGCCTTACAAATAGCAATTACAAAGCCTCTAATTACAGTATGTTCTCAGTATCATAAACTCCTAAATTCTGTCAATAGAATACAATTAGCAACCTTATTTATGGTCAAAAGCAGGTGAACAAGCAGCTTTACAGAACCCTAAACTGTGCAGCATAGTAGGGAATGCCACATTTTAATAATAGTTATCCTCAAAGCTGGTAGTTGACAATGTGGAGCTCCATTACAGCATGGCAGAATTCCTCCTGTAGCTCCTGCCTGGGAATGAATGTGATTTATAGGACAGTTCTAACGCAGCTATGCAAGAGTAAATGAGGTCACAAGATGGAACTCCTCAACGATGGCCCTGGGTCTTTTTTTGTCATCTATTACTAAAAAAGTACTACCCAGGGAATACCCGGATATAGTACTGGGTCAGGAACAATATAATTCTTCTGGACAACAAACCACTGAGCTTGGAGGTGGGAGATGGGTATTTGGCAAAAACTCAACTGGTGGAAGGAAGAAACACCAGAGTGCAGAAAAGGTTCTTATGGTTGTGTTAAAGGCAAACAGTGAGTGTTGCTGGAGTACCAGCTGGCAAGAGCAGCAGCCACTCCACATAATAGCTACCACCCAACCCCTTTTGCTACACTGTGTCCTTATCATTGGGGTTAGTTGGAGCATTCACTATAGTTATTATTTGAAATGACCAATTTTTGGATAATGCAGTTATGGCTTATATCAATTACTTTCAAACATTTGGAGTAATCAAAGTGATATGCAGTATACACAAAAAGTTAATTAATATCTAAATATGGGTAAAATGAAATAAATGAAATCAAGTTTCATTCATGCATTACTAAACCACTTAATTTAGTTCAGGGCAGTAAAAATAATACAAGCCATGAACCAACCATCACAAGTCACCATATACCCATATTCATTCATACACTAGGCCAAAGTACACCTTCTGAAGATTGTACCATGTAAATGGGCCAAAAAAACAGAGCATTTTAGAAGAAAAAGCATGTTGACAAAAGGAGAAAGCATTAACCCCACACAGGCAGTGGCCAGACTTGCGTTTCAACTTGGACTCTGAAACTGTGAGGCTAAACTAATTTAAAGCCATTACAAAACACATAGAGAGTGGCAAATGCTTTACCAGCAATAATTGTCACACTTCAGCGATTTCTTGCAAATCAGCTGAACAGTCATCAGCTGTTAATTGGACATTTGTTCAAAGTACTTGAAGGAAGGTGGAAGCAAGGTACTTTTTATTCAACCACTTCAAATTCAAACTTCCAAGTCCAAGTGGCTATCTGGATCCCAGACAAATGGTGTTTATGCAGTAGATCTCTTCACTTTAAAGGTTAACTTAATAATTAAAAATGCAATGTTTCAAATGTTCCCCTATTAGTATAATAAATAAAGAATACATTACTTCAAAATAAAAAATATGGATATGAACTATTATAAAATTATTTTAGTTTCTTATTCTCTTTAAGTATTACACATTCAAATTATATTTGTTCAAACATGCAAGCTTAGACAAGAAACCATTCACTGACAAATACCATTAAGTATGGAATAATAAAATGTCAGAATCCTTTAGGTTACAACTTCATTGCTTTTAGTAAAGCTCAAGAATATACACTTGCTCTTTGGGCCCAACTTTCCATACTATGAAGGATGAAATGGAAAACAGTAAAGATTTACCTCAGTTTTCAAAAAACAGAATCAGCTGGTTGCAGGTTAGCAAGTACTCCTTGGAAATTTAAAGAAGCGACTCATCTCAGTGTCTCTGCGGTCAGGAGCATTTATGCAGTCATTAAAAAACTCAGTAAAGCCTGCATGCTACGTTCAAAAATGATGCCCATTTTTAAAATTATATTTTGATCACTCCATCAAATGTCCTCAGAGACTCCCAAAGTAAAAACAGAATACTTATGTTTTAAACAACATATGACAAGGGTGCTTGTTTTATAAACCAGTTACTAGTCTGTTGTAACCTATTAAAGCTGAAACCATTTAAGTCTAAAATTTTGAAGTGCAAGGCACATCAACCCAACAAAAAATTAATTAAACTGCTGTCAAAAGGCAAACAGTACTTAAAAAATGCAATAATCCAAGGCACCTAATAGAGAGAATTGTTGAACAGAATAATCTGGTTTTTGGAAATGTTTCTGCCAGACTAATCCTAATGATTTCTTTAAAAGGTTAATACAGGATGGAAGGAACCTCAAAATATAAAGAAAGAATGATGCTGAGATTGAACAAGATACTGTTTGGACCATCACAGGCTGACATGTGAAACAAGGGCTATGACAGAAAAAAACATGTACTGAATCAAATACTGTATATTCCTGGATTGAGGAAGTCAAAAGTAATCTAAAGACATTCTAAATGAGGATAAGCAATGTAAAAATTAAAGATGCACGTAAATTAAATGAGAATGATGATGTATTTTTCATTAGGAGGATGTAGGCTGCATCAGAAACTTTTGCAGATTATAAATTGAGAAATACAGTCTGTTACATACAGAAAGTTGTGACAGTCAATGCCAGAATGCATAGTGGGAGAAGACATACTAGAGGTTTTTCAGAAAAGGACAAATCTGTATATTTTGCTCTAAACAGAGTAGTAATGGTGCTTGTGGATTATCGGAGATTTGCTTTTTTGTTGCCTATACTCTATCGTGTGATTTTTCCTATGTAACATTTGATTGCATTGTTACTGGCAGTTACAGAAAAAATTAACAGAATGAGGCCTATCTGTTCTAAACAGGTTAAATAGCTTTCTCAGAGTAGGAAATCATTAATGTATTTAAAAAAAAGCCTCAACTTTAATTAGTTAAAATATGTGCTATCTGAAGCCTTGCAAACACTTTAAACATTACTCTTTAGTACTTAAAACATTACTAATCAAATTTTATAATTATTCTATTCTCAATATGCCTCAAAAACTGGTGAGGATGAGGCCTATTGCTTCAGTTTAAAAAAAGGATTATAATATTAGCAGAAACTCAAAAAATAAACAAGGTAAAGAATTTAGTTAACCACTTTTGAATTTAGAATGAGAAGAAAACTGAAGAATAAAAGTAACCACACAGCTTTTCATATTCAGGAATCATATTTTTGTGGATTTCTTCATTAGTTGCTTAATTATGGTGTAAATCACAAAACTTAATTTTGGAGTTAACTGCATTCCATAACTTAATTTTCTATAACAAAATATTAAATGTGAAGAAGCTTAATCTCAGCAGTACTACTTAAAGCCTAAATAATATATCACACATACAGTTTTGCTTTATATCAGTCAAATTTTATTATATTGTGTTTACCCTCTCAGCCATTATTAACACTGATGTTACATTATTAACAGTGGCAGGGAGCCAATGTCCATTCTGGAAGCACTGACCACAAAGTGGAGACCAACTCCAGACAGGTTACCAGTTTATCACAGAGCGAGCACAAACACGCGCGCAGAGACACATGGGCACACACACACAAAAAACAGAAACACACACATACACACAAAGGGGCATTTACAGTTGCCAAATAACCAAACCTTAACAAATTTAGGATCTGGGAGGAAACCCCACAGAGATATGGGGGTACTTGCAAAATCCACATACACAATACCTGAGAGGCAGAATTCAAGCCTAGGACTCTGGAGCTGTGAGGCAGCAAAGATATCCAGCTATGTATCTATAGTTTACTGTGATGTATAGAATTCCAAAATGATTGAAATAAATCACATATTATATGATTAAACAAAATTAGTCAAATTAATTTAGGTATTCACTGAGGTCAAAGAGTTAACTCAAAAATTTGTGGTTTCCTGTTCAACATCTTAGGCACATGGTGCCAACACTTATACTAGAGCTACTGTTAGAACATGGCAGAGGCATGCATTTCTTTATATGAAGTGAAATTAAGAAGTGTGTGGTTTCAAAACTCTAAAGAATACATTTAACAGCAGACTAAGCTAAATTTCAGTAATTTTTCACAGAACATGGAAGAAGCTTACAAGTTTAAGCCAAAACATTATAATCAAACCCACCAAGCCAATCCTTGGTTAATCAGTATTTATATAGCTCTCCACAAACAGGTCCAAGCTTCATACAATCACCTAAAGGACTTTCTTAAGCCACGTTTAGCAATGCAGCACCTTCCTTTTGAATGTGACAGCCATTCACACATTACTCAAGTTAAGATGGAGTAGTCAGGAGCAGCTGAAGCAGTAGCCTGTTAGGTAATCAGACTGGGAAAGCAGTATCAGAAAGGAACTAGAACATTAGAGGAAATAGAGGTGCTATTTTAAAGGCACTAATATACATCTTCTAGTCCAGATGGTGTACGGGCATTTAATGGCCTAACATCACCACTACTTCCAAACTGAACCAGATATTCTCTCCCATGTAAAGTCAGAGCAAACTCAGCTCTGCTAGACTGTGGTTAGCTGCTAAAATAATTTGTTGGTAAGATAAGGTGCACATATTACTACTTACTAATTTTATCTTAAATTATGCTAAAGTAGGTTAAAATAGCATAAAACAATAATGTATGATGACAATATATCTCTGCTAACAAGAGCATTGTGAAATTCAAGTGTATTTTTTGTAATGTTAATACAAAAACGGTTAGCAAAAATGTCTACTTTTCTAAAGTATGTCTTGTGAATGAGATAAGAAAAGTTAGGATAGCATTTGTCAGCACTTACATTTACCATAGATCACTCAGGAAATAAATTAATTCTATGTACTAATGACTCAAAAAAGAAAATGAGATATAGTCTTATAGTTTTATTGCTTTTGTAAATATACAATACAAAGATAAATGGATGAGCACATTTGTATAGTGAAGCACATTAGTTTTTTGACCCATAAACATGTATCGGCTACATAACTGACTGCTTACCCTGTACAGGAAGAATGGATAGCAATAAGAATATGGCAAAGTAGTGGGTGTCGGACACATGGGCATGAGTATATCAGGAACGGCAACCTTGTTGTTGTTGCCAATCAAAACTCAGTTATAGATTTATTAATAATGAAAGATAGTATGTTTAACTGAAAGATGCATAGCAGAACACACACCTTGATGTACTTGGGCGAACTTATGTAAGCAAAAACAAAGATGATATGGATGACAGTGGGATAAGAAAGACAAACCTAGTTACAGAAATACTGGATAAGCCTAGCCTGATTCTGCTGATCCAAACGCTGGGATATAACAGTCTTTTTATTATGCAAGACCATCATTCCATCCTGCTAAGTATCAACTGTACACATTGATGGAGATGAAATTGTGTGGGTGACATTTCCAGCACACAAATTGAGTTAAACTAATAGCAATAATTTATTGTATGCTGTTATATTTTATTGTTTGCTTACAACCACATAATCTTTTGCCTACTTTCCCCAAAATTTACATAGATTTTTGATGCCTGTCATTTCTACAAATCTTTTTGTTGCATCATACCCTATTAATAGTAAGGTAAAGATTTTTGTACACCCAAACAGGTTATTTTACAGTAGGATTAATCAGCTGAACTTTTAGGTCTTACATATTACACAAATTAGATGCAACACTGCAGAAAAGGTCAAGAAAGGAACAAGGAGACATGCACTAGAGGACTGATGGAATGATCTGAATCTTCTCAGTTTAAGTAAATGAAGATTAAGAGTGGACAAGACAGAAATGTTTAAAGTTGCAAAGGAATATATATAGAAAATGCCACCAGTAGAAGACAGGGCATAGATGGAAGCTAAATTTGACAGTCATTGAAAAAATTTTTTAAATACACACAGAACCAAAGACACTTTGTACTCTTAATACCAGAACCCTTAAATGTTAAACTGATGATATTTTGCAAAAATTGGCCTCTGATAGGGTGGCATGGTGATACAGTGCTAGCACTGCTCTCTCACAGTAAGGAGACCAGGGTTCAAGTACCAGGACCTCCTTGTGCGGAGTCTGCATGTTAACCACATGTCTGTGTGGGTTTCCCCGAGGTACTCTAGTTTCCACCCATAGCCCAAAGATATGCAGGTTAGATGAACGTATGATCCTAAACTGGCCATAGTGTGTGGTTGTGGTGTGTGTGTGTGTGTATGCTCTGCGATGGATTGATGCCATGTCCAGGGTTTGTTCCTGCCGTATGCCCTATGCCAGCTGGGATAGGCTCCAGTAGACACTGGTGAATTTGTTCTAAGTGGGTTAGGAAATGACTGACTGACTGACAGGCCTCTAATAATCAAAATTGTTCTAATACTAAAGAGCACAACAACTGTAGCATTAATTCCTAAAGTTGGTCTATACAAGCATTACCCCTGAAACAATGGAGTGACATAGTCCAGCAATTAACAGTGGTTAAGCACCTATCTGATGTATAGTAATCCGAAGATAAGCATTATATAGACTGAACAACTAGGGAGGAATATTGTGTACACACTGGGTCTTATGGGTAGTCCACAGGGTATCAGGACATGGCTTCACCTTCAGTTATTAAAAGACAAGTCAATGTCATTTCAATGGTGCCATAAGAGGATAACAGCCCACTAGAGGACTACCTGTAGAAAACAAGTAGTAGGCTCAACAGTGAAAGACAATCAAATTACTTTTATTTGATATTGGTTAAGTGGGGAAGTCAACCCAAGAGATATAAAGAGAAACTGAAAACTCTTTATTACAAATTGTTGTATATCACAAGAGTCTATCTGTAATATTACCCTCCTGTGCAAGTACAGTATTAGTAGGTGTTGACTGGTGAAATATAGGAGACAAAACATAATAATCTGTTTACACATAATTCAGTGGTCTTCATTATTTATCCTAGAGGAAGACAAGGATAATTATTTAAACTTCCCAAATTGTCCTTAAGCATTATGCTTGTATCTCTGTTGTTAAATGTGTATGTTATCAGTGTGAGTGGCTTTTTAGTAACTTTGTTAGACAATTACTATAGATACAGAGAATTTAACTATAGTTTCAACCACATCATTTAAATGTATTACCACGGAAGACTTTATTAGCACTTTTAGTCTTTTGTTTAACTTTTCCCCCTTTAAAACATTGCTCGTTCAGAAGATATGTAATAATAATTTTGATACAAGTACAAAATGACATTTACTAGAATTCAAAAACATTTTAACATGAACAAAAACACTGCACAAAAAGTGTGTAATTTCTATATTTGAAAAAAATTTAAAAAGTAATGTGCCCTGGAGGTCATCTCACACAAGTAAAATTAATATGGTCAATATGGTCAAGTTAAGTAAGTACAGTTATAAATTTAGATGATGTCAGAAATAAAGAAATCATCTAAATTAAAGATGAGGCTGTTATGATATATTATAGTTGATTCAGAAAATGAATTTATATTACACAATTTTAATGCATTTACTGCTGTTAGAATAATTCCATAATCAGACAGAGTCACATGAATAATTCAAACCAGGAAGAGAAAAACTCAACTACGTGAAACTGTTATGCAATTAATTAACAAATTAATTATACATGGCTATTGTGGTTTGTTTTTTTCCTTTCTGTTCACTGTCACATGTGTCAAACTTCAGTCACGCATCTTCAGAGAATGAATTCTTTACGAAATTCTCTCCAGTTTTAGATTGGAACAGGCCTTTTTTAAACACTTAACAAAACTGAAGGAGACCACCCATCTATCTGAACAGAAACACATCAGAAGAAAAGAAAGAAATCCAAAACAAAATTCCGATGAACAAGATCTATTTGAATTATCCATGATTATATTATACTAGAGCAAATAAGAACTATAAACAGGCTAAATGAAATGGGACTAAAAGCCTACTTTTTGCAAGTTACAGCTTACCACAAGCTGTCCACATCACATATCCTAATGTGTTAGCACAATGATAATGTTTAGTAATATGGGAGATTGAAGGCAAGGCCTTCAGGTTATCCTCTTCACTGAATGCTGCATTTTCAGAACATAGAGAAAATGATCAAAACGTTTCAAACCTGGTCAATTATAACAAACACCAGTAAAACCAAACTCTAATGCACGTAACAGTATTCTGTAACAAGCTTGATGTATTCATTCTTGGCATAGTGCATCCCATGGAGGTAGCCCTTCAGATTATGGAACAGGTGGTCACATGGAGCCAAGTGTAGAGAATAGAGTGGGTGCATCATCTTTCTGCATACACAGTTTCACGGAAGTGTTTGCAATCCCTCTAGTGCAGGGGTCTCCAACCTTTTTTCCCCCTGAGAGCTACTTTTACAAAATGAAAATGGTTGAGAGCAAATCATGTTTTCTAACGTTTATTCTCATAGCCTATTTCAACCCAAACAAACTGAATAAGCTTGTTTTGCCTGAACATTTACAAAATGTTGGTGTCCACAACTCACATTTTGCATTAAAACATCACAAAAAATGTTTAGTTCACCTGCAAGTGCATTTTGTATGTCTGTATGCGTTTTCTAGTGTATCTCACACTGTTGAATTAAAACATGAATGCTGTCAAAAACAAAACAAAACAATGTAATTACAAACACACAGATATTACTTACTCATTTGTCATTTTGTTACATGTCACTGTTTCACTTCACAAGAGTACTCACATGTCCAGCTGCATGTGTGATGTGTTTTTTTAGTTAGTCAGATGACTGGCACTGCATGGAGTCAACAAGAGAGGTGTATGGTGGTGTGTAGCCACTTTGGTTCACTCTTATGGAGTCATTTAAATGTCCATCTGTCAGTCTTGTTCTCAACTTTGATTTTATGACATTCATGTCAGAAAAGGCAGACTACTCACAGAGGTATGCAGACCCAAACAAAGCAGACATTTTCAGAGCTGCTTGGTGAAGATACTTATAGTTATCTGGCTCTACTAAGCTACAGAAATGCTGAGAACACTGTTGAGACTTTAACTGCACATTGTTTTGAAGGTTTACGAATATATAAAATCCAATGTGTCTCTGTCTGTATGTGTCCTCTTTTCACGAGAAAACTATTTAACAGATTTAGATCAGTTTTTTTCAATAATTTGCTTGAACATTCTGGTTGATTTTGCGACTTCTCTCATTTCGCTATGTATCATAGTTCACTTGCGGTACCGATTTATTTGCGCAAATCCGAAATCCACGCAACGGGCCGAGCGGAGAGGCCTTCCTCATGCACTCACCAGCTCCGGGGCGTGTTCCTTAACTCCACTTAGCTAGCAAATGAGAGAACAATTGAATTCAACTTTGTTTGATATTTAAAATAAAGTTTTACTTAGGTCTTGATGAGTAGAAGTGTATGCCACATTGAAAAGATAGATTGCAGTTCACATTGTGGATCGTGATTTTATGATAAAAGGAAAGTTATATGATTTTTTGGAAAGATTGCCCACCCCTAATTTGACTAATCAAGTTTTCAAATTTATGTAGGATTCATTAATCCTTTGGTGAGCTACTTGGAAAGGGGTTGCAAGCAACCGGTAGCTCGCGAGCAACATGTTGGAGACCCCTGCTCTAGTGTAAGTAGGTGCATTGAAATGAAACAGAAAGAAAATGGGTGACAGATTTCCTCACCACTTTTCCTTGATTGATCAAAGCAAATAAGTGGAATGTTGATCTTTCAAATAGGCGATTTGTAAGTAATCAATATAGACTATATCCTCAATGTTGTTAAAAAATTTGCAAATGATTTCAAATTTTTTTAGCTTGATAAGATTTTTTTCTTGATAGTTTTCTTTTTGTTTAAAACACAATGCCTATACCCAAGGTATGGCACCCTGATTAACCCTTTGGACTCTCTGAACATAGAAAATCAAAATTGTGGGTTTTCCTGGAAATAAATCTTAAAATTATTTTATGATATTACAAAAGGGGTCATAATTCCCTTACGGCCCATAACGACTTTGCAAGAAACTAGCAGCTCATTTGGCAGGGAATAGGATCATGGAGCTAGACATGACTCTCAAACAAGAATACACATCTGGGAACAACAAGTTAAAAAGTGTGTAGAAAACAGCATCCGTGTTCTTTAAAGTGCTGCTAGGGTTTCAGGGAGACAGCAAAAGATAATGAACACAGGACTTGACTTTAAGAAAAATAAAAAGCTAAAATTGCTGTTATCTATGCAGGATCTCAGTAGCACAAAGTAACTGAAGCTTAATAATTATTTTGGAACAGTGTAGACAGGCAGACACAAACACACACACATGAAGCTCCTCTGTCTGCCACAATATCTTTCTCTCATGGCCACGGTAGTTTGGTGCTCCATCTTTGTTTGTCTTTTTGTGTTAAATTCATGGCCACCATGCAAAGACATATAACGTATACAAGGGAAGATATTATGAATATCGTTGACAATGTGGCACGAGATGCTCTGTGCTTTACTGAAATATTGCCGACTCTATTCTTGACTCTGCATTGGATTTAATCTGACTTCACACTGTACCAAGAGGACTGCATTACCGAAATTTGCAATAAAACAAATGGCAGAGGAGTGCCTAAACATTCTACATTAATCAAGGTTGGTGTAACGATGTGACAGTTCTTTTTAAATCATGCTCTCCTGACTTAGAATTGATTATTTATAAACTGTAACCCGCTTTATTTACTACACGAGTTTTCATCTGTAATTCTAGCTGCTGTTTACATTTGCTCTCACGCTAATGCTCACTAAGTGCAGTGCCGACTCACTGATGTATTCACTGAGATCGAAAAACAAAACCCGGACTCACAAATCATTATTTTGGGTTTCATTTCATTTTGGGATTTTAACCATGTCCATTTTAACCAAGTCCTTCCTAAATATTAGCAAATAAATGCCCTACCAGAGATGGAAATATTCTAGATCACTCCTGAGCAGTTATGCATATGCAGCTTGGTAATTCTGACCATTCTAAGAGTTAAGTTGATGGCGGTGTGCATGGATGCAGTGGCATGGAGCTCTCCATTTAGATGTCACTTTTTTCTTTATTTTATTGTTGCTATTTTACTTTTAAGCACAGTCAGCAGCTGTACTCAGTCTACTACAGTTTACATATCATGCAGCTTGTAAGTAATACTGGATATTGGAATGAAGCTCTTAATTCCACGACTACCTCCCAATATCCCAGACAAGTTTCTCAGCACATCAGTGCGCACTTGGATTATCAATCCAGCAAGAATGTGGTGGAGACGGGAGAGGAAGCAGAAGCAGACTAAAAGAGCCGGAATTTATCCTAGTCTAAAGAACTCCCAGAGCAAGTCAGTTCTACCCAGCCTGTTTGTCACAAACACCTAATCTATCTCTCTCTATATAAAATTCAACATCTGTCTGTCTGTCTATATGTCTCTCCGCTTTTCACGAGAGAACTACTTGACGGATTTAGATTGGGTTTTTTTATAATTTGCTTGAACATTCTGTTTGATTTTGCGACTTCTCTCATCGTACTAAGTATCATAGTTCGCTTGCGGTACTGATTTATTTGCGTGACTCCGAGAGAGACGCAGCGTTGTTAAAATACATAAGAAATCTGTAAGAAAATACAAATATTAACATTTAAACGCATTTTCTTATGTACAGATAGCTGTACATATACATGTTTTCTGTAGGATTGGAACACGTTCATGTGTAGGGGACTTACTGCACTTAGTTTAAAAAGAGAAAAAATGCCTTATCTGTGAACATGTTTCAGACAAATTTGTTCTCATTTTATGGATTTATATTAATACTAGGAAATACTTCTAGAGCTAAACTTGCTCGATGGCTTCAAAATAACGATAAATTTAAACTACTTCTTGAACTTGGGTGATAAGAAGAACAAACACAACATAAAACAAAACAAAAGCATACAATAAAAGGGAGAAAGATACAATATCTTCCCAAAGGAGGGAAAAAATTCCTGTAAGAGCTGTATAATGCTTATCTTTGGATCCTGTGGAGTTTTATTTTACTCCACACTCCAGGCTCACATTACTTATTTGAGGGACTTTAGTGAGATAAGAAACACCAAAATCATTATTGGAATATCACTTGATGTAAACTAATTGAAATATTATTGTTAAGAATTCAATCAGTATAATGTTGTGCAGCTTAATTAGACAGACTTCTTTACAAACACTAAAAAGTCAATTTTATTCACTAAGTTGCTTTTAACATAGTCAATGCTTACCAGACTTACTATTTAATAACTAGAGCTGTTAAAGATTGTGAGGCACTCTAAATTATACATTGCTATATTTAGTTATTAAAAGGTGAAGAGGTATGGAATTTAGCATATCATTAGAACTTAAGGTCTGTAAAGATTTTGACAGGTAAATGCCTGGTACACTTTTAAACAAATACTAGATTCTTCTAAACTTCTGAACACAGTTTATATATGGTACCTTTCATTGCAAAGAAAAAAATGAAATAAATCTATTCAGTTTTACGCCTGCTTAATAATTTTCTGAATCAAGGGGTAGCCACAGCATATCCTGGTAGCATCAAGCACAGGACCAAAACCATCTCTGTGTTGGTTAATGTTAAACAAACACAATTCAATTTAAAGTTCCAACTAAATCTAACACTCAAGTCTCTTGGATATGAAAGGAATACCTTGCCTGAGTACCCAGAAAAAAACCAAAAAAAAAAACCAAGAAGACATGATGAGAACATGCAAATGTCACAGACTAACCAAACCCAGATTTAAAAACAATCTCATGAGTATTTAATGCAGCAATGACAGCTAGTAGACCACCACGCAGTACATGTGAAATTAATCTGTGCATTAAATTTACATAGCATATTAGTGAAAAATATACACTAATTCTGCAATGTGAAAGGGAGTGGCACCAAAACCTGTATTATAATTTTGGGAAGGAAGAACCATCCTGTGATATATAAAAGCAGAAGATCTTCATCTTGATTCTGAAATGAGCAGAAAAACTATTTATTCAATCTACTGGAAAGCTCATGTGGCAAATTTTAGAATTTGGTATTCATTAACAGTGTTAACAAGGCGGATGTGGTGGCTCTGAGGCTAGGAATCTGCACTGGCAATCAGAAGTTGGCCGGTTCGAATCATGTAAATGCCAATAGGGACTCTGCTCTGTTGGGCCCTTGAGCAAGGCCCTTAACTTGCAATTTCTGAGCACTTTAAGTAGTGAGAAAAGCACTATATAAATGCAAAGAATTAAAGAATTATTATTATTAGTGTCACACATGTGCGATTGGGAGGCAGCTAAAGGACCTGAATAACAGTAGTACAACTCCAGACCAGGGGGTAGTGAGTTGCACTGACTTCCTCTTTCAATCCTCTGCAGACCATCCACGGGAAATCCCGCCAGGTCCTGACGCCATTGATGACATCACTTCCGGTACCACCCTTTTTGATGATGTCACTTCTGGCAAAGGGGCTATCGATGAGGTCACTTCCAGTCCCGAAGACATTACTTCCGGTCCTGGTGCTATTGATGGTGTCACTTCCTGTTCCAATGACATCACTTCCTGTCCCGGTCTTTAAAGCCACCATATTTTCAGTTCTGTTTTGGACTCCAACCTGTGAACAACTCAACCAAAATTACCCATTGCAGTCAGGGCATAATATACGGGTGGCTGCCCCAAATCTTTTTGATGTCTGTGGACTGTTATTGTGACAACAGATTATGTGTAATATTGCTAAAGGTGGAAATTCACTAACCAAGGATGAACAGCAACGTATTATTTTTCATACCAAATAGCAAAGTCTCCAGATGGGCTTCAGATTCAATTTCTCACAAAAAGAGAACAAATGTAACTGTCAGGATCTAAGATTCAGATATGATGAAGACTTTACAGTTGTGCTGAAACTTGGGTTTTGTGTTCATTTAAACAAAGTTTAATGACCTCCATCAAACAACACAGAGGCACAGAGTGAGCTTCATCCTAGTTCACTTACTTGAATTTCAAACACTTATCGAGAAATGTGGTCAAATGGAAGATGTGAGAAGATTTAGAAAAATGCTCTCATGACATGAAAATCTTAAATTTATCTTTCATCTGTGTAACATACAGTAAGTGTGCTCTTATCCATGGCTCTAAAAAAAACTTTGAGACAAATTTCTTGCACCCTAAGGAGAGTGAGAGAGACCAGTGCAGAGTAGTTGTTTTTTGAGTCACTATAAGGGCAAGCCCCAGGTGAATCAATAAACACTAGCATTATGAATGAGCTTTGCATTTTTATAAGATCTAAAACACAACTGCTTTTAAAGAAACAACTGTACTGTGTATACATTTTTCCACATTATACACATTCAACAGATGTATAAGCACATTTAGGTTTTGTTACATCTGACAGGAAAAAGTATCAAACATGGTATTTCAATACAAAGAATTTCAAAAGTACTCTGAAGTCAGCACAGCCATAATCTGAAGGCTTTACAGTGCCCAAAGCACAGATGATAAAGTGGTGTCAAATCTACCTAAACTACTGAAAAACAAGTGTCAAAGCTGGCTTGTAATTGGATGCCACTGAAGAAAACTAAAGTGTCTGCCTGCACATCAGCACTCACTATTGGGATTAGAATCTGCATTTAGTGTAATTTTACACACAAATGTGCCCTGCAATTAACTGGCACCCCGTTTAGGATCCTGCTTTGTGTCCACTCCAACAAAATATCTGGCCCCCATTACTTTAAACTGGGTTAAACTGGATTTATAAAGGCTACACGGAAGACAGTAAATCCATTTGTTAATAATTCCATATACAGGTTATGGGGAGTCAAACATTCAAAACAATTTACTGAAACATTATTCATCCAAGAAAGACTCAATTATGCTTGTTTAGTTACAAAGAAAAAAACAATGAGTTGAAGAATTCAGCCTCTTATAAACCAATGACCTAATGCTTGATCATCAGCAACTCTTTCACATTACACTTAACCTAGTGGCAACAGCTGCATACTTTCAACTGTAATATGATATGAAAGGCAATTTGAACATTGCTAGTATTGGGATCTACCTTTATAATTTAGTCTCTCAAGTCACTAGCTTAATACATGGTGTTACATGTTGACTAGTGTGACTGACTCTGAATTATTACTTCACTGCGATGTGTATATGGCCAACACAGGAGACAAACTCAGGTCCTAGCCGTTGCTACATCCTCCCTACTAAAGCAGCAAAAACAAATCTTCATAGTGAACTGAGAGCTATAAAGAGAATTTGTTTAGTCTGAGGCCTATTAAGGCTTTAGATTGTAAAGGTGTAAAGATGTATGCCTCATCTTATTCACTAACATACTTGGCCCTGAGCTTCACTTGCATTTCAAGAAGCTTGTATTAAGGTCTTTCCCCAGTGACAGGCAGTGTACCTGATATACCTAAATTTACTGGCATCAGCTCCAACTTTTGTTTTTCAAATTTCCTCCAAAGAAACAGGAGGTACTGCCAAAAACATATGAGGTGAGGTACTCAGATCAGCACTGCTGCGGCACCACTTCTGCATTTCACTGGATTTCAGCAGTGTTTCATTTAAAATTACTTAGGGCATCTAAAAATGAACAAATATTAGTATAACATGAATAGTACTTTGAATAATTTGTCAACAGATTGTCAGGCTGCTACCAAGTTTTAACAGTTTCTATTCTGAACTTTCCATATGACACAACTGCCTTATTCATAGTACTTTAACATACAGCTCTAACTAGACAGTCTCAGTGAATTGATGATATTTTACGGGTATGAAATATAATCAACAGAAACTTGTTTGAGCTTTGAATATAACAATACAGTAGTCCCTCGCTATATCGCGCTTCGCGGCTTCACTCTATCGCGGATTTTATATGTAAGCATATTTAAATATATATCGCAGATTTTTTGCTGGTTCGCAGATTTCTGCGGACAATGGGTCTTTTAATTTCTGGCACATGCTTCCTCAGTTGGTTTGCCTAGTTGATTTCATACAAGGGACGCTATTGGCAGATGGCTGAGAAGCTACCCAAAGTACTTTTTTCTCTCTCTCTCTTGCGCTGACATTCTCTGATCCTGACGTAAGGGGTGTGAGCAGGTGGGCTGTTCGCACACCTAGACGATATGGAAGCTCGTCTAAAAATGCTGAAAGATTATCTTCATGTTGCTCCCTTCTGTGTAGCTGCTTCGTGAAGCGACATGCTGCACGGTGCTTCGCATACTTAAAAGCTCGAAGGGCACGTATTGATTTCTGATTGTTTGTTTTTCTCTGTCTCTCTCTCTCTCTGCTCCTGACGGAGAGGGTGTTAGCTGCTGCCTTCAACAGCTTTGTGCCATGGTGCTTCGCATACTTAAAAGCCAAACAGCCCTATTGATTTGTTTGCTTTTCTCTCACTTTCTGACATTCTGTGTTCCTGACGTGCACTCCTTTGAAGAGGAAGATATGTTTGATTTCTTTTAATTGTGAGACGGAACTGTCATCTCTGTCTTGTCATGGAGCACAGTTTAAACTTTTGAAAAAGAGACAAATGTTTCTTTGCAGTGTTTGAATAACGTTCCTGTCTCTCTACAACCTCCTGTGTTTCTGTGCAAATCTGTGACCCAAGCATTACAATATAAAAATAACCATATAAACATATGGTTTCTACTTTGCGGATTTTCACCTTTCGCGGGGGGCTCTGGAACGCAACCCCCGTGATGGAGGAGGGATTACTGTACTCTAAAATAGAAGGTAACTGCTGGATAAAAGTAGAATTTAACTTGTCTTTACAATTCAAACATGGTTAGTCCTTTACTCTCTTTGCGCTACAAATGAATATGCATAATCTTGTATCAGACTTTGAAAGCTACATAAAATGTGTTGTATAGATGGCCATAGAACAGCCAGTAGTCAGTCAGAGAAAAGGTTGAAAAAATAAGATTAATTTATTTTTATAACTGTGTAGCAATCATGGAGGAATGAACTTAGAGACAATGGAAAAATTATGCTGTATGGAGTTTATTGGTTTTCTCAGTTCTTTTCGCCAAAGACTATAACATAAGGCAGCTGTGCACTATAAGTAACACACCTAAGGCAATTAATCTGATTCCTCCTCCCAATGCCCTCGTCTTTCATTCCTTTAAAGCAGGGTTTCTTAAACTATGGGTTTCTGCCACTGAATTCCAAGTCACTGTTGTATTTAGTGGTCATGGGTCGCAGATGGTTTAGGAAGTGGGTCTCTGTGGATTGATTAAGCAATCAACATTCTCCAACGATGTCACCCCCTCTCCTGCTTTGACAATCATCTGGGCATTCAATAAGGTATGGGTCTTGAAGAAAAAACGGCAAGATTTTCTCTTGATAAAGTTTAAATAACTCTGCTTTAAAGTATGCAATAGTTGTGCATTCACTCTGACCCAATAATACACAGACAAGACATATAAACTGGGCAATTTTAGCATAAGATATTTGAACGTGCACGTTTTATAACAAGATATATTCACAAGACCTCTAAATACAGTATGGTATTCATGCAGCACACAAGTCTGACCACCAATAAAACAGAAGGTACATCTTTCTTCCTGAGTTGAAAAAATAATTAATCTAAATTAGGATCCACTTTTGGTACCCACTGTAGCCTGTCCCTCAACAAGCAGTTGAAGTTTCTCTACAGTGTTCACACATACAGAAAATAAATTAATTGGTTGGACTTAAGGTAAACTTGATCAATCTCTGCAGCTTGCATTGATCACAGCAATTAAATGGGATGGAACATTGACTGAAAGGAAGCAGGGATGCATACTGAACAGTATTAGAATATAATAATGTGGGATATCTGGCAGAAATGGGTTCATAACACCAGATGAACTGAATTAAAGGTTATTAGGACTGAACCCAAACAAAATCTAAGCTCTGTTGGAGTGGACGGATATGCTTTGCAACTATAAGAAAGCCGATCTTCACTGTGAGCCACAAATAAACAGAAAACTTTGTATTAGAAAGTAAATGACAACTATCCCAGCATGACTTTAAAAGATGTATCTTTAATTTTCATACTGTATCCACTGCTTATAGTTTTTATTGTTGCTAGTGTTCTTGGGATTACATTAGCCATTTAAAGAAGCTGTGCAGGATAGGCAGACATAAAGTAGCATTAACTAAGACAACTTCTTAATTTAGTGTTCAATATAAGTCATTTAAAGATAAAATGCATTTTTTATAGTAAAAGCAGAAAATGATTTTGGGAGTAGTGCTTCACAGCAGTCATGGTAGCATCTTGCCAATCATTAAAAAAAACTGACTGTAAATTGTGGGGAAAAAAACAAATGTATTACTGTATTTAATCACAGCTCACAATTTCCAACATTTTGTTCTTTTTACATTATAGTTTAAATTTTAACATGCTTTCTGAATGCTACAAATACAGGATACAGGATTTCAAAGAAAATACAGGTACTTTATTATTGTATAGAGAAGGCAGGTACAGTCTCAAGACTTCATTCAAAATATGAGCTGTTACTTCAGCACTCAAGCTCAGAAAATAAATTAATTGGTTGGACTTAAGGTAAACTTGATCAATCTCTGTAGCTTGCATTGACCACAGCAATTAAATGGGATGGAACATTGACTGAAAGGAAGTAAGGATGCATACTGAACAGTATTAGAATATAATAATGTGGGATATCTGTATAATTAAAAAAGAAATCTATCAATGTAAGTTTGTCTACTCTATATCAATCAAACTTCTGAAACTGATACAAAAAACAGTTTCCTAACCATATTGTACTGTATATTGTTATCAATGAAATAAGTATATTATTAAATAGAAATTTGTTTGCAGTTGTTCAAAAGCAAAAATGCATCAGGACTTGATCAGCACAGCCTTTTTAAAAAGAATGGGTAACTAAGTGCAGGTGGAATCCCATTGCAATGAAATTCATGAGACCATAAAAATATTTTGTTATAATGAAAATGAGGAAAATACATATACCATTGTGACTGGGGATGCCGGCGATTCACCATCTTTAACAGCAGTGATGCAAGGACAGCTCTGTAGCTGCTCTGCTGCATCTGGTAAACAGTAAACGAGGGGCAAAGCATTTGGTTGCCCTCTGCAGGATCAGGCTTACCATGTAACATGCTTGTTGCATGATGCTTAGAACATTTAACACTGAGCTTTGACTTGCTTTTCCTTACACTCTCCTGGTCTTCCACAGCAGTGATTCCAAGCCGCCGGTGCTCTTCCAGATGGGAGCTAAAGCAGGATGATTATCGTGTTGTGGCTCCTATCTCGAGCTTGAGTGCTGAAGTAACAGCTCATATTTTGAATGAAGTCTTGAGACTGTACCTGCCTTCTCTATACAATAATAAAGTACCTGTATTTTCTTTGAAATCCTGTATTCACCTTCCTGTCTCTAGTGCATCTCTGTGACCCAAGATTATCAATACCTATACAAAAAAACAGTGCTTCTTAAACTGCAAAAAATATTTTATTTGAAAAATTAGACTTTAGATGTAATTTTTTTTCAGTGTAAACTGACACCATTTCTTACTTTTTTGTTCACTGCAAAGAAAACTTTAAGAAGAGCTGAGACTGTCTAAGAAAAAACACTAAACTTTGGAGTTTTTCTTCTTCAGTTAAATAGCTGAAGAAAATGATTTTGACTTTGGAAATCTATTGTGACAGCATAAGAGTTCACATTAAAAACACTGAAAGGATAAATAGGAGAACAAATCCTTTGTCATGCAGATAATTATGATGACTTTTCAGGGGATTGAATACTTCTGCACATCACTGTATGTTTGGGAAAGAGCTTGGTGGTAATTATTTTTACCAGTATTTTCCCTTAATTCTGAAATGATTACAGGGCTGAAAGTTAGACATGCATTCAGTTGCCTTTGTATTCACTCCTAGCTACATACTGTATATGCTTGCAGTCAGTTACTTATTCACACAGGTTTTGCAAACCATTTTCTTATTTTTTTTAAAAACAAGGCAAAATATTTTACAGTATGGACATTAATTGTCATCATTACAAATTGATCCATTATTTGAAAAAATAAATATTCCACATTTTGGACCTGCAAGGGTTGAAAATGTTAAACTCATTTAATTTAACAAAGGAATCTGCCTTGTCACAAAACTGTGAAAGGCAAGGTGGCCTAATATGATGCAACTCACCTGTGCAGATCCAAAATGTGGAATATATAGCTTTCAAAGAATGGGCCCATTCATAGTATGCCCATTAATATACACTGTGGCACCCGGCTGGGGTTCCTACCCGAACGGGACGCCCGGGGAGACAGGAGGAGGGCTCATGCCTCCTCCAGACCATGAGGGGGTGACCGCCCTTGTTGTATTGGGGGCCACGGGTACAGGGCTTAGAAGCTCAACCCTGTAGGGGCCCGTGGTCACCGCCAGGGGGCGTCCCCGTGCCTGATGGACCCTGGACCCCAGCACTTCCGCCACACCAGGAAGTGCTGGGGGGAAGAAGAGAGGGAACACCCAGAGTGCTTCCGGGGAGACAGCCGGCACTTCCGCCACACTGGGGCGGGTCGGTGGAAGATTGCCGGTGCACACCTGGAGCACATCTGGGTATGGCTAAAAGGGGCCATCTCCCTTCATTCGAGGCTGTAGTCGGGTGGAGGAAGGACGAGGTCAGAGAAGAGAGAGAAGGAGGCGGTCCGAAGAAGAGGCAGTGTGGTTTGGCCTGGACTTTGGGGGTTTGTGTGGCACTTAAAGACTTGTAAATATTAGGTGTAAATAAACGTGTGGTGGTGATTACAACATGTCTGCCTGTCTGTGTCCGGGGCTCATTCCACAACACGTGGTAGATGTGCAAGGATTGTGACGTGGCGGTTAAGGCTCTACATTTTAAACCCTGAGTCTGTGGGTTCAAATCCTGATGCTAACACTGTGGGACCATGTGCAAGTCACTACACCTGTTGGTGCAGTGTGGGGGGAGTTGGGCAAAAGAAATGTAACCCGTAGTATCTAAATGTTGTACTGTATGCTGGATGAAGGCATCAGTCGAAAATGTAGAATATTTTGTCTTTAAAATAAGTAAGTAATTTGTAAGAGCTGTGTGAAACAGTACAGTTGCTAGTTACAAGCAAACATGTAGCTGGGAGCAAATAAGACAGCTTAATATGTACCTATCTTCAGCCTATGTTCATTTCAGACTCAAGAGAAGATTTTGTTAAATAGTAATAATTACCACAAAGTCCTTTCACAAACGTTTTGTGTGAAAAAGAAATTACTGCGCTGTTTTAATGCAGATCCAACTCCTACTCACTTCTCTAAACAATTCCTGTTTCTTACCCCCCCCCCCCACCCCATTTCCAGTGAAGATCATGTGGACAACCAATATAATTCGCATTCAAAACAGATATAGTTCATACACAAAGTTGTGATGGTATGCGTACATATAACGAGTATGTTTCGAACATGAAACCAGCACAGTACACACTTAAAACCAACAAAGTTCAAGCACAAAACTGACATGTTACCCACATGAAACCACTATAAGATGCGCGCGTAACCAATATGGTGCATACAGGAATCTATTGCTAGATCAGCATGGTCAATGGTATATGCATGCAAGCCATTATAGTTCATACGCAAACCGATAGCAAGTGAGCATTATCTGCTGCAGTTCACTCACAAATCAATAATAAACGAACTGGAACAATCAATATAGTTTACATACAAACTAGTGGTATGCATATACAAACTGATATAGTTCCTGTACAAACCGATAATATACGGACAGGAACCAATATAGTTCATATGAGTGAAACCAGTATTGTATGCATGCAAACCGATATCAGATATTCATAAACCAATAGTTTACGGACCAAAATATATGATTTATGGCCTGTTTGGCTTCTCATAGGATCCACCTTATGAAGCAAGCATGCTGGGTTGAAAACCTACACTAAGTCTTATGTAGAAATAATTATCCCGCATTTTAATAACACATTTTTGTCTCTAACCCAACAAGGTTAAAAGCAAGAAAGCTTTAAAGAAAAGACATGTTCTGATAAAGCTTTTAATGGTAATTCTTTTAAAGGACATTCAGTTGAAACTAAAGATTAATTTCTCTATAGCTGAGGTTATTGACTGGCTCTTTAGGAACATTATTATTACACTGATCACATACATGTTAAACAGCAAGGAAACATGCATAATTCAAAAGGACAAATGGCACAGATGATAGTGGTGCTGCGTGACAGACCCAATGTATGGGGTTTGAATCATGTTTCCAGTTTTCGTCTGCCCATTTACCCCCTTGGGTATGTATGTGATTTTATTCAGCATCTCAAAAAATGTGCAGGTCAGGTTTGAGACTCATGTGCATGAGTGGCCACTGCAACTGACCAGTGCCTATCCCAAGAACAATTCTGCCAGGATAAGATCTGTTTGCATATAACTCTAAATTGGATTAAGGTAGTTTGAGAAAATTATGTTATTTTGTAATAGCATAAAGTAATACTCTATGTTGGTGCTTCTGGCTGAATATTAAAGGGTTTAAGCAAAAAGCATACTTAAATAAATAAATACATGTGTTGTACAACTTTGAAAGTCATCACACAGGTATTAAGCAAAGTACACCTTGGTTTAAACAAGAGATCAGACTACAGTTTGAATTAGTGTATAAGTGTTTTAAATGGAAAAAATTGGTAAAGGTAACCGTTAACGTAACGTGTCAGGTAAACATTTTACCGAATTCAAATTATCAAGTAAAGTTGGTTAAACTCACCTCAGCTTTCTCATGCAGCAGTATACAGAAACAGGAATCCACTCACCTACTGATAATCATTGATGCTTAAAAAATAGTTTTTTGTTTTTGTTGTCTCACAGAGTACATTAGAAAACAGGGCATGAAAAGAAATGTTGGTCTTTTATTTCAGCAGACTGTGACTTAAATTTTCTTAAATATTAAGAGATTAACACCTAGTGCACCAACACAGTAGGTTGTGAAAAGCTGAACTAATAAACATTATCACCAAAACTTTGAAAAGTAGACATGTCAAAGATTACTGATGGGATAGATTTAAAATCAAATTATCTGAATATCTATAAAGTTCAAAACTTACACCTTAGTATCTGTTTTCTACTGTAATTTAGCTAACACTCCCGGTAGTTCCTATTTTACATATGGTATTTCTTTACCCAACTAAAGCAAAATTAAGGTGTATGAAGTCTAATATCTTTTGTTGCCAGTAAGAGTGGTTGGTAAACCTTTATTAATATTATGTTCCAATTATGCCTACTAACTTGATCTTACATCAGTCCCAATTAAGCATTATTTTTTTGACTATTTACAGAATTAATCTCTGATAACATGGATGTAAACCACAGCTCTGGTATACATCAGGTGGCTCAAGTACATAAACAAACTTAACATATCTTTGTTATCTGAATAAGCCTAACTAAAATGTGTCACTAAATTCAAAAATGAATCAGCACAAACTTTGATAGCACTGAGGAGCGGATTTCTGGAAGGAAATCAAATAATGTTTAAAATTTCCCAATTTTGTGTATTTAAATGGTTTTTCACATCAAGATTAACTAAATAGAGAAAAACAAAATAAAACAAAACAATAAGGCTAATCCATGATTTTGAATTTTTTTTCTCCCCATTTACTGCCGGCAGTGGTTGCCCTTCTAGTGCACATGAGTCATCTTAACATTTTTTGATGATCTTCAGCCAACGGCTATGTCATAAAAAGCCACAGTTATTATTTTGATTGGCCTTCCTTGTTATTTTTAAACAGAGAGTGCCTTCAACTGAGATTGTGAAGCAGTGGTTAAACAAAAGCATGAAGAAAAAAGAAAAAAGAAAGGATCTGGTTTCATTTAAAGCAAACACATATTTGGCAAAAAAATGCACTGGTTTAATAAATGCATTTATACAGTCACAGTCTTTGTAATTTTAAAGACATCTTCCAAAACGTACTGAACACATCACCACAAAAATGGTCAGATTCAAAGCAATTTACAAGAGAATTGCATGAAGTACAACTTTATCTTTTGAATGGATATATCCTTGCCATAATTTATTTGGGGATCTTCGATGAGATTATTTGTTTAAATCAACACATGTTGCAATTCAATAAACACAAAACCAAAGTTAAAATAAGAGATTATAACATACTAGACATTAAGCCCGTTACAATAACGGGCGCTAGAATAGTAGTGCATAAACATTAGTATGAACAGTCTATATTAAATGGCAAAGACCGTCTATTTTCTGTTACAGTAATACTGGCTTGTATGTGGCTGTAATATGCATCACTGTATTGTGTGCCTTTAATTTTCTCTCACAGTAATACATCTCTCAAGCAAGTATTTTAATCTGTGCTGGCATGCAGCTGATTATTGTATGTAATACAGCAACGGATTTTACGTGCGCGAAAATAAATCTACTTTTAAAAGTCATCCTATTGTAATATCAAGAAAATTCGTATATTTAGGAAAACACTTTACACTTTACCGGGCCAAATTTGTTAATCACAAATCTGACATCCTCAGAGTGAACAACAAACACTAATCCCACCTCTTTGGGGAAGCTGGTCTCCACGTCTCAGTACCCGATTGGATTTTTCGTGCGTTATGTTTTAGGTCTTACCTCATTTACCTAAATCCGAAATGGATCGGCCGCGCGATATTTTACAGGTCCCGCCCTCTCTGTCTTGTGTGATGTGTCAGGCAGCCTTTGAAGCATCGCACCATGCCCCACGCATGCGCACTTCACCAGAAGACACACACACACGGACACATGGACACACACAGGGATTTTATTAAAGAGGATAGGTGGAACAGTAGCAATCCATGTATGTTCAAAAACTACTAAAAATTCATATTTACCATTTTAATCACAATTTACAAAATATTTTGCTGATGCTTTACTGGAAAGTCCAAATTCCTATTCAGTGCCTGATAAAAGAGTACATGGTCCCTCAAATTTCTGATTCAATACACAGATCTTTGGGTTTGTGTAAATTTTTGTGTAAATACAAAGACCCAATGCGGCAAAGAAACATAACAAAGACAAGAAGGTCTTTTACTGCATGCTATTTTTGGGCACTTTCTCCATAGAAATTTGTAAGAATTTAGTAGGTTATCTGCAACTTCAATGTTCACACTAAAACTTATCAGCATCATCTTCAGTGCTGTTAATTGATACAAAACGTGCATCTCATAGAAATAGTGTAAGGATTCAAACCTTGTTATGATCAGGTGCTCCATTTAATTTTTTCTGAGTTATTCCATTTAATTTTTTCTGAGTTATCCCAGAAAAACTGTAATTTAAAAAATCCTACTAGAGTTCTGAAAGCTTAGGAGTTCAAATTTAAAATTTAGAATTCATGTTTAATTAATTTTAACAATTGCATTCTTCGTAATGGCCTTTTGTTTTCTGAAAAGCCCCACCATTATGTGATCTTGTTTGTTGCTAGGGAGAGTCAACCGTAAATATGCAGGGCATGACATCACCAGATTTTTCGGCTTCATGCAATTCTTGGTTGTCCAAGATTGTGGATATCTTAAACATTTCTCTCACCCTTTCTCTGTTGTTTAATATCCTGGCCGTAAACATTTATTTAGAATCTACCTAACTGTGAATTTTGCCTTGGTTTGATAGTTCAACTTTCTGGTTCTAAACTCTTGCTTGTTTTTACAGTGGTTTATCATCTGGTATTTTATTTTTACATCACTGTCGCTTCTAACAATATATTCCATACAATGTGAAATAAAAACCATGGTGTTGCATTGACAAGATAAGCAAATTTGTCATGGAATTAAAAATATGTAACCAGCAGAACCACATTAAATCTACAGGACATACTCTTCATTAAGTGTAAAGCTAGCCATGGCATTTTGATTGCTAATCCATCCCTAATATATTTCAAGGCTGCCTGGGGACAAAGCCTATCCTAATAGCGCTGGGTAAAAAGTAGAAATCAACCATGAATAGGGTGCCAGTCTATGGTAGGGTGCAGTCCCACATTCCATTCCACATCCCAGCACACTTCCATACTTATTCATACTGGAGTTTAAAATGCATACTGCTGGGATGATTTAAAATGCATACTTTTGAGATGAGTAACTTTTTATTAGAATCATGCAATTTAAAAACTTTTTTCAGTCCAATTTATTAATAAAAATGTTTTGCTTCTTTAGACTTAATAGAGTTTATCACAAGTTTCACACGCCCTAGCCCCTCATATTTGCCTTTACTATCTGGCAGTAGTATTTAAGCAGCAATCATGTGCTGAAAGAACCTGGGAAAATAAAGTGATTGTCTCCCCTTTACAGTTGGTACTAATATGTGTTTTTGGCGATCTTGTCAGTGTGGGAAACAGGCCGGACACAGACAGGCAGACATCGTTTTGTCACCCAACACACGTTTATTTACAGATTACTATTTACAAGGTGCACACACAACCCAGTGCCGCAGCACCAATCACCCTCAGTCCAGGCCCTCAACACAATGTCTTTCTCTTCTCCTGACCTCCTCCACTCCCCTCCTCTCCTCCGAGCTCCGTCCTCTTCCACCCAACTCCAGCCATCGAATGGAGGGAGGCAGCCCCTTTTATACACACCCGGATGTGCTCCAGGTGTCTTCCGATGGGGTTCCGTCGGCACTCCCCAGTGAGGCGGAAGTACCAGCTCTGCACCCGGGGTGTCCCTGATCCTCTTCCCCCCATCACTTCCGGGTGTGGCTGAAGTGCTGAGGTCCAGGGCTCCGTAGGCATCAGGGCGCCCCCTGGTGGTGACCACGGGCCCCTACAGGGCTGAGCTTCAAAGCTCTGTACCCGTGGTCCCCAAAGCAACAAGGGCGGTCGCCCCCTTGTGGTCTGGAGGAGGTGTAAGCCCTCCTCCGGTCGTCTTGGGCGTCCCGGCTGGGTACCACCCCCAGCCGCGTGCCACATTAGATAGCACTTGACCACTTTAAAAACTGGGTACATATGCACTTGTTGCCAGATTGTGATTGGATCACTTTAATGATATTCAGAGGTGGTCAGAAACTGATAGCAAACATATCTAAAACAAGTATAAATGCAGATGCAATTTCTGCTTACATATAATAACCATCAAAGTAAAAATTGATTTGAATTTTTTACGGGGAAGGTGACAATGAATCTCTATATTTTTTATGCATTTGTAATCTGACTAAATTAAATCTGGATGTAATTCAAACCCAAATCACATGTTAATACCAGATGTAAAGGAGACTAATTTTAAATACACACAATACGATTAAATTCTTATTTGCATATGTGCCATAGACTAGTGACTGCAGCAATATGCCAGCAACAGACAAATATGAATATAACATTACACAGAATGCAATATATATGGAAGCAATGCATGAGTGGCAGTAAAGTAGAGTTTTTGTGCATTGAAACTGTTCTAGTAGTAAGAGTACTTATGATCCTATAATATTTGACAGAGCGAAGGAGGGAGAAAGGTTTCTGTGCAGGATGGTGAATAATTTTAAAAATATAGTTTTGCCTGTTTAATTAGTAATAATTGTAATATTAGTATTGTCATATATACTGATTTATGAGAAATTCTTAAGTTGCATATCTGTCAAACTTGCAATATGTTGTCGCTGTCTGTCACTATGATAAATAAGAATGCATTAAATACAGAACTTCACTTTTTTCCATCCATCCATTCATCTATCAATCTTGTTAACATACTTATCTAAAGCAGGATTGCGAGGCAACTGGATCCTATCCTAGCAATCATTGGGCATAAGGTAGGAACAACAACTGAACAAGGCACCTGCCCATCACAGGTCCATTATAAGCCCATCATACAGACACACACGCTCACACACTAGGGGGAATTTAGCAATGTCAATTCACTTAACCTGCATGTATTTAGACTGTGAAAAGAAATTTCACACAAGGCACATCTTACCTGATGTACTCCTTGCTCCTTTTTATATGCTTTCATTTCTTGAAACACTGTTGGAGTTATGGAAACCATAAGTCTATTTACATCTGGCATGAAACAACTATTAATTAGACAGTCATGTTCTGTTGTGCTGCAGTGGAAGACAGCAAATATTATATATGTTCTGAACAGAAGGCAGCCGTGTGCCAGAAATATTCAATGCCAATTTTCATATTTACTTGTTCATTTCTCTGCTTTTGTGAGTTATTTGTTTTAGCAATTTATTTATAACATGTTTTTGGATTCTGTCCTTTGTCAGTCAGTTTGAAATAATTTATTATGCTGTGTTTTCTGTGTTATTTTGACCTTTGTCTATTTTGACTTGCTGAAATTATTAAACTTATTTATGTTTTAACCCACAATGGACTGGAAATTTGTCAAGAGATGCTTCCTGCTTAACATCCAGTGCTGTTGGGTTAGGTTCCTGGCCAAGCAGTAATTATTAGAAGCTGATGTTAGAAGTCCGCTGTGAGCAAGCAACATGTCTGATTATGAGATTGTTAGTTAATATTTTTCAACTAGCCTTGGTAAAATAAAGATATAAATCAATTCTTTCAGTAAAAAATTATTTTTCTTCAGGTGAGGATTGTGTTTTGGCAACATGCAACCACAAGTCATCAACAGAGTTAGGGATCAGGGAAACAATATTTCATAGATGGAAAATAATACATTGAAAATTAATCTAAGCAATGTCATTATACTTATGTATGTAAAAATCAAGTCAGCGGTCAAAAATATGAAGACATAAAAAATGGTAGCCAGTCTGAAAGAACACACCTATTCAGCACTTACTATTTAAAATTATCTGAAACTATATCTGCAAATTTAGCTTTAATAATATATATGTTACATTTTTTAACCTAAGATGGTACATTAAGTATTTTTGTTTCTGTTAGGGCTGGAGGTGAAGCATCAATACTATTTGAGTATTTTACAAGTATACTAGAGAGAAATAAAAAAAAAATTCTCCCTAAATAAAAACCCTGCATTTTTCAATGCATTTTCATTAGTTCTACACACAAACTACAGACAGTATGCATGACACTGGGAAAAATATATATATATACACAACGGGGAAAATAAATATTGAACGCGCCAACGTTTTCTCAGTAAATATACTTCTAATGGGGCTATTGACATGAAATTTACACCAAATATCAGTACCAATCCAAGTAATCTACACATACAAAGAAATCAAAACAAGTAAGTCCATAAATTAAGTGTAATAAAATGAAATGACACAGATTTGCCCCCTATCAGTGCAAATTAATATCAGGTGGTTTAGTCCAAATTGATGGCCTATAAAAAAGGTTTCTCATTACCAAGGTGTCACACAAGAAGCATCTCATGATGGGTAAAAGCAAAGAGCTCTCTCAAGACCTTCACAACCTTATTGTTGCAAAACATACTGATGGCATTGATTACAGACGTATGTGTAAACTTCGGAAGGTTCCAGTGAGCACCGTTGAGGTCATAAGCCGGAAGTGGAATGAACAGCATTTCACCATAAACTAGCCACGACCGGGTGCTCCTCGCAAGATTTCTGACAGATGAGTCAAAAGAATAACCAGAAGAATTGTCCAAGAGCCCAGGACCACTCGCAGATAGCTTCAGAAAGACCTGTAATCAGCAGGTACAGTTGTATCAAAGAAAACAATAAGTAATGCACTCAACTGCCATGGCTTCTATGCACGCTCACTGCGCAAGACTCTACTACTAAAGAAAAAACATGTTGAAGCTCGTTTAAAGTTTGCTGCACAACATCTGGATAAGTCAATGAAACACTGGGAGAATATAGTCTGGTCAGATGAGACCAAAATTGAACTCTTTGGATGTCATTGCACACACCATGTTTGGAAGAGAAATGGCACTGCACATCACCCCAAAAACAGTGAAGTTTGGAGGTGGGACAACATGGAGAAATGTGTCGGGACATCTTGATAAGAATCTGCTGCAATCTACCAGGATATTGAAGATAAAACGAGGGTGGACATTTCAGTAAGACAAAGATCCCAAACACACAGCCAAGGAAACTCTCAATTTGTTTCAGAGAAAGAAAATAAAGCTGCTAGAATGGTCCAGTCAATCACATGACTTGAATCCAATTGAAAATCTATGGAAAGAACTGAATATCAGAGTTCAAAGAAAAGGCCCCCAGAACCTTCAAGATTTGAAGACAGTTTTTTGTAGAATGGGTCAAAATCACACCTGAGCAATGTAGGAGGCGTGTTGAAGCTGTCATTACCAACAAAGGCTTTTCTAAGTTTTAAATAAATTTCAGTAAGCACGTTCAATACTTATTCCCTGTGTCATTCAAACTTTATTACATATTACTTAATTTATGGACTTATCTGTTTTGATTTCTTTCTTTCTATATGTGGTACAGACAATGAGCCCCAAATAGGGCGAAACACGTGTTGTATAATTTTTGTATTATGTGACAGGTACTCTATAACATACCTATGTTCCGCTTTGCGCAAATGAGAGGGCATGGTAGAAATTTGCCAAATGGCTGACCAACCAAAACTGTTACCTGGTAGGAGAACACCTAAAAACTGGATTGCGATTCATATATATACATACACATACACACACACAAGGGAGAAAGCCAAACCTGTGAGACTGTAGTCAAACCCAGCCCCTATGTCTCAGGTGTGCTTTTTTGTTTACAACATAGATCTACCATCTTAAATAAGTTCCCAAATCAAGCATGCTTATTGATATTACAGATTAGAAAATTGAATAAAACTCCAGCTTGTTTTCCCCAAACGCAAGTCTTGAACTGTTTTTCACTCACACATCAGTCAGTTAACTTTTAAGAATCAGCCACTCAGAAAAAATTAAAATGAGTAACGGCAAACAATAAATAAGCTAATAAATTAAAAAATAATATCTGACAAAGGTTTTAGATTTTGGCTGTGTACAGGTCAGGAGTTGAAAGCTGGCTCCTGTCCAATTGCCAAAGGGGCCAATAGATAGCAGATGGGTCCAAAAAAGAAAACATAGTTAAACTACTGGCAGCTTTTTCAACGTTTAATTAAGATCCAAAGAAAAGATCCAGAATAAAAAGATTTAAATAAAGATAGATTTTCCTTTTATTCCATTGTTGAACCCCATCCAGGACTGGTTCCTGCCTTTAAGCCTAACACAGAAGGGACAGGTTCTGGCTCTCTGCAAATCAGGAACTGAATTAAGCAGATTAAATAAACAGATGTTTTCAGTGTTTAACATCAAGCCAAATTTAGGTATTGGCATAATACAATTTAAACAGTTTAATTTGATCCTCTTTTCAGTCATTGGGTAACCGATGTTATATAGTACTTGAAATTGGAAAAAGTTAAATACTCACTTAGAGGATCTGTGTAAAACTTTTTTAAAACCTGGCAGGATCTAATTAATGATATTTTAGAATAAGCATTTAAATTAAGGAAGCGGATTCTCTTCTTCTTTTTATTCTATTTATTTACTTACTTATCATTTCTACTATTAAAGTTTCAGTATGTCAGCCTAGCTCCCTTTCTCATGGGGGGATGACATGATTTGAACCTACTTGTGTAAAATTTGACTTGCATGTATGGAATTTTGTTTGATTTTAATAAATTCAAGAAAATGTTATAAAAAAAAAAAACAAAAAACAAACTTGATCCTAAAATGCTGGATATGCCTATGTAAATCCAATGATACACTGAGTGCAAGTCAAACACTTGAACAGTGAAAGCTTCACTGCTACACAGGAAGTCAAAGATTAACCAGGGGAAAATATATTGGTAATGTAAATCTGCAAATATATAAACATATGGACAGTGAAAGGCTGAAATCCAGATCACTATCTGCTAAGCTTTCCTAATGAAAACACTTCTGTTTGTTAACAGACCTTGTTTCCCATGTTTTCAATCCCCCACTGTGTTGTAACCTGCAGTGTTTTGAAATTCTATACAGTTTTGCACTGGCAGGACATACTTATGAGATGAACTGAAAAGCAGCCTCCTGCTGTTACTGAAAGCCACATTAAGTATTGTCACATGACTTGGTTCATGTCAGCTAATGATGATTCATTTAGGCAAATGAATATCTATGGTCTTAGGGAGAATACATTTACCACCCATCCCATAAAAAATACCATCAAAAACTACTGAAATTATTCAGAATATAAAAACTTGTATTAAAAAACCAACATGAATGTGTTGCGGTTAACAACTCATCAAAATACACTGACAGATAAAACTTACAATTACTTATGATTATCTTTATGACTACTATAAACTCACAATTTACAGTGCACATCTCAATTGACAGATACTAATATGCTTACTAAACAGTGATGCTGTAATAATCTGGAAATTACTGCAAATCTGAAGGCTACCAGATTGTTAAACAAGAACCATTTCATTCATTTCTTGTTTAGTTACAATTTTCCCTGTGCAGTGAGCCCACTGTGATTACATTGTTTTGTAAGCAGAAATCAATTAGAATAAAATGGCAATTTTATTTATATTTGTACAAATTATGTACATTTGACATGAAAAGTACAACATATATATCCAAAGAAAAACCCATACAGCCACTGACAGGAGAAAACATAACATTGACACAGAAAGTGTCTGCAAATATGCATGTTTTACAGAGTTAAACCAATAAAAGATTAATATGTATTTAAAATATTAGATGGTTTGTGTTATGGATGATTTCAACACTATTTGTTAATAATTAAATAGCAGTAATTTGAAAAAATATATTTGGTCATACCTAAACCGTAAGACATAAACTAATATTGTGCAACAGAAAGTTACATTAGGCAAGGGCTGCCATTTTCATGAGAAACTCTGTGTAGGTTTTAAAGTTAAAAGTAAATGTGTTTCAAAAGATACTATGTGCATATTGGTTTATTATTTAGATTTTAATTAGGGGGGCATTGCCCCCTGCTTGCTTCGCTCGCCAACCCCCCGGCCTGTGCTAAATGCCAGCCACTTCACATCTCTGCTGCTCGTTTATGTGGATTTCACTTCACCAAACAACAAATCTTTTAATTCTCGCAGATACGCCTCTTCATTGGGAAGAAACACAACTTTTCCCTGATGGCAACACGAATTGGACAATCTACAAGTCTCCGACTTAATGGTTAAATCCGAACAATATCTGCATACTTCTGTCATATCACCTATGTCCATATATTCAATCTCTTTTCGTTGTTCCGTTATTTCACTGCATAATATTTTCCGTTTGTTAGCGCTAATGCGATCTTTATTATCATTTTTTTGAGACTTTCGAAATGTAGTACTTTCATCATCTGTAACCTGCTCTGCATGTGTATCGCGCCAACATTTTTGAACTTCTTTACGACGTTCTACTTTGTCATCTACTCTGTCTTTTATTTCCGGCCCCGGGTGTGGTTAAATCTCTTGCACAAAGTCTCATCTCACGTGACTTGAAATTGTCTTATATAGAAATCCAAGAAAACTTCTTTGTGCATGTTTTAGATTAATTTCATGTAAAGTGCGATACTTTTGGACATATGGATTTGTATCCATTATTGGCTATAGAATTTCTAATATATCCGATCGTTTAACTCTTTTCATTCTATGTTACACTGCTTCTCAGTGATCATAATTATAAACCTGACCGAATTGTGTTTTCTTTGAAATGAAACTTTTAGTAGCTTTAATTGTTGCGGGACCACAGATTCTTATAGCGTATGGTCCCAAATTTTGTAAATCTACTTTCTGAGCATTGATTGATGCGAACACAAACAGATTATTGTAGATTCGGATATTTTGCCTGTAGTGTTTGTGGATTTCAATTTTGCCAAATAACAAATCTTTTATTTCTCGTGGATACGCCTCTTCATTGGGAAGAAACACTACTTTTCCTTGATGGCAACATAAATTAGACAATCTACAAGTCTCAGACTTAAACTTTAAAACCGAACAATATGTCATATCACCTATGTTCATATATTCAATCTCTTTTCGCTGTTCCATTATTTCACCGAGTAATAATTTCCGTTTGGCTGCACTAATGCAATCTTTACTATCATTTTTTTGAACACACAGATGTTCCTGTAGCGGCCCACTTCAACAGCCATGGACACTGTGAGAGGGACTTTAAAGTCACAGTGCTAATGGGCAACTTCAAAACAAAGCGAAAGAAAAGAATAGGAAGTTAAACTCATACTAAAATTTAATACATTATAACATGGATTGAATAGAGACAAGAGTTTTATGGCCAGATATGAGGTTTGTTTACATCTCTCAGAATGACAGACAACCTGTCTACAGATCCACATTGTTTTGAAAAAACTCATTGCAAACTTCTAAAGACTTTGTTGGACAGTTATCTTATCCAGAGATCTTGACAATACATTGTTCTTTTCTCTCTTGTTAAATTAACCCTAGCCTGAATGAATCTATTAATTTTTTACATTTAAAATTTCTCATTTTACCAGATTTACCACTGTTGTTTCTTGTCCTAGAGTGTGTATATAAACATAGGGAACTCCAGTGTCTGTATTACATCTTGCCTGTAGAAGGGGCCTGAGTTGCCTCGAAAGCTTGCATATTGTAATCTTTTTAGTTAGCCAATAAAAGATAGATAGATAGATAGATAGATAGATAGATAGATAGATAGATAGATAGATAGATAGATAGATAGATAGATAGATAGATAGATAGATAGATAGATAGATAGATAGATAGATAGATAGATAGATAGATAGATACTTTATTAATCCCAATGGGAAATTCAGTGTCATTTTGCTTGGCTTTTCTCTACATTCATAATGGCTAACACAGTACAACACCCTAGTACTATTTTAAAATTAAAAGCTTATTGTAAACAGTCTACATTCTCTTACTTTGGAGCTAAAATGGGCAATTTAATAAATTCATACTGAAAATTTGTTAATAGTTTATTCATCAAGTCAGCACAATTTTGATAAATAGTAATTTCTTACTTACAAAGTACACTGATTAAAAAAAAGAATCAAAACAGAACAAAATAAACCTTCCAAACTTATAATGTACTGTACATAGTAGGTTTTGAAAATTGATTGCTAAACAGATAATCCATGTCACTGCAAATACTATTTATTCTGATTTCTCATAACTGCCATGTCCCCTAATCAAAGCAGCTTATATCTGTGTGGCTTTTGTATCCACCAGCTCAATACATCTGCTTTCTGAGCACATTTTAATTTTAGAAGAATTTGTGGAAGAAAGAATTTACATTCTTGGTACTAGTGTGTTAAAGACACTAGCTTTAACTGCAGTTCATCATAGCACATGCAGACTCACGTTCACCATGAAGATTTAGAATTTCAAATCACACAAGCAAAATTTCAATAATTCAATTGATTTTTCAATAAAACAGGCAGGCTGTGCAACAAAATGGTAAAGGTGTAAAACTGCAAGTTCAAGTCATGCTCTTGTGGCTCACACTGTGTCCCTTAACCTATTAATACTAATAGTGTTAAAGAAGTGGTATGACTCTACCTGGACAGCCATTTCACAAAGAGTTCACCATAAAAATGCACTAAATAATGATGAAAAGGCAAGACAAGTATATCAAAGAAATATATAAATAAATGCTAAAAGAGTAAAACAGTCAACCTAAGAACAATGCATGGGAAGATGATGGAGTGTCTAACATTTATTAACACAAAAGCACAGAATAAGTAGAATATTACTAATATTCCCCAAAGTGAAAAATTATGAAGAGAATAAATAAAAAGAAAAACATGATTCAAAAAAAGTTTCTGAACTTGTTAAAATAAATGTTGGCTAGACATGTAAGAAATAATTTTACTGCACTGTGTACCTCTGACAATACTGCTACTATTAAAAACAAGAAACTTAGAAAGTAAAACTCCTTGAAAAGCAAGGCTTAATGAAGAAAATGTTTTAGAAAGCCATTAATCCATTATGAAATCCTATTAATCCTTCTCAGGATCACGGGGGTCAAAGCATAAGCCAGCAGCACTGGCTGTTGATCAAGAGCCAACAATGAAATGAGTTCCAGCCTCTCACAAGGCACACTCACTTACACTAGGCCTAATTATGCATCACCAACTAACCTATCACGCAGAGTAAAACCACTGATGTTAAATTAACACATTTAAGTGTATATATTGGTCTACTATTTCCATATATTTTATATATATATATATATATATATATATATATATATATATATATATATATATACACACACACTTGTCTAGGATTAGTTTAACATTGTAAGAGTTAATTTAACACTGGTCATTATCCTGTGCACTTCTGGGGATGTGAGATGACACCCGGAATACCTGGATAGAAATCTCCACAGGCACAGTGGAGACCTGGAAACTTGCAATATTCAAATCAAGTCTTTTAGAGTTGTGAGGCAAAAGTGATAACCACTGGGCCTCCAAAAATAAAATTAATTTTCTTAAATACTTTCAGGAAACAAGGTAAAGGTTATTCCCACATAGAAAAAAATGCATAAGATTGGTAGAAGCATAATATGTTAGCTATATAGCCCTCATTAGGAGTTGCTGGGAAAACAAAGTACACAAAAATCTTTTATAGATAGAACAGAGACAATCTAATATAGATTAAAAATATATTTGTTTATGCCTTTTAATTTTGTTTTTTCCTTTTTTTTTAACTTTCAACCAGTCTTGGATAAAGTTTATCATTTCATCAGAGCAAACTTTAAAATATCAATGAATTATAATAGATCTGCACATTAGTTATAGCTCTGTATAAGCAGAGAAATAAAAAGTACCTCAGCTTGCTCACTCTGTCACTAAAATCATCCAAAAAGAACAGAGCAAATTAATACTTTTTATATCTATTTTTAGGAAACAGTCAGACAGTGAGTCAGAGTGGAGGAGTGAACAAAACACTTTGCGTTGTAAACCCAAGTCCTTTGCCACGACATCACACTGCCTACTTCCCCATAAGACTGCAAAATGCTGCTTTTTATAAATTTGTGTCATAAGAATAACAGCTACTGCATAATACAAGGAACCTCCAGATACGACAAGAACTTTAACATTTTTATTTCATGAGTTAACTCCATGTCCAGAACTGCAGTAAGTGAAGGTTACAAAATCAATCACATAATTGGGGGAATGTTATAGAGATATGGTAATGGGTGACATGCAGGAGTTCAGAAGTCTGACAGCTTAGGGAAAGAAGCTGTTGTAAAACCTGGTTGTGCTGGTCGTAATTCTACTGATGGCAGGAGCTCAAACAGTATGTGTGACAACTGAGAGACGTCTTTCAAAATGGAGAAGTCTCTATTCAGACAGCATGTCTGAAAAATGTTCTGGATCGAGGAGAGGGAACCCCCTATGATCCTCTCATCTGTCCTCACTACGCACTGCAGAATCTTGTGCTCATGGGCTTTACTATTCCCAAATCACACAGTAATACAGTTTGTCACAACACTCTCCACAGTTCCTCTGTAATAGGTAGTAAAAATGGGTTGTGGCAAGCAGATTCTCTTCAGTCTCCACAGAAAAAAAAGGTGTTGTGACTTTCTGACAACACAGTTGGTATTGATTGTCCAGGAGAAGTCATCAGAAATATACACACAAAGAAACTTGTTGCTACTGATTCTCGCCACAGTAGAGCCATTGATGAGCAGTTGAGAATAGTCAGTCGATGTTCACCTGAACATGACAAGCATCTATTTTGTCTTATCGACATTTAGGGACAGATTATTTTCACTGAACCACCTCACTAGATGTTCACCCTCTTCTCTGGAGGATGTGCCATCATCGCTGCTGATGAAGCCAACTATGGTTGTATCATCCGCAAACCTGACGATGACTTTGCAGTGCAGTCATTGGTGAGCAGGTGAGCCTGATGGTATTTCATGTTCTGCTGCCAATTAAACCATTTAAGCAGATTACCGTACTGATTGTGCTGTGATCTGTATTGAAATAAGTAATAACCTCATAAATGTTGTTTACCAAAACAAATTATACTTCAAAGTACAGAATATAACAGTGATTAACACCTTATGTGCAACAGACAAGAGGTTGATCTAAATGGCTACTTGAACAATATTTCATAGTAACACAAGGGCTTAGATGCATTCTGAATGCAATCCACTCCATTTTTACTTGGAAGGGGCTAGGAATCTGAAGGGTTCTGACTGGTTTTGGTTCTGAAGAGCAGCAGATTTTTGTTACCCTGAAATTTCTTAATTACAGCCAATTCTTGCTCAGGTGAAAGTTTTGTACTTCATTTCATTTAACTTGACTGCTAAGACTCCTAACCAATAACTGATTAATAAGTTGTTTTCACTGTTTTAAATTAGAACAGTTTTGATTATGATAGGCTAGGGGTGGGCAAAGTCAGTCCTGAAGGGCAGCAGTGGCTGAAGTTTTTTTTGTTCCAACCCAGTTGCTTAATTAGAAAACAGTCCTTGGCAATAATTTCATTTCATGGCATGCTAGTGCTTTAACTCTGCCATGTCAGGTCATTCTAATATCCTAGATTTTTTTCCCTTTCTAAGGATACCATCCAAATGATCTGAAGCAGTGGTTCTCAACATCAGTCCTGGGGGCCCACTGTGGTTTCAGGTTTTTGTTCCAACCAGATTCATAATCAGTGACAACACCTGATAACACTGATCTCAATTAATTAGCTGGTATTTTTTTTCTCTTCTCTTATTCTACATTAAGAAAGCACCGCAGCATGTTTTACATTTATAATACATTTAGGAATATTTCTGCTTTTGCTATAGATTTAAATGCTTAACAACCTTTTGTTGATTTCATTCTATTTTGCCCTTTCTCTGTGCAGTTTGCTCCCTTCATTGTATCTTAGTAATGACAACCAGCAGAGCAGACAGCCAGGCAAACAGAACTGAAGCATGAAAGGCTGCAACTACTTCAGCGTTAGACCCACTAATTAGAAAATAATGAATTAATTAAACAATTAGAACACCTGGCAAAAAATTGAATGAAAATCAAGATGAAAATATTGTTAAAAAGAAAACAAAAATACATTTTTCCATTATAACTGCTTGGAACATTTTAATATATATATATATATATATATATACATATATATATATATATATATATATATATATATATATATATATATATATATATATATATATGAATGGAAGAGAAGGTCTGTGATACGGTTTGCATATTTGCAGTTGGAGATCCACAAAGGGAGAAAAAACGAATCACGTATCATAAAATAGTTTTATTCCTGAGCTTTCAACCCCTGTCAGGGGTCTTCATCAGAGGATAATGCTTAGACTTACAAGAATCAAAGGCAATATATAGCAACACATTCAGTGGGGGGGTGGGTGGAGGTGACTAAGTCAGTATGATCAAAGGGGGGGGGGGGTGTATCGTTAAATTAAAGTGCATATGTCCTTCTTAAATTGGCATATGCTGGGTTTATGTCCAAGTGTCTGTTGATGGCATTTTCATCTGATAGCCAAGACTCGGCCAACTCTCTGGCGCTTTTTGTACTGGCCTTAAATTTTACTTTCACGTTGTCCCAGTTGAATGTGTGCCCTGTCGATTTAGTATGTGCATATATCAAAGATAGTGCGTCCTTTCTTCTGACGGCGTTGCGATGTTCCTGTACACGTGTTGAGATTTTTTTTGACGTTTGTCCTATGTATACAGCTGAGCAAGAATTGCATGGAATACTATAAACTGCGTTTCGTGTTTCGGCTGTCGATTTCTTGTTTTTAGCATTAAACAGGACCATGCGCAGATTGTTGGTGGGTTTATGTGCTATTTTGATGCCCCACTTGGTCAGGGTGCGTGCCGTGCCTTCTGACACATTATGGTGATACGGGAGTGAATGCCAGGTGGGGTGGGGGTTCTGATTTACGTCGCTTGTATGCTGATTCCTTTGGCGCCTGCTATGTAGACTCCGATTAATGAATGATTTTGAGTATCCGTTCGAGGTGAAAAGTTGAAACAGATAGCGTCTCTCATTAATTTTTGTTTCCTTGGTATTACAATGCGTGTGGACTCGTTTAAATAGGGTTTTCACGCAGCTCCGTTTATGAGATACCGGGTGATTGCTGGCGAAGTGTAGAATCTTGTCTGCGTGGCATTGTTTGCGGTAAACACTTGTGGTCAGGGTGGCGTCACTATTTCTTTTGATGTAAATGTCCAGGAAATTGATGTGTCGATTATTTTCTTTTTCCATTGTGAACTGGATTGCAGGGAATATTGTGCAATGCATTAGACGATGGGAAACTTCGGCAATCCGTGAAGCGCACAGCTATGAAAAACTCTTCTTCCTCCACAGTTGCATCAGGCACGATGTAACTCCGAGATGCCTACGATTCAAGCCACCAACAAACACCCCGAAAATGTCAACCATCATGCAACAGTTTACTAAACGAGTTTTGTATGAACTTATCACGGAAACACACCGCCAACGAAACTTTTACCGATCTGTAATTATGGAGCAACACGCTAAACTAATCACAACATGTGGACAAACGGTTACGGAGGAATGGACTAAAAGGATCCAGGACACCGCTTCCAAAAACTGTATTTCTAAACGAAATACACTCAACAAAAAATGGGGTAAACTCACTGGAAATCAATATATGAACAACCCCCAACCCGGAGTACACAACCTATCCAAAAGACGGCTCTCCACCACAGAACACAATATTCTCTCCAGAGGATTAAAATTCAATTATAAGGACACATCTAACATGAACTTCCTCGGTTCGTTAGAACATATCTTAGCAACTGAAAAAATACCAACAGAACAGGCACAAGAAATAAGATGCAACGTCGCCAGCCAGCTACACACAAGACAACCAACCACACGTATTCTGGCAAGTGAACAGAAAGCTTTAAGATCTTTACGGAATGACAACAGCATTATTATTACACCAGCTGACAAAGGAGGCGCAACTGTTATCCTAGACAGAGAACAGTACGCCACAGCTATGGCAGAAATGCTTTCGGACACTAATACTTATCAACAGCTTAATAACGACCTAACAAAAACCACACAGAATAAAATAAACTATACGCTGACCAAACTCCGAAATGGTAACCGCCTGGATGTACAGAACTTTCACAAAATGAAATCCAATGATGCTAACTGCCCGGAATTTTATGGACTCCCAAAAATACACAAAACACCACTAAAATACAGACCAGTGGTTAGCCTAATAGGCGGACCATCATACAACTTGTCAAAAAGACTTTTCCAACTACTTAAACATTTAACGGACGACTCAGATTATTCTGTCAACAGCGCGGAGTCGGCATTACAGCGCTTGAATGACGTATCCATCGCCGAGGACGAGATCATGGTCTCGTTTGATGTTATATCGCTATACACCATGATCCCGATCCAACTGGCCACAGAAACATTATTAATGAAACTGGATAGTCACCCCACCATAGAGACAAGAACCAAACTGTCCATCAAAGACTTAATGCACCTAATATCACTTTGCCAAAAAACGCACTTTCATTTCAACGGCAAGTAGTACACACAGAAAGAAGGCATGCCGATGGGATCACCGTTATCTGGACTCCTAGCTGAACTGGTAATGCAACGATTTGAAAACATAGCTTTATCCCAGATTACACCCAAAATTTGGATACGCTATGTAGACGACACATTCGTCATATTAAGAAAGAACCAGCTGAATGAATTCTTCAATCATATTAACACAATATTCCCTGCAATCCAGTTCACAATGAAAAAAGAAAATAATCGACACATCAATTTCCTGGACATTTACATCAAAAGAAATAGTGACGCCACCCTGACCACAAGTGTTTACCGCAAACAATGCCACGCAGACAAGATTCTACACTTCGCCAGCAATCACCCGGTATCTCATAAACGGAGCTGCGTGAAAACCCTATTTAAACGAGTCCACACGCATTGTAATACCAAGGAAACAAAAATTAATGAGAGACGCTATCTGTTTCAACTTTTCACCTCGAACGGATACTCAAAATCATTCATTAATCAGAGTCTACACAGCAGGCGCCAAAGGAATCAGCATACAAGCGACGTAAATCAGAACCCCCACCCCACCTGGCATTCACTCCCGTACCACCATAATGTGTCAGAAGGCACGGCACGCACCCTGACCAAGTGGGGCATCAAAATAGCACATAAACCCACCAACAATCTGCGCATGGTACTGTTTAATGCTAAAAACAAGAAATCGACAGCCGAAACACGAAACGCAGTTTATAGTATTCCATGCAATTCTTGCTCAGCTGTATACATAGGACAAACGTCAAAAAAAATCTCAACACGTGTACAGGAACATCGCAACGCCGTCAGAAGAAAGGACGCACTATCCTTGATATATGCACATACTAAATCGACAGGACACACATTCAACTGGGACAACGTGAAAGTAAAATTTAAGGCCAGTACAAAAAGCGCCAGAGAGTTGGCCGAGTCTTGGCTATCAGATGAAAATGCCATCAACAGACACTTGGACATAAACCCAGCATATGCCAACTTAAGAAGGACATATGCACTTTAATTTAACGATACACCCCCCCCCCCCTTTGATCATACTGACTTAGTCATCTCCACCCACCCCCCCCCCACTGTTGCTATATATTGCCTTTGATTCTTGTAAGTCTAAGCATTATCCTCTGATGAAGACCCCTGACAGGGGTTGAAAGCTCAGGAATAAAACTATTTTATGATACGTGATTTGTTTTTTCTCCCTTTGTGGATCTCCAACTGCAAATATATATATATATATATATATATATATATATATATATATATATATATATATATATATATATATACCAAACTTAGTTTTCTAATTTCTATAATTGTCCCACAACACTGAATCTGGCAAATAATAATTCACTTAATTAGCCCAGCAGTCCAATTAAAAACTGAAGCTGGTTGGAACAAAAACCTGCAGCCACAGTGGGCCCCCAGGACCGACGTTGAGAACCCCTGACCTGAAGCATATGAATGGATGAGTAATTCTTAGTCCTTCACTTTTCTTCCCTCTTCACTTTCCTTCCAAGTATTTAATTAAACCAAATAGCGCATGATAAATACACACAGGTGTAAATGGTAACAAGCAAAATGGAGAAATGCTTGTTTCTTTTCTCATTTGCATCTTATTTCTAATAAGGACCAATTAATAAACAACAATACAGCTGTTTAAGACAAAAATAAGCAATAAGGGTTAAAAATCTTAACAAGTGAGACAACTAAAATGAAGCAGAAGGGTTACTTGAGCAATAAGTACTTCTTACTAAGCAACTGGGTTGGAACAAAAACCTGCAGCCAATGCGACCATCCAGGAACGACTTTGCCCACCCCATAATAGGTCAATCAGTCCAACAAACACATCAATACTTTGCTCCTAATTTCTCCACACACATACACACAGGCCATTTCAGCAGCAGCAATTATCCTCTATATTATTTGCGTGTATGTCTGGCTGTTGTTATATGCCATGGCAGAACATAACCACTGCAGAAGCAAAAGCAGGATTATAAGCAGAATAAAGCTTAGTGCTGGAGGTTGTTGGGTTGTCATAACTTCATCCATGAAGTCGGTTACAAGCAGGGAAGTGAACAGTAATTGTACTTTTTTTTTTTATTAATTTTTATTGTAATCATTCCATACAAATAGATCAATTTATAACCAAACAAAATTGAAGACAAATCAAACCCCACCCCGGAGAAGGAGAGCTTAGCTAAAGGAGAATTGCTTAGGGCTTTTTAATAAGACAACAATAAGCAAAAGAAAGGGAGAAATAAATATCTATGTAAATAAGAGATGGAGAAGGGAATTAAATGCAGTAATAGTTATTTCTCTTGTTCTAAAATAATATTGATCAGATCCTGCCAGGTTTTGAAAACATTTTGTACAGATCCTCTAACTGAGAATTTGATTTTTTCCAATTTCAAATAATATAAAACATTGGTTTCCTACTGACTTATCAGAGGAGACTTAGGATTCTTCCAATTTAACAGAATAAGTCTGCGTGCCAAGAGTGTAGTGAATGCAATCACCGCTTGCTTGTCCTTTTCCACTTCAAGTCCGTCTGGAAGAACACCGAACACAGCTGTTAGTGGGTTAGGAGGGATTGTGACCCCAAGGCTGTCTGAAAGGCACTTAAAAATTTTGGTCCAAAATGATGTTAATTTGGTGCAGGCCCAGAACATGTGACCCAGTGAGGCAGGAGCTTGGTTGCAGCATTCGCAGGTTGGATCTTGCCCTGGAAACATTTTGGACAGTTTTAAGCGAGACAGATGAGCTCGATATATAATTTTTAGTTGAATAATTCTATGCTTTGCGAACAGTAATTGTATTCTTACCTCATAAAATTCCAAGAAGCTAAGATAAAATAATGAATTAGTCTTCTTTCACATTACAAGAATGCCTCATTAATGTGGCATCTTCTCTTAAATCAAATCCTTTGATGCTTCAAAGTGGATATGTTTGGAAAGTTTTAAGGCTTTTGTATTCAACTATGGATCCATTACCCTTTACTCCCATTGTAAGCTACAAGAAGAGACACCGTATTTTTAAAATTTATAAAAAATGCTTCAATTTAGAACACAATTTTACGTGGCAAATTATTATATATCATGATTGTGAAGAAATACCTTCGACTTCAGAAATACTGATTTGGTCCTATAACCTGATGCCCACTAGCAATGAGATTCAAGTCACAAAGGAGACAGTAGTTCACAGTATGAGTTGTTCATTTTATACACCTTTGTGTGTGTGTGTTCATTCACCATGAAGCATCTGTCTTAACAAAAATATTGGGAAAGGAAACGGAAGAGAAAGAAGTGAAGGACTCACTTACTAATCAGCTCCAGTGCACAAATCATCTGGATGTTATCCTCATGAAGGAAAAAATATAAGAAAGACCTGATATGATAGAAAGTAAGCAACAGAACTAAATATCAAGTTCTTTTATGAGTATGGATTGGCTTTTAGGTAGAAAAACTGGTTTGAACCAAAAACCAAGAAAAGCCTTTAGGATCCCCATGGTGGTTAAAAGTAATGGGAGGAATTTAAGGTCGAATTGCTACCTTCATATGCACACAATAAGATCATCTTCCCACTTTAATGTGTTTACATGAATTTCTCTTTGATGTTACAGGAGAAATAAGAGTTTGCTGGTGGTTTGCCATTAAATGCAAACAAAATGTATTTTTGTAAAAATAAAAGCAAACTAAAGGCACTAGACATGTATCACATTGCTCCAATTATAATGCAACCACAAAAAGCCATTACTTTCTAACCTGATTATTAGTGAAATATGTGAGTGGTCAACATTGCATCACAACTTGGCTAATTTCGAAAGCATTGTTTTCTCTTAATTATCTGACTTGGAGCTACCACTTCAAAAGATATTATGTGAAATCTCCCACTGGGATGCTTGTATTGCGCGTTTGTCCCATGCCACATGAATGCACTATAAGTAAGCATACTTACACTGGCTTATACTGGGTCAGTTTAGAGTTGCCAACCACTGTAGCCACTACTTGTGTTTTACAAATCCTTTTAAAGTAAAACAAAACATTTTTAAATGCTGAAATAACACATAGAAAAGCATTTTCGAAATATGTGGAACAGAGACTTAAGAATCTAGCACCCAAGGGTCAAATTCCATGTCTATTCTTTGTCTTTGTGGGGTCTGCATAATGTTCCTTTGTTTGACTGGAGTTTTGTTTGGATACTTTGGTTTTCGACTCACACTTACAATGATTTGTATGTTAGGTTAACTGCTGTGTGAAAGTGAGCCTTACATTGGACTGGCACCATCTCCTGAGATTGGATCCAGTCTTGTGGCTCTCTAAAACCCTGCACTGTTATCATGCAAGTGGCTTTAGATTAAGAAAGTAACTGTGACAAAACCAGTGAGTGATATTTAAAATCTGTGACAAGTACAAAAATGTCAGAATGTGGCACAGAGGATAAAGTGATCATTTAAGTAATGGAAAGCCATATACAGGAATGTCAAACACAGTCAAAAGATGATCTTTAAAGCATGACCAGGTCACAGTATATCATAGGGATTCACTGAAGGAGACAAAACTATAAAAGTTATTTTTTTTCCCTAATGATATTTTACAGTGTTGATGCTCAGCAGGTTACTCTCCAAAAAGAGTTGTTCTTTTCTAGGCTACTATTAGGTATCAGAGTGTTCTCCTGCACACCCACTCATTTTGTTTATCCCCCTGTGAAAATGATTCAGGCAATACTAGGCTTGGATGGTGCTATGAATGTTAAAAACCTCAGGGGCTCAAAATCTGAGGAAGCAAGAAAGACTTACTCTATTACTCTAAGAAACCACCTGGGCAATCGAAGAAAAGCCAGAAGTGAAAATGTACTGTGAAAAAACGCTGAGCAATTTTGGCACTGCTACTATTTTACTGTCGATAAAAATTCTCTGACGTGCTAAGAATTTTCTCAAGTGTATACAGTACTTGGGTGAGGGCGAGGCACTAGAGCAGCCTGCAAAGCAGGGGAGAAAAAGGGAAACAGATTTTCACAGGTCACATAGCCATTTAAGAAAGACCCCCCCATCATCAGCTCCATGTTGCACTTCTAATTATTTCCGCAGAAAGGGCACAAAAGTGTCGATAGCTCATGTCCTCCTCTAAAGCCCCCTACCTTTGGGTCACTTAAGACTTGCCGCATGAAAACACTAAACTAGACAGCTTACCCTTCATTTTTAAACCCTAAAGGCACCCTCTGATCTAAATGAATTTACATGCACTTGAAACAAAGCAGCTACTGCTTTAAGAGATTTTTTTTTTATTCTATCAAATCTATTTCGGTTAAATCAGAGTCATTTTATTCACCAGGGCCAAGGAAGATTGTGGCACAATAGGTTAATTCAAAGTGGCATCATAGAAAACGCATCTGTCAGAGCAGATCAAATTACAGGGCAAGCTCCGCTCAATGGTTAGAAAAACAAGCCTGCAGCACACTGTGGATTACGTGAGAGAGAGAGAGAGGGAGGGAGAGGGAGTGTGTGTGAGTGTGTATATGTGTTTAAGGGCGAGAGAGCTGCTGGGAAGGAAGGCTAACTAGGTCATATAACCATCTAATTCTTAGCAGTTAAAAGTCAATCATTAGAGCAACTGTTAAAAATGTGCTGTTTTTTCTTGGCTTTTAATAACCTAAAAGCCAGACATCATCAGATATATTAATAAACACAGATATATAATTAAATTGAATGTAAATTGTCTGAATCTCTCTCTCTCTCTCTCTCTCTCGTTATCACACCCACTTCGTCATGAACTGCCTCAGGACCCTGATTTCCTAGCAACAGCTTGCCACCAGGCATTTGGCCGAGGTTCAACATTTTCTTTGTGAAAAATGGCCCTCTGCTTCTTCTCTGTGCTGCTTCTGCTAGATTGGCTGGGCAAGTGCTCTAATAACTCTCTTTTCATCCAATCACACAATATAGTAGCAGGCACCTTGAGAGCCTCTGCCAAGCATCATTAATCATTGCTTTAAGGCACTTTGTTTGTAATCTGATCTAAAGATTAAAGCAAAACAAGTAAGTGCAGACCACAAAACATTTGTTTAGGAAAATCAACAAAGGAAATTAAGCTATTACGATGACTAAAGGCAATTCATGATATGTCTTTAATTTCAGATGTTTTGAAAGGCACTTGTCAAGGTCAATGGAGACTAATGTAGAAAAAAATGTTCAGAAACACTGTGGGAGCTGTGTCACAATGAATATGTACTGCAAATGACTCTCCTGGCATTAAATTCTGCATCTGTTTAGAATCGTCTTTATCAGAAGATGCCGTGGCTCCATATTAGAGGCTGGATGAATTAGAGCATTTAAAAAAGGGTGGGCAAACGATTTTCATGTGTTTCCTTTTTGTGCCTGGACATGGCAGCTGGGCATGCTCTTCTATTGTAAACCTGTCAAAATCACTGAGGCATTTCACTGTGCCGCTATTAGGTGGGCTTTATGACCAGATGAAGCCAAATCTTTGCCAATTAGAGGAGATCTGTTGTGTACTTATGCAAAACAGTTCCTATAATAGGACCACCCAAAATCAAACTTTGTAAATTAAATCTTAAGAAGAAGAAGAAGAAAAAAGGAAAAATCTTATTTCAATTGAAGATTTTAATAAGACTAGACACTACCGCATCTGCCATGGAAAAGAATCTTCAGTATAATGTGAAAGGCAAAGTATAATGAAGTTAGTTTCACAAATGCAGACCTCTGTCAAATGTAGGCACCAAGTTACAAGATTGCATTTATTTTAAACAAAACTCATTTTTGTAAAAGCACACAAGAGCTATAGTCCACCACAAAAATAAAATTGTATATAAAAATAAATGTATCCATGCATAAATGCTCTAGATAGTTAAATCACTGTCACTCAAAGTTTTTCGAGTTTGTTAATGCATCCCTATAATAAGATTTGTCACTAAACAACTTATAGGATCTGTCTGAAGGCTGCTGCTTTTCTCCTTCTTTCTTTAAGTTCTCTTACATTTCAGGCCATGAGACAACTCTGTTGGTCTAAGTAGGATTAATGAATGTAATCTCTTTCCTTGCTTTATTTAGTTAATTACCAGCTTTTAGGCTAAAATAGAAGATACAGAATGCATGTGAATGTCTGATTGTAATTTGCCTGTTTTTTATAGTCAAAACAGAGTGGCATCGAAAGATGTTCTAGGATCATGTCCATTAAAAAAAGATAACTTGCTTTTTTTTTTCTTTTTTTTTTTGCAGGCCATCCTTGTTTGTTGTGTCAAGTGATGCAGATGACTTCTGGATTTCAAGTCAAACAATGACACCAAAGCATTGTGCAATAAACACTGAGAAACACTGTTTTCTTAAATATTTTATGCAGTATTCGTCTGGGACCTGTACTAGACGAGGATGTATGTAATCTAATTGTTACCAGAGCCCCTTAGTAATTCAAATTCAGCTATTCATCAAGAATATGTCAGTAATTTCTTATTTTGGTAATAGATGCAGATTTTTCTAATAGAAAAAAAAAACACATTAATTTGAGTTAAAAGTTCAATGTTTGATAGTACCATTATAAAAATATAATTGCATAATTAGAGAGACAGATAATTTATTGATCCCAAGGGGAAACTGTAGTGTTACAGCAGCCTTAATGGATTGTTATATAATAATAAAAGTAATAATTGTACAAAAACTAAAATATGTTTAAAAAAAAAAAAAAACTTGCTGGGATAGGCCTTCAGCTTCTCACAACAAGGATTTAATCGGACTTAAAATGTAAGTGGGAAACATAAAATCAAGTGTTTCAATTAATCAAGCAATACTGCCTTGCATCTCGAGTCGTGGGATAGCATTCCAGAACACAAACTGTGTGAACTTTACATATTCTCTCTATGTCCACCTGGGCACTTCAGGTACACCTCTTTTCCTCCCACATTCCAAAGATGCACAACACATGTTCATTTGTCACCCTAAACTATTCAAATATGGGTGACAGTGTGTTCAGAGTACCCTGGAAAGTAGTCGAGTCCCATCCAGAGTTGGTTTTTGTTTTCTTCTCAAAGGTGCCACGAAAGACTCCAGTCGTCATAAATATGAATTGAATTAAGCAGATTCTAAAACACATGAATTAACAGAAGTATGATAAAGTATGTACATCCACATCTGATTTACAGACTTTTTTGCTGTCATAATGAAAGTCATTAGGTAATGTGATCCTAGTTTGGTTGAACTACTGAATCAAAAGATGCTTGAGTAGATGTCTTTAACACTAAAATCTAAATAAGTGGGTGGTGTAATGGAGGCCCTTTAAAGCAGACTCCTACTACCTAGTGTAGTATACTCTCTTAGTGGCTTTTAATTCAAAAATACGGCCATTAACTGGTCAATATGCTATGATCATTCTCTTGTACAAAATAGAATTTCACATTGCATAAAAAATAAATTTTTTAAGTGCTTTCTTGCTGTGCTTCAGTTGCAGTACTTTCTGCAGAATTAGCTTAAATCACACTATATTGCCATGAACTCACATTACAAGTCATCTCACTTTGTAGATTTGCAATTTGGTAACTGCTGGTGGTCATCTGAAAACCTGTAACAGCTCTCAAAAATTAGTTTCTTATCAGCCTGAGCTAAAGGAAGAACCTGGCTTTGGCCAAATAGATAATGTTTCAGAATACTGTGAGAGGAGCACTTCCTGATGAAATCATCTGAGACGTCATAACTCAGCCCACACTGCCTCCACACATGCATAAAATAAATACTATCTTTTCTGATGCAGTTTAGCATACAGTATATATTGTATTGTGACACCACTGCAATGTTTGCCACTGGAGTCTTGTTCTTTACATCTGTCTTTTAGGTAGCTCATTGTCCCAGTACTTGTTGGAATTCATATGCTACTTTGACAGGCATGCTATTTTTAAAGGCTGTCATGCACTTGAACGCTGTGTCTATTAGATGTGGAGTCATCTAATAATATGGGGAATGCTTCTGATGTTACATTGCAACTAACACAGTTTCCATTTACTTTAGAATGAAGAACATCATCCCAGAAAATGACTGGGATCACTTCCAGTCCCAAAGTCATCAGCTCTGCCCTTTACAATTCCTCCAGTTCTAAATCCTCCTCTGCCAGGAATTTGGCATTCATTTGGAACCTAGTTCCAACAGGAACAGAACACCATACTCCTTAGATAGATAGATAGATAGATAGATAGATAGATAGATAGATAGATAGATAGATAGATAGATAGATAGATAGATAGATAGATAGATAGATAGATAGATAGATAGACAGACAGACAGACACTTTATTAATCCCAATGGGAAATTCACATTCTCCAGCAGCAGCATACTGATACAATAAATAATATTAAATTAAAGATTGATAATAATGCAAGTGAAAAACAGACAATAACTTTGTATAATGTTAAATGTTAATGTTTACCCCCCCGGGTGGAATTGAAGAGTCGCATAGTTTGGGGGAGGAACGATCTCCTCAATATGTCAGTGGAGCAGGACAGTGACAGCAGTCTGTCGCTGAAGCTGCTCTTCTGTCTGGAGATGATCCTGTTTAGTGGATGCAGTGGATTCTCCATAATTGATAGGAGCCTGTTGAGCGCCCTTTGCTCTGCCACAGATGTTAAACTGTCCAGCTCCATGCCAACAATAGAGCCTGCCTTCCTCACCAGTTTGTCCAGGCGTAAGGCGTCTTTCTTCTTAATACTGCCTCCCCAGCACAGCACCGCGTAGAAGAGGGCGCTCGCCACAACTGTCTGATAGAACATCTGCAGCATCCTATTGCAGATGTTGAAGGACGCCAGCCTTCTAAGGAAGTATAGTCGGCTCTGTCCTTTCTTGCACAGAAAGCAACCCTACATTGTCAGTGACATACAGTACATTTCAACTTTTGTTTCCATTACTTTGAATTCCACCCGGGCAACAAATAAGGTGTCTCTTGGAGCCCCAAACTTTATTTTTTGTTTTACTTTTGTTTATTTATTTACAAGGCTCCTTTTTTTGCTGGATCCGAAACTGCTCTATTGCATGATGAATATCAACTCATTCTGTTGGTCACTCACAGTTCAGCCAATGAGAATGGCCTTCTATGGATACCTGCTGACATTGTGTGGGAACAGTTATAGAAATGTGTGCTGTCCTTAGGTATCTGAGAAGGTAGAGGCACTGAGCCATAAGTTGCGCTCACTTCAGTTCGCCATTGAAAGTCACTCCAAGACATTTAAAGCTTCATAAGTGGACTAATGACAAAACATTAAGGAACTGATGATGACATTTTGTTTCTTGCAATTTACTTGACTCTTTTGCTACACCTATTTCTCTGCCATCTCGCTATTCTTTAATAGAACAATGTGATGCATCAGGGCAATTTTGCTGGAAAAGGAAGAAGCTTGTTTCAAAGAAGGCTAATTTTATGGCTTGGATGGAAAATTTTAATAACTGTTGCTAGTGACATTGATAACGAGTAAAATACTAAGGAAAATGCTGATTTTTATTTTTGTGTTAACAATAACAAACAATAGCAATAAGTGGCCTCCACTCTCCAATGCCTTTATAAATTATGAAAAACAGGAACACCAGCATGCCCTAGCCCTAGTTCCCAGAAAATAATCAATGTACAGTTTGGTCCATAAATATTTGGACAGAGACAACTTTTTTCTAATTTTGGTTCTGTACATTACCACAATGAATTTTAAATGAAACAACTCAGATGCAGTTGAAGTGCAGACTTTCAGCTTTAATTCAGTGGGATGAACAAAACGATTGCATAAAAATGTGAGGCAACTAAAGCATTTTTTTAACACAATCCCTTCATTTCAGGGTCTCAAAAGTAATTGGACAAATTAAATAACTGGAAATAAAATGTTCATTTCTAATACTTGGCTGAAAACCCTTTGCTGGCAAAGACAGCCTGAATTCTTGAACTCATGGACATCACCAGATGCTGGGTTTCCTCCTTTTTAATGCTCTGCCAGGCCTTTACTGCAGCGGCTTTCAGTTGCCGTTTGTTTGTGGGCCTTTCTGTCTGAAGTTTAGTCTTCAACAAGTGAAATGCACGCTCAATTGGGTTAAGATCAGGTGACTGACTTGGCCAGTGAAGAATTTTCCACTTCTTTGCTTTAATAAACACCTGGGTTGTTTTGGCTGTATGTTTTCGGTCATTGTCCATCTGTATCATGAAATGCCGCCCAATCAATTTGACTGCATTTAGCTGGATTTGAGCAGACAGTATGTCTCTGAACACCACGGAATTCATTCGGCTGCTTCTGTCCTGTGTCACATCATCAATAAACACTAGTGTCCCAGTGCCACTGGCAGCCATGCACACCCAAGCCATCACACTGCCTCCACCGTGTTTTACAGATGATGTGGTATGCTTTGGATAATGAGCTGTTCCATGCTTTCTCCATACTTTTTTCTTGCCATCATTCTGGTAGAGGTTGATCTTGGTTTCATCTGTCCAAAGAATGTTTTTCCAGAACTGTGCTGGCTTTTTTAGATGTTCTTTAGCAAAGTCCAGTCTAGCCTTTTTATTCTTGAGGCTTATGAGTGGCTTGCACCTTGCAGTGCACCCTCTGTATTTATTTTCATGCAGTCTTCTCTTTATGGTAGACTTGGATATCGATATGCCTACCCCCTGGAGAGTGTTGTTCACTTGGTTGGCTGTTGTGAAGGGGTTTCTCTTCACCATGGAAATGATTCTGTGATCATCCATCACTGTTGTCTTCCTTGGACGCCCAGGTCTTTTTGCGTTGGTGAGTTCACCAGTGCTTGCTTTCTTTCTCAGGATGTACCAAACTGTAGATGTTGCCACTTATAATATTGTAGCGATTTCTCAGATGAGTTTTTTCTGTTTTCGCAGCTTAAGGATGGCTTCTTTCACCTGCACGCATGTTGTCTGTTCACAGCAAAATCTTCCACATGCAAGCACCACACCTCAAATCAACTCCAGGCCTTTTATCTGCTTAATTGATAATGACATAACGACGGACTTGCCCACACCTGCCCATGAAATAGCCTTTGAGTCAATTGTCCAATTACTTTTGAGCCCATGAACTGAAGGGATTGTGTTAAAAAAATGCTTTAGTTGCCTCACATTTTTATGTAATTGTTTTGTTCACCCCACTGAATTGAAGCTGAAAGTCTGCACTTCAACTGCATCTGAGTTGTTTCATTTAAAATTCATTGTGGTAATGTACAGAATCAAAACCCAAATATTTAGGTCCAAATATTTATGGACCTAACTGTACATAGTTAGGCATGTTCTCTTTGCTTAACAGAAACAGTGCACTTGGTACCTGTCATTTTTTTTAGAATTCAAATGCCACTTCTCTACATTGTGTCTCCAATGTATTCAATGCCTGTTTTAAATATTTTTACTGCTTCATATAGAGTTCCATCATTTTAATGAAAATTAATGAGTTACTAAAAAACTGCAATTATTTATTTTTACGCTTATTGTTATGCAGAATGGAGCGAGCCTCCATTTTCTCCAAATGCCGATGGTGAAGTTATTAAACACATTCATATCTAATAGGTCAAAAAGAGCACCAAGTTGCATCTAAAGTGAAAATCCATTTGTGGTTCAGGGAATGCACTGTTCAAGTGACTGGCACTATGTGACACAACATACTCAAGACTACATCTAACGTCTAGCTGAAAGCAAAACTGACACTTGACCAAGACAATGGATCAGACACATCCAGTTGCTGAAGATATTTTACTGTCAAATACGCAGAATGAAAGATGTTGGTTCACTTAGCCAAAAAACTGCTTATGCCAGTCAAGCTTGACTGCATATGATGAGAGCACTTAATAAATAAATATACAAATAAAATCAGATACAAATTGAAATGAAAGCAACTATATTTCCTAGTTTCTTTAACAGAAGCACAGCAGATAATCCGCTTTTCATGTCCACCTCAGCAAGATATAAATATGTTTGATACAAAACATGTTTATTAGGAGAAAAACAACTCTGTAAACCAAATATTGGCCTAATGGCACAGGGCCCATTTTAAAATGGAAAAAAATGCTGTAATCTCTCCTTAAAAAAAGCACAAAGCAACAGAATGCCTTCAGGATATTCTAACAGTGACAGGATGTTCTCTAACGCTTAAAAAATCCTCAAAGCTCACCAAGTACTTTTCTAAAAAAAAAAAAAAAAAAATGTTCATGCTGTCACAATTTTCTGCTCTGGGCTCCATAATAATAAAGTTAAGAACTTGAGAACGAACAATGCCTTCAGACGCAATTTGGCTATAATTTTAACCATTCATCTAATGCCTCGACAGTTTATATCAGGACTGAAATCCATTATCTGTTCTCCAGCCGTATCTGCCAAGCTCGGGAATAAGAAAAGCAAGCACATAGCCAAAACTAATTAAAAGCAATGCCCAAAGGAAACATCACCTAAGGTACTCAAAACGACAGTCAGTGACAGACCTGATTTGGTCAACTTCAGAGCAAAAGGATAATAAATTGTTAGGTGTACCTGTGTGCTGTGGACTACTCGTAATGAGAAATCTTCCTATTTTAACTGGTTTCCACAAAGCATCAGTCAAATTAACATTTTCTTTGTCTATGATTTAAAATCCACAGATTTTTTTTTTAAGAAAAAATGTTTGCAAATACAATAACATGACTATAAGTACTGAATATATACTTCAGTAGTTAAAAATATGTTTTGATAGGTAGAGAAACTTAATATAATAATACAAAAAAGAGAAAGAACTACAAACCTTCAGTCTAACCAAACTGCCCAAGTACAATAAAAACACACAACAAAATAACTCACCATGCAGCTCTGTGTTAAATGGCTTGTGATAAAAATGTTAACGGCTGAGTGCCCAATTCCAGCATGCTGAGCAACAATGTGCCCCTACCTCCCAATTCAAAAGGCCTTAGCAATTACAGAGCAACTGCTGCAGATGAAGGCAAGCAATGCTGGTTTGACAAGCCTACCATGGCGCATGATGAAATGTACTCCCAAAAAAAATGTAGGTTAAAACGTTCATCTTGAAAATAATTAGGAAAATGACATTTTCTACTGATCGTAATTTTAAAATAATGATATCCCACTATTAAAAAACATATGCCTGTGAATGTTTAATTTGGGTTACAAATAATGCCTTGTGTATTATTTAAAGAAAGACACAGTAAAATGTATGAATACAGGTGATGTAGCCTATCTCAGCAGCACTAGGCATTAAGTTAGGACAAATAATGAATGAACTGTCAGGCTATCATACTAACTAACGAACATACATATCCTCATATATATAAAGTGTCATGTTATAGTTGCCAATATACCTAAAAGTCATTTACATTTGGCAGAAAACCAGAATACCTGCACAAAAACACAAAACCAGAACCAGTAAATTGATAGATGCCATGTTAGTGTGTTACTGCCTTAAAGCTCTGAAGCCCTAGGTTAAATTTCTGGTACAGGAATAATTCATTTAGCATTTGTACTCTCTCCCATGTCTTTGAGAACTTTCCTAGATTACTCTAGTTTCCTCTCATATCAAAAGAGACAGAAAAAATACTTATAGGGTCATTATTGTCCAGTGAAAGTCTTACTTGCACGTGCTGATTAAAATGCAGCACACCATCACTCTCCTGCATCATAGTGAGTATAACTACCTCAATTTGAAAATTCTTGTCTTCCTTACCTGATAAATCTTTCAACATAGTTTGTAACACTATCTACTGTAGACCACCAGGGGGCACACCACCACCCAAACCCAACAGGCATGGGACATAAGTTCAAGGCACACGCATTTTTTTATTTTGTTTCTCCTTCATAGGAAACACCTTTCTCCATTTTCTACAAGCAGAATACAGTTTAGCACAACAAAAACGCAATACTCTTCTTCTTTCTTTCCTCCTCCACTCCTCCTGACAAGCTTTATCTTCTCCCACCTGACTCTGGCTTTCGGAGTAGTGTCTGCTGGCTCCATTTATAAGGTGCCCGGAAGTGCTCCGGGTACTCATTGTTCCTCTGCTAGCAGCACTTCTAGGTGTGGCAGAAGAGCTGCCCATAAGGGCTAAACAGCAGCTGCTGCACCCCCTGGCAGCGCCCGGAGAACCCAACAGGGCTGTAGCACAGTCCGAGTCCCATGGAGCCCTGTGGGAGTCAGAGGCACCACTGCAACAAAGGGGGGCTGCCACCTAGTGCTCCGGGGGAGGTAATGCTCTGGATATCCTCCTTCTCCCCATCCTTCCAGCATGGAGGCAGTCCGCCGCACTACCATTACGAGATATGCAAAGCTTCATTCAAATGCTGATGACACTAAACTGTATTTATTAATAAGTAGGGTCCCACACTGCACATAGGCAGTAGCTTGCATTTATTAAAGGTGAAGTATCATGGCTACTCTCCCAAATATTGTATATGCAGGTATTATAGGTTCTCATAACTAGTTAGGTATTGTATAAATAATAATGTCCTGGCAATAAGATGTTTTTTAAACTCTATTGCTAAGGACTAGGTTGATTGGTGACTATAATTTTGCCTGGTAGGAACAAGTTTGTTTGTCCTGTTACTGACATGTATTCATGGGGATGCTCAGCCCAAGCAGGATAGATTCTATTACCTTTAAGTGGGTTTGGAGGAAAAAATATAATGAGAAAACTAATGAATGAGCATTATATAAGCCAACATTTTTCCCTGCTATTGATGGGAAGGAAATGCAAGTACCTAATTTAACCTGTCAATGCAAATATTAAAATGCAATAAGACACCAGAAATGGAAAGCTAATAAATTTCTAGTCTACAGTAAAACATGCTCTTTGATCAACACTCAGTGCTGCTTTTTGCTTCCTCTCTCAATTTAAGCATTCATTTGACAGTTATAAAGCTACAGTCTCCTGCTTGGCCGAGGAATCAATAAAAGCCATGTTGCAGTCTACAGCAGAGAACTAGAGAAGCCTGCAGGATACATTAGCAGTGTGGTCCAACAGCTGAAAGGAATCGCTGTATTTCAATGAACTTGCTGGCTAGGTAATCAATTTTCACACTTCTCCACCAGCTGCTCAGAATCAACCATTGACACTAAGCTGTGGATGCAGACAATCTATATTCATTAAACATGTTTGTGTATGGGATATATTACTTGCTCCTAGAGGCTCTTACCAAAGATGAAATGATGCCACCCCGTGAAGAATTTCTAAATCATTGACTGCCAACAAATTAGGGCACAGTTTTCTTTTTTTTACTTCTTCCACTTCTTGTTAAGATCACACTGAGATGAGAATACCCTGGAAATGGCTTAGGGTTCTCTTTCCAACATGCAAGATTCCTGTGGTGAGGACTCAGTAGAAGACAGCCACTAAGGTGCACAGCAAAAGGATGATTCCCTGAGCCTTGACAGGGATCCTGTTGTATATTCCACCAATAAGAACTGTGCATAAGTCTTGCCCTTAATTGGTATGACAGAAGAATAAGGTGTATAGAGACATTTGAAAGTACTGTGCCATATAGAAGCCAAAACGTAAGGTGTTAAGCCTATCCCTCAAAGTGACTCTACTGCTCTGGACCATTTTGAAAAGCTCACAATAAAGAAGTAGCTGATTACATTTCTCTGGTAGTATGTTTTTAGAGGGGTGTTAAGAAGTAAATTCAAAAGGTAAGACACAGCTGAGAATAGGACATTACAACTGGATTTTCACAAATTAACTTTAAAGAGAACATTGAACTTTTCAAAATTTGCAAAATTCAGCTGAAAATTGAATATACCTCTATCACCTTACACTGTCAAACATAAAGTCTGGATTATCAGTGATACTCTTAAACAGCATCTTCTCTCAGCAACACATTTTGGTCACTTTCCCTGCCTAAATCTTTCTTTGGGATCTCCATGAATCTTTATCCTTCAGCAAGCCCTTTCTGGTTTAACACACATAAAAGAAAACATTAGTGTGACAACCTATGCTACACTACTCCCTCACTGTTCCATTTTATTTAGTAGGTAAAATTCTCCTAAGCAATTAACATAACACAAAATGTGAATGACACTGAATATTATTTAAAATTTGAGAAGTTTAAATATGCAAAAAATCACACATTTTCCAGTAAATGGTAGCCCTTCATCAACTAGCACTCCTTAAGTAATCATAGAACATACTGAATTAATGCGGGTCCTTCAGCTCACTTTGGCATTTCTGACTCACTGCTTCTTACTATTCTCACTTATTCTCGCTTACTCCAATTGGTGGGTAAAGTAGATTTGACTATGACTGCCAGATAGGCCACTCCATAAATACCGGTCTGGCACATTGTGTGTACTATAATGACATTTTGAAAGCAACACAATTTATTAAAAAAAAAAAAAAGGCAAGTTAACATATTACTTGTTTGGAAAACAATCACAGGCATGAAGACTAGTTTCCCTTTGCTGGTACAATGAGGGCAAACTATATGTTTAATTATCCTCAAAATGTGCGGGAAGGGAAGGAAAGTGAGCAAGTAATTATTTTTGTATATTTCCTACCAGTATCTTACAGTTAGGTCGATAAATATTTGGACAGAGACAACTTTTTCCTAATTTTGGTTCTGTACATTACCACAATGTATTTTAAATGAAACAACTCAGATGCAGTTGAAGTGCAGACTTTCAGCTTTAATTCAGTGGGGTGAACAAAACGATTGCATAAAAATGTGAGGCAACTAAAGCATTTTTTAACACAACCCCTTCATTTCTGGGGCTCAAAAGTAATTGGACAATTGACTCAAAGGCTATTTCATGGGCAGGTGTGGGCAAGTCTGTCGTTATGTCATTATCAATTAAGCAGATAAAAGGCCTGGAGTTGATTTGAGGTGTGGTGCTTGCATGTGGAAGATTTTGCTGTGAACAGACAACATGCGGTCACAGGAGCTCTCCATGCAGGTGAAAGAAGCCATCCTTAAGCTGTGAAAACATAAAAAAACCCATCCGAGAAATTGCTACAATATTACGAGTGGCAAAATCTACAGTTTGGTACATCCTGAGAAAGAAAACAAGCACTGGTGAACTCACCAACGCAAAAAGACCTGGACGTCCACGGAAGACAGCAGTGCTGGATGATTGCAGAATCATTTCCAAGGTGAAGTGAAACCCCTTCACAACAGCCAACCAAGTGAACAACACTCTCCAGGGGGTAGGCGTATCGATATCCAAGTCTACCATAAAGAGATGACTGCATGAAAATAAATACAGAGGGTGCGCTGCAAGGTGGAAGCCACTCATAAGCCTCAAGAATAAAAAGGCTAGACTGGACTTTGCTAAAGAACATCTAAAAAAGCCAGCACAATTCTGGAAAAACATTCTTTGGACAGATGAAACCAAGATCAACCTCTACCAGAATGATGGCAAGAAAAAAGTATGGAGAAGGCGTAGAACAGCTCATTATCCAAGCATACCACATTATCTGCAAAACACGGTGGAGGCAGTGTGATGGCTTGGGCGTGCATGGCTGCCAGTGGCACTGGGACACTAGTGTTTATTGATGATGTGACACAGGACAGAAGCAGCCGAATGAATTCTGAAGTGTTCAGAGTCATACTGTCTGCTCAAATCCAGCTAAATGCAGTCAAATTGATTGGGCAGCGTTTCATGATACAGATGGACAATGACCCAAAACATACAGCTAAAGCAACCCAGGAGTTTATTAAAGCAAAGAAGTGGAAAATTCTTGAATGGCCAAGTCAGTCACCTGATCTTAACCCAACTGAGCATGCATTTCACTTGTTGAAGACTAAACTTCAGACAGAAAGGCCCACAAACAAACAGCAACTGAAAGCTGCTGCAGTAAAGGCCTGGCAGAGCATTAAAAAGGAGGAAACCCAGCGTCTAGTGATGTCCATGAGTTCAAGACTTCAGGCTGTCATTGCCAGCAAAGGGTTTTCAACCAAGTATTAGAAATGAACATTTTATTTCCAGTTATTTAATTTGTTCAATTACTTTTGAGCCCCTGAAATGAAGGGATTGTGTTAAAAAATGCTTTAGTTGCCTCACATTTTTATGTAATCGTTTTGTTCACCCCACTGAATTAAAGCTGAAAGTTTGCACTTCAACTGCATCTGAGTTGTTTCATTTAAAATTCATTGTGGTAATGTACAGAACCAAAATTAGGAAAAAGTTGTCTCTGTCCAAATATTTATGGACCTAACTGTATGTGGTCATTTATTGGTTAGTTTACTGATTGCAAAACCAGCAAAGAAGATGCAAAACTTACAATAAAGTTTAAATATAAAAAATATTGCTACTTTCATTTAATACTAAAAGGGTTACCTACAAGACAGAAACAGGATAAATAATCAATCAGTAAATTTTGAATGCTGTATCATTAGAGGTCTCAATCATGACCTTATAAGAGAAAAATAGGCTCTCATACCTCAAGTCCTTATAAGATAAGAATAAAACAGTATTTTACAGGAGACCCACTTAATGGGGATGGATCAGTTTCAGCTGCAAAGAGTCTGGGTAGTTTATCAAACTTTTCAATATAACTGTAATAAAAAACTAAAGGTGTGTAAATTTTAATGTATAAAACAATTTCCTTTGTAGCCAATTGGCAGAAAATCAAATTAAAATGTATTCTGGCTAATATACACTTAGTGAATACGAACGACAGAATATATGCTTAAGATGTTTGCATTAGTTCCCCAATATGATCACTTAAAAACCAGTAATGGGTAGAGACTTTAGCTGTACTATAAACCCAGACTTAAATAGTTCCTCCACAACTGTAACTATAATATCTAAGAATACAATGGTAACTACACAATTTATAAAGGATCACAATCTTTCTGACCCATGTAGATTTCTGAATCTAATTTGGAGAGAATATTCATTCTTCTTGTTAGTAAATTATGCTGTAGTTTTGTTTTTTTTTGTAATTGATAACAACATAGCCTCTATTAAATCTTGCAAGTTCAATGCTATTGTTATTTCCAACCATGCCCCTATTACTTTGTTATTGAAATCATTATGTCCTATAAAACCAGTATAAACTGGTGACTTAAACTATTGATGCTAGTTGATGAGAACTTATTAAAATCTATATTCACACAAACTAATTCTTAGAGATCAATGCTTCAGAAGTTTCTGGGAAACAAAATGAGTATGCTGGTATTATTTTTGAGTTGAAGAATAATTATATTTTTCTTGATTTGCTCCCTTTCATTCTCCTCTTTGTGCATCTTTTTTTCCTTTTTTATATTCCTTTTGAAGTTACTAACCATCTGTGTTTCCATGGTGGAGACAGTGGTTTTGGGGCATAACCTGCAGAAAGATGAATGGACATGAGGAAGAGAACAATCAATTGCACCATCGAAAAAAGGTGGGCTACATTGACAAAAACAGAAAAAATGAGAAAAAAGAGAGACAGGCCCACTCGCTAACTCAGATCTATTTTTTTTGTATATTACTGTTTCCACTTTTGAAAATTCTGAATTCGGTTTCTACTCTGCATTCAACTGAAGTTACATTGTAATCCCACAATCATCAATTTTTGCTTTTATTTAAAAATGGAACAGAACAAAAGATGTATTCAGTCGCTACTATGTGATTTGGATATTGAGAACATTTACTGTTGGGATGGCTGAGTAGATGAGGCTTGTGCCTCTTGTTATAATACTTTTCTATACTCAAGTCAAATCTGAAAGAGATAGCCTTAAACATTAAAAGATTAGAACAAGAAACAGGATTTAAGAATAACTACATTTTTAAAGACATTATTATGTTTCTTCAATGTTTGAAAAGAAACAGCTTCAAAGACAAGCAAAATGGGCACTAGAACTCTTAGCTGTAGAAACTATTCTCTAACTCAATACTTTATGAAAACCTTTCGGTGGGAACAAGGGCAAATATAATATACGACAGGGCGATCCAGGTTCAGCTGTTTGATATTATCAAAGGGCCAAAAATACTATTAAAATCAAAGAGCTGTGATATCGTTTTGAGGACACCAACACATTTAACTGTAGTTCATTTAACCTTACAGTTGCTAACACTGTATGCAAGACCAGCCATAGCATGATGAACAGTGCTCTGGCTTTAATAACTTTCTTGACAAGACTTGCCAGTGAAAATGAAAACATTTCTATATATACAGGGTGAGTCAAAATTATGTTAACACTAATGGATTTTTATCTCGACCACACCTTTCCAGGTCGATGGACAGGTCCTGGTGGACCATCGCCTTTGCCTCCACACTCCCCTGATTTGACAACCTGTGATTTCTGGGGTATGGTGAAGGAGTGCGTGTATAGCAAGAAAGTTTGTGATATCAATGACCTGAAGAACAGAATACGGACTGTGGTATCATCTATTCTCTGCGAAATGTGTGTCCAGGCTTTAAATGGTAATGTTGCTCATTGGTTTTTGCGTGTTGAACATGATGGCTAACAGCCTGAGACATTCCTGTAAATCATCATGCACATATGAAGTATGTTTTGTGAAAAAATTGTTTCCGCCATTCAAATGTTAACATAATTTTGACTCACCCTGTACTGTATATGAACTGTATATATGTTATATTAAATGTCCTTAATTTTCCTACTTAAATAAATAATATATATATATATATATATATATATATATATATATATATATATATATATATATATATATAATTCTCTAAGCCACCGTTAGAGCGGCACGACACCCATGAAAGCACGCAGGAAGGAGCCATATATGGATTCTCTAAGCCACCGCCAGAGCGGGCAAGACACTTATGAAAGAACGCAGGAAGGAGCCACGGCCACCAACTCTAAGACCATTGGATACGATGAAAACTCGCAGAGCCACATCCACCAACTCGAACGCGACGCCTCGGAAAACACGCCGTCATTGCTGTTTGTCTGTGCTACAGTCCGCATGCAGCTCTGAGCCACATTGACTTTTCGGTTACAACGCACGACCGCGTGCAACATCGCAAACTGTTTTACACACTACACACAGGAATTCGCATCCGCGACAAACATGCGTCTTCTTAGATGGTCCTGCAGGAACACGGAAAACGTTTCCCCGCCCACCAAAGCAGGACCATGTAAGAAGAGGCATGTTTGTCGCGGATGTGAATTGATTGCTGAATGCAGCGTCTAAAACAGTTTGCGAGGGGTATCCCATGGGATCCTTAAAACAATCCTTTACAACTGAGGTTAAAACACAATGAAGGAAGCAGTCTTTAAAAACCAATAAGCCCTGTGCCTCTGTTTCATTAGCGTCTCACCTGCTTCACCGATGCAGGCCCTGCAACAGTCGAGACGCTCTCTCACCAGCTGACCTTCTCTGTGCCTGACTCCACTATAGGCTGCAACAAAATTATGAAAGTACGGGCACATTTTTTCCACACAAGCTCTGTGTGTGGGTGGGTTGGTATTAGTTAATTAGTTACTCGAAGGATTTCAAGATTTAATATGCACAAGCGGTAACACTGCAAAAGCAGCCCAAACCAGAAAACACGGCTGGCAAAAAGTGGCCGACAAATTAAACGCGTGTGCATTGTACTTACTGAAAGCAGCGTTACGGATTTTGAAAATGTTAATTTTTTTCCCCCTGCTTAAAAAACATTTAAAAAGTGGCGTGATTATGCGGCGTATACTACGCCGCGGATTGGTATGCAGCATTAAAAACAGTTTGTTTGTCGCGGATAATTTGCCTTTTACTATTACACGAAGACAATTTCCTGTTAATACTTCGTTACATTGATATAGCGGTGTTCTCAGTATTCAAAGCGCTATCCATACAGGGAGGAACCGGGAAGCGAAACCACAATCTTCCACAGTCTCCTTACTGCAAAGCAGCAGCACTACTACAGCGCCACAAGGCAGTTAAAGAATACACCGGGCTCGATTTTCTTATCACTTCTGTTTACAGAGATCGGGTCGTAGATAGCATTGTTACAATGTTACTTTTCTTGGTGGCTTATTACATTATACGGATGTTTCACATGTTCATTTTTTCCCCTGTGCTTAAAAGACATTAACAAAGTGTTTCTCAACTCTGACTCCGGAACATCTCAGTATGCAAGCTATATTAAGCGTCAACAACGAAGACTCGCTACACCTTAATCTACAAGTACTGACACTTATCCCTACCGACGAAGTAACTTTCACCAGCGTGGCCTTCTTCGTCACAGACGATCCCGGTTTCAGTCACAGACAATTATATGTTGCTCTCTCCAGAGGTCTATCTTTTCATTCATTCACAGTGGTATCCACAAACCCACCCCATTTGGACAACTGTGTCGTTCAGGAAGTGTTCACCCATCAATACCTAATTATGCGGTGTATACTATGCCGCGGGTTGGCTAATATATATATATATGTATATATATACTGTATATATATATATATATATATATATATATATATATGAATGAGATTACTGCAACATAGGGACATTACCTATCACAAAATAATTAAAGAGATGTGTTACTTAACAAAGTGGGTATTGCCGTACTAGGATACTATTCCCCCAAATACTTGGGTGATGATACAATAATAGTGATTTTTTTCAAAAGTTGTTTCAAAATATTAAATATTGCAGTTCAACCCTGCAACATACTTTATTGCAATATACTGTATTAATCTCTCATGATTTGACTGAAGTAAAACCCTTACTTCAGTTTATTCCACTGAAATATTTTAATTGTGTTAACTGATTTCAAGTATTGCAGAACTTTTTACAGTCAGATTTTTTCCCTTCACCTGAAAATCTTTCAGTATATTCTCACAAATATATCTTTCATTTTGTTTGCACAATACAGATAAACTTTTATATTCAGCAGTAATGATTAAAAATACAGAACTGCTCATGTTGTTAATTCACATGGCCATGGAGGATTTTGAAAAACGGGAATGGTTAAGGTGGGTTTGAGTGATTTTATATACTTTTCAAGCTATCAGGTTTTGTGTCCTTTGAGTGCTGTGTTTTTGTCTCTAATTAAAAAAAAAAATTAAAAACTACAGAACTGCATTATGAACTTTTCTTTGATTTAATTTTACTTGAAGAAAATAACATTACATACAATCAAGTCTAACCTATACAGTGAAGAAGATGACATCACATACAATCAAGTAGAACTTAACAAAACAGAATCCAACCCTTCCATGACAGAAAGAGAAGAGAGCCAACAGCAAGAGGAAATCTTTAAAAACAACGAAGAAGGGAGAATGTCCTTCTACCCGCTCTAAATGCTTATTCTAAAATTTTATTAATTAGATCTTCCCATATTTTAACAAAGTTTTGAAAAGGTCTTTGAAGTGAGAATTTGTTACAATTTCAAATAGTATAAACAAACAAACAAATAAATAAACACCAGTTACCCACTCACTTATAAAAGGTGGGATGGGGATAACTTTACATGCTAGTAGTGTGGTATAGGCAATTGCAATCAGTTTGTCCTTCTCTACTCCACCAAACACAACTGTTAATGGATTAGCTGTGATTGTGACACCAAGGCTGTCTTATAGGCATTCAAAGATATTTGTCCGGTGCAATATGAACTTAATATTAAAAATTGATAGGTTAAAGAGAAAATGAACATAGAAGTAAAACAAGACTTTATAAAAAAAAAAAAAAGTTTGTAGAGAGAAAGATTTAAACACGTTATAACCCTATTTAAAAGTTTTAAAATGCACCATGATTCCAAATCCACTACCAACAAAGGAGGGTGATTAATGGAGGCATGGCTCAAAAATATAAAGTATTAACCACAGTTATGAATAGGTAAGTACGTTGGGTTGCATTCATACCTATTGCCCTTAATAATAATAATAATAAATGTAACTACAGACATCAACTCCCTGTAGCTTGAAATCAGATTGTGTACATGACATGTCAACAGTTAGATGGACTTCCATTTACTAATTAAATTACTTTTCTAATTTCTGTTCTGTTTCTGTTTTCCAACCCACTGAATCCGAACACAGGGTCACGGGGGGTCTGCTGGAGCCAATCCCAGCCAACACAGGGCACAAGGCAGGAACCAATCCTGTGCAGAGTGCCAACCCACCGCAGGACACACACAAACACACCCACTAACCAAGCACACACTAGGGCCAATTTAGAATCGCCAATCCACCTAACCTGCATGTATTTGGACTGTGGGAGTAAACCGGAGTGCCCAGAGGAAACCCACGCAGACACGGGGAGAACATGCAAACTCCACGCAGGGAGGACCCGGGAAGCGAACCCAGGTCCCCAGGTCTCCCAACTGCGAGGCAGCAGCGCTACCCAATATGCCACCGTGCCGCCACTTTTCTAATTTTTATTGCAATATTTTAATAAAGGGCATTCATAGTCACAGAACAGTTAGTACTGCTGATTAGGGCATATATTCTTTGTAGTCTGAATGTTTTTGCAAGCCCAAAGTACACAGGTGTTCTTCTAACACACTAAAACCTGTGTTAGACTGTCTATATATAGTGGTGGCTCTGAGGCTAGGGATCTGCACTGGCAATCAGAAGGTTGCCAGTTCGAATCCCGTAAAATGCCAAAAGGGACTCTGCTCTGTTGGGCCCTTAAGCAAGGCCCTTAACCTGCAATTGCTAAGCGCTTTGAGTAGTGAGAAAAGCGCTATATAAATGCAAAAAATTATTATTATTATTATTATATATCCTTGTTAATTATGTTTTAAGTTGAGTCAACAACATACTTAATTGAGAATATCACACACAGTCCACTACTGCAAACACCCTTCAAAGGAGAACTGAATGAATATTAAACAACTAAAATCATGAATATTAGATCAGATGAAACTTTATTGTCATTATACAGGTACAATGAAGTGCAGTTTAGCATACTGTATAACCAGAAAGTGACAGAGACATGCTCCTCAGGTAGTCTAGACCTGTCTGAGGAGGACGGGATTTCCTGCAGAAGCCGACATTAAAGTAGCTCCGTGATTGCTGTTTTGCAGACACAGCACTTAGAGAGCACTTTACCAGTTAGGTCCATATGCCTGGGTGCATGTTCACCAGTGACTCTCGCAGAGCCGAGGGCCAGTGGGCATACGTGCTGCCTCTGACACCAGGTCAGTGGAGTGAGGCAGAGAAACAACTGCCTGTATGAGTAAGCAAATGGAAGAAGCAGCTTTAAAATGCATCCAAAGTGATCACTAAGTGCTGTGTCTCCGAATGGCAATCTCCGAGCTGCTTTTTTTGGCTGCCCTCATCCCGCCCCATCGAATAGTTTAGTATGTGTAAGAGACTTAATGCTTTTTTGGTTGGTATATTCGTGGTGTGCCTTGGAAATTTTTGGGTTACAAAAAATGTGTCACCATAGAAAAAAAGTTGGAAAACACTACTCTACCTATACCTTTCCTCCTGACATGCTAAAAAAGATCTCTGTATCTGCTACTGTATCTCACTTAAAAACTGACAATGTGCATTACTTGGATGGTTATGTTGCTCTTTTTGCATAAATTTGTGAAGATACTGGAATAATGGGTAGGGATAATCATAAGCATCAATAAAATAAAGAGGTACTAGAGCAGAGGTATTGAAATAAAATTTAAAGAGGTCAGACCAACAAAATTTTCTCCTTAAAGGTAGTATAATAATATGATACTGGATGTGTTTGTAGTTCTTTAGGTACATACTAAACTTTTTTGTATTATTGTTTCATAATGTAAAAAAAAAAAAATACAGCCCTGACCAAAGCACTGTTTATTTACCAGATTGGAGAGGAGATGAGCCAGGTTTTTTTATCCCCTTTCAGGTCTACTCAGGATTTTCCTTGACGAGCTGGATGGACTGCTCTCTTACCTCCCAGTTGACAGCAGACCACTTTTTATTCCTGGATCTGGACAGCCTTCCTGTTTTTGATTTTCTCACTTTTCTCTCTTCCTTCAGCATCACACAGCTCCACATCCCACTGACTCACAAGGCTGGCAATCTGTTTTAACATCATCCTCTCATGCAACTGCACTCCCATAAATGCAACTAACACTCCTCTACACATGTCTGAACACTTATTCATTCAGTTCAATCTGCTGCTTCCCTCTTCTCAGTCTTCTCCACCCTCCACTGTATCCTTCTGCTGTCACCTCCACTCCCTCTCTCTTACCTATTTCCCTTCCATAGTCTCCTCTTCTCTCCCTCCTGTTGACCACTTCTCCTCTCTCCACACCAACACTGCCACAGAAACCCTGTGCTTGACTCTGTCCTCCTGTCATGACAATGTTTGTCCTCTCTCTTCCAGGTGTGCATGAAGGCCTGCATGTAAGCCTCCTGTCACTGGATTTCAGAAGCACTCTGCAATCAATGGACCGACAACAGGACAGGCAAAAGGAAATGGATTTTTCATTACTTGACTTATATATTTTTGAAGTGCCACATTTTACCCATGGAGGTGGGATAGATGCAACTCACTGAGTGGGTTGTAATGTGAATGTTACCAATGAAAAACCAGTAATTGTATTATTATCATTCATCATCATGACGACACAAACATTGTGTTATGGGGAAATGCAGGGATAATATTTCAATAGCTTTTACAAAACTTATGTGAAAATAGTTGTCACAAGTCTGAAGCATTCAGATATGTTCAGTTTAACTGAGAGCTGTTTTTCTGATCCTTTCGCACTATAGACACTAATTACAATCCAAAAAATGTAACTGACTAATATCTGGAAAATAATAGTTTAAAATACATTACACATATGAATTTGGTGTGCACCACAAGTATTACATTTTCAAACAAAAAAATTTCTACATTAGGATCAAATGATGTGATAGTAACTATCATCTACAGTATGCCAGTATGAGAGCCCTTACTGCAGGTTTAAGTGCAGGATTAATTTTCATAAATAAAATAATAAAGAATATCCATTTGTAAATGGTGCATAAAAAGATATTAAAAATAAAAGCATTTTCAATGTACACCTAAGAAAAGAAAATGCACCTCCTGTGAAGAGAATTAAAAACAAAAAAGACATAAATAAGAAGGATAGTCCAAACAGCTTAAGAGTACAATAAAGGAACTAGTTAAGACATAGCATCTGACAAGATTAAATACTACAGTATATAGATATTTTTAACAAAAATATATAACTGATAAAGATTAAGGGATCTTTGGATTATAATAAGGTGAGGAAAATATAGCAAAAGAGTGAATATACAACTAAATAACAACCTTACATTTTCCCATAAAGTAAAAATGTACCCGTAAAGTTTGTTTACATGTTCATTTTGAAAGCTACTTGCAAGATATTCATCAAGCAATTTAACAGTGTAAGATTTAACAAAAGCTGAAGACCACTGCATTTATATATTTTAATTCAGGAAATTTTATTTAGATAAAGTTTATTATTGCAGCTCTTTAGTATCTATCTATCTATCTATCTATCTATCTATCTATCTATCTATCTATCTATCTATCTATCTATCTATCTATCTATCTATCTATCTATCTATCTATCTTAAATATAAATTACATGTGTTTAAAATATACAAAGCATATGATTATCAGCTGTCAATGATTGAAAGGATGTGGGGAGCAGAAGACTATCTTACCAGTGCTATGCATAATAGTGGAATGAGCCCTAGATAGGATGCCACCCTTCAACAAAATACATCTACTTACACCTAATGCTAGCATAGCCAACAAGTGTCAAGCAGACAATAGGGATAATGTGCAAAAATCACACTACTTAAGACTGAACCAGAAATTAACCTGGCTTTGAAAAGTTGTGAGACTGCAGTGCTAGCCACTGTCGCACTAAGCATCCTTCATACACAGGGGTTATCGAAGAAAAGATTTCAGCACTTTCTATACTTCAAAGTCAACAGAAAATGTCTCCAACTTTTGCTCTGGTTAATTTGAAGTGTCCCCTTTGGCACTGCATTGCTGGGGAACAACCCATTATCAAAAATACCAAATAGATATTGAGCAATGGGCTGTTACTGAATTTATTGTTTAACTAAAAAAAACAGTAATCAATTTACAGGCATTAAACATTTTATGCAGATAAAATGCTGTTGTTAAAAGCACAGTTAGTCATTGTGCTTCAAAAAAACATGTCATGAGAGAGGCCAAGCGAAGCTCTCTGATGCGCCTAACTCTTGATGGCCTGCAACAGCAGTTATTTTGACACTGCAACAAAAAGGAGACACATTCTTATTTCTCACTGGTGTGAGGCTACTGAACTTGACAGAAGAATGTAGAAAAACAAGGAAGGTATCAAATATATCTGGTTATCCTATTGGTATGTTTAAACAATTCCACAACAAATTACTAGTAATAACTGTGCAAAACTGTGGGCTAACCTTGTATTACTCTTAAAACAGTTGAAATATTTTGTATTTACAACCCCTATAGTAATACAAACAAAAAAAAAATTAATCTATTCCTAATGTGATCTAAAACACATTAAAATTAAATATGTATAAATAAGTTCATTGATTACTTAATGTCCTGTGATTTTAATTAGCTACAAATAGCAGAAATTAAATCTAGACTCTAATCTAAAAAAATGCAACTGTCTGCTTCCTAAAAACATATCATCTTTGAACTGACTGAACTAATCTTAGAAAGGTGTTTATATAGATATTTTTGTGCATACATACACACTGATCTAAGAGAGTTTTCACTAATTAGCTAGCTTTTTAAACATCCACAACTACATGAGATTCTGACAAGTAAAAGAAACAGACACTGATGCTTGTGAATTTAGTGTTCCTCATTCACTAAAAAGTAAACAGAATATCAATGTAGTTCTCACTGAGGGAAGTCTACATCTGCTAGAAGGTAATGAATCCTTCAGTATCAACTCAAGATGTTCAATGTGCCACTCCAAACACATGATATTATCATATAATAATCTTTTTCTTTTAAAAGAAAACATGTTCTGATTAAAGAAAAAAAAAAAGACCTGACATGCGTTAACATATAAAGCACTCAGGTGATTTTTATTTAATGTGACATTCCTTTTTCAGTATCCATTACCACGATATCATTCCACATTTTTGATCTGTTGTAATCTACAAATACATTTTAAGATAACATTTACTAGACTAAGTTTTAATTTAATAAAATATAAATATACTTAATTTTATAAATAGCATTATAAAAGTAAATTTTAAATTGGCACTATAATTAAACACAGTATGTAACTTAAATTTGTAGAAGTTTTAAAAATGTAAATCTTGGTGTCTGTATCAAGTATTGTGCTACCTGAAATAAGTTAAAAGTAATAGCATGACAGTTCATAGTCATTTGTCAATTTAAAATGAGAACATTTAAAAACTATAGGGTATCTGATAGTATGATGATAGTTAAACCAATATTTTCTGAAAATAACTTATGTTTCATATTAAGTTTACACAATATAACATTTAGTATTTATGCAATTCCATTACCATTCACTTTGGAAAGAGCTATACAGATACTGAAAATTGCCACTGTATTTTATTTATTCAGAATGCGAAAATGCCACATATGTATGTGAAGTAAGAGTGTTTCAAGTATACAGCAAATTAGTTAAAAAGACCAACAACTAGAGTGAGAAAATTTTATATTTTATTTTTTATCACCTGAAATAAATATCTGTCAGGTTACTTACTGCAATGTAGTAGACCTTTGCCTTTTCAACAAGCTTCCAATTTTCTTCTATATCCAAATGATCTTCCTTTTTGTAACAATTGGCTGCTGCAAGGTTTGCAACAAGGGACCTGAAATAACAGAGGTTGTGTTTATCAATGACTTTACATTTCATTTTTTTTAACAAATCCTGTAACTGCAATGATTTGTATTTCAGTTTTAATTCATTGGCACAGATAAACTCAAAAAAAGTTCTCAAAAGATGAACATATGCATTGTATTGTTCCTACTGGTTCTACAATAAAAAGGCAGCAATAATTCTGGAAACCGCAGCAGCATCATCCATGTAGTAGATGTCACATTAGTGCTGATTATGATTTTCACAATGTCCAAAGCCTCTATAAAATACTGTATTTCTCAGCTCAACTATCGGAAAGAATGCCAAACACAAAGTAAAACGAATGCTATCATTTGGAAGATGACAATCTTATATACTGTAAGTGCCTTTGAACAGGGATTTGCTAAGCTATTAGCTGGTAGGACACATGTGCCTTGCTGTTTACTTTTAAATCCTGAACTATTATACTTCATATGTAATTTATCTTCGTTGTAACTGTAAAAATCAAAATGCATAGTTAATAAAGACAGTAATTAAAAAATACAATTAAACATAAGAATATTTATCTTAATGGAACATTTGATGGAAAAGAAAAAAAAAAAACAAGAACACTCTTAAAATTACAAAGCCTAACATGAAAATGATTATATATGGTGTTGCCATCCATTTCACAACCTTGAAAAAAACAGACACAGGTCAATTATGGAAGCAAACATGAAAGTCGGTAATAAATAGCCCACAGGAGACAGTTATTTAAATATTAAAATGTACTTTTTAATGAAAATTTTTATATTCCTTAAAATATCCAACCACTAATTTTTAAGTGTTACTGGGGGGAAACGTTTGTCCAGGCATCTCTGACTATAAGATAGAAAACAACCATGGATGCAGCCTCTGTCCATCTCAGGAAAGAAATTCACACAAGCACTTATAAACACACTTCTAGCATCAAATTTGAGTCAAAAGAATATGCAAAATCTTCTTTTGACTAATGAAATGTCAGAGGCAAGGATTCAAATTCAGTCCTTGAGCTGTAAGGTGGCAGCTTTAATGATAAGATTAAATTAAGCTAGTGAAGAGCAGTATCAGAATGTATTTGCAAATGGAAAAAAGAAGGAAAGATTATTTTCACACTGAAAAAATAGAGAAGGTTAGAGGCAACATTTGGTGGCTCAATAGCTTTCACTGAACATTGGGTCTCTAACCTTCTTTTCTATTTTATCAAAATGGAAATAACCTTTTACCTATCTTTTCAGACTAAATAAATTACCACTGTTTCCTAAGAGTGCTCTACTTTATCTTAGCAAGCAATAAACCATGGTAAAACTGGACTAGATGGGGTTGAGTTAATTTTTATTCTGAAGTGAATAAGTACCGTAGATACTCGGGTATTAGTCGATCTCGCAGATAAGTCGAGTGTATTGTTTAAGCCGAAAATTACGAAATTTGTTATGACCAGCGTATAAGTCGAGGGTAAAACTTGACAGCTATCAGAGATAGAGGGCGACAATCAGCTGTTAATGGCGACAAAACTCACTGTCATGTCACAGGCATTCACTCTGTGCTTGGAGAAATGCTAGACTCGTTGACTCTGCAACTAATCCTTGCGTGTGCGTGAGTTGCGAAATGTAAACAAAGGCAAGATGGCGTCGATATGTAACAAGGGAGCGAAGCGAGTGCAGAAAAGAAAACACTCGGCAGATGATGTTTTGCACATTATCGCTGAGTCGGACTCTGATTTTTCAGAATCGGATTTTATTGACAGTGATCAGGAATCAAGCAAGAGAGTGAGAAGCCGGCATCAGCTGATCAGACACCAGCCGATGCCGCGCCAGCTGATCGGCTGCCAACTGAACGCATTCGCGCAGCCGATGCACCTACCGGACTTCACAAGACAGCATGGCTTGCTGTTGGACACGACAGATCACCCGCTGCTGGACTACTTCAGGCTGCTCTCTCCTGATGCTGCTTTTCAGCTACTGTCCGACGAGACAAACAGGTAGGCAGAGAAATTTTTTGAATCGCGGGCTGTGCTTGCATCGCACTGATAGCGTGCGTTGCCTTGGTTCTTTTGATTCCAAATCTGGTTGCACATGGCAGCTAATGGTATGTTTGTTATCCAAAACCTGCAAAACCTAATGCTCAAATTCAAGTATTTTACAGTTTAAAGAATTATTTAATGAAATTAGAAAAAAACTAGATAATTAGCAATAGTATTGCTGGCTTATAATTATTTCAAAGACCATGGGAAACGGCAGATGACCGGTGACTTAACACCATGAAGCGTTGAGTGTACAATGTCATTACCCAAATTCTATGGACAATTGTGTTGCCCCGCGGATAAGTCGATTCTGTTTTTTTAAATGAATTTTAAGGCATACATTTTTCGACTTATACACGAGTATCTACGGTAGTAACCCAAGACAAAAAAACACATTCTATTATCACTCCATATAGTTTATTCACTGGTATTTATAATGATCTGTATTAGATTAACTAAGTGGGCCCTGCAAAAGACTGGTGCTCCATCCAGTGTGAGATCCTGCCTTGATATGTTTGGCCTCCATAACCAGGAACTGAATTAAGCAGAGCTCAGAGTATTGTCAGCATATGCTCTGATACCATATAATTACTAGTTAATATGGCACAGTAAAAACAATAATCAATGCCCTCTTCCTTAATCAACTATACTATCTATCTATCTATCTATCTATCTATCTATCTATCTATCTATCTATCTATCTATCTATCTATCTATCTATACACATTTAAAAAAATAATATAACAGATAATAAATTATATTAGACTTCAGAATGCTCAAGTGCAGTGACAAGTTATAAGCCGATAATCAGCATTAGGATGCTTTAGAAGCTTCAATGTGTAAAAGAGCAATGCATAAACATACCGCAATACAAAAAGCAAAAACAAAAAGAAACCACAGTTTACTACAACACAGGGGTGGGCAAAAATAGATTTACAGTTGAGAGTATGCTAAACACAGAGTTTATTCTTGTATTATTATTTATTTATATGTTTTTTGTCTGTTTTGAAAGAAATGTAATCTGCAATGCTCGATATGGCTGCTTATTTAACTGTTATTGGACAATTAAATGGAAATAAAAAGTATAAATTCCTAATATTACAAGGATCTTGCTATACAAAGGAGAAAATCCCCAATCCTGAAGCTCCTGTAGTTCATATTTCCAGACACAGAATAACAAGAAAAACTGTATAAAACGAAGAAATGCACAAAAGTGGCTACAGGTCTCTTAACTGTTTTGCATAGTTTACATTTGTTGTTTTGATGATACTCAACAGTCTAATGAGGAAACATAATACAGTGCTTTTAAAGAATATTAAAAAAATATTTTTAAAGGTGTAGTGGTCCAAGTATGAGATGCATGTTATGGGATAACAGCACAGGAACTAGTAGCTAGATATCAGCTTTCATTAGGCTCCCAACATCTTCAGCCTCCCATTTGTTTTCTTTCAAATTTTTTCAATTGCTGCTATATTAACTCATCGATTGCTTTTGGCATATCTTTCTGTATGCTACAGTAATATCAATATTGTTTAATGCTTGGCTTGCTAATAGCCTGTACCAAACACAGAAACATTTTTAACATGCAAGTATTGTTCACCCAATCTTTGGATGTCACATACAGGAGGACTCATGAACAAGGAAAAGACCATTTATACTAGCTTAAGTATGATGCTTTTTAAATGAAGCAGATTAAAATTAATAGATTCATTATAATAGCATTAAGTGAGGAAAAATAACAGTAACTCATCCGTCAAACAGCACCCATGCAGAAAGCTCTAATATAACCTGATGTCTGTTTGTATAAGTTCATGAATAGTGCTTTGACACAGATCAGCCAAGCTATAAATATCACTGTACTGTATGAATTATTAATTTGTGGCAGAATCAACTGATTTCAGATAACTGTATTCCTTTATTTAGGAAATGGCCCTGCAGAGTGAAGATCCTGAACCCTTTCACTATATGCATGGAATATGAAAGTTCTCATCGTTTCTGTGCGTTGTTTTCCTCTGCTTTTCTTGTGATATCTGTGCTGAAGTGTGTCTGGGGTCCAAAGATATTTCTTTTAAGTTATTTGGTAAACAGGTCGTGTATGCAAGGCACCTCACCCATGGCTGGTGCAATAGGCTCTGCTCCCCACAACAGCCCTGAACCGGATTAAGCAGGTTTGAGAATGTTAGGCTTTCAAGTCAGGACCAGCTGCCCTGTTTAAGTGGTACAAAAAGACACAAACAGTTGCTAGAGATTGGATAATACTTTACTGCATTTGGTATGTACCAGGTGTTATTTTTTTTACAAAGTACAGGAAGCTTATGAAAGTGAAGTATGTAGAGTAACAGTTCCTCCACATTCTCATTAAGGCCTGACTTTTATGTACAAAAATTTCATTCAATGCTCAGAAAGCATGTCTTTTTTAAAGTGTATTTTGAATAGAATATTATACGCCTGCACAGCAATTTCTGATTTCTGTTCACTTCCTAATGTTTACCATGTTAATAATTGGTGTGAATAAAAATTATAAGAAAACCAAAATTAACACTTTAAAGACCACCAAATACAATGCAGACGACTACCTTGTGTGTCTTCCCGTGGCCTTTTCACTGAAAACAGGAGGAAAAGTTTTTCAGTCTTACTTTTATGCAAAATGCTACAGCCTATAGTGATAATAGATCCCATTGATTTCTCAATTGACAAACACCTGTTCTTGTTTAAAAAGTCCCTTTGCACAAAAACTCAATTTGATTAGTATTATCTACTCACACTTTAAATTACACATTACAGGGATTGTAAGCTATCCAAACAGTTTGTTCATAAAAAAAAAAAAGTCAAAAACCAGATGTTCTTTCAGTAAAGGTTTTCTTTCTGTTGCTTAAGCGCTAATGACTTGCAAAGTCCTAACTTTGAATGGTCACTTTGGATTCTTAAATAGTGGAGCCATGCCCTGCTCTAATTTGCATCACGTTGCCAAACAACACTCAAAAATGCCAGTGCCGATGACAGAAAATAAAAAACAAAATTTAAAATGACAAGAAGTAAAAATAAATAACACATCAGAACTAATCTAAAATATCCTGACTATGATGTTAAAATAATAACAGTAAAACTAGTAACTTTAATACAAAAGAATCTTTATACACACAAAAAGAAGTAACCATTATTTTTACTTGGGTATATGTTCTTCAGGAATATGTTACACATAAGGCAAATCTATCCACCCAACCATTATGCAACGCTATATCCTAACTGCAGGGTCATGGGGGTCTGCTGGAGCCAATCCCAGCCAACACAGGGCACAAGGCAGGAAACAAACCCCGGGCAGGGCGCGCGCACACACACACACTAGGGACAATTTTAGAATCGCCAATGCACCTAACCTGCATGTCTTTGGACTATGGGAGGACATGCAAACTCCACCCAGGGCGGACCCGGGAAGCGAACCCGGGTCTTCTAACTGCGAGGCAGCAGCGCTACCCACTGCGCCACTGTGCCGCCCTAAGGCATATCTATACGGTTTGGAAATTAAGCTTCTGTTTATATATATATATATATATATATATATATATATATATATATATATATATATATATATATACAGTATATATATATATATATACAGTATATATATATATATATATATATATATATATATATATATATATATATATATATATATATATATATATACAGTATATATATATATATATATATAAAAAACATCTTGCAGCAAACAGGCTACAGTGAAATATGCTTTCACAAATAATTCATGTCACACACTGCACTGAGGACATAAATCTAACATGACACTGACATTTTAATATTGAAAGTATTGTTAATAAATTTCACCAAGATGATGCGTATGCTCAAAATTTCTAGTGGCACAGTGGATACAATGCCCCTTTACATAATTCCTGTTCTATAGCATCTAGTGTGTACATTATTTTTTCTACTGGTATGTTGGCTTCTTCCCACAACCAAAAGAAGTATAAGTTATAATAATTAAGGATTCTAAATTGAGCCATGTTGAGTAAGTGGATATATTTGAATGAGAGAGTTTTGAAACGGATTGCTCTCTCGGTCAAGTAGGTTCTTGCCCTGTGTCCAGCTGTTCAGCTCCACTAGACTTTGATTTAGAAAAATCAGTGAAGGTTCAAATACATACCCTGTGTTTAATTATGAATAGATATTTATCACAATAAAATATGTGAAGTTTGCAGAAAAATAAAGTAGGCAGTTATTGCAATTTAATGAAAAACATTTAGTTTGTGCATCTCACAGAAGTTTAAATTAAATTGAAATTGCACTTATTTTCCACAAAATGAAAATTCCCTTAATGTAGTCAACACTAAACATCACAAATATGCACTGTACATTATAATCAACACAATAAGATTGTCAATAGATGAATGTCATATTTCTCCATTATGTAAATTTTTGAGTGACAGCCTTGTGCTTAGCTGACTACATACAATAAGTCCCTCTTGCACTCAAATGAAACAGCAGTAGACCAAAGGCAACTTGGCTGCTGTTACAAAACTTTGTTTTTGTTGCATGCACATCTAATTCATTCCATGTGGGAAAGCAACTTAAACTTGCCAAATATGCAGTGCATGGCTGTCATTTTGTATTTATACAAATTAAGGAAAATCTGTAATAAAAGATGTGCTTATACAAAATGCATAAAGTTGTCAGATTATACTGTACCACAAAGAAAAAAAAATTCAGTATTTTCCATGGGGTCTATACATTAAACGTAAAACATGGCTGCATTACCACTTTTCAAAGTATAAAACATACATAGCAACAACACTGAAGTGCAAGAATGGATAAAGCAGGAATAATCAATCTAGAAAGAGGAGACTGGAGGTCCGGCGAAGTAGCAGGTTTTCAGAGTTATGTTTCTTAGAAAAAGGAAATTTAGGTCTTGCACCAGAATTCTTGTGTAAAGAGCCGTCAAATTTTTCCTCACACACTATAAAATTAAAATTAACTGATAATGTATTACTTGTGGTTATGTGAATTAATTTTATAACATTTCAATCACAAAAGTGCATTAATTTGTTCAAACTTTTAAGAACCATTTTCTTGGTAACAAGATCAGGTATCACAGCCTAGCAATTTAATTAATCTTTTGCAAAACTTCTTATTGCTCACTTTGGATGCTTCTGAGAATTATATTATTCTAGAACTCACAACAAAAAAAATGTGGATAGCAGTTCTAGGGTATAATCTGGCATCCTGATCATAGAAAGTTAAAAGCTGACACTTTGGGAGAAGAGTATCCTCTGATTTTTAAAGTAAATTTTATTTTTCATGCATGGAAAGGGAGCAGCAGGAACTAAGTATGTATAAACACTGGACGGCTCACCAGTCAATCACAGGTGACACTCAAGGACACATACGGTCTACTTCTGACTAATGATGTGGTGATCAATTTTAGCTGCCAATGAAGCTTTCAAGTGTTGTGTGTAAATAAAGACGGCTTAATGGGAAAATGTTTAAGATGATGGTATAGTAAGTTCCTAATTTTAACTATTTGCACATCTAACATGATATTATCCAGGTGATTAAATGTATTAATATATGTTTTAGAACATTAATTGTGGAAAAAAAATTTTTTTTGGTAAAATTTTATTTGCTATGTATGATTGAATATGGACAGGTTTCTGTCTTTTGTTTGATGCTGCAGGGAAAGCCTGAAAATAAATGGAAGGATAGATATTTAATTTCTTGTATATTCAATGCCCACCACAACTGGTTTATTGTGGAGGCACTGAAAAATGAACCCAAAGCTTTATGTTATTAAATTTGTCCTATTGTGGCATTTTTAAAGGGACAGCCTATTGTACTGTCATAATCTACACAAGATATTTTAAACTTACTAAATTACAATGCTACCTGACTAAAGATAAAGCCATTTTTGAAACAAAGTATAATTATAGAGTTTGAGAGCTCAGAGTTAATATTAATTCATTAATTGTGTCAGATTCTTGCTTTAACCCATCTGAGAGTACTAAGGGAATAATAGATTGAATGGGTGAGTTAGGATGAACCTTAAGAAAAGTAGATGCGTCAACCCTATTTTTTTTTTTTTTTGTATCTTAATTGAAATAACTTGGATCAGAGGTCACCAGAAATACGAGGGAGTGAGATCAGCCAAAAAGGAACAGAAGGTGAAAAAGAGCACTGCACCTTCCATTGAGATTAGGGATGCACCGATACCACTTTTTTGGAAAACGAGTACGAGTACTTGCATTTCAGTACTCGCCGATACCGAGTACTTGCCGATACCGAGTACTTAATAAAAACATGATTTAAATTTACAGGTAACAGCTTTAGTCATATAATTTAACAAAAAAAAACAAGAAACTCTCGTCTATCCACTGGGAGGTTAGGCTAATTAGCGACATGGGGCTAACACTGCTTGTCCAAATATCCGTGGTGAAACTAAACGCAGAGGAGGCTTGCAGTAGGCTGTGGATATGTTTTTTCACAGAGTCGTGTAGTTTAGGCAGCTCCGTGTCAGTCATGTAGCGGTGGCTTGGGACATCATATCTGGGCTCCAGAACATGGATGAGACGCAGGAATCCCACATTTTCTACCTCCGAGAGTGGCTGGTCACTCAATGCAATGTACTCGATAATTGCCTGTGTTATTTTCACAGCATGTGGATTGTCTCTGGACATTTTCTCTCGTCTTGCAAGAGTTTGCTGCAGCGTGGGTTGTGTTGGTTTAGAAGCGTTGGTAAACTCTTTGTACTCGTTGTCGTGTTGGGATTTTAGGTGCTTGATTAAATTACTTGTGTTAAATGCGCTACCTTTTGAGCCTCCTCTGGACAATTTCGCTGAGCACAATTTGCAGTCCGCCTTTGTTTTGTCGTCTTCATTCACTTTGAAATAGTTCCACATGGCTGACATCTCTTGCCTCGCCTTCTCCCCGCTCTGAGCTGCAGCCGGGGCCTGGGGGCGGGCACTCGGCGCCTGTGATTAACCCCTTACACGCCGCTCAAACATAGACATTTCTCAGACCGTGGTATCGGTCCCCGGTATCAGGGGACTTTTAACGAGTACTTTAGAAAATGTGGTATCGAGGCCGATACCAGATACCCGTTTCGGTATCGGTGCATCCCTAATTGAGATGACTTCAAGTAAAAGATAATAAACAATGTAGAGAAATGGAAGCACAGTTAATACTAGAATTACCAGAGCCAATGAAAAAAACTTGTAAATTCGGCCCACCTTAAATCCCTTCACACCTCTCCGTCAGCCTCTTTTGTCTTAAATGTGTTGATAAGCCCGAGCAGCAAGCAGCCTACTATACCATTCACCCCCGCTGCCTCAGAACGGGCAAGAAGTTCTCCCATTTCCTGCCTTGATTGATTATTTGGGAGTGAGCTACCCAGAATTGTAAGGGGAAATAATTTGATGTGTGTTTTTTGTCTTTAACAATCTGTGTAAACACATCGTTAAAACAGAAACTTTTTTCATATTTTAGTAATAAATAACAAAATGTAGACATGAACTGTATAACGTGTGAAGGCTGATGGCCAAATATCAAATTAACACTTTCACAAAAGGTGCAAGTACAAAACGCCAGCTTCCATGGTGTAGCGATAAGATCCACTGACTTACAGTGCATCCGGAAAGTATTCACAGTACATCACTTTTTCCACATTTTGTTATGTTACAACCTTATTCCAGAATGGATTAAATTCATTTTATTCTTCAGAATTCTGCACACAACACCCCATAATGACAACGTGAAAAAAGTTTACTTCAGGTTTTTGCAAATTTATTAAAAATAAAAAAACTGATAAATCACATGTACACAAGTATTCACAGCCTTTGCTCAATACTTTGTCGATGCACCTTTGGCAGCAATTACAGCCTCAAGTCTTTTTGAATATGATGCCACAAGCTTGGCACACCAATCCTTGGCCAGTTTCGCCCATTCCTCTTTGCAGCACCTCTCAAGCTCCATCAGGTTGGATGGGAAGCGTCGGTGCACAGCCATTTTAAGATCTCTCCAGAGATGTTCAATCGGATTCAAGTCTGGGCTCTGGCTGGGCCACTCAAGGACATTCACAGAGTTGTCCTGAAGCCACTCCTTTGATATCTTGGCTGTGTGCTTAGGGTCGTTGTCCTGCTGAAAGATGAACCGTCACCCCAGTCTGAGGTCAAGAGCACTCTGGAGCAGGTTTTCATCCAGGATGTCTCTGTACATTGCTGCAGTCATCTTTCCTTTTATCCTGACTAGTCTCCCAGTCCCTGCCGCTGAAAAACATCCCCACAGCATGATGCTGCCACCACCATGCTTCACTGTAGGGATAGTATTGGCCTGGTGATGAGCGGTGCCTGGTTTCCTCCAAATGTGACGCCTGGCATTCACACCAAAGAGTTCAATTTTTGTCTCATCAGACCAGAGAATTTTCTTTCTTATGGTCTGAGAATCCTTCAGGTGCCTTTTGGCAAACTCCAGGCGGGCTGCCATGTGCCTTTTACTAAGGAGTGGCTTCCATCTGGCCACTCTACCATACAGGCTTGATTGGTGGATTGCTGCAGAGATGGTTGTCCTTCTGGAAGGTTCTCCTCTCTCCACAGAGGACCTCTGGAGCTCTGACAGAGTGACCATCGGGTTCTTGGTCACCTCCCTGACTAAGGCCCTTCTCCACCGATCGCTCAGTTTAGATGGCCGGCCAGCTCTAGGAAGAGTCCTGGTGGTTTCGAACTTCTTCCACTTATGGATGATGGAAGCCACTGTGCTCATTGGGACCTTCAAAGCAGCAGAAATTTTTCTGTAACCTTCCCCAGATTTGTGCCTCGAGACAATCCTGTCTCGGAGGTCTACAGACAATTCCTTTGACTTCATGCTTGGTTTGTGCTCTGACATGAACTGTCAACTGTGGGACATTATATAGACAGGTGTGTGCCTTTCCAAATCATGTCCAATCAACTGAATTTACCACAGGTGGACTCCAATTAAGCTGCAGAAACATCTCAAGGATGATCAGGGGAAACAGGATGCACCTGAGCTCAATTCTGAGCTTCATGGCAAAGACTGTGAATACTTATGTACATGTGCTTTGTCAATTTTTTTATTTTTAATAAATTTGCAAAAATCTCAAGTAAACTTTTTTTACGTTGTGATTATGGGGTGTGTTTCCTCCAGGCGCTCCGGTTTCCTCCCACAGTCCACAGACATGCAGATTAGGTGGATTGGCGATTCTAAATTGGCCCTAGTGTGTGGTTGGTGTATGGGTGTGTTTGTGTGTGTCCTGCGGTGGGTTGGCACCCTGCCCGGGATTGGTTCCTGCCTTGTGCCCTGTGTTGGCTGGGATTGGCTCCAGCAGAACCCCGTGACCCTGTTTTCGGATTCAGCGGGTTGGACAATGGATGGATGGATCATGGGGTGTTGTGTGTAGAATTCTGAGGAAAAAAATGAATTTAATCCTTTTTGGAATAAGGCTGTAACATAACAAAATGTGGAAAAAGTGATGCGCTGTGAATACTTTCCAGATGCACTGTATAATACGGAGGTTATGAGTTAGAAACCGTCTCCCCAGCAAATTTACCATTTTGAGTAGTGAGCTGCTCTTATTGTTAATATTATACAATAAAAACATACATTTGATTTGTGTCCGTAACAGCCGGTGTAAATTTATAGTACTTGTAAAAGTTAGTGCTTTTTTTTTCACTTTTATTCTCTCAGTCACGGTCACGATACAACACCCTCCACCCCACCCCAGATCTATCTCAGTTGCTTTTTATCTGAAACTGGGAATAACTGTAGATGTGAGTGGTGTTTTGAGACAATGGAACTGGAAATTCTCTGATCTGGATGGATAAAAGCTGACACACAAATGCTGGTGAATCTGCCTGCTTTGTATTTCACTGTCACTTGAATTTTTTTTATTCAGTTTTATTGAGTTTTATTGAGTGTTCCTGCTCACTGAATTAGTATGCACCTTATGGTCCATGATGTCAAAGCTGTACTGACAAAAAACAGAGACATATGTATATATGATATTTGGAATAACTCATTTTATGACCTGTATAGTACATTTCGAAAACATTCTGGCACTGATGCAACATTATTCATATTATTCATATTCATTCACACGCCTTCTTGTGCTTGTAATCCATGACCGCGTGTTTTATTTTTTTTCGATCTTGCCTGTGTCCACTTTTGGGTGCACGGTGCTGTTTCTTTTGTACTCCAGGACATGCAGAGGAAAGAATAGTACAGAGAGGTCAGTTCTGCGCTATATGCAATCATCAGATTCAAATGTTAACAGTTCCCACACACCCAAGGACCGTCCTTTCTACGTTTACGACATGTGTACCTGTTGCAATGTACATACTTCTCTCTGTATTGTGGTTACTATTACACTGAAGGGGCTGGGGAAGTGGCGGTCTTGGAACAGTAGCTTGTCAATGTGGCAGCTTCTTTTGCTTTATCCATCGCCTTTTCTTGTAAGAAGTAATGATGAAGCTCCCCTGCAAGGTGAGCCATGAACACTCTTCTTTTCTCAGTGCCCCCCACCCCGTGCAAGCCTTGTACAGTACATATGCGTTGAACGCCGCCAATTCAAGCTTGTTGTAGCACAAGCAACCGGCCACCTGCGTTATCCTGCCGCACTATATCAACGCAGCATGGGAAAAAATAGAAAGAGATCAATATATGTGACATTTTGAAGAAATCATTTTATGACCTGAATAGTACCAATCAGAAAACATCGTCGCACTAATGCAATATAATTTGAAAACGAACAGCATCAGATCAGCTGTAAATGTATGACATTTCTAAAAGTTAGCTTTTCTTCAGTCTTATTCTCTCAGTCACGTTTACGCTCTCTCTCGACCCCCCCTTCTGATCTGAGTCTAACTAAAAGTGCCAATATTAATTCGCACCGATCTGATGCTGTTTGATTACAAGTGCAAGAAGGCGTGCAAATGAATATGAATAATAAGAATAATGTTGCATCAGTGCCAGAATGTTTTCCGAATTGTACTATACAGGTCATAAAATGAATTATTCCAAATATCATATATACATATGTCTCTGTTTTTTGTCAGTGCGGCTTTGACATCATGGACCATAAGGTGCGTACTAATTCAGTGTGAGCAGGAACACTCAATAAAACTGAATAAAAAAAATTCAAGTGAGGGTGAGATACAAAGCAGGCAGATTCACCAGCGTTTCTGTGTCAGCTTTTATCCATCCAGATCAGAGAATTTCCAGTTCCATTGTCTCAAAACACCACTCACATCTACAGTTATTCCCAGTTTCAGATAAAAAGTAACTGCATCAGATCTGGGGGGGGTGAGGGTGGGGTTGTATCATGATCGTGACTGAGAGAATAAAAGTACTATAAATTTACACCAGCTGTTACAGACACAAATCAAATGTATGCTTTTATTGTATAATATTAACAATAAGAGCAGCTCACTACTCAAAACGGTAAATTTGCCGGGGAGCCGGTTTCGAACTCACGACCTTCATATTATAAGTCAGCGGATCTTACCGCTACAACACGGAAACTGGCGTTTTGTACTTGCACCTTTTGTGAAAGTGTTAATTTGATATTTGGCCATCAGCCTTCACACATTATACAGTTCATGTCTACATTTTGTTATTTATTACTAAAACATGAAAAATGTTTCTGTTTTAATGATGTGTTTACATAGATTGTTGTAGACACCAAACACATATCAAATTTTTTCCCCTTACAATTCTGGGTAGCTCACTCCCAGATAATCAATCAAGGCAGGAACTGGGAGAACTTCTTCCCCGTTCTGAGGCGTTGGGGGATGTTACAGCAGGCTGCTTGCTGCTTGGACTTAGACACATTCTGAAGACAAAATAGGCTGACGGGGAGGTGTGAAGGGATTTTAGGGTGGGCCGGATTTACAAGTTTTTTCTTTGGCTTTGGTAATTCTAGTGTTAATGCATGGCCAACACCTGAGAACTTGAGAGGCTGCGCAATGCTAAATACTTTAAATTAAAGAAGACAGGTGTTCCACCCCCCCACCAAACAGAGTACCAAAAGTGACTTGTTCTAAGAATTCATTTAAAAATAATCACCAGCACATTTGTGATGACAACTATTAAAGTTGTGCTTAGTAATAAAATACAAAAACTAATTGCTCTTCTTTAGTATAACGTAAATAGTCATCAAGTGCATTACCTCCACTTAAATTTGCAGTGATAATCCTGGGAAAAAATCACTTTGTCAACTGAAAAATGGAAATTCTACCAAATCAAAAGTTCTTCCCTATAAGCTAAAACTTATTTTGCATGAAACAAACCAAATAACAGATGGTTCACATCTTAATTTCAGTAGATCTACAAACTACTGCTAAATAGATTTATTCAATTTATTAAAGGAAGGAAGTTCCTTTCAGAATTTTTTCACCTTCTTCTTCTAAACCCAATATTCTTCAAACAAAGAGAACACACTGTTCCTAAATAAATCCCTTCTGGTCTGTCTGAACACCAAGTAACATCAGTATTGTAATAAAAAGGTTTCTACTTTGACATAACATCTGCACAAAGTTTTTTTTAACTGTAGAAAACAGACACATGGCATTTGGAATTCACACAATTAACCACTTAATACATAAACTAGTTTTTATTAGTTTCTATTTGTGCTACATTAAATTTGTCTAATTCAGTACAAAGAAATTGCCCTGAACAACTCTTCATAAATTCACCATCTTCTTGGTGTCCTGTTATGTGGGTTGGGTGATTTTATTTAACTCTTCTTAAATATGTAAATAAAATCATAAATGTATCTAGCATTTCAAGGACTGAATCAACAAAAATTGCATTAGGTGGTAGAAGAAGTAAGCCAGACATTATGATGTCAATGTTTTTGTTTTTCTTCCACAGTAAGTATCAGTTACTAACCTATAACCATGGGTTCTTCCAGCCTTGAGGACTTTTTCGTATGAGCACATTCTAGATAGAGAGAGAGGCAGGAAGATAAAACATTACATTCATTGCTGTTTTATCCTTCTTATTTCCTTTGCATCTTACATGACTCCTGCATAGTTATACGCATGTGTGGCATTATAAATAATACAAATTCATACCTGCCTTACAAAAATTTAGTTGATTCTTAGCAGATGGAAATGATGAAGAGCATTTTAAAAGGGAAATGGCTGCACTAAATAAGCCAGATCACCATAACCATGAAACAGTTAAGCAAGGCACACTCTGTAATTTCTATTTCATACATTGGTGAAATATTCAGAGGCATGTGCTGGCAACTCAAATATAGGTCTACTTTCAACCTTAAAGAAAAATGCAGTTTGCAGCTCAATATGGTAGGTACTTGGGAACTTTGACTTGCCTTCACAAGGAAAGAGGAAGAGAAAAACATCCAAGTCTAACTTTGGTTAGGTGAGAAGCAAAATGTTTTCTAAAATATACAAGTCTAATGCTGCTAGGATAGGCACTGGCTCCATATTAACTGGGGCCGGTTGAGTGGGCGAGAAAATGGATAGACCTTATATACTGTAGGAACATCATCCAGAGACATAATACTAGTACTGTAATGTTTTTTCTTCTTCTACATGCAAGGCGACTAGATGACTAGCTCTATGTCACACTGTGATTAAGTTGCTGGGAACAGTCAGTATTGTGTTTTACAGTCTAAGGTCAAAAGTGTTATGGCCAACTCTAAAATAACATGAAATCCAATTTCTTAAGGAAGCATTAGAATATACTAAAGTATATTATGACAATTATAATATATCTTGTAATGACTTTTTTTAGGAATTTTTCAGAAATAGTTGGTCAACGTAAGGAATATAATTAATTTATTTATAAAATATTTTGTGGCCAAATTGCAAGCACAATCTTTATGGTGAAATGCTATTTTTTTTTTTTTTAATGTAAATGTATCATTGGTTAAAATACAAAAATTATGTAGCCATTGTAGACGATTAACTCTCTGTTGTAACAAAATCGGCAAAACGTAGCAGCAACGAATTGCATTTTTTTCTTTTCATTCAATTGTGAAGAAGAAGAACCCATTGTTGTTGAAATTTTAGAAAGTAAATGCAGAGGTTCCTATTTCCTTATGACTTACATGAGCAAATCTGAATACATTTTTTCTGTTCATGTATTTGTGTATAGCAACTCCATTCCCATAAAGCCCAGACAGAAGCACCTATATAAAAGGGAGACTTAGGAATATCTGAAAGTCATTCTCTAAGAGACTCTTTCATCCATCCATTTTCCAACCCGCTGAATCCGAACACAGGGTCACGGGGGTCTGCTGGAGCCAATCCCAGCCAGCACAGGGCACAAGGCAGGAACCAATCCCGGGCAGGGCCCCAACCCACTGCAGGAGACTCTTTCATTTGCTGGCAAAATTTTACTTTTGACTATTATGGTAAGTTCAAATATTAAATACACAAACATTGCTTAATTTACATACTAATAATAAGAATGTGAAAGATTGCTATAAGTTATTAATCTTGTTAATTTTACCTTTCTAACTATTAAACTTTATACTGAATTAAATCAAACAAAATAACAGAAAATTTTAACATTTTTAATTTTTGCATACAACAATATCTAAGTATTAGCCACATTGTGCTTTAATGAAAATTATACCTTATCCATCCATGTCTCAATGTTGTTCATCTACCACAATCAGGATCACAGGGAATAACAGGCTATAATGGAGTTAAATGGGTGCAAAATATGAACACTACTTTAGTAAATCTCTAGGACTACACAATTTGCTACTATTCTGTAGCAACTTTACTGTATGTTTGTATTGTGAGAAGAAAACAACAATAATTTGGCAAGCTTCAAATGCGGATTAGGAACTTAACCATATTAAATATTTAAACAATAAAGTAAAAAGCATGCCTGAGATTATGCAATTTCAGCAAAAAAGATCACTGGAAAACTTGTAGATGGACACTTAGAGAAACAGACAGACAATTCCTGTGTCCTCCCTTAAATTAAGTTGTATTACCTTGTATTAAATTCTGCATGAGAATACCTAAAGTTTGTTGATAGATACAGTAACCAGCATTTTATTAGACTTGCACATCTCTTAATGCTTTAAAAGAGTTTTGCTTTACACAAAACTTTTTTGTCTGTTTAATAACCAGTAGTAAGTAAAGTTTCCATTACTAAAATAAAACTTATTCCCAAAAACACTCACATTTATGTCTAATGGAAACGTTGGCTGGAGAAAAAGAAGTACACTTTCTGTTTTATGTGACCATAAAGGTTGTGGCAGACAAGGCTCACATACTGTATCACTGATAGACTAAATTTGTCCCCAGTGAACAGAATATATTGTATATTTGCATTTGTATCTTTTTTTGGTTACGTTTTGTCTAAAATAGTTTGTCTTTACAGTTTTCTCACCTATACCAAATATACTCAACTCAGACTGATAGGCATTGATCTGAAGAGGTTTTGTCCCATATGTATTACTATTCTTAAATCACATACTAAGAAAACTATAGGGAAAATCTTTAACACATTGCCTTGATGGAAATAGCAGAGTAGTTCCTTTTGTATGTTAATACATTGGGGAATTATAATGTATTACTCTTCTAACTTGGTGCTAGCTCTGAAAACCTTAAAAACACTAAAGGAAATACATTTTAAGGTTAAGTAATTACAACAGGATTTTTAAACGTGATTAGAAAAAGAATACAATTTATATATACAGTGTAAAGACTTTACCTTTATTTACTTATTTCTTTTTTACATAATGCATAATTGCTTTCCTTTCCTTCTTTCTATTTGGCTAATAAAATTCAAGATACAGTACTTCATTTTTCCTTCTTTATTATTATTTTTTGCAGTATAAAATCAAAACAGAATAACACAAACTTTGAATTAATACAATGCTGATTACATAGGGCATTTACAAATATCTATATAATAATAAAAGAGGGTAATGCACAGGAAGCCTTCTATCCAGCTTCTGATGGCTATGTTCCCACAAGACTTACTGTTGTTATTTTTGTTTAGCACACTTCACTGCCATCAATAGTATTCTTTTTCTCTATTGAGATTTTAAAAATGGACTAAAGGGGATTAAAATATAAAGGAAGGATGTGGTGGCATATTCACAAATGTTAGTACATTCCACATACGGTAATAAGCTAACTGGGAAATGCTGAAAAATGTAGCGGCTTTCATTAGCACAAGCAGTCACTGTTACCATGACCTGTAAATAGCTGTGACATTTTTTTAATGAATAATCTGAGTGGACAGGTTGATGATATTTTCAATAATTGCTACAGATACACTAGACAAGCCTCAGCAAAGACTACACAATGTTATTCTCATTACTGAAATGTCTTTGTGATGTGCCAAGAAAAATAAACAGTTGTTTATGTGAAGGTCAACCAGCTTGGGGGGATTGTGAGGAGAAGCAAGTTGGAAAGCCAGCACAATCTAATCTCTGGTACATCCTGAGGAAATAATAAAGCAACTCCCAAGGAAAAAACGTCTGACCTGTTGTCGCCAGTTATACAGGCTGCACAAGTTCCTGTTGGCTCCAAACTCTGTTCATAGTAATGAGCGTCAATATGGGCCTCTTCTGCTTTCCTTTTCAGGATTTCGCCAAACTTATCAGTGCCAATACAGCCAAAGAATGTGGCAACCTTATGCGGCTGTTGAATCATCCACTGCACAAAAAAAAAAGAAATAATAAAGTAAGATTTATTTAATCATCACCTATACATATTACAAAGTCTAAACTATTCTTTCAGGATCAGGATTTTGCTTTAAAGGTGTCCTTGAAGTACAGAATTCATTTATTGCACAACAGAAGTATCACAGTGCTAAGTGCACCTGCACATAAAGGTCCCTGCTCATTTCTCAAGTTTATCAATGCCCTCTACATGACGCATGCTTATGCGCCAAATTAGATCTGCAAGGGACAGAATGTCCTTCACTCTTGAAAAGCATCGGTCTTGGAATTAGTTTCCACTTCAAGTATGAAACATTTCCTGCCTTACAAAACAATGATAAAACAGCCTTTTCATACCTCGGTGTACTTGACTTTGACCTCGGATGATTAATTGTTCTACATGCCGGTATGCTGTGCTTGCTTGTTTTATTGTAGCCTTGCCTTTGCTGCAGACAGGCCTCAGAAGGAGACACTTGCATCCAATTCCTTAACTTTATATGTTTCAATATATTGCAACTGTTGTGTAAAAATGAGCAAGCAGTCATCCTGTTTATTTTAAGAAGCTGCAATTCTACCGTGGCTCACATTTTTTTAATAAGTTGGGGTCAAAGATGCTTAGTAGTTATTTGTTCACTACAGAAAAAAAATATGGATGGAAATTCAGAAAAAGCATTTTTATTTTAATCTTCAAGAGAACTAAAACTACTTAAATCAAATCATCTTGGAAACATCCAGCTAACTCACACATAATCAGCAAGGCCCAAGTCCAACAATGAATATTTCTGGCAACATTTTGAGAGTTTAATCAAAGCCCTGTCATAATGGGATTCCACTCCATTGCAAAAAAATATTTTACATGCTCTCTTCTATTATTTGAGTTAACACAGTACGAGAAGGAAAGTTGCATTTTTTCTAATACAGTGCAGTAAAAACAGCATAATACTATTTGTTTTGAAGAAGTAAACTGAATGATTTCAAAATAAAATTCAGCTGGTCAGTTGACAGGAAAAAGTGAGCAAAAGTGGTTATTTGTCTTAATTAATTTGCCAAAGAACTTCTGCATGATATCAATGGTTGTCCATTTGTTTCAGAAACATCATTGAGACTCTAATACTTTGTTACAAAGTTCTGAAATCTATCAAAAAGTAGTATCTATAAATGTGGAAGATCTTGCAATTAAAGGCTTTATACACAGTACTAAATATTAGTGAAACAATTATAAAGCAGATTTAAAATACAAATACTGCTCAAAGGCTGTGACTTTCTTAAAGTACATCAAATACAAGGCAATAGCTAAATTCAGATGAGTTGGGGCCCAATCATTCACATGCAAACATACTCTCGTGCAAATCTACAGTGCCCTGAAAAAAAATCCATCAAAAGCAAAGGGCAGTCAGCAAAACTGACAACAATGAAGTTAACCACAGATTTTTTCAACATACTGTTACATATTTCATGAACCAAGTGACTTTTACTGACCCCAAATACTAAGGCAGAAGTCTAAAACTGGTTGTTAGAAAATCTTCTATTCTATATGCTCCTCTTTTCAGCAGTTTAGACAGACCCTTATTATTTATAAGGTCTTCATCTAGCTGTCACATTACTTTTAATCCCGTTTAACGATGTGTAGTAAAAAACATTCACAAACTGATTTGATTGTAAATATAAAAATTTAAATTTATGTGCTATTGAGACTATTTTAATAATTATAAAAATTTTAATAATCCATCTATTCATTATCAATCCCACTTAATTGAGTTTAGGGCTCTAGAAATCCAGAGCCACTTCCAGCCACATTGGTAATACAAAAACTAACTCTGGACAAAGTGCCAGTCCACCATGGGGCTCATTTGCATGTAGACTAAAACTCTCTCATACTGGGCATCTTCAGAGACTTTAAATAAACACCTGCACAAAAACCTCACAAAAATACAGAGAGAAAATGCAAACTCCACACAGTAGCAGTGGAGATTACAGAAGCAATAACCACTAATATTTCTATTGCTCATCTGTGTACAGTACTGTATATTGAACTACTTCAGGTAGTAGATAGAATGCTACATAACTTAAATTCTCTTCTATTTCTACACACACATGCCTAGAACCCACTCAAGACGAACAGATTTGCAAAATGGATGGATAGATGAACATTGACATTGAAGGAGTGACTCCACTTTAGCATTCAGTACCATTTATGCCTGTATCTGTACTGCTTGTCCCTAATGGTAAAAGAAAGTTAATTATTTAAGGCTATGGCAAAAAACTAAATTAAAATGTAAATATAATACTATCACAATTTTCTGAATGCAAAAAGAAAGAAAAAATACCAGCTAATTAAAAAATTGGATTAATTAGATATTGAACTAACCATTGATTTGTGAGGCTGGTGGAAATAAAAACTTGTAGCTACAGTGGTACTTCAGGCTGAACCTGAGAGCCACTAATATTTTGTACAGCACATAACAGCATAATCCACATCTGGTAGAGATTGTAAAAGACTATAGGATCAGGTCAGGGAGCATGCACTGGTACAGCGAGTTGCCGTACCCACCACACAACGAAACAGCTCAGGATCCTGGTTGCCCCCCAGGCAGACACGTGATCCAGTCCCACACCCCCGGAAATGACCATCTGTCTGCCACAGCCAGGTGTTACGTGGACTTCTCCTTGGCCTGGTCCAGCCACTTGGGTCCTCAACAATAAGGATCCTGTGAGCCAGGTCACTCTCGCGGTATTGCGCCACATGGCCGTAATGGTGTAACTGACATTCTCTCACAATGCAGGTAATGAGCCTTATTTGGGATTCCGTGAACAATAGTTGAACCAGCAGTACCCAAGCATTCTCCGAAGAGACACGGTACCGAAGGAGTCCAGTCTTTGTCTCAGGTCACTGGATAGTGTCCATGTCTTGCAACCATATAGGAAAACAGGAAGCATCACAACTCTAAAGACTTGGACATTCATCCTTTTGCAAAGATATCAAGAATGCCAAACACCCCTTTCCAGCAACCTCATGACTAGGCTCCCCCTGCCACAAATGCTCTTCCAATCCATCTACTGACTTCATAGGAAATGTCATTGGCGACATGAATATCACTGCCAAGGTAAGTAAACCTCTCGACAAGGTCAACATTCTCTCCACAGACAGACACACTGCTGAAGGCTGTGCCCAAGAGGTCATTAAAGGTCTGGATCATAGTTTTTATCCAGGACACTCACAAGCCTATACACTCCGACATCTTGCTCAGTCTTTCGAGAGCCCTGATCAGAACCTCCATTGACTCCATACAGATCACAACATTGTCATCAAAGTCAAGATCAGTAAAACTTCCTTTACCAACAGATGCTGGACCCCACGACCCTGCCCAACAACCAGACCATACAAGCACTGAACAGAGTAGGAGCAAGAATACACCTCTGACAAACCCCAGAATCAACTGGGAAAAATACACAGGTTCTGCCTCCACTCTGCACAGCAATCACAGTATCAGTGTACAGGTCAACCATGATATTCAGCAACTTCAGGGGGATCCCACAATGACTCAGTATATCCCACAGGGCAGCTCGATGAACTGAGTCGAACTTATTATGAAAATTGACGAAGGCTGCAAATAAACTTTGCCATTATTTGCGTTTGTGTTCCTTGGATCTCTGCAGTCTTCCTAACCCTCAGCTGGATCACCACCTGTGCAATCTCAGTGAGACTGGGTGGTTCACAGCTAACTGGAGGATAAGCCTCAAGAACCGTGGACATAGAGGTATCCAACATCCTAGCTGGAGGATCACTTTTAAACAGCTACTCAAAGTGGCCAGCCCAGGGTGTTCACAATTGCAGCATCATCCATAACGACCGTTCCATCACCTGCTCTGACTATAACTCTCCAAGGAACAAATTCAGATGTGAGTAATGCTTTGATCCATTTGTAAGCAGGACATGGATCACTAGACCATAGATAATGTGTCACTTGTTCACAGATTCCACTAACATACGCCTCCATACATGCACTCAGAGCTGTCTCAGCCGTCCTTCTCTGTTTCAGGTACAGACCAGGGTTTCCATTAAGCTGTGCACTGCAACTCCTCTCAATTATATGCAGGGTGCCCTGTGAGATGAAATGCCTCCATCTGGGAACACTGGTAACACTAACACAACCCTCAGCAACCTTCAGGGTCTTGTAAGTCTGTATGTTCCCCACACAAACTGCGTGCAAACTCATTAGAAAGAGCAGGATCTTGGGAATCTAGCCAGGTGGTAGCCTACTGGTCCCTAAACTGGTTCTTCAGAGTAGCAACAAGTCTGTGGTCAGAATTCACAAAGTGGGATTTCTATAGACCCTGCAGGTTTGTAAGAGCATCCAGCATCTGCCCACATCCTCGACTAAAAGATCATAGCTTGAAAATCTTCCACATGTGAAAAATGTCTGCTCTACAGATGTAAAAATAAACTATAAACACGATTTTATTAATTTTGGGTTTATGATTAATGAACAAGCTAATTTTTCAAACAAACAATTGGTTTTCTTTTAACACATGCACGATATTCACTATCTGATCCACCGTCTTCACCCACTTAATCAAATTTAAGGTCCTGAATGATGTAAAGAATACATGTTCAATATTTTATTTTTATTCTGTGACCTAGGGGGTTTTGCTTCCAGGTTACCCTAAATCAGGCATACCAACATGAGCAAAAAAAAAAAAGAAAAGAAAGATAAGTTGATACAACCGAGCTAAAACTATGTTTGGCTACACAGTTAATGCTCCTTTCCAAAATCAGACACTCGGTTATATTTCCTCGGTTTCTTTCAATATGAGTGGCCACATTATTTTCCTGTAAATAAGCCTTTACCCATCTTTGGACTGTTGGGTCACTGAATTTTTGCATGAAAGCATTGATTATTCTGTACTGTGGAGATAAGTTCTTGAACATCTTGTGCATATATCACTGCAATAATGGACTGACATTCTGTCTGGAGCTGTTTCTTGTCTTGTACCGCAGTGCTACTGGGAGAGGCCCCAACCCCATGGAATCATGAATTGGATTAAGCAGGTTTGTCAATGATATAGTATAGTGTAATGTGGTATATTTATATGAACAAAGAATGATTACATACATACACCTACACAATATATGAATAAAGAATATAGATACTACTTTAGGCAAAGATAAGCTATTGGAACTGCTTTAGTCACCTGGGGCTTCATTTATAGAACTTTGAGCATGAAAATATGCACACACACACAAAAAAAACAGTAAAATTTGTATGCCCCCAAAAAAATCGTATTTATAAAACTTGCCATACGTACATTTCTACACAATTAATTTTTTATAAATCACAATCACCTTATGAATGTGTGTTCGTAAATGTACCTCAAACTCCACCCTCAGACACCCACATATGGAACATACTAATCAGTCTCATACATATGTAATCATGATGGTGCAGAACTTCATTGGCTGGCAGAGCACACTGAGACATCGCCACCTGAATTCAAGACTATATGTCTGTGCTCTGCAACTGGGAGCTCATGCGTATGATCTTGCAAAAGATCATGAAATCATTTCATCATCTATAACCTGTAGTATTCCAAGTACATTAAGATAATTGGTGCAAATTACCTTTTTATGTTGGTAAACATGTTTTATTTATATGCACATGCACCACATAAAAACTGAAACTGAATGCAGTGCCTCATCAATTGCTTCCAGCACACCAAGTATGACAGAGTCAAGTTTGGCTGAGACATTCCTCCCCTGTCGGCCAGGTCTATGAGGAGTGACAACAATTACTTGGTATAACCTGACAAAAAAAAAAAAGTTCTACAATGCAAAAATACAGTATTGGCCCTCTTAAAAGCAATTCATCACTTTTGAGGTGTACTATCTTTGTCACATCAACAAACATTCTAATATTCTAACATTCATATGAATTATTAGGTGTGTGAGACATCATTTAGCTGGTTTGGCTGCATTTCCCTGCTTGAACAAGAAAGTAATCACTTCCAAATTTCTCCCAGTTGTTGCCTATGGATGGGTCCGAGTTGACGTAAATATACGCATTTTTCCGCAGTCAAGTTTTCGTTTATAAATTCTGACGTTTGTATGAGAAGTTAGGTATGCACATTCAGAGCCTCTTTTTGTGCATATGTAAGCTTTATAAATAAGGCCTCTGGTGAAGATATGTGAGAAAGGTAAAAAGGGATGAGCCACCATATTAAAGAAATTACATCTGTTGTCTGGGAATTCACAAAGAAGAATATGAAATCTGCTGTACTCTATACGGTCACTAACTACTACAGGTTTCTCTTGGACAAATATAATAATATTATGTAAGCAGAATGAAATTAATTTAATTAAAATTGAAAAGGAGAATCACAAAAGCATACATGCACTTATGCTACTCTAAGAATCATTTAAAAAACACATTCACTGTCTTCCCTCCATGCTGAAATAAGCAACTAAAGTCATTATACGGTCATCCAATTATGAAAAGTAAGCTATACTCATAAGCTACTGGATGAATGAGGAGTTCTGTCAATTAACTCCTATTCCAAGACCCCACTGACAATCTCTTCCCAATTGTGATCTGAATAAAGGATAATACCTCCATTAATACCAAGTACTATCTGTAGGTTGTGAAAAGGTCAAAAAAGCCTGCAAAGGAAATTCATGCTTAGTCACATCCCAATTATTACACAGTACAAAACAAAACTCGGCAAATCTAGTTGCTTCATTACTGTAGTATTAAATTAAACAGAAAAACTGCTGTAAGGCATTTTACCGAAGGCAGTAATGAAGCAATGCCCTGATTGAAGGCTATTAGGAATCAGCTTTCACAAAATCTCTTTAAAACTCCATTCTGATTGTTGAACTGGGTCATGGGAGTTTCCCAGTCTCGTCTACACATGAAGTGAAATTCAGACTTTAATTGTTATACCGATTTATATTTTTAAAACAAATCAAGAATCAAACAAAATTGTAAAATATTTAAAAATATAAGAAAAGAAATGGGTTATTGTTTCTTAGGATATCAATACACTACTCTGAAGTCTAAGCTCCTGGGAGTTATGCTTCATAAATCAATATTTTAATTCACATGTTGTTTACGAGTCTGACTAGTTTTATAATTGTCATTTTTACATACCTTGTAAACATTTGCTTTCTCTATCTTAGGCACCTTTCAAAACTGTTATGATAATGTAGTTTTCAGTAAATCTGATTCACACATGTACAGTATATACAGTTTTTCTCTCTTCATTCATCTGATTGTTGATTCCATATTGACTCTGTGCGACTGTGAGTGTGGGTCAATGAGCACTATGGTGGATTGGCACCCTGATCAAGGCTGTATCACGTGTTGTGCTTACTGCTAACTCAACCCTGAAAAGAATTAACTTGGTACGATAATGTATGAAATGTATGAATGTATGTTTGTGTGCATATCTCTCTCTGGCTTTTCCTTAACATAGACTTTCAAGCAAATTTAAAAACCGATTTATAACTTTTCCATAACATGACAAAAAGAGAAAACTACCAACTGGTGGTACAGCACTGAACTACAAGGTACTGTATCACATGACTGTGATTAGCTGCCGTCTAATGTGAGTGAAGGACAGTATAATGGTGCCATGCCATGCAGCATCTAATTCTGGGTTCAAAACTTGGCCTGTGTGCATGTAACTCTAAACAGATTCAGTGTTGGTGAGTGTGGATGTGTGAATGAGCACAATTTGCATATTACTGAATTGAAATAAATTTGTAAGTCATTTTCTAATCACCAACATTTTATTCAATTTTAATCTTTTAATACAAGATTCAGTTCAAAACATATTCCTCTACCCCTGTTCAAATGTATGCCAGTATTAAACAAGGTAGCATAAACTTCCAAAACCATCTAATATAATGCTTAGGTAACAGGAAACATAGATTTATCTTATTTGGCTCAATAGCCCAGTTGCTGGAGTTTTACTGAAATTCAGAAGAGAATCCAATGTACCCAAAGCTGTTCAATCGGCAAGCTGCTCACTTTAAAAATAGAGATGGATCTTCTGTTCTTGCTTTAGAACATCCCCATGGAACAGCAGGAATAATCATGACTGTTTATAGATAATAAATCACTGACACCTGACATCAAGAGGCTAAACAAGGCACTACATGATTCCACCCTTAACAAATCTTTTCCACTGAAAACTCTTGCCAAATGGACAGACCTGTAAACATGGTTAAAAGCAACTTATTTAAAATCAGCTATTCAACCAAACAAAAATGGCATACTGTTGTTTGAAATAACAATGTGCTTACTGTTAATTTAAGACGCTAGTACGGATATGTCAGAAACAAGAACAACCAGGGAGCAATTTGGACATACAGTGTGATGCCACCTCATCATGTTGACACAGTGGCATGTTCTGCTATTTTTAAGGCTCAGCAGATAGAGTTTGAAACTAGATGTTTCATGTTCTTACTTTGTCTGTGTAGGAGTTTCTTCTGGTTTTCCTTCCACATCCATATACTGTATGTGCAAAATTAATGAGTTGTAAGTTAGTACAGTATGTGTGAATAATCTCTGACAGGCTGGCACCCTCTCTAGGAGTGGTTCCTGCCTTGCACCTGATGCTGCTGGGATTGAGCATGGCGGCCTAAACTTCGTTTAACTCATATGGAAAATTATGATGGATAGAAGTCCTTATATTGCATCTAATATAGAAACAATATGCACACTAGAGATGGAGACCCATTTTAATGGACAGTACAAATATGATCTGGCTAAATTATATCTGGATAAAGTCCAGATACAAAATGCATGTTAATGCCAAGTATAGAAGAAGCCAAATTAATAATTAATACTGTAATGCATGAGCAGTGCTGGAGTCCAAGTTATTTACTACATGAAGTCAAACTAAGGACATCTTGTGCATCTTTACATACTTAAAACTTTACAAAGTTAAATCCATTTATAAATCTAGATTTAGCGTGATGTTGAGACACTTTTTATGATGCATCTTATTGGAACTCTGCAAATTACACAACTTATGTATATATTGGCATGTATTACAATTTATTTTATTTATTTTTTTTAACAGCAGGACATGTTTTCTGTTATTTAAAAATTTTCCCCCAGAAAACTGTACAATTGTCAAAGTATGATGGTCTTTTGAAATGATCAAGCCAATCACTTTGCTGCCAACGTTATGAAATACATGCTGTGCCATGAAATTTCAGTCATTCATCAATTTGTCTCTCCACTAAATGTATAAATAATGGCATAGCTTCAAACAGTTCAATTACTGCCATGCTCTACAAAAATTTACGCTCAAAGTAGATTAAATGTGTTGAATATAAAGCACCTTGTTCTTGGTATACATTTTTCATTGCAGCAATTGAAAAAATGGATATCCAGTTTTATTGTGTAAATGTACAAAAGGAGCTCTACAGCACATAAATACAGCAGTCAACACAGTTAAAATGGGCATTGAGCCGAGATATTTCAAATAATAGCATAAAAGAATTATTTTCAGTGATGGGTTTTAAAAAATATGCCAGTCGTTGCAAGAAGGGAAACCTAGTAAATAAAGCTCAGTCCAGTCACAGGTCAATGATTTTCAAACTCTTGCTGCTGTACAACATTGGCAGCAAACAGATTTGAGTTAAAGTATGTGGTGTACAGTTTGCAACTTCCTAAGTTTTCAACATTTATTATAAATTAAAAATGACAGTAATATCAGCTAGACACTGGAGGTGTTCTGTGTTGACTTGCACCAAATCCAGAAATAAAAAGCCAAAGCCAAGCATCACCAATAAAAGTACCCTAAGTCCTTGTTTTGGACTCATGATTAGGATAAACCTTCTCATTTAAGTAACAAAACTCTGTTTGGATTACAATTAATATTTCCCACAAAGAACCTTCCAAGGACAACAGACAGAATGCAGGTCTTCAGTGAGGAAGTCAAGATTTGTTTTTCATCCTGAATGGGTGTATACAGCATATATTTATGTTATTTCCTCTTTTGCAGAACATTTTTTGCTACAATACATACTGTTTTTAGCTAGATGGGAACCCACCCAGTTTATTTTAGAAGCTGTTTCTAAATTTACCATTTTTTATTTACCTGCTGATTGAAAGCAATATGTGCTCTTTTTTCTCATGTCAGGTTGCATGCTTACTGTAAACATTGCTACTTTTCACTGAACAGGCATCCAGGCCTGACACTTTAATAGATGATCACTGCCATTATGTCTTGAAGCTGCACTGGTTATAGATCTCCATGACCAGCTGACAGTTAAGAGCACAACATGACTTTAGAGCACTAATGCAAATAAATCCAACATGTCTCTCTAATGGGGGTTGGGGTGCATCCTGGATTTTGGAAAACTCACATTTAATGACTAATGAAGAGTTCAGATCGCCTGCTTGGCTCTTTTGTTTCATTGTTACATCTCACACAAGGAGCAAATCTGGAATTAATTTAAAATATCTTCTCATCAATATCTGTCACCAGTCACATCTAAAACCAGAAGGCAAGGGACTTGTCAAAATATACTGACAATGATGAGCTCTGGCAGGCTCCATTAAATTACAGCTTCCTGTAGAATGTGAGTGATCAAAAGGAAAACTGAGTTTCAACACTGTCAAGTTACAAGCTATTTTTCTAAGCAGAAATACTGGTCAATATCTCCAATCATAGTAAGTAAGTCACTCTTTTATTTATCTGTCTCTGTGTTGTCCATATAACCTGGTCATGAGGTATGAACACCTGTGAACATCAACATCCATCCTCGTAAAAAAGATCAGTCCAAGGCATTTTTTTCAAACCTGTCTTGCTGGGTGACATGACTGTATTTTAAGACTATGCTAGAGACTACCTGTCAACGTTGCTCACCATCATTACAGACAATTCGTAGACTTAAAAACTGAAAGTCTGACATTATGACAAGATGAGAGAAGGAAAGTGAAGCACTTAAATATTGAGTGACAAGGAAATTCAAAGTATGTCAAGAGCAGAACCAATGCCACCAAGACAAGACCCGCCTGCTGTTTGCATTTTAATCTTGAACTAGTTTATTTAGAGTCACTCTATTACTGCACAAAAAATTTACAGCTTAGGTAACTTTATGGCTTAATAATGTGAACTGTTTAGAATATGTGTATACTGCATTTATTTGATAAAATTAAACTATCATTATACTGTACTGTCCCATTCTAGTCAAAAGTGTACTTTTGACAGGTTCATAACATATCAGCTACCATTAGGAAAAGCAACAAGTTATACCTGGTTGGGTTTTTAAATTATGTTTAATATTAAAAATATTAATGAATCTTAACTCTTTCTATGATTAACACTATTGACTATATTTTTGATGGTTTGTTGCTGTGGATGATTTTACATCTTTTAATATATACCGTAATAACGTGTATTTGATTGTTGTATTTTAACTCTAGAATTGTAATTAATATACCTGAAAACAAGAAAATGTATAATATAAAAAACAAAAAGTAACAACAGATTAAATTAGATGACAGTAATAGGAGCCTTCTACTGCTTCTACTACTTCTCAGGACCATCCTGATTGTTGGGCAATACCACTGAATATTGGGTGACCACACAGGGGAGAGTTTCTACATTTATTAAATTTGTCCACACTGGTGTCTTTAGAAGATCAGACTGCTTTTAATTAGCAGTTTGACATTCCTTACCACCCCCGTCATAGAACCTTGTGGCATTTTTAAACAGGACAATACTATAACACACAGCTCCAATATCCATGTATGCCTACATGACATACAGAAAGTGCATTACTTCCTGGTCAGTCAAACCACCATAAATGTTGTGGATAAAAGATATTTGTCAAATGCCTGGACTTTTGCTAGGTGCCACATTTTATAATCTGGTCAAGCTCTTCTCAATTCATCGCCTCTAAAATTTAAGTGCACAAACGTGCATCACTAGTAGTAACAGAGCTCTTCAACTGACCTCACCATTATAATGTTCCAGGAAAGGCTGGAGATACTGGAAGTAAACAATGTATTTGCTTAAGGATGTAAGTGAAAAGCTGCTTATTTACCTTTAGTACAAGCTGCAATACATGGATGATAAAGAACAGATGGGTTCAATCAACAAGTAAATATGATCAGCAAGAAAATTCTAGCACATTCAATATCATGCACCAAATGAGATTTCTGTTTTGGGGGATTACTAAGTTCAAGGATGCTAAGTCACTCTATTTCTGATTTCTAAGTATGTGTTGCTATATTCCCTCCTGTTCTTGCCCTCTCTTGTTAAAGGGATGAGGAAGCACCCTCTTTGCATGGTTTAGTTAACTATTATCCAATTTATTTCAATATGTAAAGACTGTTGACAGTATTCTGTAATTATCTTTAGAAATTAAATATGGTGTCCAGCAGGCCTGCATAGATAGGCCTTTTTTCACCTAACATGCTTCCATTGGAAACCATATTAGAAAACGTAACTTTCACTTACTGTGACTTTCATATTAACCAACACTTCTCTAACAGTGTCCTTAATTAACTGTTCCATTGTAGTAAAAGACTGGATGCATGATAACTACTTGTCTCTGAATACAGAAAAAAACAAATATGTTCCTTATTGAGGGAATAATACAAACCACAACAATATTCAATTAAGAATATGAAGAACAAAGAATTCTGACAAATTAATTCATGCATTTATTTTTTAAAAGAATTGACTACTGTAATGCATTATTTACAAACTACTGCTGCAACAATCACTACAAAAACTACAATGTATGAACACACAACTTACTGTATGTTCTTAAATCTTTACACTGGCTTCCAGTTAAAGTTACGACTAATTTTAAAATAATCCTTCTTATAACGCTTTAAATGATGTATGCCCTTCTAACCTTTCAGAGTTTATCATGCAAACCTGATCATGATTTAAGACCTCGAGAAGCCATTCTACTAATGATTCCAAGAGTTAATAAAACAACAGTGTGAGGTCGAGCTTTTTAGCTAGAGGCCCAAAGCTGTTAAATGATATGACTGCTTGTGTAAGAGACACTCCTTCAGTCTCAGCTTATGTTTCTAGTCTAAAGGCTTACTACTTTGGTCTAGCATTCCTTTATCATACCTGCTGATTATTGCATATGTTTGTTAGTGATTTGTATACATGTATTAGTATTACAATATTACTCTGTTTCTTTTCTTGGTGCCACGGCTATACTACCAAGCTATTTTCCTGCCCATTGAAAAGACACCAGACATACCAAGAATGAAAGGATTTTGTTTTCTTATTTGACCGCCCAGCAGAAACTTGCATAATATTGTGGCATGCATGGTGGGGGTTAAGAAGCAGCCAGTTGGCAAAGTCCTTAGAACTGTGACTATGACTAATTTTGTCTTTCCATTCTAATCAACTGTGGACCATCTCAAGAGTTTTTTTTCCCTCCAGGGATGCTAATGACAGGAGTTTCTGTTTTCATCTTTCTACAGTCAAATGGTCACATCAACAATAACATTAATGGCCATTTATTGTTTAGATGCATTCATGTTAATCAGTCTGAAATTATGTTTTCCAGTGTGTTTAAACTAATCTGCATTACATAAGTTATAAACTTTGCAATTGTATTTTACCTTTGAATTTGTTACAGAAATAAACTGAACTTATTACTACCTGTGAATGGAACATTTAGTATATTCCTGTGTTTGAATTATTGACGCATAGTGTTCAAAATGATACTTTTAACTCAATATTAAAAAAAAAAAAAGAGTAATGACCTCAAATTGTATGTTAGTTATTAAAAAAAGTCAGTAATACATTTGGTTTCCTGCTTGTACTTACTGTATATATTAGCTAGGCCTGGATAAAAATATGGAATTTCCAATTATTTATTTTAACGATTCAATATCGATTCTTAAAGTCTCAAAATTCGATCTTATGAATCTGTAACCTGCTCAACTGCTGTTGGAACATAGCTTTTTTGCTCATCTTCATTCTTGGTGTCCTATTCAGTAAATGTCGCTAATGCGCCTGTTAAGGCTTTCTACTGAAATTACCCTTTACTACCTTGTATAAAATGGTGATTCCTCCTCAACTGAAATCAGCGCCTATCCTTAAATTAGATGTATGGAATTACTACGCATTCAAACAGTGCATCAGTAAAGAACAACTGGAAAAAAGCAAAGCCAGATGTAAGTCGTGCAACTCAGAAGTATTCTTGTAACACAACAAATTTGAGAAATCCCGGCATCACCTAAAAACATCATCTCGGTCGACATCAAAAAAAGCAGAGTCTAAAATATCTACACTGGAGACAGCTTCCATTTAATTAGCCACATGCCAAAAAATAACAGAATCTATAGTAACTAGGGGGCTCCGCCCCCTGCTCGCTTCGCTCGCCAACCCCTGGCGTTGGGACATGAGAAAGAGTCAGATGTATGAATTAGATATAGAATAGTGTGCAGCTTTGGATGATGCCCATAGAAATAACAAATAGAGTGTTTGTCATATATTAATGTTTTATTGGAATATTTCTTTGTATACAACATTAGCAGTAAAGATGGTGTCTTGTCCTTGAATGAGTCTTCCTTGGCATGGATTATTTATAATTTTAACTTTAACGTCAGATGAACGGCGAACACGTGAGAAGGCAACATAAAGTTCTCCATGTCCAAAAACGGGTTCAGAGAGGTAGATGCCAACCTTGTCCATGGTTTGTCCTTGTGATTTGTTGATGGTCATGGCAAATGCAGGTTTAATGGGGAACTGTCGGCGTTTCAATGTAAAAGGTAATTCTAGCTCAGAACTTGTAAGGTCAATTCTAGGAATGAGAACAGTATTGTTAGCATGTGATCCTGTAAGAACTGTCGCTTGAATAACATTGCGTGTCATGGTGTTGACGACTAACCGTGTGCCATTGCATAAACCCTGTTTTGTGTTAAGGTTTCTTAATAGCATGATTATTGTTCCGTTTTTAAGGGCAAGGTCGTGTTGTGGTAATCCGGCAGGGTTAATAGTGTTCAAATATTCTAAGGGGAAATTTATATGTTCATTGTCGTCATCAGAGTCAACTTTGTCTGAGCTTAGAAAGATCTGTGTCTCTCCAGGAAGTAATGAAATGACTTGGTTATTAATGTGATTAACATTAATATTTTTTGGACATAATATAGTGCGTTGTGTTAACAGGGGTATTTGGTCTAATGTGATTGCTGTTCCAAATATCTCTTTTACTAAGTCGTCTGAGATAAAGGATTGTGGAATGGAAATAATATCTGGGTGAAGTCCATCTGTATTTGTGAGTGTACCATTTCCCAGTTGTATTAGCCAACTGTTATATTCTGGATCTGGACATCGCATGTTTTGTACCAACTGTATTGTTTTAAAGCAATGCCAATTGTCTGCATATTTTAAGGTGGACTGAACAATAGCTGAGCGCATGGCATGTGGAACAATAGCTAAGCAGTGTCTAAAATCTCCTCCTAATAAAAGAACTTTTCCTCCAAAGGGAATATTATTATTCATCAACGTTTGTAGAAGTTTATCAATGGTGTTGAGTAAGTGACTGGATGCCATTGTACATTCATCAATAATTATCAGTTTTGCAAGACAGATGTCTCGGGCATTGCTACTGTGAATGTTCATAGTGGATACTGATGTCTCTGTGATTGGGACTGGTATTTTGAATATTGAGTGACATGTACGACCATTTATTAACAGATTTGCTGCCACTCCGGAGGATCGCAGTCACTGTTAATATGTTTCCTTTTCTGCAGTTGAACGGTTAATAGTGCTTTATTGTAAGGAGATCCACCTATGCTGACACCTATGCTGTCTAGTGTGAAGGTGTTGACGTTCACTTTAGAATATGTGGCTTTGGGTGTCACTTCTTATGGATGTGTGTGTGTGTGTGGGGGGGGGGTGGGGGGTGGTGAGGATTGTTGTTGCGCGAGCGTCTTCTTTCTTTTTGTGTTCCTGTGTCTTGTTTGAATCCCCCTCTTTGTGTGTGTCCCGTCCGTTGCTTGTAGGGTCTGTGGGGTAGGCTTCGCTCGCCAACCCCTGGTGTTGGGAATGACAAAGAGCGTGATGTATGAATGAGATATAGAATAGTGTGACGGTGTAGATGATGCAAATAGAAATCAAACAATAAAGTGTGTGGCACAGTGTAAAGGTTTATTTGAAAATTTCTTTGTACACGCCGTTTAAGTGTAAAAGGTAATTCCAGCTCAGAACTTGTAAGGTCATTTAAGATGGTTATTGTTGTGATCAGAGTCAAGTTTGTTAGAGCTTAGAAAGAGTTGTGTCTCTCCAGGAAGTAATGGAATGACTTGGGTATTTATGTTTTCCACATTAATATTTTTTGGACATAATATAGTGCGTTGTGTTAAAAGGGGCATTTGGTCTAATGAGATTGCTGTTCCAAATGTCTCTGTAACTAAGTCGTCGCAGATAAAGGCTTGAGGAATTGTAATAATATGTGGCTGAAGTCCATCTGTATTGGTGAGTGTACCATCTCTCAGTTGTAATAAGCAATTGTTATGATCTGGTTCTGGACATCGTATCTTTTTTACTAACTGTATCTTTTGAAAGTAATGCCAATTGTCTGCGTATTTTAAGGTGCACTGAACAATAGCTGAGTGCATGGCATCTGGAAGAATAGCTAATCACTGTCTAAAATCTCCTCCTCATAAAAGTACCTTTCCTCCAAATCGAATATTATTATTCATAAACGTTTGTAGAAGTTTATGAATGGTGTTGAGTAAGTGACTTCATGTCATTGAACATTCATCAATAAACAACATTTTTTCAAGATGGATGTCACGTGCAGTGCCACCGTTAATGTTCATAGTGGATACCGATTTGTAGGATCTAATGCAGTTGATAAAGATTTAACTTTCAGGTACATCGTCAGTTATAAGCTTCTGTAGATATTCAGTATATGAATGTAAAGAAGGCAGTCTAATTTGACCCTTTTGACAACAACGTGTAAATGTATAACTTGTATTGCCAGTTGTTTCTTCAGGGAAGTGAACTGAATGACAATGATTGCAAATGACATTCATTAATCCGAATGAATTTTCCTGGTGTATGTTTTCCTTGTGCCGTTTGAGAGGCGCGTTGTTGCATGTGTAGTATTTGGGACGTGTTGTTTTGGAGCTGTAATCGATTTGCCTGTGCTGTGTGAGAAGCCCGTTGTAGCCTTCGCTGCCATTAACGTATGTCTGAGACGGGAGGTGTTTCGTTTTGAATCCGTGCTTGTTGCGATGCAACACTTTGATTGATAGATTGCGTAATGTGGATCTAGGATGTAGATTTGTGCATATTTGCGTTGTTGATTTGTTTCAGGGTGCACTGTTCCAATGCGATGCAGTATTTGTGCACATATGCGAAAGCAGTATGGTCCATTGCCTTTTGGTGGCCTGATATTTACTCTGGTATATGCAAAAGCAAATGAACTATTGTAGGATCTAATGCAGTTCATAAAGTTTTTACTTTTAGGTACATCGTTAGTTAGAAGCTTTAGTTGAGCTTTGCGTTTTTGGAGTCGAGACATTTTTTCTTATGGATGTGTGGGGGGGGGGGATCGTTGTTGCGCGAGCGTTTTGTTTCTTTTTGTGTTCCTGTGTCGTTTGAATCCTCCTCTTTGTGTGTGTCCCGTCCCTTGCTTGTAGGGTCTGTGGGGTGGTTTTGTGTTCTTTTTTTTGGTCTTCCATGGGCTTGTTGAATCCTCCTCTTGGTGTGTGTCCCGTCCCGTGCCTGTAGGGTGGGGGGGGTATGGTCGTGCCTTGCTATTGTGCGCTCGTCTGTTCTTTTTTTTTTGGTGTGTTTAGTTTCGTGTGCAATGTGTTTCGTGCTTTCCCCTCGTTTGAGTACTCTTTCCCCTCGTTTGAGTACTCTTTTATGTGCCTTTTCCTTATTTTGGTGCTTGTTGAGCCTCATTTTTGTGACTCCTTTCTGTATGTGCTCACTCCTGTTTTCTGTGCTCTTGTCGGACTCTTTTTGCGCCTGCGTCTCTCGCGGCCCCTCATCCGCCTCTCTCCCCCTCTTTGTGTGTCCCGTCCCTTGCTTGTAGGGTCTGTAGGGTGGTTTTGTGTTCTTTTTTTTGGTCTTCCATGGGCTTGTTGAATCCCCCTCTTGGTGTGTGTCCCGTCCCGTGCCTGTAGGGTGGCGGGGGTATGGTCGTGCCTTGCTATTGTGCACTCGTCTGTTCTTTTTTTTTTGTTGTGTTTAGTTTTGTGTGCAATGTGTTTCGTGCTTTCCCCTCGTTTGAGTGCTCTTTAATGTTTTTTTTCCTTATTTTGGTGCTTGTTGAGCCTCATTTTTGTGACTCCTTTCTGTATGTGCTCACTCCTGTTTTCTGTGCTCTTGTCGGACTCTTTTTGCGCCTGCGTCTCTCGCGGACCCTCATCCGCCTCTCTCGCCCTCTTTTGTCCGCCTTTCTCGGGTCCTCAGCCAACTCTCGCGGACTGTTTGTTGCGCCGGCGCAGTACGTCTTTTTGCAGCTACGGCCCATGGCCGGATGTGCCTGCGTCCATCATCCGTTTTAGCATTCTCGGTTAGTAATATGGATAATATGGATTTTTATCTGTAAAGATATGAGACCTTACACAATTTATAGAAATGAGGGCTTTTATTATACAGGTTTTGGAACTACGGTATATTAATACCAACAAGAAAGCAAATGAGTGTAGTTATTGTATCTAGACTTTATGAAGATCTAAAACAAAGCATTGTCACATCTCTCAGGTCAGCATAGAGAGTATCCCTAACATGTAACAACTAGATTTCTAGACAGCAGGTTCCTACATGACAATCACATGTCACTACATTTTTAAATGACTGGGAACCTATGGCAGATGTGCTCCAGACAAGAGTGCTGAATGCCAGTCACACCAGAAGCAAACCTGCTGCCTATATGCAAAGTTGCTGAGAAGGCTGGCTATTATTCCAAAAACATTTCTAGCATTTCCAATGTGCTGTTCCATCACATAACCACATCAATACCAAGGTCTGTGTGTTGGCAAGTCCAATAAACGTTGCCTTTCTTTAAGCCCATGGTTAGCTGTACTGCTTTGGTAGAAAAAGTCTGCAGCGCACCTCACCTGACCTTGCAAGAAGGCAACTGTCAGAAATTTCAGGGCAGCCTGTGATACCAAAGTGTGTGCACAAAACAGCTGATGTCATGTCACTCCATAAGCTGTACCACACAGATCATTTTAACGGTACTGTCATTCACGATGGTTAGTTCTTTGTCTTTTACGTGATATTCATCCAACACTCAGTCGACAAGCATCAGATCTAGATCCTCATTTTAAAACACTTCCTTTTTGTCTGAGGTGGACACATTTTCAAGACTGATTAACGTGACTGCTACACATGAGCAACTAAAGATAGGAGTAACACAGAATTACAGAAAAACACAAAGTCTTCCCGCTGTACGTTTAATTTCGACTAACTCAAGCTAATTTTAAATGTTCAACGGGGAATAACTTTGGTTAACAGTTTAGTTGAGGTGTTGTCTAATAGGTTACTGAATAACATTTATTATTTAAGAAGCGATATTTGATTATTTTATAATACAGGGAGTCCCCAGGTTACGTACAAGATAGGGACTGTAGGTTTGTACTTAAGCTGAATTTGTATGCAAGTCGGAATAGGTACATTACTTTAATAAATGTTATTGTTGACCGACTGCAACCAAGTGCTCTGCCAATGAATGATGGAGTTTCACCTCTTTCTGACCTTTTTATTATTTCTACTTTATTTTCAATGGTGATGTTTTTTCTCTTCTTTACTGTATCACCAGCACTTGCATCAGATTTGTGTTTCAGAGACATTCTTGAAGGGTGAAGACAAAAGGTTAAGATGAGCTCTTCTGTACAGCACTGTACACGCTATCACAGCAGGAAGGCACCAGTTGTCAACACGTCTGATGTATAGGGTGGTCCAGATCTAATTATGCAATTTTCATTATGCTATAACTTATTCAGTTTATTACATAGAAAATCACCCGAAAAATCTCGGACCATCGAGAAGTGTGCGAACTGATGACACGAAGAATCGTCTTCGAACCAAACTGGGATCGTCCCCGCATAAATCAAAGTCATCCAAATGATCTGGATCTGCAGAATTAGATCTGGACCACCCTGTACTGACAAGAGACAATTTCCTGCTATGTGCGTAACAGTACAAGCAGGCTTGCTATTGAGAATGAATGGGGGCAGCGAGGGGCGGTTCATCACCAGCCCACATCACAGTCACCTCCACTACAGTATGCTGCCTGCAGTGTCCACCGCACCACCGCCCCCACATTCAACATGCAGCCATCCGAGGCACACTACAATCCTACCCCCCACCTCCCCGTTCACCCACAACAGGGTTACCACATGCAGCATTACCATCCGCCCACCTAGAACGAACAGAGCAGCTGTGTGTGGTGGGTGGGCAGTGAAATTGCTTGCCGCCGGGAGCTGCCCGACGGACACTACACTGCGTGAGCAGCAAAATCAACCCCCTCCAGCCTCCATCCAGCCACCGCTTGCAGTGTCCCCGGGCTGAAGATGACGGAGCGGCAGTTACTGAGGCACATGCGTAGCAGCTGCAGCCCCATTCGTATGTCGTAGGTCGGATGTCCGTAACCTGGGGACTATCTGTAATATTATTTGCAAGGTGATATACAGTAGTTGTTTTATAAAGTAGATTTCATTGCATTGTATTAAATCAAGGAGCTCCCTATAATAAGTGTGGACTCTGATGTGGCAATACATGTTAGTTAGAGTATTGTGAATTTTGAATGAGGGCAGTGCTGTGAAAAAGTCTTTTTTAATAAACAGCAATAATACTTTGCTCCTCTTCTTGCAAATACTGATGTTAACTGTTCATTACTAATCAAGCATAGCTTCTTAAATGCCATTCCATGCTTATACAGATGTTATGAAGTCCCTATGTAGATACCCTTCAAATAAAGTGATACTGAAATTTGTCACATTATTATAATGTTCTCTAAGCATGGTTAAGTATTCTCTAAATATATCCGTGCATACTAATTCAATCAAGATAAAATCGATATCGAATCGGGACATTGTGAATCAAAATCGAATCAAATTGGGACAGCAGTGCTGATAACCAGACCTACTGTTAGCAATCCTGGATGCAAAGTAAAGTAAAACTAATTACCCTTTTCTTAGATACTCATAACCTAGCATTCTAAACATTATCAATTAGAAATATATTCACAGAACAGAGTCATTAAATAGTTGCACCTTATAAAGTCTATAGCTTTTTTTAATTGTACTCAGCTTAAAGATCACTCTACAACATGTTAAACACAATTAACTAAAATACAAATACCCCTAAAAGAGATTTAAGATGTATTAAATCATAATCAACACTTTAATATCACTTTTACCCAATTTGGAGAGCTATGTGAACAGAAGGCCCATTATAAAATAGCTCCTCACATAGATTAAAATATCAAAAGGTAAAGAGTACAATGGCAGGGGCCCAGCAGGATTAGTTTAAGTGGGACATTAACAAATTCTTGGCAAACACTAAGAAAGCTTCAAAACATTCCTTAAAAAATGTATTTCCCAGTTTTAGATAATTTAAGACATTATGCTTTCCCATTGAGTTTTGGAAGTTTGGTTAAGATTCTAAAGTAAGATTTTTTTTTTTCTGTAATAAAAAAAGAGGTGTTTTACAATGCAATTTCAAGACGGATTTGCACCAGAATGATTCACATTTTCCTAAGAAGAAATTACATGTATGGTACACTGATGAAAATGTTGTATTGCATTGTAAATGCACCTAACACGCACAATCCAAAAACTATATTTTAAGAAAAAATAACTATTCCAAAAATGTTGCACACATTTCTAAAATGCAATAAAAAGAAAATCAGTTTATAAAGTTACAAAAAACATGGCATCAGTAAGCAATGCAAGGCCCCCAGATGTGATCCTGATCAAGTACAAGGATAAATATGTCTAATGTCTGGGCAGAGGCAAAGCCAGCTTTTAATCTTGTGCCCCCAGAGGGTTTTCACTTTTGCAAAAAACCTGAAGGGGTTTAGGATGGGTGGTTGCATTTATAAAATATTTGCCATAATCAGGGGTGACTGGAAATGGTGTCATTTATTTAGATGACTACATACTTTAATTGTTTGCAATGCTCCCCTAATAAACAAGAACCATATGCCTAAATGCTTCAGTGCTGTAAGAAAAACAGTCTCGCTGTTGTCTCCAGTTCAATAGGCCAGCTATTATCATTTCACTTGGAGCGGTTCTTAACGACTGCTTGAAATGAAACAACAAAGTCAAAAATGAGAATTACAGGTAATTCAAGTGTAAAGTTATTAGGCCATCAAAAAAGAAGCTGCATGAGACAATTAAATCTCACTATTAAACTGAGCCCAAAAAGCAAATGAGATCTAAAAGTCTCCTTTCATTTCCTGGCAAGCAAAAGAAGCCAATTAAGGGCAAAGCTTTGCCATGTTGGGATTTCACCTTCTAAATATCTACAAGTGCCAATTTTATTTGAGGTCTTTTCTACAAATATGTGATGTTAAATGAAAATTGTAAAAGAGACTTTTTGACACCTTTGGAGCACACCTTTGCTGTTGATGAGGGAAAAGACCCATTGCTGAAAGAGAGTTTTTTTAAAATAAATTTCTAGGCAATTTCAAAAGGCTTCTTAATCCTTTGGGCTGAACTCTCCATGGCTCAGCACTTAAACATCCATGTGGTATACATTTCATATTCCAGAGCCTATAATAAGAGCTAAGTACTGTACAACCCCAGCCACCACCAACCCTTTGTGCTCTGTAAAATGTTAATATAGAGTGATCCCCCGCCAATTGTGGATGTTACATTGCAGACCCATCAGCGATACGTGAAAATCTGCGATACAGAAAGTGCATATAAATAAACATTTTTTTTTTATAGTTTTAGTATTAATATACCCCTTCCACATGCTTTAAACACATGTAAACTTATTAAAACACACTTTTTAAGCACATATGATATGTGGATTTAGGCTAAGGATATGAGTAACATCTCTCTATTATAAAAAAAAAATCTTCGCAGGGAGACCAGGGAGACGAGGCGTGATCTTCTCAGAAGACAATTTGACATCCCGCGAGAGACATTTTAATGTCACGCAAGACAAGGCAGTGAGACAGAAGGACAGCTGCTGTACAAGCAGAGTGACAAGCAGACATGCATCTTGGCAGAAGCAGCACAAAGCCAGTAGCTGATCCTTCCACTTCTCCTTAGCATGTAGTTCAGCTCCCCTAATTCACAACGACAAGCAGAACACGCAGCTCACCAGCAGCAGCTGCAGCAAGCCAGCAGATGATCTGAGCGCATCTCCTTAGCGTGCGTTCAACCCATCCCCCCACCCCTCAGAACACTAGAGGCAGAATCGCGAAGTCGCAAAAGAACAGCTGCTCTACAGGCTTTTAAATGACTGACGCAAAGCGTGACAAGCAGAACACACAGCTGGCCAGCAGCAGCAACAAGATAGTAGCTGAATCAATCGCATCTCTTTAGTGTGCGTTCAGACCCCCACTTCACAATGCGAGCAGCATTATAAGTCCCGCGAGAAAGAGATTTAACTAAGCCCAGGGCAGGAAATAAAGGACAAATATTGTTTTTACAAAAGTTTTAAAGTAAAAAAGAAAATAATGTAACAATTCCCATGAAAATAACAATCTCTTTAAATTGTTTATCCGGTAAACCAAACCCAGGGGTGGGCGAGCAAAGCGAGCACCCTAGTAATAATAATGATAATAATAATAAATCCGCGAATGTAGCGGGGGCGTGATAGCTGAACCGCAATATAGTGGAGAATCACTGTACTGCTCCAAAAAATTAAAGGAACACTTTGAAAACACATCAGATCTCAAGGGAAAAAAAAATCCTGCTGGATATCTATATTGATATGGACTGGGTAATGTGTTAGGAATGAAAGGATGCCACATCGTTTGATGGAAATGAAAATTATCAACCTACAGATGGCTGAATTCAAAGACACCCCGAAAATCAAAGTAAACAAATGATGCAGCAGGCTAGTCCATTTTGCCGAAATTTCACTGCAGCAGCTCAAAAATCGCACTCAGTAGTTTGTATGGCCCCCACGTGCTTGTATGCATGCCTGACAACATCAGGGAATGCTCCTAATGAGACAACGGATGGTCTCCTGGGGGATCTCCTCCCAGATCTGAACCAGGGCATCACAGAGCTCCTGGACTGTCTGAGGTGCAACCTGCCGGCATCATATGGTCCGATAACGATTGTTAGGTGGTTCTGCTTGCATTGCACAAGTGTAATAAAGAATATTTGCAAAATCTGAAAAATTAAAGTGCATTTATTTTCTGATATGAAAAGTACACCAACTCTTAGCATACAAATAAACAAAAACAGCCTCTGGGTTATATAGTTTTATAATTTAACTGTTCTCATTTTAAGTCACTGGATAATAATTTTAATTCACTGTAGGCAACATTAACTTACTTTAATAAACAAATACAAAGTCTCTGAATTACATATTTGATAACTTAATTGCTCTCATGTACATATTTCCAATAACTATTCTATTTAAAATTTATAACAAAAAATTTGCATTAACCATTACATTTTACATACTTCTGTTTACAGTATACCTTAAACAATAACTGCTTTAGACACAGACTACCCAGTATGGTGCAAACTGTTCTTGACAAATAAGAGCATCTCCGCTTTCTCCCAGCTCAGCCTATTTCGTTTTTCGTCTATTACATGAGATGAAGAACTAAATAGTCTCTCACTGTCTATGCTGGTATAAGGCACTGACAGGTACTTTCTCTCTCACTCTCCCAGTGCAGGGTGATGACTTTTATTAGTTCCACAGTAAACAAGTGGCATCTCGTTTCTAGAAATGGTGGGATCTATTAGGTAGCCAACCACTTCCTGCATGGACACACTTGTCCTCTATGATACTGGACTATTTTCTTGAATGATCTCACTGAGCATGTCAAACAGAAAAGCTGTATTTGAACCACCACCTGTGTCTAATATGTGTGCCCACTTTGACCATAGAATTTCTGAAAGAGAACAACACAGAAAACAAAACCTGTTGAGGTTCATATAATAATGTTCACCAGAAAGAGAACAGGTTAATTACCGCCTTCATAAAGATTATTTTTCCACCGTGTCAGACAGCACACAGATTAATTTTGCCTTCTCTATTGCCAGCAGAACCACATTTCTCAATCAGTGTTGTTTTAAAAACTCATCAAATAACTAGTTATACCTTGGATTGAGCACAGTTGTAATAAAGTTAAGAGGCTGGAATTGATGGTCTCGAAGTGCTTAATCAATGCATTCAGCAGAATATTTTTTTTGCAGTTTTAACTAGCCTCTTTCCTCTGTAGCTATTTGAGGGATTCCAAAAGGGGGTATCATGTCAGCTGCAGATGAAACTGCAATAATTTCTCTTGTGATTTGATTAAATAGAGAGGGAGGCATGGATACATTTTCCAAATTAATATTGGTTTTGGACAAAAATCTTTGAATGCCTATCAGAAAGCCTTGGTGTCACAACACCTTCTAACCCATTAACAGTTTTGTTCGGTGTACTCCCAGATGGGCTTAACACTAGAATCCCTGAAGCCTACGAAAAAATTCGTAATCCCGGGCCACCTTAAATTCCTTCGCACCTCTCCGTTAGTGTATTTTGTGTTGTAAATGTGCAGCCTGCTATTCCATCCCCCCACCGCCGCAGTTGAATTCGGGCAAAAAAGTTCTCCCAGCTCAAGGCTCTTTGCGTGTGAGGTGCCTGGAACTCTATAATGTATATAATATACCGTTATTTGGAACACATGCATTTCATGTGGGCTCTGTGTCTACAACAATCTATGTAAATGTTGGATGACAGGAAATGTCGAACACATACCTAAAACAGAAACTTTCTTTATGTTATAGTATTCATAAAAAAACAGCTCACTAATCAAAATGGGAAATGTAGGAAGCACCCCAAACCAACCAAACCTGCGACCTCTTGATTATGAGTCAGCAGTTCTTACCGCTGCATCACCCAAGCGGTCGTGTCAGCATCGTACCCTAACCCGATTTCTTTTTCTTCGGTTATATACTTGAATAAAAGCACATTTGTTTTGTTACACTTGTACCTTTGTGAAAGTGTTTATTTGATATTTGGACTTCAGTCTTCATACATTATACACTTCATGTCAAAATTTTGTCATTAGTACTATAACATGAAAAAAGTTTCCGATTTAGGTATGCGTTTAACATTTCCTGCCATCCTACATTTACCCAGATTTTTGCAAACAAGGAACACACATGAAATGCATGTGTTCCAAATAATGATTTTTTATTTACCCTATACAAATCCAGGCACCTCACACCCAGACAAACAGACATGAGCTGGGGGAACTTTTTGCCCAAGGCGGTGGGAGGGGGGGCGGGGATAAGGGATAGCAGGCTGCTTGCTGCTTGTGCTGATCGACACATTTGCAAAACAAAAGACGTTAATGGAGCGATGCAAAGGAATTTAAGGTTAGCCTGGGATTACACGTTTTTCCGTAGGCTTCAGGGATTCTAGTGTTAAAGTGAAGAAACACAAACAAATCGTAATTGCCTTTGCCTCACTACTAGCACATAGACTTATCTTGCTCAACTGGAAGAATCCCAAACCACCACCTTTAACTCAGTGGGTAACTGATGTCCTATACTATCTGAAATTGGACAAAAAATCAAATTCTCGCTCAGAGGATCTGTTCAAAACGTTTTTAAAATATGGCAGGATCTAATCAATAACATTTTAGAATAATCTTCTATATCGGGGAAAAGGTTACTCTTCCTTCCTTGCTGCTTCAAAGATTTCCTTTGTTGGCTGGCTCTCCTCTCTTTCATTCTTTTGGGTGGGGGTTAAATTTTGGTTTTGTTAGGTTTGACTTGATTATATGGATTGTTGTTTACTTTTAATTAAAATTGATACAAATAATTTTAAAAAGTTTCTATTGGCGTCCACTAATAGGCATTAAGTGTTGCAGACAGCTTGGAATCTGCAGAGTAAGCAACAAGTACTCACCTTTGCTTCAGCAGACTTTGCTTCATGTAAAACTTGTAGCATCCTGTTTAAGTGGCTTTTGAGGCAGCCCAACTGCATTTATAAAGATTGCAGTCATGAGTAAATAAGAGGGGAGTGCTGGAAATGACCTACTATTTTTCTGCATATGCTAACCAAGTCTATGACACTGTGCTGACTTAAAATGTCATTATTAACAGCCTTTTGAAGTTTATGTACCATACAAGGTAAACTCAGAATATCATTATCCTCCACATTTCTGGTATTGCCACACAAGACAGCATGCACTCTTTGTCAATTTTACATCTGTTGATCATATTAATTAATATCTATGACATGGTCTGTGCAGTATGAGACCCAGCTAACGTTGAGCATGAAGGAATACCTATGTAGCTTAAATTCACAATCTATTCATTGAGTGGTTAGATTTGGCATGGTGGAAGGACTTACATTGAAGGTCAGTATATTTATCTCAAAGCTAAGCACCACATCACTGTTGAGTATTTTCTGGATATGACTGTCTACACTGTTGTACATCCTAAGCAGGCAGATGTCAGAAAAATAACGCTGACTGGAAATTGTCTAACGAGGTTCTAAGTGTACTATTAATCACTGAAACCCAGTGGCCTCGACTAAGAGAAAGGCTGATCATCAAATGCGATGAATTCCTTTACTTTCCAAGTAATACGGTTGAGGTTTTGCAATGTTAGAATTTAATTTTCTTCGGCTATGAAATGCTTATGCTGCTGACAGAGTTCTGCTATCCTTGGCCAGCACTGAATCTTGAGCGTTCTTGATTAAAGCAGATTTGCTTTTCAGAAACAAGCCAGGTTTCTTGGTATGCCTTGCCTTAAGGTGAGCAATCAGATTTGTTGTATTGTAGTTTTTAGTAGTATTCCCTCTTCGTGAAATTTTCGCAAAGCAGAGCTCACAAATAGTATTTGTAGTGTGATCTTCAGAAAAGCTAAAGTGAGCCCACACCGCAGACAGTTTTCTACCTGCTAAGTTTTGCTGCTAAAGTATCATGGGGAATGTTTTTGCAACAGGAATAAGTAAATATCGGCGTACTTCTAACAATCATCCAATTGTCAATTGTTGAATTTTGTTTCTTTATCAGCTGATAATGAAAGTGGGCCTATACAATCGGTACATCTCAAATTTTTAATTATAGAACCTTCATCATCAAAGCAATAATGTAAGTAAAAAAAGTTAATAAATAAACAAATAAAATTGGAAATTATGAAATCTCTTAGACAGCATAACTTCAATAACAGACCTTAACAGGAAAAAGCATGGCAAAATTTATTTAAAAATTTCTCGCTATGCATCTATTATTACAATTAGACAAAACCTGCATTTCCTAAAGATACTGTATATTTGGGGATTTAAACTAGTGTTTTCAATCCCTTATACATTTGTTATCCTTGTCACTACGTTGCTGTCATTTAAGTTGGCAGTGCTTCGAATAGCTGAACTGGAGTGATTTGTAAACTGTTTTAGACAAAGAATCAACCAAATTAATGACATTTCAAAGTAGAACCATTTCTCTACTTATTCTGCTTCTAGGGTCACTGGGTGCCTAAGTCCACTTCCAGAGGAATAATAAACTGTAGGCAGGAGACCAATATATCATACTCGCTCTCACTCATTCATATCAGCCAAACTGGACTCAAACAAATTGCATCTTAGCCCGATTTTTTACTGCGTGCCTCAATGAGAACTTTGGTCTTTTTCAAAATGTTTTTTTTTTTTTAAACTGACACTGCCTTTTTTTTTACAATTTGTAACATATAAAACTGACTATTGAGGAGGCTTTTCCGATGTAAATTGAGAAGTGAGTGTTTAGTATATCCTCTTGAGTCTCCAAAGAATAATCAATGTATATTGGACCAGGATTAAAAGTTAAATTAAAGATTAATGCAAGTTAAAATTAAGTCAATGTATGGTCACAGAAGGCTGAAGTTTATCCCAGATTTAGAGTGGACTCCTGCCATTGAAAATTAAATTGCATAAAAAAAAACAAACAAAAAAAAAAAACGAACAGGACAGTAATACTCCACATATGGTCACTGTGAAAAGATTTGAACCTTGTGACCTACAGAAATTATAAAGTAGGTCTATAACCTACAGTACTTTATAACCTACATATGTATGATTCCTAAATGTAGCCAAAGATGGAAAAAATTAGTGTGAAATACTCCTCACATTGCTGTGGAAGACTTATACATCGATATTTTCTGGGACTTTGACAATAACAATAATTAGATAATATTTTGCATCCTTTCAAAATGTGTTTGTAAAAGACTTATTGATCTAGCTTGGTCTTGGTAACAGGATATTAATTGACGCTTACTGATGAGATTAATGGAAACAACAGTCAAGCGAAACAGGTCTTATATACTGTATTTTACAGAAAAACATCAAAATCACCAGTCATGTATTACTGAGATCAAACAGTGCAAGTATGAGTAATCCATTTCAAAATGGCCTACAGGATTTACACAAAAAACTGCACTAAGAGCAGCAGAACTATTATAATGAGAGCATTTTAAACAGACACTTACCCTTAATGTAAACAAATCCAGAGGGAATAAATTACTAATCATAAATGAACTACAGGGCATGAACGTTACAGTCTGAATAAACAAACTGCTTTGCTGTAAGGTGAATTGTGCAGCATACAAGCAGAACAAAAATCTAACATATTGTTCTATAGTGTAAAAATCCAAAGTTCTGTCAAATACTGCACAGGAAAAAAAAACTATAGCATTTGTAAACAAGTTCTATCATATACTGCACAAAGATATACAAAAAAAAACCTAAACCTATAAAGTTTTTAAACAAATTACTAACCATTTACAAACTAAGTTCTGCCCAAACTGAACCGACCTACATATCCAAACTGATGTAACGCAACCTACTGTATATCTATTATATAAAAAAAATCTTGGGTTGAGATGTGATCATCTCGGAGAGACACTTTGACGTCACGCAAGACTAGACATTACAACCTTAGGAGGCAAGATCCGTGAGATGGTGCACGTCACGCCCTACTTACAAACAATTTAAAACAAGTTCACGGACATCTAACCTCGCCGTTGTTAGAATGCTTTTGGCAGACACACTTCATGTGCTCCGAGCTCTTAAAAATGTTATACATTCTAAAAGGCACGTGAATGACTAAATGAAGAAGAAAGAGCAGCTTGTCGAAAAAGAGACACGAAAGCGTTGGAGAGAAAAGAAGGCAAAAAAGGATGCACAAGAGAATAATAATAATCTATGAGCAAATTCAGAAAATAAGGAAAGTAATAATCAGCCCAGACGTCCCACAAGAGGCACTTTCACGTCTCGCAAGACAAAAGGACAGCTGCTGCGCGACAAGTAGAACACGCAGCAGAAAGACAGCAGCTGATCCGTCAGGATCTTCTTAGCATGCGTTCAGCCCCCCACCCGCACAACGCGAGCGGCAGAAACGTGAAGTGGCAGGCACTTTGCGCACACCGGGGGTGGGGGGGGTTGGGTGGTGGTCTTGGGAGAGGGAGTAAGGAAGCGAAGCAAGGATAGCTGCTGTACAGGCTTTGAAGTGATTGACACACAGCACGAGAAGCAGAACACGCAGCACGGCAGGAGGAGCAGTAAACAAGCAGGTGCATCTCCAAAGCGTGAGTTCAGCCACTTTCTTCACAACGCGAGAGGCAGAGACGCGCCCCAGGGAGGTGGCCTTGCAAAGTGAGCAGGGGGCAAAGCCCCTGTCCAGGCATGCCTTGCAAGTAAAGGACAACAATTGTGAATTTCCCCTTGGGATTAATAAAGTATCTACAGTGCATCTGGAAAGTATTCACAGCGCATCACTTTTTCCACATTTTGTTATGTTTCAGCCTTATTCCAAAATGGATTAAATTCATTTTTTTCCTCAGAATTCTACACACAACACCCCATAATGACAACATGAAAAAAGTTTACTTGAGATTTTTGCAAATTTATTAAAAATAAAAAAATTGAGAAAGCACATGTACATAAGTTTTCACAGTCTTTGCCATGAAGCTCAAAATTGAGCTCAGGTACATTCTGTTTCCCCTGATCAATCTTGAGACGTTTCTGCAGCTTAATTGGAGTCCACCTGTGGTAAATTCAGTTGATTGGACATGATTTGGAAAGGCACACACCTGTCTATATAAGGTCCCACAGTTGACAGTTCATGTCAGAGCACAAACCAAGCATGAAGTCAAAGGAATTGTCTGTAGACCACCGAGACAGGATTGTCTCAAGGCACAAATCTGGGGAAGGTTACAGAAAAATTTCTGCTGCTTTGCAGGTCCCAATGAGCACAGTGGCCTCCATCATCCGTAAGTGGAAGAAGTTCGAAACCATCAGGACTCTTCCTAGAGCTGCCTGTCCATCTAAACTGAGCGATCGGTGGAGAAGGGCCTTAGTCAGGGAGGTGACCAAGAACCCGATGGTCACTCTGTTAGAGCTCCAGAGGTCCTCTGTGGAGAGAGGAGAACCTTCCAGAAGAACAACCATCTCTGCAGCAATCCACCAATCAGGCCTGTATGGTAGAGTGGCCAGACGGAAGCCACTCCTTAGTAAAAGGCACATGGCAGCCCGCCTGGAGTCTGCCAAAACGCACCTGAAGGACTCTCAGACCATGAGAAAGAAAATTCTCTAGTCTGATGAGATAAAGATTGAACTCTTTGGTGTGAATGCCAGGCGTCACGTTTGGAGGAAACCTGGCACCATCCCTACAGTGAAGCATGGTGGTGGCAGCATCATGCAGTGGGGATGTTTTTCAGCGGCAGGAACTGGGAGACTAGTCAGGATAAAGGGAAAGATGACTGCAGCAATGTACAGAGACATCCTGGATGAAAACCTGCTCCAGAGTGCTCTTGACCTCAGACTAGGGCGACGGTTCATCTTTCAGCAGGACAACATCCCTAAGCACACAGCCAAGATATCAAAGGAGTGGCTTCAGGACAACTCTGTGAATGTCCTTGAGTGGCCCAGCCAGAGCCCAGACTTGAATCCGATTGAACATCTCTGGAGAGATCTTAAAATGGCTGTGCACCGACGCTTCCCATCCAACCTGATGGAGCATGAGAGGTGCTGCAAAGAGGAATGGGCGAAACTGGCCAAGTATAGGTGTGCCAAGCTTGTGGCATCATATTCAAAAAGACTTGAGGCTGTAATTGCTGTGAAAGGTGCATCGACAAAGTATTGAGCAAAGGCTGTGAATACTTACGTACATGTGATTTCTCAGTTTTTTTATTTTTAATAAATTTGCAAAAACCTCAAGTAAACTTTTTTCACATTGTCATTATGGGGTGTTGTGTGTAGAATTCTGAGGAAAAAAATGAATTTAATCCATTTTGGAATAAGGCTGTAACATAATAAAATGTGGAAAAAGTGATGCGCTGTGAATACTTTCCGGATGCACTGTATCTATCTAACAATAACCGCTCTGGGTATTTACTCGTTCCTTCTCACTTTAACACAATACATTGCTTGCTTAAATTATAATAGTACACTTTATTTATATAGCGCCTTTCCCATGTTCAAGGCACTTATTTCTATGTCTGTCCAATGGCTCTTGCGTTTTTTTGGGGGGTGTTAGTTTATACTGTAAAATACAGAGATATGCATCAGTTATTTGTGAAGCAGTGATATTCTAATCATTTTGTATTTTTCAACACATTCAGAAATAACCGTGCAGCTCCAGTTTTCCCTAACATTCCTGATTTGGATTTCTCTTAAATGAAACGCTGCCAATAAGGAATAACCAAAATCATTGTTAGATGATCTGTACTAACTGAATGCACCAGTTCAGCAGCTGACCTTCCAAATATCTGGATTGCAGCCTCATTTTTTTTTCTTTCTTCTGACTTTAAGAGACACATCACACAGAGAATCGCACCCACAGACACATCTTTTTTGTTTGCATTTTTCCCTTGATATTTGTAACTGTCAGGGATTATATCCCTGTGAAACGTAATATATCATTGACAGAAAGCTGAACATTGACAGCAAAAAATGAACCATCTTTGTGTGGAAAAAACTGGAGCTGCATTGTTTCTTGTGTATGCTGATCAGAATTCAGGGATACCAAATAATCAGAATATTCCTGCTTCACAAATAACTGTTGTTTTGTCCTGGGGTGGGTATTTTAACTATAAACTGAAGTTAATAAAATTCAGCTTATGCATCCATTGCATGCTAAACTCAAAAAGTATTCTGACAAGTAAAACCTTTTATATTTTTTTCTAATCAAATTTTCGCTTAAGGTAAGACTTTTTCATGAATGTGATATCCACAGACTAAAGCCAACTTTAGTCCCTGGGTATTTATTAATCCTTTCCCACATTAAGACAGGAGATCCCACGCCTATTTAGTAGTGTGTATGTGTGTTTTAGGGGTTGTTTAACTATAAAAAGAGTTAAATATCAGTTATTTGTGAAGCAGGAATATTCTGATCATTCTGCATCCCTGGACACTGATCAGCATCCATGAGAAACCAAGCAACTCCGGTGTTTTCCTCCAAGGAGGATTATCCTTTCAGCAAACGGGACTCTTCTCCTCCATGATGCAGAACGTCCTTCAACGAAACACTCAACATTTGGTCAATGTTAAACTAACGTTTCATGGGGTGAAAAAATAGACATACAGCAGCTGCGATAAATGCTTACTAAAAACTTGGGAGGGACAGAAGGAGCTGGAGAGGCAGGCAGCACAAGTCAAAGGGGGATGGAAATGGGTGAGGAGGCAGGGATCTGTGCTAATGTTTCAAATAATGAAGGAAAAAAAAAGTGCTTTGGAATAGAAGACCCCCAACCAAGACGGCTTGCAAAATAAAATGCACCCGATAGGTATAAGCTACTTATGGAAATAAAAATAATCTGATCAAACAAATTAATAAAATCAACTGAATGGATTGCCATCTATTGCCTAACCATATCCACGCAAGTGAGGATGACCCACATCTTGCAATTACATCTAATGACGTAAACTGTGAGGCTGTTTTATCCCAGTGCATGCCTAGGTGATCTCTTTACGCACTCACAGTAATCTATCTTGTTAGGTTACATGAGACAGTGAATGCATGGACTCTCAAGGTGTGTTTTGATTGTTTTTTGCAAAGTAAGTAATACACTCGATATGTTCAGCTCACACATCATTAAAAAAACAAGTAAGATATTATCGTACATGATACATATTGAAAACTCCTACTCCAAGGTTAGTTCCTACCTTACACCTGATTTTGAACTAGATATTTAAGAAAAAGAGGTGAAGAGCCATCCTTTCACAAAATTAAAAAAACACTTGCACTCTGAAGACCATAAATATGGCTTTTTTATTCAAACAATAAGGACAAAGTTTTGCAACATTTTAAAAAAAATTACCCTGACTGCATACCCATGATAAAAATATTCATATAGGAAAAAACATTAAATGGTCTATCCCTGCAGTGTGCATGGCAAAGCTCAACTCAAATCAATGGCAGAAATCAAAGCAGTCCCTCAAGATGCAACACTCGACAGCATGATGCCAAAACTGTAAGAATGATTCCTTAATATAGAAGGTTTTTATAAAAAAAAAAAAAAAAAGAACTCTACCGCATGTGGCTGCAGACTTCCTAAATATCTTACTCTGAAAATAAAAACTTTGTTATTTTATAAAGTCTTTATAGTTTCAACTACACCTTCGGCTCAAAATATAAATTAAGACACTTTGGACTGGTTTATGTATATGGTTTAATAAAAAACACTACCGTCATTAAATCATCTGATATCTGCCAAAGGAAGAGGAAAAAAATCAATGAATAAAATAAGGTGATTAAATGTGAATAACTGCTGTAACCAAGAACTAGGGAAAAAAATATATCAAGGTATGAGAAATTCCCTCATATTGTAGCCAAGAGCAACTGTGTCCATTCCAGAAAGCTAATATCCTCTAAATATTTGACTGTGTCTAAAGTTTATAAAACCCACTAAATGTTAACAGGGTCATACTTGGAGCACAGACTGTTGTTAAATCCATTCTAGCAGCAAAATGTGGATTTTGATAGTAATAGCTCCCAAAGTCCCCATGACTATGTGCCAAAGTTAGCATTCTTGCTGCCAAGTAGTGTATCTGATTGCAACCAAATACATTATCATTTTTTTTATGTCTTGCATACATTTTAGCTAAGGATTATGGTACAAACGCAATTCAATCAGTGGCAGTGTAGGACTGGCCTTGATTTATCATATTGTGTCACCTGAATGAAATCTAGCCTTAGCAGTCATATGGAACAGATTCCCGTGGTCCCATGTTATGACAACACTCCCTGGACCTGTAAATTCCTGAAGACATGTGCTCATTTCTGGAAAAACTGCCTTAAGGAGAGCAGACATCTTTCCCAAACCATCTAACCCCAATTTTAGGAAGGTATTTTAGGAAGATGTGTCTGTACATCTTCAACAGTGGTGATTTTCTTTCAAAAACTTTGTAATTTTGCAAAAAAAAAAAAAAAAAAAAAAAAAAAAAAAAAAAAAAAAAAGCAGGTCCTTTGAGATTATATACAAACAAATACTCGTAATAATAATATTTCCAAAAACTCCTGAGAATCATTAGGAAAATGAAGGTCTTGGTTGTTTAACCCTTAATGCCACAAGGGGGTTTTGGCATTATTGCACCTAAATTACATAACTTAAAAATAAATGGCTGTTATACAGCTTATGTAATATAGGAGCTACAAATGGCTGAAAAGTACTGAATACAACATTCCATATTTTAAAAGAAATTATTTACATAATTAAAAGCCTATGTTTACGCCAATATCAACTAGATAAAACCCTTAGCTTATAACAAAATTCAACTTTTCTACTTGTTACTTAGATCCAATACCTACTAGTCTGGTTAATTTCTGCTGGCCATATACTATATCTCTCCTTTGATAATCTCTATAATTAAATCATTGGCATTGTTAATCCTTCATTAAAAATGGCTTCAATTGCAAAACCCTTGTTTAGACCCTGAATGTTTTTGTAATTACTGACCTATTTCTAATCTTCCACTTCTAACAAAAATTCTTGAAAAGATACAGTAGTTGCTTCTCAACTTCAGTCCCATCTTTCAAAAAAGAACCTGCTTGAACAGTTTCAATCTGGTTATCGTCAAAAACACAGCAATGAAACTGCATTGGCCAGAATTACAAATGATCTTATCCAAGCAGAAGACATGGGACTTTTAACAATTCTTGTACTTCTGGGTTTCTGTTCTGTATTTGATACCATATCCCATCAGATACTTTTGGAATGTTAAGCTAGTTTTTGAGTGTGGAGCCTTGTGCATCTATGGTTTTCCTCTTATCTTATAGACAGAAGACAGTTTGTTCATGTGAAGGACTATTCCACAGGGTTCAGTTCTGGGACCACTTGTTTTCTTTTATAGATTTTTCCTATAGGTATAATATATTTTCTGCGGTGGGTTGGCACCCTGCCCAGGATTGGTTCCTGCCTTGTGCCCTGTGTTGGCTGGGATTGGCTCCAGCAGACCCCCGTGACCCTGTGTTCGGATTCAGCGGGTTGGAAAATGGATGGATGGATGGATATAACATATTTTGACATTGTGGCTTTCAGTTTCACTGTCATGCCGATGATACGCAGCTTTATTTATCCACTGAATCCAGCTCTGTTCTTCCTCCTAATATTCTTACTGCTTGTCTACAGGACATGAAGTTAAGGATGAAGCATATTTTCCTTCACTTAAACAGTAATAAAGCAGAAGTAATCCTTGTTGGTACTAATTCTGTACTTGCTAAGGCTAACAACTCTCCAATTTTGATAAATAATACATTTACAAATATCTCCTCCCAAGCCAAAAGTCTGGGTGTCATTCTGGATAGTACCCTTTCTTTTTCATCTCATATAAATAATGTTTCTAGGATTGCTTTTTTTCATCTTCAAAATATTTCTAGACTTCATCCAGTTTTGACAAAACATAACACTGAATTTTGGTTAATGCCTTAGTTACCTCACGCACAGACTACTGTAATGCCATTTTGTCTGGCATCCCTAAAAACATCCATTGTTTTCAAGTTATACAAAATTCTGCTACTAGAATAATCACTTGCACTAAATCCACTGAACATACCACACCGATTCTTTTCCAACTTCATTGGCTCCCTGTCTACTACAGTATACAATATCAAATATTGCTCTTAATATTTAAAGCTCTCCACAATCTTGCTCCTCCCTATTTTAGTAATCTGTTGCAGACTTATAATCCTTCCGGCACTCTCAGATCCTCATCTGCATCTTTACTTTCTGTGCCACACATTAAACTTTATTTTATGAGAGCCAGAGCTTTCTCTTAAAGTGCTCTACAACTCTGGAATTCTCTTCCTGCTCATATTTGACAACTAGACTCAGTAACAAAATTTAAAACTGTTCTTAAAACACACCTCTTCAAATTTGCATAACAAATATGATTTTATTATGTTAATGAATTTGTTGTAAGGTTGTTACTTCTTTCTTGCTGTTGATTTGATTTTTATCTGTTCCTATTTATATTGTATTATTGTATGACTCTTTGTAAGTTGACCTTGAGTGTTTAGAAAGGTGCCCAATAAATAAAATGTAGTATTATTATTACTATTACAAAAAATATTTTATGATGTCCAGCCCTGGCAGCAATTTTCTTTTGTGCACCAATCTGTCAGCTATCATTGTATAAAGTGTAGATGTTACATTCCATAACATTGCAAAATTATGCTCCTGTTTGCCCACTAATGTCCTCTGATTTTCTAGCAATCTTGTTGTCCCACACTAACCCGCACTCTATAAGTGACAGGGCCTTCAGCTCTACTGCACCTATATACATATACATATATACACACTATGGCAAGCGGCTGGGTGTGGCACCCAGCCGGGATGCCCGGAAGGACCAGAGGAGGAATTACGCTTCCTCCAGACCACGAGTGGGCGACCGCCCTGGTGGCTTTGGGGACCACGGGAACTGAGCTTGGAAGCTCAACCCTATAGGGGCCCGTGGTCACCGCCAGGGGGCGCCCCAATGCCTGGAGAGCCGTCCTAGTCCTCAGCACTTCCGCCACACCCGGAAGTGCTGGGGGGAAGACGACCGGGGACACCCGGAGTGCTTCCAGGTGCGCGGCCGGTACTTCCGCCACACTGGGGAGTGCCGGCGGAGGTTAATCAGGAGGCACCTGGAGCACATCTGGGTGATTATAAAAGGGGCCGCCTTACTCCATTTGTTGGCTTGAGTCAGGAGCGGAGAAGGACAGAGCTCGGGAGGAGAGAAAAGGAGGTGGCCTGAAGAGAGAGGCATCATTGTGCATAAAGGCCTGGACTTTGGGGAAAGTACTGGGGGTTGTGTGTGCTTCACTGTAAATAGTATTTGTAAATAAAGCGTGTGTGGTGACTTACAACGATGTCTGCCTGTCTGTGTCCGGACCTTGCTCCACAACGCATACACACTCCCACTATATATCACTCTGGAGCAACAAGTAAATAACTATTTACATATAATTACATAATCATCCAAACCTTTGCTTTCAAAATTATTTTTCATAACAGTTCTTGAAACTACTTCGCTTCGAAATAAATGAATCATGGGTTAACAGAACCCACAGAGCTATGACTTTTATCAGTCTCATCTTGACACTGTGGAATCTGACATGTGTGTTAATTCAATCTCACACATGTAGAGAATCATGCCTGTCTTTTTACTTTGCATTGGTTTTTACTCCTGACTTGTAAAAATAGGTAGGCTAAATAAACTGACAAAAAAACAAAAAACGTGTCAGTGCAACTACATAGCACTATAAATAAAACAGTGCACATCATGTTCATCACTTTTGAGATTTAATATGTTTGTCAAGTCAACACAGTAATATGAATTCTATGCGCAAGATGTCATTTAGCTGCATTTCCCTATTTGATCATCATTTCCCAGATTCTCCAAAATGTTACGTATGGATTCGTGAAACTTGCCAGAAATATACAAAAGTTCTCCCGTCAAATTTTCTTTTTTAAATCCCATCTTTTGTGTGTAAAGCTGTGTATGCACACTTCAAGCCTCCTTTTGTGCATGTACAAGTTTTATAAATTGACCCTTGGTCACTAAATCTTTGAGGAGTTTTTCTCCAGCTTTCAAACATGGTCAGATGATAAATCAAAATTTACCTAAATGTGGTAAATCCAGTGGTTGTATGTGTCTTGCACTCAGTGCTTCTAGAATGGTACCTTTGGCCCAGGTGGGTGGGTACTTTAACAGTGAATCATCACTCACATCCTGAACAGTGTGCAGCATCATAAACATTTTGCCAGTATTAACAATAAATAAACAAATACATTTCTTTACTCAGATGAACTGACAGTTAATAGATGTAAACCTAAAAAGACATGCTATTATAAGCTGCAGTATGATTTGCCAACTTAGCTGGATGGACAGAGCAGTGATCCTACACAGAATTATTTAGTCTCCATTATAAGGATTTGCTCTGTGCTTTTTTTCAACTTTTAGCACACTTTAGTAGCCTATGTAGTGAGACCCATTCTTTCATTCATGTTTTGTTCAACTTTCATCTTGGCCTAATATTTCTCCACAATAAGAAAGCACCTTTTTAACTCTCCCTTCTGTTCTCATGAAAAAAAAAATCAACCTGCTTCTTCTCAGCGCACAAATAACTTAATTTATAATACAATTTTAACTTGTGATCTAAAAAGGCATCACATGAAAAACAATGCCGCCTACCCATATGGGTAACGAGAAGCACAGGCAAGATCGAAAAAATAAAAAATGTTCAAATGACAACTCATGTTCAAATGGCATAGCGTTTTCAAATAATGACGTGCTTGTGTGAGAGAGGCACAGATTCGATCTCATTCAAGTGGTTACTGGAATATACAATAAACACTTTCGTAAAGATATAACAAAACAAGTGTGCTTTTATTCAAGAATAAAACTGAAGAACAAAAAATTCAAGTGACAACAAGATACTAAGAAGATATAATTCACCAACGTTTGTGTGTCTGGTTATACCCCTTCAGTGATATCTTTTACAGGTTATACAACTTTACAGTGGCTGTTCCAGACTGAAATCAATGGCTTCTTCTTTTTGGGAATATACTCCATCAGCATGGCACTGCCAGATCTAAACACTAGTGTGACGAATTGCTCACATGCTAAAGTGGCTTTAGCTGCAGGTGAAAGTCCCATTTTACTTATAGTGCCAAGCAGAGTTGTGTTGCGGTACAGCAGTCTATTAGCCAGGGTAAGTACCGTGAAGAAGCTGTCTGTTGTTACGGTGCTGTCTTTGTCCAGAAACGGCTCCATAAGCTGTATGACCACAGACTCAGAAAGTCTTTGCCTTTGGTTGTGACTCAAAACACAGTTCTCAACAAAATGTTTCCAGGTGTCCAAAACTGTAGCAAGTCTGTTGTTTTTCACACGTTCTGCACGGGTGTCTTTGTTGTCAAAGTGCAAATGCCGTATGGTAGTCTGACAGTGGTCATGGGACATTGTATGTTTGATTGCCGGTAAAACAAATAGTTCTGAGCAGGCATCAGCCACAGCACCAACTGTGGTCATCGCTTCTCTTGTGAAAAGAATGGAGATAAATGCCATCAACCCAGAGAGGGACAGGCAAGTTCGTTGTACCACTTGAACGTCACTGACACAATAAAACTGAGTAACAAAAAAAACAAGCGCTAACTTTTACAAGCAGCCAAAATTTACACCGGGTGTTAGACTCAAATCAAATATATGTTTTTATTACATTATAGTAATAAGAGCATCAGCTCAATACTCAGAGCGCCGAGACTCAAACCCGGTACCTTTGGGTTATAAGGCAGCGGTTCTTACCTCTGCGCCATTCAATAACACGTATCAACTTCCTGTCAATTGACATTTGAGCTTGGGTTTTTAACACATTGCCCGCAACATGTAAATCGAATGATTTTTTTTTCTTTGGTTATACTCTTGAATAAAAGCGCACGTGTTTATTTGATATTTGGACTAAAGTCTTCACACATTATACACTTCACGTCATTATTAGTATAACATGGAAAAAGTTTCTGCTTTAGGTACGTGTTCAGAATTTCTTGCCTCACATTTCCTTTCATCCTACACTTACCCAGATCTTTGTAGACACAGAACATGCGTGAAATGTATGTATTCTAAATAATGATATACTGTATTATTTACCCTATACAACTCCAGGAAGCTCACACACAGATAAGGAGCCTTGGCTTGAGCTGGGAGAGTTGAGCTCTGTCACGGTGGGGGATGGGACAGCAGGCTGCTTGTGCTGATTGATACATTTACAAAACAAGATGCTGATGGAGAGGTGCGAAGGGATTTAAGGTGAGCCGGGGTTACGAGTTTTATCACAGGCTTCGGAAATTCTAGTGTTAATCCCATTTGTTACATTTTTCAAGGTTTATGCTTGCCACATGCAGAACATCCAGCGCTATGTTATATGTTTTATAAACCCATCAGAAGCATTTTCTCCCTAAATGTTTATAACTTGTGTTATGCAAGATTACTGGCATATAAAGTCTCTCATGAAAGCTCTTGGCATGACTCTCTGGATCCAGTTCCATCACTACTAAAACCAGCAACAGAACTGGAAAAGATTTCTGGTCACATCCCATCTCCTCTTCATAATTAACACTAGAATTACCAGAGCCAACAAAAAAACTCGCAAATCCAGCCCACCATAAATCCCTTTGCACATCTCCATCAGTGTCTCTTGACTTCTAAATGTGTCGATAAGCCGAAGCAGCAAGCAGCCTGCTATACCATCCCCTCCACCGCCTCAGAACAGGCAAGAATTTCTCCATGTTCCTGCCTTGATTGATTATCTGGGAGTGAGCAGAATTGTAAGGGGAAATAATTTGATTTGTGTGTTGTGTCTACAACAATCTATGTAAAACAGAAATGATTTTCATGTTTTAGTAATAAATAACAAAATGTAGACATGAACTGTATAATGTGTGAAGGCTGATGGCCAAATATCAAGTAAACACTTTCACAAAAGGAGCAAGTACAATACGACGTGGTGTAGTGGTAAGATTCGCTGACTTATAATCCGGAGGTCATAAATTTGAAACCGGCTCCCCGGCAAATTTACCGTTTTGAGTAGTGAGCTGCTCTTATTGTTAACATTATACAATAAAAAAAAAACACATTTAATTTCTGTCTGTAAAAGGTGGCCGGTTGCTTGTGCTATAACAAGCTTGACCTGTCGGCGATGAACACACATGTACTGTGCAAGGAATGCACAGGGGCCACTGAGAAAAGAAGAGTGTTCATGGCTCACCTTGCAGAGGAGCTTCGTCGTCACTTCTTACAAGAAAATGCGATGGATAAAGAAGAAGAGGATGCAACATCGACAAATTTCTGTTCCAAGACCGCCTCTTCCCCAGCCCCTTCAGTGTAATAGTAACCACAGCACAGAGAGAAGTGTATACATTGCAGCAGGTACACATGTCATAAATGTAGAAAGGATGGTCCTTGGATGTATGGGAAATGTTAACATTTGAATCTGATGACTGCATATAGCGCGGAACTGACTTCTCTGTACTATTCTTTCTTCTGCATGTCCTGGAGTACAAAAGAAACACCCCCCCATGCACCCAAAAGTGGACACTGGCAACATCGAGAAAACAAAAAGAACGCGGTCACTGATTACAAGAGCAAGAAGGCATGCGAATGAATATGAATAATGTTGCATCAGTGCCTCAATGTTTTCCTAAATGTACTATACAGGTCATAAAATGAGTTATTCCAAATATCATATATGCATATGTCTCTGTTTTTTGTCAGTGCGACTTTGACATCATGGACCATAAGGTGCGTACTAATCCAGCATGAGCAGGAACACTCAATAAAACTGAATAAAAAAAAATTCAAGTGACGGTGAGATACGAAGAAGGCAGATTCACCAACGTTTGTGTGTCAGCTTTTATTCATCCAGATCAAAGAATTTCCAGTTCCACTGTCTCAAAACACCACCCACATCTACAGTTATTCCCAGTTTCAGATAAAAAGTAACCGCATCAGATCTGGGTGGGTGTTATATCGTGATCGTGACTGAGAGAATAAAAGTGAAAAAAAAAAAACAGCAAACTTTTACAAGTACTATAAATTTGCACCGGCTTTTACAGACACAAATCAAATGTATGTTTTTATTGTATAATATTAACAATAAGAGCAGCTGACTACTCTAAATTGTAAATTTGCCGGGGAGCCGGTTTCAAACTCACGACCTCCAGATTATAAGTCAGCGGATCTTATGACTACACCACGGATGCTGTCGTATTGTACTTGCACCTTTTGTAAGTGTTTACTTGATATTTGGCCATCAGCCTTCACACATTATACAGTTCATGCCTACGTTTTGTTATTTATTACTAAAACATGAAAAAAGTTGCTGTTTTAACAATGTGTTTACATAGATTGTTGTAGACACAAAGCACACATCAAATTATTTCCCCTTACAATTCTGGGTAGCTCACTCCCAGATAATCAATCAAGGCAGGAACTTTGAGAACTTCTTGCCCATTCTGAGGCGGTGGGGGAGGGGTTTGGCATAGCAGGCTGCTTGGGCTTATCGACACATTTAGAAGACAAAAGAGGCTGACGGAGAGGTGCGGAGGGATTTAAGGTGGGCCGGATTTACAAGTTTTTTCGTTGGATCTGGTAATTCTAGTATTAAATGTTCCTAGGCATTCCTCCTTCTTCAAACATAAACATCACTGGACACATTATCATTACTGTAGTGACCTTATGGCCTAGAAACTTATGTAAATAAAAACACTTCTTTGCCAAGAAATGAAAATATCATAGTAAATAGTGTAACTCAAGAAAATAGATTGAATACCAGTTTTATATGAATAAGATAAAAAAAAGACCGTCCATTTATAGTCATTTACAGCCTTTTAAAGACAAGTCACCATCAGCACCTGGCACTAAAATTGGAACAGGAAATGCTCTAACAGTGATGAGAAGGACTGATGTACAGTTCATCATTAGAGAAGATGACAAATGCCATTCTCAGGAAAGATAAAGTATAAAATATTACAATAACAAACATAATTTACTATATGATTTAAAGTTTAAAGCAAACAATTTTTAATAGTCCTGCACCTGGGCATAAGACTTTCATACATACAATTTAATATCAGAGACAAATATGAACCGAAGAAAGAAAAAAATAACTACCTGTCAGCCTAAAGATGGAAAGTTGTACCTTATATATTGTAAATCTTAAACCAGACCACACATTTCAACTGAGTTTGGTGTGAGACAAAATGGATTAAATGATTGCTGAACTATGTATATATTAAAATGAAAAAATATTTTCCTGGAAAGAAAGTAAAGAATTTCAATAGCTGGCAAAGGTCTATAAACCTCAAATATTTACTTTAAGAATAGTAAAGCATAAGCAGTTATTAAAATATTTGTAGCACAGAGAACACAGAGCTTTTCCTTTTTGAAACAGGGAACAAGATTTCCTTTCTAATATTTTTTTGAAATAGTGTTTCTTGTAATCGGATGCCGGGAAAGTTATTCTCTGCAGGGCTAAGCTCAGGTCTGCAACACTATACTGTAATTACAAATGAAAATGTTTTATATTATATTGCAAAACTGTTAACATACTCACATGTTTTCATATTTGGTTTCTTAACGCTAGCAATTATTGACACAGTGAGAGTGCATTTAATGTTTGTGGTAAAAAGTGATTTGGAACACTTAAACTAATTATAAAAGCAATGAAACATAAAATAAAATTTTCATTTTGATAATGTCCGTTTTGAGAATCTCGATAGCAGTAGTTATACTTTTAAAAAAAGCTGTGTATACAGATTTCAATTTTGGTTTTGGAGGAAAAGACACATAATACACTACCCATTATAATTGGTCACACTAAGGAAATGCACAAGTATCCACATAATCTGAAATTACCAAGGCTCTCTTTCAATATTAGAAACAAACAAATAGACAAATAGATCACATAGGTATACATGGTTACAATTTCCATGTTTACACAGTACAGTGACATTTTTGCTTAATCAATATGCAATATGTCACCATGCTCCAGAATTACATGACCCAAAATTGGTCTGAGTAGGTTTAAGAATGTGTGTGAAAAAGTGTTCATCAAGTGTTAGGATGAGCCACGCTTTCTTAACAGGTTACTAATCTACATTATTTGTAGATTCAGGTTTTCTTTTTTTCTGGCTCAATTTGAACTATTCAGATCATTTCTTTTAGCCATTTCTGGTTCTCTCATGGTCATTTTAAGAAACATTAACGTTCACAGTTATATTTTTTTGTAAAAGATTATGTTTACATAATAAAAAAATCCATGTTTTTTCTCTGAGAGCAATGAAGCAGCTTAATGAATGAATGATTCTGTACTGAACTGCTAGAAACCAATTTACATATTAAAGTACCAAGAATCAGAACTACTCTCTGTCAAATCAGTAAGGACATTCATCTTTTAAATGCAATTTACACCGTAAAAAACAATGCCACTAGACATACCACATAGCAAAAACGGTTTCAGATATTTAGACTAGGTGCTGCATATAAAATTTTGTACATGGACTTTCTTAACTGTATCACAAATCCAATGAATATGCAGAAAAAAATCTTAAAGAATATTTTCAAAGATTAAAAACAATGTGATAAACAATAATCTTGTTTGTTTCTCTCATTGTTCACAGTAAGCACCATCACAGACTACTTTTTATACAAGAGAGATAAGGCAACACTTCAAGCCATACTTTAAAAATTATTAGACTAGATATATTTTTCTATCACAAACCAAAGAAAGGGGAGAAAGCAGCTTGGAGATGCCACCAAAGTCCTCATTAACTTTCATGTCAGTGAATGCTGATCTCTCCGCTTTTTTTTTTTCCCACTGGCTTGTCTGGTAGTCCTTCCTCTTCGGGCAGTTGATCACATGTATGAAATATAATGTGTTTATGGTTAGTAAAATAATGGTGTGCCTTAGGATGATTTTGGTTACAAAAAGTGTGCCACCACAGAAAAAATGTTGGGAAACACTAATATAGACCAGAGTTAGGCAATGTCAGTCCTGGAGGGCCGCAGTGGCTGCAGGTTTTTATACAGTTTCATAATGAGAGGCCAGTTTTTGCTGATGAAGCACTTATTGCTCAAGTGACATTTTGATGCTTCATTCTAATGGTTTCAGTGGTTAAGGTTTCCCATACTTAATGGCTCATTTCAGTCTTAAACAGCTGCATTAACTGTTTTCAATGGCTCCTTATTAGCAATAAGATGAAAATGACGAAGGAGCCAGCAGTTCTCCGTGTAACTTGTTTCCATTTACACCTGTGTGGATTCATCGTGCGCTATTTGGTTTAACAAAACACTTAAGAGAAAAATGTGACAGACTGAAAATGACCTGTTTCAGGCTTCAAATCATTTAGATGATATCCTTGAAAAGGAAAAAAAAAAATCTTTGATATAAGAATCTAACACTGCAGGATAACAAGCAATAAAATTAAGTAAGTAAGATCTGAGATTGGTAAGGATTGCTTTAAGCCAGGAGTCTCCAATCTTCCTCCCCTGAGAGCAACTTTTACAAAATGAAAATGGCCGAGAGCTACTCATGTTTTCCAACATTTATTCTCATAGCTTATTTCAACCCAAACAAACTGAATAAGCTTGTTTTGCCTGAACATTTACAAAATGTTGGTGTCCACAACGCACATTTTGCATTAAAACATCACAAAAAATATTTAGTTCACCTGCAAGTGCATTTTGTATGTCTGTATGCATTTTCTACTGTATCTCACACTATTGAATTAAAACATGAATGCTGTCAAATACAAATACACAGATATTACTTACTCATTTGTCATTTTGTTACATGTCACTGTTTCACTTCACAAGAGTACTCACATGTCCAATTGCATGTGTGATGTGTTTTTAGTTAGTCAGATGACTGGCACTGCATGGAGTCAAACAAGAGGGGTGTATGGTGGAGTGGAGCAACTTTGGTTCACTCTTATGGAGTCATTTAAATGTTCATCTGTCAGTCTTGTTCTCAACTTTGATTTCATGACATTCATGTCAGAAAAGGCAGACTACTCACAGAGGTATGCAGACCCAAACAAAGCAGACATTTTCAGAGCTGCTTGGTGAAGATTCTTATAGTTATCTGGCTCTACTAAGCTCCAGAAATGCTGAGAATGCTGTTGAGACTTTAACTACACATTATTTTGAAGGTTTATGAATATATAATATATAAAATCCAATGTCTCTCTGTATGTCTGTCCACTTTTCACGATAGAACTACTTAACGGATATAGATCGGGTTTTTTCTATAATTTGCTTGAACATTCCGGTTGATTTTACGACTTCTCTCATCGCACTAAGTATCATAGTTCGCTTGCGGTACTGATTTATTTGCGTGAATCTGAGATCCACGCAATGGGCCAAGGAGAGGGGCCTTCCTCACTCACTTGCCAGCTTCGGGGCATGGTTCTTAACTCCGCTTAGCTAGCGAATGAGAGAACAATTTAATTCAACTTTGTTTGATATTTAAAATAAAATGTTACTTAGGTCTTGATGAGTTTGAGTCCGGATATTCTCTTAAGTGTATGCCACATTGAAAAGATACATTGCAATTCAGATTGTGGATCGTGATTTTGTGTTAAAAGGATCGTGATATGAATTTTTGGAAAGATTGCCCGCCCCTCCTCCTAATTTGACTAGTCCAGTTTTCAAATTTATGTAGGATTCATTAACCTTTTGGCAAGCTACTTGGAAAGGGGTGGCGAGCTACCGGTAGCTAGCGAGCGACGTGTTGGAGACCCCTGCTTTAAGCAATTGGATTGGAACAAAAACCTAAACTATTGTGGCCCTCCAGGACTGAATCTGCCTACCCCTGATATAGACAATAGTATGAGGCTAAATTTTCTTGGAAGACATAGTGAAATGGCTTAATTTAACAGAAATTAACTGATACATTTTCAAGCCTGAAGGAAAGGAGGGCAAAATTTATGTTCAAGGAAATATATGTATCCTGATCTTAAATGCAGAATAATATTTAGGTGTGACTTGTCCTGTGGGTCTTGTGTAAGACAGGTTGGGGCGCGAGTTATGCTTTAAGATGTGGGGTCAGTGGACAATGAGTATTTGTGCTTAGGTGAGGTAAGCTTGGTAAACCTATGGAGGACTGGGCAGACTGGCAGAAGGTGTAGAAAACAGTTAGGGTGAGAATGAGTCTGTGGGTATGGTAAATGATAAACCGGGATGCAAGACTTGAGAAAAATCAGACGACGAGTGATTGTATGATGTGGATTTATGGAATACAGTGGAAATGGCCAAGGGCTGGGCACTCTATTAGCAGAGGAAGAATAAGATTTTGATTGGCCTTATGCTATGGATATGTTATAGGACAGATGGAAGTGCACATTTATTGGAAGATTACGGAGGTGGGGGAGTGGACATTATAGTTTGGGTTTTGGCAGAATGGGGAACTAGGCAAGTTGGCAGAGGAATGGGAAATTTACACACAGGTGTAGTATAAAATTTGGATGGCAGGTGCACCTGTTCCATTCCACATATATAGGGCAAGTTATGGGAAAAATAAGGGGACTGTGGACATCACAGTCTGAAATCTGTCATCAAATTGGGCAGCATGGTGGAATGGGTATAATACATTTTATCTTGCCCTATGGTTCTGGTACTGGACAGGCCAAGATATACATTGACACTATAAAGATGTCCACATGAGCATGTTGAATGATCAGATAGACTGAGGTGAAAGGTGCTGTATTATAGATTAAATGCTGCTTTAGTTTACCCCCCAAAAAAATTGTGCCCCTGCTCAAATTGTTTTTCACCAGCTGCCATCACTACCAACTGTATTTCTAATTATTTACAAAACTAAACTTTGAACATGCTCAGTAGAAATCAGCGATCCTAAGTATGTAAACCAAGGGCTAATGATTACTTCTGATTCCTTCTATTATTCTTCACAATACAAAAAACCTGGCAAACATCAATAACTCAGCCGTAGTGCGTTACTGTGGCATTTGATGTACAGACTGTCTCCCTGACCTCTCTTGTAGGATTTATGGGCCTTCTCAGCTCACCATGTCCATGGCACAGGTGCCAGAAAGAAATTGTATATATTCAAGAATATCAGGTTGCAAAGTCTATAAAATATCAAGTCAAAACATTTTCTTACCCAAAAGCTGAGAACCTGCTTTCAAGACTCTCTCAGATTTCTGATCTTATGACCAGTAGTGGGGAGAAAAAACAAAACAATCAATGGCTCCTAAACGTTTGCTCAAAACTAAATAAATAACATACATTACTCTTAAAAAGAGAAAGTTTCATGGAAAGATTTACAGCTTGTCCAAAATAATCAAGTAATAAACCATGAAGTATAACTTAAAATTAAATTAATTTACTGAATCAGATTAATCCAGTTTCAGGGACACAGGGAGCCATATTCTATTCTGGCAACATAAAAAATGGACTGAGTTCTAGTTTATTGTAGTATCATATGGGGCTAATTTCAAATTGCCAATAAACCTAAACAAAAGGTAAGGTTTTTGTGATATGGGAGGAAAGACTGGAAAAAGTTCACATAGAGATGTGGAGAACCTGTGACAAGGATTGGCATTTGAACCCAAAGACTCTGGAGGGGTAAAGCAGCAGCGCTAATGTCATGGGAGGTGTCAAAACCATTCCTTCTCTTACGGTTTTTCTTTCTCAGACTTTAATATAGCCTGGGGAATATTCCTATTTCTATAATTTGCAATTTGTTTTAGCAATTCTACATCTGCTTCCAAACCCCAGGTTGATATCTTGTGTGAAGATTTGTTGTGTAGGAAATACATGGACAATGTATATACTGTCTCAATAATATGAAAACTGAGTCACACTTGCTTTTAAAAGGCCAGCCACAGAATTCAATCAAGGAGACTTGCAGGCAGAGAGACAAAGAAGGGGTATGTGGGGACCGCTCCTCATTACCTGTCTAGTGGATGGCCGAATCTGCTGAGATAGAGGATTTCCTTAATGAGAGGTTCAATAGCCTTTAGAAAAAATGATCTCCACCTCACTGAAACTGCAATGACCATGCAAGTGATGAGTTTAAAGTATATGTTTTTGGCAGCATTATTCCAGCTTGAACTTTTAAAATACAAAAATAAAGTGGTGCGTCAAAGGTGCTGAGCTGTAGATGTTCCTTTTTGTTTTTTACTGGAATTAATTTTCTTTGCAAAGAATATTCATTATGGAACTTTTATGAAATTGTGTAGAGGGATAATGGGATGATTATGTAGAAATAATGACTTGCTACAGTTGCATCCTAAAGCAAGTAATGCTTCAGAAATAAACAACATGGACTGGCAGGTTTGTATAGGTAACTGGAAATCAAATTACTTTACTGTCTGATTTATTTTAATTATATTCATATATAGTTGCAAGAATATGTTTGTTGAGGCTGTAAGTATAGGTATAATTGGCCAAATGATATTACAATAAAAAGACCAATTATATTTCCTATGTAAAAGTGCCTGACATAATATATGCCAACCCCATATCCATAGGTGCTAGCATATGTCACTACCACTGCAGAGTGTGATTGTTTGTGTGCAGTGCCTCCACCAATACACGCTGCTCAAATTTAGGATGAATGGGCTGGCTTAACAGAGACTGAAGTAAACAGTTTAACAGATATCTACATATACTGTTGGTTCATCTGTTCTTCAGCAGCATTTTAGTCACTGGCTTGGCAGAAAATAGTAAGACAGGTTTGCATTCTTTAAGACCAGTCACAGATACTGGGAGATTATATGGTCAACGGGTTTCTGTAGTGATTTAATCACATACACCAAAGCATTTTCTTCCAAAATGGAATGTTATTACAGGTATGCAAGTTTGCTTCTAGTGAAGCAAAACAGTTTTCACCATTCCAAACAATGATAAGCACATAAAATCTCAGACCATTACAATTAATCTTCCTTTTAAAGCTAAAATTGATTTTTCAACCTAATGTTTAAAATTAAATGCTTTCAAACTCTTACCTATAAAGATATAAATGGTGCAGCATAAAAATGGTCACTTAAAATTTTGCAGCTTCCATTAATTAATAATTAATCACAAATTAGAGTGTTTCTGCTGTTTGCAGTTCAAAATCACTGTTCCTAATTTGAGAACTGCCTTTATAAGGTGTTGGTTTGGTTTAGAAATGTGACATCCCATGAGCCATCTAATTCTTTCCACCAAGTTTTAAACAAATTCCACTCACTCTCCAAACACTTCTGCATGTGTGAAATTAGGAGTGCATGCAGTGTGCTAAGCATAGGCATGCATGGTCAATGCTCCATTTACATTTACTTATTTGGCTGACACCTTTATCCAAGGTGACTTACAACATTTATGATACAATAAGTTACATTTCATTTGGTTTTCCAATTGGAGCACAGGCAGGTCAAGTGGCTTGCTCATGGTCAAACAGTGTCAGTAGCAGAATACAAGTGAAGCTAGCTTAGCTAGTTAAAAATGAGTAAATGGACAGCAACAGTAGACAAAATAAAAAACATCACCTGCCTCACAATCAACATTGTTATATTTAATTGCTAGATGTGGATCATCCTCATTTGACGGAGGTGGTTTCGCTTTAAAGAGACAGATGTTGCTCAAAAGACAGTAATCTGCAGAATTTGTTGGAAATTGGATGCCGTTAAAGACAGCTTGACAACTAAGGTTCTGGAAACCAATCATCGCACAGAATATGAAAAGCCAACTGTAAACAGAGTCACTGGATGGAGTGTGGGGTTGAGTGAGTGCATAGATTAATCCTATACACAATATACTCTTTATTGGATTTAACTAGACCTTCTCCATTTTGAATCTTGGCTGAGCCTTACAAGGCAACAACAACACATGAACAAGCATTCTACAACAGACAGACAGAATGAGTCAGCAGCCAAGTCTGAGAGTAACTGCTAACAGAAGACCTGTTGCCTCAAATTTGAGTACAGATTATATGCATAAATGTATGTATATACTGTATATGTGTGTCGATGTGAGGGAGCAACTGTGGGTTAGCACTGCTCATAGTTAATTTCGACTGACAGCTGAAGCAGTCAGTAATACACACGAAGATTGTTAATTAACCTTAGCACTTAGTCCTGATATTGGCCAAAATAAAAAATTGCCTCAATATACGGTTTTCAAAAATACAGGAAAACATCTACCACAGAAGTTAAGCATGTGACTAATCATAATTTATAAAAAGATGACATTTCTGTAATGTATTTATCTGCTTAAAAATACAAAGAAATTAGCCTATTTTCTTATAATGGGAGTGGGGACTGTCATTGTCACTGGAGTATGGCTAAGGAAAAATGAACATAAATTACACACATGGTCATTCATTTAAGGAGAGAATTTGGGTGTTTTGCTTTTGCATTTGCTTTTTTATTGTATTTTATAACCGTTTTGTGTTTCTTGAAGAGTGCATGCTCAAAGTAAAGATAAACTACAAAATACAATTAAAGCAAAAATGCAGTGCCATAGAGGTTGGTCATATGTATACTCAATGCAAATCAAAATCTGTTTGTTCTTTTTTTTTTTTAATTAGTATCTGATATAGAAATGTTTACAAATAATTTACAATAATCTAAATATTTTAAAAACAAACAACAAAAAAGTAATTACTGATTGAAAAGTTAATTTAGTCATTTACTTAATGTCAGTCAGATAGTCAAATTAACTTTTTTTTTTTTTAGTTGGAGGACCATCAACCTGTTGTGCACTTGTTTGCCTCCCTCTTCATTTACATCCTTCTAGAAAAATACTGAATATCACCCAGAAGAGGAATCAATCATCAAGGTTTCTAGCAACACCACTAGCTTGTAGTTTGACAACTAGGTACAATGAGAACTATTAACTTATAGGCAACTAGGGGGCTCTGCCCCCTGCTCGCTTCGCTTGCCCACCCCTGGGTTTTGTTTACCGGATATACAATTTAAAGAGATTGTTATTTTCATGGGAATTGTTACATATGTATTATTTTCATTTTTACTTTAAAACTTTTGTAAAAACAATACTGTACTTGTCCTTTATTTCCAGCCCCGGGCATGTTTAAATCTCTTTCTCGCAGGACATATAATGCTGCTCGCGCTGTGATGGGCGGGAGGCTGAACGCACGCTAAGAAGAAGTGGTTGGATCATCTGCTGGCTTGTTGCTGTTGCTGCTGCTGGTGAGCTGCGTATTCTGCTTGTTGTGCTGCGCGTTGATCATTTAAAAGCCTGTACATCAGCTCGTGGGACATCAAATTTTATAATAGAGAGATAAATTTTGAAATCTGCTGCATGAATTTTAAGCAAGTTAACTGTGTTAAAGGTACATATGACAATAAAATCACGGTGGTCTTTTTCTATTATATTGCCTGTGAGCAAGTATTTATTCATGTATAAACGCATACTCTTTGCATTATTTGAAAGTAAACTATTTCAACCATTCTATGATCTGCTTCTCACAACTGAGGGCACCGTGGCGGATGTTAGCCGACTTGCTGACCAACCACAAGTGTTACCTGGTAGGTAACCACCCATACAATCAGATTGTGATTCAGACTACGAATGCCATGAATGTAATTACCCCGATCTACATGCTGTCAAATAAACGAACCACACGCCGTGGCACAACGTTAGGGGCTTCGCCTCTAGTGCTGACGTCCGAGGTTCGATTCCCGAGAGGGAGTGCAGTAGAGTGTGTACGCCTGATGAGCCCAGAATTAGGGCGAAACACGTGTCACGTACTCTTTGCATTATTTGACAGTAAACTATTTCAACCATTCTATGATCTGCTTCTCACAACTGAGGGCACCGTGGTGGATGTTAGCCGACTTGCTGACCAACCACAAGCGTTACCTGGTAGGTAACCACCCATAAAATCAGATTGTGATTCAGACTATGAATGCCGTGAATATATATATATATATATATATATATATATATATATATATATATATAATATATATATATATATATATATATAGCACAGAAGTCTATTTATTATCGGAACTTACTAATAAGTTTCTACATCTCAGGGAGCTCAAGCCTGCAAGTAGGAGTGGGCACAAGGGAGAAAAAAACCCCAAAGTGGTAGCAGGTATTGCATGGTGCACAACTGTACTTGTTCACCTACATTGTCAAATTACCTAACACTCATCATGTTCTAATGGGAGAAAAATCAGAGTAGTCAGAGAAAATGAGAATACAATGTTGTACACAAACTGCACAAACAGTGTGGTGCAAACTCTTGAAGTGGTGAGGCAGCAGTGTTGACCAATGTGCCACCTTTCAGGTCAATTTAACCATTCCCAGATTTCAACCACAAGCAGCAAGGAAAAAAAGTCTGGTTATTGGAGTAATAGACTATTGTTAACTTGTCAGTGTTATGGAAGGTAATGAGAGTCCATTATTGGCCAACTACGACAAATATACAGTATTTCTCTCTGGTGTATGTTAATTCCTTATAACTGTATAAAAATTTCACTAACAAATCATGGGATCTTTCGTTTTGACTTCTTTATAGTTAAATCCCCAAATCACCATCAGTTCTTGTCTGAAAACCAAGTATATATACAGTAGCTTAAATATACAATATATAAAACACTCTTATAAAGTCAGTTCTGTGAAATACATTGCAGTCGAACTGTTGTAAATATTATTTAACTTAAGCTAAAGCAGGTCAATAAAAATCAAGGCTATTATATGAATACCCTGGATTGAATTTAACCAGAAATACCCAAAATTTGCTAAAGAATTACCACTGTAGCCACTACCGAGATAAAGAAAAAGGGTCTGATGCAATAAAAAGCTACTGTCTAATTAAATTCAAAACATATTGACAGAATGCAGGACTGCCATATTTTATTACACATTGACATTTATTGTTTAAGTTTGCCAAAACCTGCACCATCAAGTGCACATTTCTGCAAAAGAATACTAGTAGAATGAACAGCAATGTGAAAAACCTAATTTTTCTGTGTCTCTAAGCCGCAGAAGCTGTCACACCAGTTTATATTTTGCTGTCATGCTAGCACACTCTGTCCCAGTTAACTCAATGTCCCATCTGCCAGACATAATTAGACAATTATACAGAAAGATACCATTATTAACTCCAGTGTGTGCACTGCTACTAGGAGTATAAATAAATACATACTTAAACACATTCCTCAGAAATTATTTTAAAACAATGAAAACAACAAATATTTAAATTTTCAGAAATGAAGGCAGCATGCTCATGAAACAAATTATCAACATCATCATCATTGCGGAAAATAAGACAAAGCTGCATTTTGATTGGATTCATTGCACTTTTCCTGCTGTGTTTAACATCCAGATGGTATGATGCTGGCACATTATTTAATTAGAAAAGCATCTCTGCTAATGTAGTTTTTTTTATAAAAAGTGATCAAAAAATTGCAGGAAAGCTTGCCTTAGGCAGAGAAAATTGCTTCCAAGTGCAGCCAACTTATACTGTATGTATAATGTAGCTTGTTAAGACTTTGCAACATGGGCCAAAATAAGGATGACCTACAAGGTTACAAGACTCAAAGAAATTGATCATGGATTATAGTGCATCAAGTTTGTTTTAATAAATTTCTTGTTATAAAACTGTATTATACAGACATCAGTTTAACATAACAAAACATGCCCAAATCCACTTAATCCATTTCATGTTTGTGGGGGCACTAACCAATACAGGCAGCACTGATCCTAAGGCAGAAAACAGCCCTGCATAGGATGCCAGTTTATCCCTGGGCCCACACATACAAACACCCACACAAGTCTAATTTGGAATCGGCAATTAACCTAACCCGTACATCTTTGGGGACGTACAAGGAAAACTGGAGTATCCAGAAGAAAATCCACACAAACATAAGTGAAATTCAATCTCCTCACAGACAGACACAAAGTATATTAAAGTGGAGCAGCCTCAGTAAGGGCACATTAATAGGGAGATAATGGCTAGGCTTGCTGATTTTTTGTCTTATACGACAATGCTAATTTATTGAGTCTGTACCTAATGTAAAAGGAATATTATACAGTCAGATCCATAAGTATTTGGACAGCGACACAATTTTCATAATTCTAGCCCTGTGTACAACCACAATGGATTTGACACAAAGCAATTAAGATGTGACTGAAGTATAGACTTTCAGCTTTAATTCAAGGGGTTTAGTTTAACAAAAATATTGTATGACATTTATATACATGGCCCACCTATTTTCATGGGTTCAAAAGTATTTGGACAAACTAACATAATCATAAATATAATCATAATTTTCAATATTTGGTTGAAAATCCTTTATAGTCAATGACTGCCTGAAGTCTGTAATCCATAGCCATCTCCAAGTTCTTAGTTTCCACCCTACTGATACTTTGCAAGGCCTTTACTGCAGCTATCTTTAGTTGCTGCTTGTTCGCTAGATATTCTGCCATCAGTTTTGTTTTCAGCAACTGCATCTCCAATTGGGTCGAGGTCAGTTGATTGACTTGGCCATTGAAGATTATTCCACTCCTTTGCTTTGAAAAAGCACTTGGCTTGAATTGAAGTATGTTTTGGCTCACTGTCCATTTGTACTGTGAAGTACCATCCTATCAGTCTTGGAGGTTTTGGCTGAATAAGAGCAGACAGTATAGCTCTATACACTTTAGAATTCATCCTGCTACTTCAGCAAGCAGCTTTAACATCAATAAACACTAGTGACTGACTTCCATTGACAGCCATGCATGATTATGCCATAAAACTGCCCCCTCCATGTCTCACAGATGATGTGGTACACATTGGATCAAAAGCAGTTTCTTTTCTTCTCCATACTATTCTATTTCCAACATTCTGGTATATATTGATCTTAATTTACTTTGTACAAAATAATGTTTTCTGGCACATTCAATTCTATCCTTCCTGTGCTTGAGGTTTGACAAAGTGCTTTTATTACTTCTATTTTTCCCATACCACAACAGGATATAATTTATGTAAGAGGTTTAGGTCCATGAAAGTGTAAATTTGAGGGTCAACGTTTATTTTCTTAAATTAAGGGTCCTTACCCTTACTAGATTAAAGCTATAGTAATTTATTTCTAAAATTGACAAATAATGTATTGCTTTATAACAGATACTGTGTTCAAAAATTTTTAAAAAGTGTCTTCACAGGATTGCTGTTAAATACGGGATTAGATAAAGTAATTGTGTTACTGCACGGGTTTAAGACAGCTCTGCATTCAATATTAACTACTTAGGTTAAAGCTGGGATTTATTACTTCATACATCTTGGTTAGTGATGCTGACTAAATGTAAAAATTTAATAAATTTAGAACTTGAAACAGAAGTGGATTTAGTCTGCTAATTTAAATCAAGTACAAATGTAATGCCCCAGACTAATGTGTCATGTACTCCTTAACATCAATTGTAACAAATACACAGTCATGACATTTTAATGAACTATTGTTGATGTATTATCAAACTGTTTACATTATGTAATAAAGTGTGATCAAACTGCTCATTTTGGTAATCTTAAATCACTTTTACAGAAGAACACTAAAAAGAAAACTGAAGATACAGGAATGTCAAACTATTTTATGTAGTCAGCAATAAATACATTATTTAGCACAAGTAATTTCCATAGGTAAAGAAACATTCAATAATTTTAAAAGTACTTTGGGGTTAATGTACAAGTACATGACATGAAATAAGAAGCAAGCATGGTGTATGCAACAAAGCAGCAAGGCAAATACACTCTCTTCACAGTCTTTAAAACAATTAAAGTTGATCTTAGATTCTGGACAATTTCTCTCTGTTTTCTGCTAATTTAATTTATTTATGTGACTCTGTGTGTGAAAGAGTTTAATTAAATGACAGGAATGAATTTATGGGAAAATAATATTGGGCATTAGATTAAGAAGACAATGTACATGTACAAACACTTTACCTGAAAAATCCAGAGTTTTACAAATTAGAATAAATAAACTTGTTTTATTTAACATTTCAAGATTTACAAGGCCAACAGCACCAAGATTATACAGCAAACAGTTATATTTTTATAAAGTACACTCTGTGTGTCTTTATTGCAAAAAACTAGGTTGCCAAGCACAGGCCATAATTCTTCAGCTTTAAAAGCTGTGCCTGCAGATAAGGTTCATTTTAATTTACTATTCAGTCAACAAGAAGTGTCATTTATCAGAAGCGTTAGGACTCTTGTTGGGTATATTCCAGAACAACTTGTCGAGATGGAAATATGGTCAGGATAAGCACTAGTACTCAAGACTCCATCGAGTGGATGTCAGCCTTTGTCATATTGGAAGAAATAGCAGATTTTAAGCACATACACAGTTACTCTATAAAATAAAACATGATGTTTAAAAATATATGCAACAGCAGAGGTGAGAATTACTTCTTTAGTCTTTTGTTCAGGGTAAATACAAGAAGAAAATAAAAGAACTGATTGAAGTACAATCATATTTACATTGTAAATTATAGGAAGACATTAATGGAGAAGTGATAATATACGCAATTGCATGTCTCTGCATTATTGTTAGTCACTATCTGATTCATGGTTTATGGTTTAATCGGAATGTTCTCCATTTTTTTTAATCAAAAACAAAACAATGTGTAATTCATCCTCAATTCAACTTGATTTTAATAGTAATGGCTTCTAGAATTAGATTATATGAATACTGCAAACTAGAATTTTTTTCTGGTGTTGGTCAAAAATATTTATGTTATCATGGTATCACTTTAAAACAACTGCTTATATACACATTTTCAAACCCACTCCAGGGTTGCAGGAAAGTGGATCCTATCCCGATAGCACAGGGCAGGACTGTTTCTGACCTAATTAGTGTGCCAGGCAAGAAAATCCTCTCCCCAAACCCTCCCCCCCTTTCACACACACACACACACACGCACACACGCACACGCACATGCACACATACACACACGCGCACACACACACACACACACACACACACACACACAATATGCCTATAACACAGGTTAATATCAGAAACATGTTGCCAGTAAATGGAGGGACTTAACATTGCAAATAAAACTGTTTTTTAAAACCAGACCTATCTTGAATATCTTGCACCAAAATTATTTATAACATCATCATATGACATATTCCTAGACATGTCTCCGTTAGTACTCATCATTGCAAGGTCTTTGAGACAGTCTTGTGACATTGTAGACCTCAAGTAATGTTTTATGAGCTTCAGTTTTGAGAAGATTCTATCTGCAGAACCTACAGTTATAGGAGTAGTGGCTGCAGTTCTGAGGGCTGTCCACATATATGGATGTATTTAATTTAAATTGGTCTCTTGCAAGAAAGATAACAGTTACAGTGCAGTCATTTTAGCTTTAGGAAAATCCAGGAAAAGTTCAATTTCTTGTGGCAGTGCTTTCCCACCAAGTTCTGACTGGTCAGTGTATCATTACCACAAGGGCCTTTTTTTTCTTTGTGGGACAACTGGCACTGCACTTGTGTAGTGCTAAATGTGTCCCAGCATAATGTCCCCCTGGAGTGTATGCATTGGTTAAAACTCCCTGGTGGTGTGGTGGCCACAGTGCCCCTGCTGAAATTCCAGTGCTCCTGCCTCCAAGACCTCCTTTCCTCAAGATCATTCTCTCATCGTAGTACTTCCTGACCCAAGGAACAAGTCAAGTGGATGGCAGCGATAACAGGAGGAGGCAACTTGGACTCAGTCACTCACTGAGTCACTCTCTTTTGCTCACTGAACCCAAGTCAGATGTCACTGACTCTGCAGTGCCGTGCTTGAAGAGGAAGAAGAAGGGACTGAGACCCAGCTGTGTGTCTGACTGGAAGGCAGCGCATCACATAGGAAGACCAGGTCGGGTGATTCCTGACTCCCAGTCCTGGCAGTGGCTAACTGCCTAAGTTGTAGAGGCTCGGCTTCATTGTCACATGAGTGGCGCACTGGTAGTGAGGAGGCCGCATGTCTCATGGGATGCCTGGTATGCAGCCTGCACTAGTGTATACAACAGCACATATATTGTGCTGTGCATAGTGTAGACATGCAGGCGCTGCTGAGGTACACAACATGAACATTTCTTTGTGCTCCAGTCCAGTCTGGACAAATTTTTCTAAACAAAATATAGATGGGAATCTCTACAGAGGGCTGCAGTAATGTGCCCTGCCCACTAAAGAGTGACCTAGGCCCTTGCCTAGACAGCCTATGCCCATAAACAGCTCTGGCCAAAGGGCCCACTCATACAGAGGCAAATTAAAAATGTTAATTAACCAAACTCAAGCATGCATGGAGATAATATGCAAACTCCATACTGACAAGAATTGGTTGCAGCACGAGAACGAATACATTGTTGGCTGAAAGGAAATATTATTGGTCATTTATCAATTTACAATGTTACTACTATGCATTACAGGATTAAATAACTGAACTATAGTAATATTAAGACTTTTACACATAAATCTAAGATATTTATTCATTTTATTATATGGTAAACATAATTTACACATTAATGGTAAATAAATACATATCGATGCCATATTTCAGAGCTACTAAAGAAGCCTCAACAGAAGGTTGGTCAACTGGATGACTACATACATTATTAAGTTAATGATCTATTCAATTACTACTCTTAATAAATGAGCCACAAGCACAGCATGGCTTTGTTCATTTATCAATATCATTTGAGAGAGAAAAATAACACTTTCATGACAGTACTGATTTGTCAATAACTAACTGAATTTGTGCCTTAATTTTTTTTTTTGATTTTCAATTATCCCTTCTTCCTCTGCAAAAAATAAATAAATTAATAAAATAAACATTTATTAAAAAAATACTTAGAATATCATTGGATATATTGGTTGGTTACACAATTAATCCATTTTCAAACTAGCTTAATTCAATTAAGGGTTGAATAAGTAGGGTCAAACCTCATAGGGGACCAAAGGAGCAACCACCAGGCTATCATTCTTATGCATTTCATATTTAATTTCAATTTGTGGCTGTGTAAAAAAAAATTTTAAAACTGGAACATCAAATGATACAGATAGTAAGAAACAAAATTTGAAAGAAAAAAAATCATATAATCATAAAATCATATAACAGAAAGGGGACGTTTTCTGGATTTGAAACTTAAAAATATAAAATACTAGCTATCCCCCATGGTTCTGCCCATGTAGTAGTGAAACAGGACAAACTTAAAATACAATAAACAAACAGGTATCTCTAACTAGGAGGAGGCAAGGTACGCTCCAAAACGTGGCAAGATGTAGACCAACTCGAACGGAAGCCGACAAGTGAGTTAGGAGGGCTCCGCTCAGTTCTGCACTCCTGACGTCACGCTTCCCCCTCCCCTCAGCCTGCAGCCTCTGTCTCGGATTAGTACGAATAAATCGCTAATGCAAGTGAACTATGATTCTTAGAGCAATGATAGAGTTGCAAAATCAACTGGAATGTTCAAGCAAATTACAGAAAAAAACCCGATCTAAATCTGGTAAGAAGTTCTCTCGTGAAAAGAGGACAGACATACAGACAGGCAGACATATAGATGGTGGCGCAGTGGTAGTGCTGCTGCTTTGCAGTAAGGAGACTGTGGAAGATTGTGGGTTCGCTTCCCGGTTCCTCCCTGTATGGATAGCGCTTTGAGTACTAAGAAAAGCGCTATATAAATGTAATGAATTATTATTATTATTATAATATGCAATAAAATAGGAAAGAATCTAAAATACCAACTTTTAATTTTAACAAAATAAGTATTATTTCAATTTATCACTTGATATTATATTTTTTAATTTTCCCAAACTGCTATTGTTATATCTTGATGACTTGTCATTTTTTTTTTATATTACTAGCCAACCCACGGCGTAGCATACGCCGCATAATTATTTATTGATGGGTGAACACTTCCTGAAAGACACAGTTGTCCAAATGGGGTGGATTTGAGGATACGACTGTGAGTGAACGAAAAGATGGAACTCTGGAGAGAGCAACATACAATTGTCTGTGACTGAAAACTGGTTTTGGCAGATACAGGCATATCTTTTTGAAAGTTTGGCCCTGTGCCTTATTAATTGTCATTGCAAAGGCCAATCTAATAGGAAATTGTCTGCATGTAAAAGTAAAAGGCAAATTTGAATCTGATGGGGTCACGGATATCCAGGGAATAAGGACAGTTTGTGAGGTAGGAGCTGCGATACTTTTACACTCCAGTATATTGCGGTGAATGCTGGCAACAGTCAGTCTAGTGCCATTACAAAGACTTCTTGCTGGCATGAGATTTCTGAGAAGCATGACGACTGAACCTATTTTAATTCTGACTTTATGCAGAGGCATGCCAGTGGGAGTAAGACTGTTAAGAAATTCTTCGGGGAATGAAAGTTGATCTGCGGGATCATCTGTGACGATGGAGTCAATGCTGGTGAAAGTTACTTCGTCGGCAGGGATAAGTTTCAGTACTTGTTCATTAAGTGCATGAAGTTCATGAAGTGCATTCATGTAGCGAATCTTCGTTGGTGACGCTTAATATAGCTCGCGTATTGAGTTGTTCCAGAGTCACAGTTGAGAAGTCGATATCGCCATATAGTTGTTGAACGGGATCAGAAATAAAAGGAAAACAATGTGAAGGTAATGGACATGGGAGGAGGGTTAGAGTTGGTGGGCGGGGCTCTGTCTTGCGTGCGTGGACGCAGGAGGAGGGTTAGAGTTGGAGGGCGGGGCTCTATCGTGCGTATCCCATGATGCGGGAGTAGGGTTAGAGTTGGCGAGCGGGGCTCTGTCTTGCGTGCGTGCATGCGTATCCCATGGTTCTGGCAACTTGGTGGATTATATATAGAAAAGCAGCTGGAACCGAAAAGAACAATGAAAAGTCAACGTGGCTCAGAGGTGCATGTGGACTGTAGCAGAGACGAAAGCGACTGAGGCGGTGTTTGGTGAGGTGTTGCGTGCTGGCACATGAGTGAGCAGTGTGCATGCCTCGAGAGCGAGGGTGGACTTGGGAGGAGGGTTAGAGTTAGCGGGCGGGGCTCTGTCGTGCGTTTCCCATGATCTTAGAGTTGGTGGGCAGTGCTCTGTGAGCTGGTGGGCGTGTCTCTGTCGTGCGAATCCCATGTTCTCTGTCTTGCGTGCCATGGTCGGCTGCTTAGTGAATTGTTGGTGGGCGGGGCTCTGAGTTGGCAGGCGTGGCTCTGTCTTGAATGCGTCTTGCTTGCCATGGTCTTAGTGAATTATATATATATATATAGATTTTCTTTGCTGTTTACTCTCTAGCAAATACACGAGCACTGGGACAATATATGTTTTATACTTAAATATACAAATATATAGTATGAACATTTTATCAGAAAGCAGAAAAAAATGTAGTCACATGGCTCACTAGTTTTAAAATGAACATTCTTTAACATGTCAGAATATCTTAGTATCTGTAAAGCAGTAGTAAGATTATACTATACTACAATTAAGCACTAGCTTGCATAGCTTGTATTTTGGAATATGGGCATCTATTTAAAATCTCTGCAACTACTGTATTTAGACATACCAATCAAGAATGAAAAAAAATAATGCACTGGACTTGCAGGGCATTACAAATAAACTATGTCAAAATAAACATTATATACTATATTATGTGCAGTACATGGGAAAAATTACAATTATCAGTGTAAAAAAATGAGAAAATCATATTAGTCTTACTTTTATCTCCCACTAAAGCCAAGAAAATGGATTTGGCATATGGTGCTGCTTAGCCCCCAAACCTATACACAATATAAAGTTTTAAACAGCTGCCGAGGAAAGCAATGGAAAAATAATTTGGATACTATCCCAAGAAGAAAAGGCTTGGAAAATACAATAAAAATGAAACTTACTACCTAGGTGTTCTTCTGCAGTGGATGACTAAATGCCTTTAAAGCAGCATCCTGCATAATTCTTGCAAAACGTACAGTGACAAAAATGTTTAAATGAAAGTTGTGAGTAAATTTGACCTGAGGCCATACATCTTAATAAACTTTGCTTACATGAAAGGTAATGTTTAAAATGAACATGAAACTAAAAACCACACATTCATAAAAAGCTATTATATTTTTCATAACATATTATATTTTCCACACATGACAGTAGATGACTTGAAATATTAGTTTAGTAAATTCCAATGCCTTACCACAGATCACTAAATTATTCTACTTTTTTCTATTTTCCTATATGTTATTCATTCACATACTGTATTCACTTCTGACCCTATTTTTTCCAGTATACACTTGTGTGTCAGTTGACAATTATAAGTTAACCTAACATTAGCATCTTTGGATGCTAAAGGAAGTCACAGTACAGTACTAGTGAAGAGAAACACAGAATGTGTAAATTCCACAGTGACCATGACCGGGAATGAAACACCAGGACTACATCAGAATTACTTATAACTGTGCACATTCCCTTTCTGACTGCCTGAGTTCTATTATAGTGCTGCACGGAGACCCAAGTCTTCCTTCTGTGTCTATCTAACCTAACAGCCTAATTCTTTAATAATAATTCTTTGCATTTATATAGCGCTTTTCTCACTACTTAAAGCGCTCAGCAATTGTAGGTTAAGGGCCTTGCTCAAGGGCCCAACAGAGCAGAGTCTGCCAGTGCAGATCCCTAACCTCAGAGCCACCACTCCGACTACGACACTACTACAGAAGCACTGGGCTCATGCCAGGAACCAATACTGAACAAAGTTCATCAGAAGTCATGTTAACACATACAAACTCAGGTAGGGATATTTTGGACTTGCTAGTCAAACTGGCTGTATGAATATCAGATATAGGAGGAAACAAAATTAATCAATGAAAAACAATTGTGCCATTTGAGTGAGTGAGAGAGACATAAAGACAGATAAGATTACAGAAAGGAATTTTACTTGCTCCAGCAGCAAGATAGAACAGGGAAAAACAATGCAAAACAAAATGAAGGAAAATCAAAAACTACTGTAAGGCTTGAGGCCCACAACTGTACACAAATTACATCAACATTATATATAAAAACTAGTTGAAAAGCCTGCTGAAGCAGGCGAATGTATATTTTATGGTCTTTTATTATATAATATGGTCCTGTTTTCTATCATGAATGATCGCCAATGACACTATTGGTGCTTGCAGATTCTGTGATGCTGCTTCCGCGAGAAATTGCTGCTCCACCTCATAAAGCATTTTACATGCTTCAGCAAAAGGATTATTGTCGCTGATGAATGAACTCAGCAGGGTCATGAGGTTGGGGTTGCATTTAGAGTTCTCTTTGATTTGCATTCTTTGTGCAGACACCTCATCAAGATCAAGGATATAAAATTGAGCAAATCGACGATGATCATCATTTTCAGGATGTAGAGCCACAGATCTGTGATAAATCTGTCCATGAATACGAAAGCAGTAGGGCCCATATCCAGGAGGAGGAGCAATTTTAGCACCCATTGAAGCAAAGGCTAATGCGCTGTTAAATGACCTTATGTTGTCCATGAAGTTTTTTGAGTGTTTGTGTTGTCCCGTCATGAGGCTCTTCAGTAAAGCAGATAACATCTCCTTTGTGGCTACAGATGTTAAACAGTTTATCTGCTGGTTGTTCAGCAGGGAAATGTTTCGCACCACAGAATGTGCACCGTAATTGTAAATTTCCACAAAAATGTTGATCGATATTGTCCTCAATAACATATGTTCCGGTGGCTGCATGAAGATGCTGAGGTGTAGGTAATTGCGTGAGTGTTGCTCTATGATTGCGGTCTTGTTGGTTTCATCTTTCGCACCGACGGGATTGTTCCTCCTGTGTTGCATTTGGTTGTCGAGTGCGGTCTTTTTTGTTTTGTTGACGTTTCTGTTCGGAAAAGATCGCTTCATCTAGCGGTCTTTTGCGAGGCATAATCGTCTAAGGTTTAGGATAACTTGTTCACTATTGTGAGGAAATGGTGTACTTTACCTGGAATGTGTGGCACTAAACTCTTGACATGTGTACAGGTATTCCGGAGGGCCATTAGAATACGATACGATTCCGTAGTCCAATGTTAACCAAAATTAACCAAACGTTCTCAACAATGTTAACATTATTTTCTAAACAAATATTAATCACCTGGCAACGCAAAACAGTCCCACGTTTAAACAAATTGTTATCATCACCTAGCCACGAAAGGTTTAAACAAATTGTTATCATCACCTAGCAATGAAAGGGAGACGTACGTACGTACACATACGCATTTTATATATATGATACTGTTTCTGTGTCAAAATGTGTAAAAAAAGGTGAAGATGGAAGAATTCCATGAAGAGGAAATATACAGTGTGATGTCAGGTCAGGTCAGGTCAGGGAGTATGCACTGGTACAGCACGTTGCTGCACCCACCACATGACGTAACAGCTAGGGATCCTGGTTGGCAACCCCGCAGGCAGAAACCCTCTGGAAATGACCATCTATTTGCCACAATCAGGTGTTACATGGTCACCCCCTTGGCCTGGTCCAGTCACTGTGAGCCAGACCACCCTTGTGGAATCCCTCAGTGCCGTAACTGACGTTCCTTCACAATGCAGGTAAAGTATCTCATTCTAGATCTGTGAGCAACTGCTCATTCGAAATAAAGTCAAACCCAAGGACTCTCCAAAGAGACACTTTACCGAAGGAGTCCAGTCTTCATCTCAGGTCACTGATAGCATCCATGTCTCGCAACCATGTAACAAGACAGGAAGCACCAAGACTTTAAAGACTTGGACTTTTGTCCTTTTGCATAGATATCAGGAGCACCACACACCCCTTTTCAGCAACCTCATGACCCTCCACGCTCTCCCAATCCATCTGACTTCATAGGAAGAGTCACTAAAGACATGAATGTCACTGCCAAGGTAAGTAAACCTCTCTCTGCAGATAGACACACTGCTGATGGCTGTGCCTAAGAGGTCATTAAAGGCCTGGTTCTTGGTTTAAATCTAGAACACTCACAAGCCCAGACTCTCAGACTCCTCCCTCTGTATCTCGAGAGCCCAGATCAGAGCCTCCATTGACTGCGCGAAAATCACAGCATTGTCAGCAAAGGCAAGATCAGTGAATCTTTCTTCAACAACAGATGCCTCACAGCCGCTGGACCCCATGACCTCGCCCAACACCCAGTCCATGCAAGCACTGAACAGAGTAGGAGCAATAACACATCCCTGACAAACCCCAGAATCAACTGGGAAAAATGCAGAGGTTCTGTCTCCACTCTGCACAGCATTCACAGTACCCGTGTACAAGTCAGCCATGATATCCAGCAACCTTGTGGGGATCCAGTGAAGTCTCAGGATGTCAGACAAGGCAGCTCAATCAACTGAGCCGAACGCTTTACAAAAATGCAAAATTTCAAAAGTTGAAAAATGTAATAATTGTAATGAAACCACATGATCAGGAAAAACATCTTGCAGCTTTGAATTGCCTACTCTCTCTGGAAATCCCACACTGTGTACACAAGCGAGACATTTTCAGGGTTACTGCATAAAACATGGCCAAAACAATCTATTCTTCTTTGCATTTAAGAACTGGTATAACTGTGTTTAATTTTATTAACAGACACTTCTGCATTTACCATATATTCACTGTTTATAGTATACTGTTTATTAAAAGCATTTCTTCACTTAACCAGTTTGGACTTTTTCCAAATATTACTTACTTGTGAATTATCAAATCACTCTATAAATCACTTTATATGGATTACAGCCTTTGCTTCACAGATTCAGCATCCAAAGTACAAGCTCTGCGCCCTTTTGTTACTTTGGAAGAGTTAACACAATCTCCATAGGTGTGAGTGGCTTTTTCAACAAGTACTTTGTTTTTCTTCCAAAATTTAAAAAGAAGTGTGTTAGGTTGTGTGATGGACTAGCTTCTCCATCAAAAGGCTGGTTTCTACCCTGCACTTGGTGCTAATGGACTAAACTCCAACTGCCATCCCCTAACCTTAAAGTGAATTAAGTAGGTTTTGTTATGCTATACCACATCCAAAATAAATGCAGTAAAAATCTGTCTCTATGTTCATTGCCTTCACCTATTTTATTCAATTCAGGCTTATTGGGAGTGGAGCCTGCCTCAGCAGTATTAGGTACAAAATCCATGTGGGGGTGCCAGTCCATTGCAAAACTCAATAGGGCTCAAACCAGCTTTTGCTTATTAGGAGCAAAATAACCTAACTCATATCTTTGAAAGCTTGAGAAAAACACACACAAGAAAACTTACAAGGACTTGGGTTGACTGCTGAAATTCCAGACAGGCATTAACCTGCACCTACAAAATAGGCGCAAGAAAGTACAATAATTAAAGAGGTGCGACAGACTACCTTTGCAAAACAGTATACCAGCAACAATGAAAATAATTAAAATTAAATACAGTAACTACAGGAAAATGCACAATATGAATATTTACATATATGTAAAGTTCATCATGATGTATGTCTAAATTGTTAATGTACCCAAATTCCTCCAGTGAATGACTAAGTTGAACCCAGGTTAACAGTGCCTATCTGGTCACTCTTTCTTTAACAAAATGATTTTCTCAACTGAACCTGACCCCCATTCCACATTTTTTTTTTGTTTGGTTCTCCATTCTGTGTAAACAGAAAAAAAAAATCCCCATAGGGAAGTGAAGAAGCTGTTTATGAGATGCTCAAACCATTATGTTTGGCACCAACAACCATATCAAGGTCAATGTTGCTCAGAAAACATGTCTTGGCCATTCAAAATATTAAATAACAACAAAACCTCTTGCCCATAGCACATGAATATCTGCTGAGAGGAGTAGGTGATTTGGGCTAACAAGCAGGTATACCTAATATAGTGGTTACTGAATGTATAATGTCACATATATAGTTGACTAAGTGTTAACTTAAACATTTTAAACTCAGCCTCATTTTTGGCTATTTTCTGCTACTTTGAATTTACTGGCTAGAATTTCATCACCCTTCACTTAGTATTCATGTTTTACCCAACAAAATACAGACATTACTCCTCCAAAAAAGATGGGAGTATTAGATACATTGCACACATATGTTAAAATAAAATTTGATAACATTTTTACCAAACAAAATGCTCTTGAATGTTATTGTGGACACAAGGAAGAATCAAAGAGATGATGAGAGCAGGAACCAAAGTGTCTGAAGGTGTTAACACAGTTGTGCTAATCAATGCAACACTGAGTCTTTTATTAGAAGCTAATGAATAGCAAAATGTTATCACAAAATAAGAGCCTACCCAGGCATCATCATTGTGAAAGCATGAATAAACTCTGAATGAGGGCCAGGGCATCGCAGGGTCCACTTGTACGCACATCCATGCCAGTACAGAATCAATTCAATTTAAAAATCACAAAATGTTCAAAATTAGAAGCAAGATATAAATGCAAAATGGTTTATTGAATACAGATCCAACAACCCAGCCATTTCCATGTGGTTGAAAAATGAAGGACAAAAAAAGAATAAACAATGTTCTGAAGGTTAGTGACTGTTGTTTTCCATCAACTGTACTAACTATTCAGAATGCCAGTAAGAAAAGTAAACTAGAAATGTGACAAGCAAGATAATAAATAGAAACATAATCCAGCATCGAGTTAAAAGAGAATCCAGACTTTGTCTGTTTGGGGTTTGCACTTTTCCCCCCATGCCTGCATGGGGTTCCAATTCACATTCTCTAAGCTGTACAGGTTAGGTTAACTGGCAACTTCCGAATTAGCCTCAGTAAGGGTGTACATATTTATTTAGACTGCTAGATGATGTATTTGAAAAACAAAAGTAAAGAGCTCACTCACTCCTCGTAAAAAATTAAAGTTCGTGGTATTTTTTCTTTACCACTGCCACCAATAAATCACCTTTTTGAAGGTATAATTAAGATAATTAATTTCTCTAAAAATGAAACAGCAGGCAAAAGTACATTCAATTTCAAAAAAGTATCGCCATCAGAATTTAGATTATGTTACAATTGTTTCTAATCACCACCGAGTTCAGTAATAAAAAACACTAATGCCCAAGGGCTTGTTAATGGATCAAATAAAAATATCTGAGGAGATGGGGTACTTGAGACTCATGAGCATAATTCTTCTTTTCTGATCTATTATCTACAATTATAAAGCGGCAATTGGTTACTAAGCATGTTTGTCAAGTTACATGAATACTGACCATACATGACAAAATATTTTTTGGAGCTTGCAGTAATGGCTACAGTTTTTTTATTAAAAATGCTAAAAGACAACAACATAAGGTGTCACTAAGGTAGACACTTGAGTAGCCACTGTCAAAAAATTGCTGGCCATCATTTGACCCAATAATTGAGACTGAAATATTTCATGTTAAAAGTCTGAATTTGTTCAAAACATATTTGAATCAGGTTTAAATACAATTCAGGAACTGTATGGATATTTTTATATGAGGTAAACACAACTAGTAAGGAAACTATTAATACACTGATTTTGTAATAAATAATTAAACATTTATAAATATTTCAGGTTGTGGCTCTAACATGAAACAAGCATAAAACATTGAAAATGTTTTGTTAGTTAATATTGAAAAAAGTTCCATGTTAATTAGCCACTGGAGGGAAAAACATCGTGTTACATTTCAAATTCCCTTCATATTGGTATTAATTTTTTATAGCTTTTGTTCTTTTATTTATGCAGTTTTGTGTGTTTTAAGCCAGATTCACACATGACACAGGGTGAACTTTTGTTGGGTTGGACAGTGGTGAGCAGAAAATTGAAGTGTGAAGTGCTTATAGTTTACAGACTTGCCATTAAAGAAATGTGTGAACATGCAGCTTTCACATAAATGTGACAGGCACTATTTAAAAATACATGTCATCACAAAAATACTAGCGTTTAATCTTGGGATCGTTCAGTCTTTCTAACCCTGTGCTTTACTCTCAAATCTAAAGACATACAAACTATATAAACTGTCAATCAAGTACAGCTTTGTTAAGACTGCTAGCTAGTGTTCATCTGGCACTGGGGGCTAACTGAAATGCTTAATACGTATCTTGTGCACTACTTTAAAATTTCTTTGCTGTTAACGAATCATATTTATGCGTTTTATGCATTAATTTACTGAGCTTGCTCTTGGACATTGACTTTACAGAGTCAATGGGGACTCTGATCGGGGCAGTAGAGAGACTGAGCGAGGAGTCTGAGTGTCTGGGCTTGCGAGTGTCCTGGATAAAAACCAAGATCCAGGCCTTCAATGACCTCTTGGGCACAGCCATCAGCAGTGTGTCTGTTTGCGGAGAGAGTGTTGACCTTGTTGAGAGGTTTACTTACCTTGGCAGTGACATTCATGTCTCTGGTGACTCTTCCTATGAAGTCAGTAGACGGATTGGGAGAACATGGGGGGTCATGTGGTCGCTGGAAAGGGGTGTGTGGTGCTACCGATATCTTTGCAAAAGGACGCAGGTCCAAGTCTTTACAGTCCTGCTGCTTCCTGTCTTGCTATATGGTTGCGAGACATGGACGCTATCCAGTGACCTGAGACAAAGACTGGACTCCTTTGGTACTGTGTCTCTCCGGAAAATCCTTGGGTACCGTTGGTTTGACTTGGTGTCGAATGAGAGGTTGCTCATGGAGTCCTGAATGAGGCACATTACCTGCATTGTGAGGGAGCGTCAGTTACGGCACTATGGCCATGTGGCGCGTTTCCCTGAGGGTGATCCAGCTCATAAGATCCTCATTGTTGGAGACCCGAGTAGCTGGACCAGGCCAAGGGGTTGCCCACATAACACCTGGCTGTGGCAGATAGAGGATCATTTCCGGAGGGTGGGACTGGACCACGTGTCTGCCTGGGGGGTTGCCAGAAGGGATCCCGAGCTGTTTCATCATGTAGTGGGTGCAGCAACACACTGTACCAGTGCATACTCCCCAACTTAACTTGACTTGAAATTACCAACAGTATGCATTACAAACACATCCCTTGTCACTATCTTTCAGTTTTAAGGTATTCTGTTTTTTTAGCTACATGTTCTCAATGGATATAATTATTTGATTCAATTAAGCTTTTGGCACAAATTATATCCCATAGCATTTTCTGTTTATAGCTTGTTTACATTTTACTTGGAAAGACTGGTTAAAGAAAAGAAAAAATAAAAGCAACTCATAGTTCATCGACAATGAAAAAAAAATGTACAGAGTTATTAATACAGCTTCATGTGAACCCCACCATTCCTTAGTTAAAAAACGGTTGCACCTCCATTTAAAATAAGTACAGTATATGTTCCTTGCCCCTTTTTCTTCCTAAAATAGTATTTAGCATGATTAGGATAACTTTAAATTATATCAAATTTGAGGCATTTGCCCTATCAAATTAGACATTACTTTACTGGGATAGGGGATGAGTTGTCGTTAAACTAATAAATGTTCTTAGGTGGCATACAAGTATACTTGCCTGCATCTCACTCAAACCATCACTACACTTCCATAATTTGATTTTAAATTAATATAATGTGAGGCTTAAGTGGCTTGTGTTTTAATGAGATAAATAGGAGTACATTAAGGGCAAATTGTGTTTTGACTCACTCCTTCATAAATCCCTGTGGGAGAGATGGGCATAATCTCAGCACTTTTAATGATGCAATTTATATGTGAAGGGACTTGGATCTGGCAGGCTTTTCACTCTCTTTAAGCTGCCCAAACAATCTAGGCTGCTTCTTTGTGCTGTCATTTGATTGTGAGGGAGGAGGAGGAAGATGTCACAGTTTGCAAGAGGAGGATGCAGCTGATAAGAAAATTTCTATTACTGTCTGTCTACATCCCACTGTGTGTCACTGTATCTTAGTAATTCTTGTATTCAGATACAACATTCTAATATCTCAATTCTAGCTTCCACCTACACTGTTTACCTTTGCCATTCATTTTTATTAATAAAATATATGCCTTACCCTTGTTAATATTATTTTTAAGGGAGTTACAAATTAGGTGATTATTCTGTTTACAGATAGGTTTGGTTGATCAAAACAGACTGAATTAAATGATTTAAAATTTTCATTGTAAGGTTGGGCATTGTTGACATTGTAAGTACACCTTGTTGGAACACTTCACTGAAAGGATGCCAAGTGTACCATGACCTAAATGCCAGTTTTATAAATAACTTAAGTACCAAAATAATAATTATTCCAGGAATATTATTTGGCATCAGAGAGGATTTTTTATCTTCCTGGTTTATGTTATCAGGCCTCTATTGGGTGGTCTAACCCAGTAGATGTACACAAGGGCTTCAGGATTCGTAGGGAAACCTTAGGCAGCTATGGAGAGCTGTGTAACATAGATCCTGAAAATAATTCAGATTGGCCAAGGTTTAACAATAAATTGACTTTTAAATTCCCTTCTACTCCTCAGTTCAGTGAACTTGAAGTTGGGAGCAAAGGGCTTGAAGAGAGGCGATTGTGGTTTTAGAGATGAATATGAGAGGTCTTGTTGTCTACAAATCACCAAATACACTTCAGGCAGTTACTGACAAACCTTAGGGGGCACGAGTCTCTTTATTTATTATTGTTTTACTTCTTCTGTATTAACCTAACCCTTTTTGCATTTATTCAGTGTGTAACAAATACAGGTGCTGGTCATAAAATTAGAATATCATGACAAAGTTGATTTATTTCAGTAATTCCATTCAAAAAGTGAAACTTGTATATTAGATTCATTCATTACACACAGACTGATGTATTTCAAATGTTTATTTCTTTTAATGTTGATGATTATAACTGACAACTAATGACCAGCACCTGTAAGCTTTCCCAGACAGAAAAGAAAGTTTTCCAGAAATGAACTGGGACAATAAAATGGATTTTTCTTTTAATTAGTCTCTTTCAATCTGTTCCTCTTACAAACAGGCCTTGTGTTTGTGTAAAACATGTAGAAAAATAATCATTTGTTAAACACTTTCATAAAGTATGCTGAAGTATGTGAATTTCCCCTTGGGATTAATAAAGTATCTATCTATCTATAAGTTAATTTACAGTTTTAAACTAATTAGGTAAACACTATACATGTAGGAAAGGTTAACGTACAAAAAAAAAACAAAAATCACATATTTCAGAGCCAGTTCCTTCAATTTGCTAGCCCAATCATTTCAGGGGTCATCAGACAGATAAAACAGTCTTGATGGAGGCACAGATGAACGGCCTTTTCACAATCACAGTTATAATAATCTTCCAATAAGCAATATGCATTTCTCATTTTCATGGACACAAGGAATTCACTGGTGTACCCCAAACACGTGGCTTCTAAACTAGTGAGATTTCATGAAAACAGTAACTCAAAAAGGGACCTGTTATAATGTGCAAGACTCATAAGCATGGCTCTTTTTACTCCAGCAATATAGTTTTTCAGTTTTTTCAGATCCAACTGTTGGACTGCTAAAATCTTCACTGTATATCCATCTTCTCTCTCCCTCTGGGGCTGCATAAATCTAGGCATTGCAGCCACCAAGTGTTCTGAAGTGTACCCTTTCTCACCCTCTCAAATTTTTTGGAGGGGAGAAATATGATGACTGAAAAATAGCATTAATTGTGCAAGAAGAAGGCATCGACAAACAATTTTTCCGCACAAAAAAGGTACAAGGACTTGAGTCTTTAAATGTGCATGTTTAATTCGCCCATTACAAAATGCCAAAAATTACTGTACCGAACTATTGCATTGTTTTTTAGTGTCTTTCCTTTTTTATCATGGAACCATTCAATTCAATGTGACTAGGACTGCACAGATGCACAGTAAAGATACAGCTAAATGTTAACATGCTAACAGACTAGTTGTGGCTTTGAAAAATAAACAAGGCACTGTTTTAAGACAGGAGAAAGGATTTGTTGAAGATACTCGTAAAGTAAAAATTAAATCAGGAGAAGAGCCTATAATATTTGTTTTGTCTTGGTAGAGTAATATATTGCTCTACTTTCCCCTATTGTATTATTAATAAGTAGCCTTTGTCAGAATGCCTAATCCCGCAGATTTACCACTGTGTATAAGGGATTACAGTATATAACTTATCCCCACCTTCCCTTCTATATCTATAGGCAATTAGGTGTAGTAAAAAGACAAGCAGGAGTTAAGTTACACATAAAATAATGTATTATTGATAATGTTCATAAATAATAACAATACATTTGAATATTGGCAACCATACAACCTAATTAAATGGTAATGTGTAGTTTCAGGCGGCACACAGACTTGTAGTTATTTAAAATGTCTCTAGTTAAGGCATCATTGGTGCTCGCTCAGCTTTCTTCAGAACAGGCAATATGCCTGTTCCAATATGGCTGCTAAGCTGTGGTCTCCATTGTGTTGTCCTTTCAGTTCATGGTGTGATGGTCTTCATCAGTTGTTGGTTAGTAAGAGAGAGAGAGAGAATGTGGTTGAACAAGCAGATTTATAGATTCTCTGTCCAACCCCTACAGCCATTAGGACATCATGGTACTTAAAAGCTTCTGATTCAAGCCAATTCCAAACTGCCATACTTCAGACCAATGGGGGAATACAGCATCTTAAAACCTGCCACCCCCAAGACCATATGTCTTTATGGCTTTCTTGCAGGGGGTTGAAAGACTTTAGCAGAGAAACACTCGCCAAACTGGTTTAAAGCACACCCCCCAAATCCCGTTGTAAAATTCAAAGAGACCCATTCCTTGGGTTGTAAACATGAATGATTCTCACTAATATTACATTGCTTTGCCTAAATTACAAATAACGACATACAAAATATTTATCAAGTTATATGCAAAATCTCACATCACAACAATATTACAGAGGACCATGAAAGAAGAAGCAGGACCATACCACATAAGAAAAGTCTAAGGATACACATTTATGCTTGACAAGTGCTTCCTCACTGGTAATAAAGAATTCATCCAAATCCCTTCAATATGGGCCATTTATTAATTCTCAGATACAAAACCAGTATAGAATCCAAATTGTAAAGGCTATATGGAATTGCGGCAATCAAAATTTTCCTAAACAATTACACTAAAATGTTTTTATCATAATGCAGGGTTTAAATCATTTCTTTGAAGCTCAAGAGTCTATTAATAATAATTGAATAGAACAAATACTGAGTGAAGCCACTATGTCTATTCAGGTTAAACACAACCGATTTACAAGAAGACCAATAAGTGTTAAATGTCATTTTCGTTCAGAAGAGGACAACCTCCTTCTCACTGTGAAAACATATTTTGGGGTTTAAAACTAAGGAAGCTGTACTTAAAATCAGATCCCTATAAAGATGCAGAGCCTTGCGGTTTATTGCAGTTTTGTCTGTTAATCAAATACTCATTTCTGTTCCTATTTTCTAAATGTACACAAAATTCAACAATTTCAATATCATGATGCCCACCATTATTGATTCTTTAAATAGCTGCCTTTATGATAATCAGAGAACAAGATGACTAAATGAAGAACTATGTGTCACACAGGATATTTAAAATAGTAACCTTTACGTCTAAATTCTACCACAGCTTGCTGATTGTCCTGTTAGAGGACTTTATTAAGTCATAACAAAATAAACTTTCTTTACACTGGTTTAAGAATGTTAAACATATTGTGTGATTTTACTACAGAATAGGTTATGTACAGCTCAGCCTAAGAAAATATTTCTTAATACTGCAGCAATGTAAATGTTTTATCCTTGATCTGTCAATGTGAGATAACAGCAGCAATAAAAATAAAGATTGGATAAATGTACAAATTACAAGGAATTATATTTCTTTATTCTTCAGCCACATAGAAATGTGTTAATTAGTGGTCAATATTGTGTGTACACCTGTGTGACTGGGATGGAATCAGTGGTGAGTGACCATGCAAATAACAAATTTAGGTCAAGGTCATGATAACCTTTATTATTCCTAAGTCATCCAAACTGGCATATCTGTTAAGCCTGAATAACTAAAAAGTAGCACAAGAAACAAAATAACTACGAAGATATGAAGGAAAAAACATTTTTACCTATATACAGAACAGTAACATACAGTACAATTCTATCTTCATTTGAGCTACTCTTTTTCATTAAACAGCCTAGATAGTGTACTGTAGGATCAAGTGAGCTCCTGCTTTTATTCACTGCGGGATTCTATCTCCAGTCAAATAGCTGAAACCAACTTATTGCGCAAAAGATGAGCAAGATAATTAGGGATTTCATCGACCATTTTTTAGGACATTTAACTCCAACGACTTTGTGTTATTCACTGGTTGCAGTTTTATCTTTAAGCAAAGCACGGATAAATCAGACAAAATGGTGGTGCACTTAGGAAATATAAACACATAACAATATTTGTGAAATTTACCACTAAATACTGAAGTCAGTTTACTAGGTAACAAAAAAAGATTTTATAAAAGGTCTCAATCATTATCTGTTGTAAAAAAAATCATAAAACCTCAACTAATTGTTAAAATATGAGTAACTGGCAAATATTTATAGGACACAAGTCAGCCACCTAATACTACACAACTATGTCCTCATATTTTCCTTAAGTTCTGAAGCACCACTACCACCAACAGATACCAGCTCCATGTGATCATGAACTGGAAAAACTGGTTCAAAGATGGATGAATGGACTTTTAAAGCACTTCTTGGAAGAGCTGCTAAATTAAGTAAAGAAAAATAAACAGGAGAAAAAAACACTGTACTATGTTCATCATATTTAAAGCATGCGATTTGAAGCTGAAGCTTGGCACTCAGTTGTGTAAAAATGTGGGCAGAGAAAACAACTGTGCAGAGTGCCAATGTTTACTACTTAAGTTAAATTCTAACTTCCTGGTTGAGATTCATAATTATAACACCAACACAACCACAAGGTCCATCGCAATCTTAACAATATTAGAAGCTTGTTCCAAATGTTCAAAAACTTTACTTACCCTTACTAGGAATGCATCCTCACCACCTTGTAATGCTTAGACAACATACTGGTTTGGTTGTAATAGGGACATAACCACTGGCAGGAAAAGCCTCTAACTCAATTATATTTCGATAATAATCAGTAATAAAAATATTTAAATTATGATGAACAAGTTAATTTTTTTGTAGTTGTGCTAGAACCATCTGCCAATGAGATAGTGGTATATTTTCATGTACCAGTAGTATTAAGTAGTCATTGTCATGAAAAGATTTTCTTATATGTGGCACATGCTTGTTAAATTCAGATTACATTTGTCAAGAACAACAGGAAAATCACATTTTGGCTAAAAGATGTGTGGGCAGAAAGTTTTACAGTGCAACACACATCACAATGTGTTTTTCCTCCTAAAATTGTTGACTTAAAATATGAAATCAATATAGAATTATAAGCCTCACAGAAAGAGCTCATTTTCAGAAAATGTTAAGGCTAACCTAAAAAAAATACAAAACACAGTATTTAATTATAGTCTTGCGGAAAATGTTTTTTGGTGCTTGGAAAGTAAAATATTTTAAGATTTCTTTCCAAGTTGCTATGCAACTGGCTGCAATATTACACATCTCTATAACAACCCTATCACAAGTGCAAAGTGTTCGCGACTGATCTAAAAAAGAAACTACATAGGCACAAATTTACACAAGACATGGACTTGTGGTACTTCTCTAGACAGAAGTGAAAAGAAGCATGCAGCAGTGCAAGGAAACCTTAAGTTAAACTTTCATAAAGTTTGCTGGACTGCGGCTTTTTTTATTTTGTAATCTTCGTAACAGAGTTAATGGTACACAAAAGATGCAAAATAGTTAAATTCTGCACAATATACAGGGTGTTTCAATTTTACTGCAATGACAGACATACTAAAGCCAAAGTAGATTTTTTTTTTCCTAAGAGGCAAAGACACAAGCAAGCAGTTAGAGAAAAAAAAAATCACTTTTTCATATTTATAGCCCTGTAAACTGGTGTCCTTAGCATGACTGGGGGGAAAAAAGAGAGATACTAGCATTTTAGGGTTAAAATATTAATAAGCAAAATTAATAAGATGCTTGCAAGTAGACACATATCCAGACATATGAAAGAGAATTAGTGGCTTGCTTTAATACATGAATGCTTTGAGATCTGCTAATTCAAGAAGTCATTATGCTGGCTTTAGTGTCTGAATCAAATAGTACAACTATTACAGTATAAAGACTTTGAATTGAATAATAATACTGCCGCAATTGCTCTCAAGTGGTGGGATAGTTCTATTTTCTGAATAGAAGAACTGATGGTAGCTTCTGCAATTTGATGTAAGGCATTCTAAGGCTGGATTAACTCTCCATAGCACACAGAAAATGTTACAGTGTAGCATTCTGCAACTTTTTGAAAGCTTTTGTGGATATCTTTCTCTATAGCTAGACCCTTAGAAATCTTTACACTGTGTTGTTATTCTACAAACATAATTTCACAAATTGATATGAACATATGATTATCTATACCAATCAATGAAATTTAACACTGACACTCCTTCGTAACGTGTTTCTGAACATCACAAAGAGTCAAGTGATTATATTCCACCAGAATTCATTGGTTTCAAAGATGTTTTAGCAAAAATGGTACTTTCATTTTAGGCAGTGGTCAAAGAAATATTCTCAGAATTAAAGTGTGTATAAGTAATGTAACAGCCATTATTTACAATAAATTAAAAGTTCATTAATTTGCTTTTGGAAGGCTCAGTCATGCAGTGGTTAGTGGTACCAAGATCTTTGGTCCTTGGTTCAATGGTTGCTCCCTATGCAAAATTTGCAAGTTCTCCCCACTTCTGCTTGAAATTTCCTCATGTGTCTTTAACCTATTCATGTCAGGCTAACCAGCAGCTTCAGATTGGCCTTGTGTGATTGAGTGAGCAAGCCATCGGTGCAGGACTTGCAAGATCAAGTGGAGAATGTTAGTATAGACCGGGATGTCAAACCCAGTGCAATGACTGCAGGGTTTAATTCCTGTGTCTGAGCAGTGAGAAAAGTGCTATATAAATGTAAAGAAATTTTATTATTATTATATTACTAATGCTCATGGAACATACTATGATACCTTGACAATAACTGACATGTATTTTAATGGATTCATGTTTTCCTTTAACCAGTAAACAAACAAAAATGAGATCCAAAGCCAGCCAACAGATGACCAGGCTAACTTAGACCTCAAACAAATTTCAGACAATAATCAGTCTCAATAAATTATTTGAAAAGAAAGAAAGTGTTTTAGAAGTATTCACCTACTAAAGTCTGTAAAGCATTTGGATGGTGAGCTCAAAACTGGTTGTTTTTAATTCTAAAATCCATACATTTTTCTATGAATTGTCTTTCGTCTACACTATCCCGATGTTTTCTGACCCGTAATAACAAAGACTTTTAAAAACATTCTCCAGAGCTTTCTATTTCTGAAAACGTAATGCCAGCGTTTTGGTGTTAATGAGAGTAAACATGGTTTTCCTAAAATGATACTCTAATTGCGCTCCGATTAGTTTGTGTTTATTTTGTGGCCCCTTCCCTGATTGAATCCAGCTCGTTACAATGGCTCATTTCCTGATTGGTCACCCTACAAAGAAAAAAACTTTTCAACATAGCAGGCATACAGGAGATACTGTCCATGGTTCTTGTTGTGCTTCTTACCTGTATGCATTTAAGTTGTGTTCTGTAAAGTTTCAATGCTGCATATGGGTGTAAAAGAAACAAATTACTTATCAGTTGCTACAGTTTTACAGTAATTTCCATGGCCAGCGGTTTTACTGTTATAATGAGAGATTCACAGCCCCTTAAAAATACTATTGTAAATAACAGCCTCTAATCAATGTTTATTACTTAAAAACTTAATCTGTTCAGTAAGAAGGCACACATTCCACAGCAAAATTAATAACAAGATGATTAACAAAGTGATTGGATGTAGAATGCAGCCAAGCTCAGAAGCATACATAATAGAGACACAAAAGCTCAGCGCACTTAAGTGAAGACACACACACACACGTACATTTATTTATTTCTTTTCTCTATTAAATTAGAATTACATATGTTGTTTGGTAAAAGATGCACTCTAATTGCTGTTAATTGCTTGTAACCAATTATCTCCCGAATGAACACAGGGCTAAACACTTTTGTTTTATTACTATTAAACTGTTAGTATAACATTTGCTTTGATTTTATTTAATGACAAGATGATAGTGGCCAGTTCGGAAGACTTTAACTGTAATCAATACATTAACGTGGCAAGGGGGCAGTTCACTCCAGCTTAATAAAGAATCTCTTTCTTTTTCTATGCTTTGAATGCACTATTAAAGCCCTATGCACGCTGATCGTTTTGAAAATGCATAAAGCACAAGAGAACCTGATTTTCACAGGGTTCTGAATTTATTTCACTACAGTATACACTGCTCCTTTGGCGTAGATAAGCGTATGCCAGTGCAGGCGATGGTCTACATCATAAGTTTTCATCCATTTCAGTATGGACATAGATACTTTTATAAACTACTTGAAAACTCCAGCGTGGACAGAGATCATTTTTGTTTAAAAATGAAAACATGCTAGTGTGGACTACCTGAATTAGCTGGTCTTCGGTTTACTTGAATTTCTTTATTGTTTGGCTGCCATTAAGGTAGAAACAATTAGGCAAATGATTTGCTATTAAAACAAAATATGTATGGTAAATTAGTAGTAGTAATTAGTTACTCATTTAGAAAGTGGCTGAAATGAAAACCAGTAGCCACTGCTGTGTTCCAGGATCTGAGTTTGACATTCCTGGTAGAGACTGTGAAAAGAGTAAAGATGTTCATTTATTAGTTTAATTCTAAAATAGGGCAAAACAGAAAAAAATGAATGCCAAAGTAAGAAAAAGAAATACATATAGTATTCTGAATGCAACCAAAGAAAATTAGCATTGTAATTGGTAATATTAAATTTACTTTAGAAAATGATTAAATGAGTTCAATTTTTTAAATTATTAAGCCATCTGAATAGGACTATTACTTTGATACATATTAAAAGATAAAATACAGGCATTACAAAATAGAAAAAAAGCTTATTATCTGTGTAACTGCTGAACCAGAAAGCGACAGTCATTTTGCCTTTATCTCCACAAAAGCAATTAATTTAAAAAGTATCTATTTTTATCTATACTACAAACTGCTCAGTTGCCTGCAGTTAATCATTAATCATAATCTGTGGCAAGTCACCTTAGCTGTATCTCAGATTTAATGGCAAGGAGATCTTATGCGAGTTTTGCATAAGCATTACCATCTGTCACATCCTAATTTTCAGATTTACAGTAAATTACTGGGGTTGACACATCCATATCATCTGCAGGTGCAAGCAATTTTTTTAGGAAATGGGTTCCTCTGCTCCTTGCAAGATCTTATTCAGTCAGAATAGTGAAGCTACTGAAAAGTCTGACTTTTTTGGACGTAATAAAAACACAATCCCTGACCTTTGTAAAATGGACACTGAAGTTAATAAAGCACTTGAGAAACTCAAAATGCAGTTCCATCGCTTGACATTTAACACTGATCTATTAAATTCCATGCTTATGATTATTTTGTAACTCAATACATGTCAAACATTTAATGAAATGGCACCCCACTTATTTTCTGTAATCACTACCCCAGTACAGTACTTTAAAAACTGGATAACCAATTTATAAAAACTTAAAAAAGAGCTTCCATCTCAAGCTTGGGAAGTTATGGAGTCTTATAAATAGAATAGAAACATACACAATTAGAAGAACAGATAAAAATGGACACTAATGATTTAAGAAAAAAAATCACATACTGTACAAAAAGCCAAAAGCAATTCATTTACATTTTTAAAATGATTCAATTTTTAAACCATGATAATGAATTTTGAACTTTCAAAGACATTTTAATGTTCATTTTACTAATGAAAGCATAAAGTATTCAAACCCTGGATTCAATTGTGATCAAGGATGGTGCACTGTAAGGACTAGAGTACTGCCACATGGTCTTAGAGGAAAATAAAATTTATAAACAAGCCAACTCACACCACACGTGTAATCAATAATTAACATATCCACTTCCGTTTACTTCCACTATAAACTGCTTGCAGCCATTTTAGTTCTTCTAAATTATGAAGACCTTAACAACTCTTAGGCTGACAATTGTTAATAATTTAAGTTAAAATTCCACTGGATGAATTTTAGCATTACAGTTGAGGAATAAACCCAGTAGATAGATATTTACAGTTGATTTAGCTGGACAAGGGGAAGTATTCATGAAAACTGCGTCATGCTGAGGATAGTTGTCATATTATAGCTTTTCCAAATATTGAAGCAATGCACAAAAGGCAAATCCTACAATTAAAGCACCTGTGTCCGCTGTTAAAGTTGTAAAGCCTGCTTTTTAATACTTATCTGGGAAAAACAACAGATGGTTCCATTTGATCTTGTCCAAAGCATGACTGCCTTTGGACTTGCATAATCCATCATAGGTTTTACTGCTTGTTCCTGTAGCATTATTTGATAAAATTTGGAGAGGTGGAATTACATATTTAAGTTTGGCTGAAGATGAGGACATATTGTGTCATGTAGAACAATTGCAGCTTGTATACACTCCCTGTTCAAATACCACAGGTGTCTGATATTCACTAGTGATGGAATTCTGAAAGCAGCATGGACAGAATGTACAGAGTGGCCTCCCAATCCATCTGCATTTCATACCCTGCTATCCTGGCTGTAGCTCACAGCACTCTAATTAATATACCAGTAGATCCTTTGTGCAAACCTTTGAATTTAAATAATCCAAAGAAATACAGGTGAAAGCTATAGAAAGCTGGTAATTCAGACGATATATATCATAATGTTAAATAATATAGACGTTCACAGTCATTAAATGGCCATGTAACCAAAAACCAGTTAAAGTCTGAACCGTTCTTTCACCCCATTATAATTAAATAAAACAGACAAATATACCTACAAGCTATTTTATCCAAGTCACCTGCAAGACAACATTTTTGTAGATGTATACATCATATTTAAAGTTGAAGTAGTGATGTACATTTGTATAATGTACTAATACTAATGTACTTCATATACTCTTTCATGGTTTAACCTCTATTTCCTGAGTTCACCGATGTTGACTGATATCCCCCAAATTCTGGGGTATTGGTGTGGAAGTTTAGACATGCAAATGCCCATGTTGACCCCATCCTCAGCTGGTCACCATTTTTGACATGCAAGAGGGATAATGACCTTCTAATGAATAGTATATATAAACTGCAAATATCAATGAGTACTAATAATACTAGATTTGCTGTATTGTAGATATCATAAATGTGTACTGGTTAACATTGCACTGTCTATGCTTGTACCACAGAATTGCTTGCGTACATGCACTTTATGTTGTAATGTGTAGCTTTTTCTGTAGTCTTGTGTTCTATGTAGCACCATGGTCCTGGAGGAACATTGTTTCATTTCACTACGTACTGTGCTAACTATATATGGTTGAAGTGACAATAAAAGCTACTTGACTTGACTATAGGGCCAATGTAAGGAACGGTCTAGTGACATCACACAGTATATGGTAACTAATAACATAAAAACCATAACATGAGATTTAAAAATACAAAGTAATTTAGCTGTTTCCCCAACCTTTTATGAAGAATAAAAAGAACAGTTTGTAATTTTTACTCACACTCAAACTATGACTGCTGAGCTGTTCTTCTGTTATTTCATTTTTGTACTGGTAAGGCACATTTAACTTGTGTTTTATTCAGACATATTTATTCTGCCATGTAGTACATACCAGACAGTAGAAAGTACCAAAATTAATATTGACTACTGTATATCAACCACAAAAACAATGAGTGTGGAATAAATATTCTCATGAGCTATACAGTCATCCACTTTTCTGAACATATAAAAGTTTTCAATTCCTTCTTTTTAAAGCAATAAGGTGAATGTTTTGTCATGTATTCCTGTTGTTGCTGCATGTAGTGTCTTGGAAGAAGGTGAGCATTTAGTTCACATGCTCCTCTAGACTATTATGTACAAATGTACATGAACACTCAATTAAATTTTACTGCAAAACAGAAACTTCTACAGAAGTTTCAAAAGGTTTAAAGTGTAGTCATCAAAAGTACTTAACAGCTATTCAAGTATAAAATGAAATCAACCTAAAGATACGAAACAAGAAAAAAGAAAAATCTACCTTCTGCAAGTAAAACAAGCTGCAGGCAAACAAATGAATAAAAAGTGGCACAATGAAATGAAAAATGCTGAACAATAGCTCAGGGACAAAATTCAAAGGCACATACAAAAGGCTTACCATCATATTCTCAAAGCTCTGTTTTCACATTGTATGCCGCTCAAGTAGAATGTGTGAAAGAAGTAATTCCATATAAATGTGTTTGTCTTCATCATAAAATCTTATATACCTATGAGAGACTGAAAACCTGCTCTAGTGCACATCAAATTCCATATAACAAATGCAATAGGAAGTACACCACTGTAAACAAAATAGGCTAAGACATGGGGTGAATTTAAGCTAAATAATATGTCTTACGATAATGTGTTTTAGAAAATGCAGTTACAAGATCCTGCAGTCATACTATATATCTAAAGAACCTGCTAATAGCACAGAGAGCATGTCTTAGCTCAAACCATTCTCATAAGGCACAACTGCCTGTTGGGCCATAATCAAGCATAGATCTTCAAAGTTCATGAATGCAATGCACATTGTCTTGTTTGCTCTCTTATTGAGCTAATTGCATTTAATTAAATTCATCTATGTGAAACCAAAACGTACATTTGGTTGACTTTTTTCTTAGTGTTTAATGGTGCAACTGATTCACTGAAAAAACCTTCAACAAACAGCAATACTGAAGTAAATAGAGAAAAGAATACAGTCAGGTGAGTGAAGGCCTTGTCAAGAAATCCTGTTTTTTGGTCACTGGTCAATAAAACAGTCAAATTCTCATTTCAATACAGCATGAAGCCACTTTTCTGAATATCTAAATTCCAAGCATTTTATAATTACAACTTTCTTTGTTCATTTCAGTATAGTTTTACATATTTTCCACTGACAAGCTCAAAGTACTATGAAGAGTTACAGATATAATTAAAAAAACAAGAACACAATGCCACATGTGCACAAACATATATTCAGATGAGGTGCTTTGCTTTCAAGAGGTTGCCAAAGAAAGGAAATCAACAGGATGGCACATGGCAGAGAAAAGTTCAATTCTGAGAGAGAGAGAGAGAGAGAGAGAGAGAGAGAGAGAGAGAGAGAGAGAGAGAGAGAGAGATCATACAAGTGTTGGACAAGAAGGTGACAAAGCAGCAGCCTAGGTAGAAACATGTAACCTTCCCACAGGAAACTGCAGGGCAGGCAGTCTAGCAGATGGTTGGGATATCTGACTCATTGTTAAGAGCGGTGGTTCCCAAACTTCTTTTAAGGTATTTGAGAATTGAGAATTTTGTCTGTAACCCCCCACAGCCATACTCAAACCTTTTTGTAAACAAATAGCACATGACCACCGGAAAAATAGTTATCAAATAATAGAAATACATTCACATTTGTTGTCAATCGAAACCTTTGGTTAATGACCTTTTAGCACTATTGGACTCATTTCATTTTATCCAGCATACTAATACGCCAAGTCACTCACTCACACCCTTGATCTCGTTCTTACACATGATATTTCAGTTAATAATATTGATTTATGTGATGTTCTTTTACTGATCACTTTTCTATAATGATGGATTTGAATATTACTGTTGATGTTCCTACTACTAGTTGTGCTTCACACTATTCTCACTTTTTAAATTCTTCTATTATATCCGATTTTAAAACCATATTCTCTAGTCTTGATGTACATGTCCAATATGATGGTATCGATGATTCTGTTTTAGAATTTAATTCTCGTTGTAAAACGGTTTTAGACTCAAGATACGCTGTAATAAGGGAAGACCTGCTCCCTGGCTAAATGAAACTACATGACTGCTACGTCGCGCCTGTCAAACTGTGGAACGGTGTTGGAAAAAAGATGGACTGATTGTTTCTAAACAGATTTTTAGGACTTCTCTGTTCAACTTCCAGGTTGCAGTTAAGAAAGCTAAACAGGATTTCTTCGCTGATTTAGTATCTCGTCATTCTAAGAATTCTAGGGTCTTATTTAATTCAATTAATGCAGCCATTCACCCTCATTTTGTGACGGGATTAAATATTACTGTTCTTTTATGTGAGCAGTTTCTTTCACTCTTTGTCAGTAAAATTGATACAATCCGCTGTGGTATTGTTCCAACTGGCTATGAACTTCCTACTGTTAATCATGGCATTGTCTTGGAATCTTTTGATCTTGTCTCACTTTCATAGTTAAAAAGTACTACTGACACCCTTAAACTTACTCTCAGTCCTCTTGATAATGTACCATCACGCCTCTTAGTGGAAGCCTTTGATGTTTTGGGTCCACCTTTAATAGCCATTATCAATGTTTCTATTAGTGAGGGGGTTGTGCCCTCATTTGTTAAACATGCTGCGGTGCGTCCCTGTCTAAAAAAGGCAGAATTAGATCCTGGAGTTTTAGCCAATTTTCACCCGATTTCCCAATTGCCATTTCTGGCTAAAATATTAGAATTATTTATAATCAATTGGTTGATCACCTTGACTCCAAAAATTTATTTGAGATCTACCAATCTGGCTTTAGGTGTTATCATGGTGTTGAGACGGCCCTCCTGAAAGTATTCAATGACATCTCTATTATTACTGACTCAAGTGGCGCTGCAGTCCTTGTCCTCCTTGACCTGTCCACTGCCTTGACCATGAGATATTGCTGTTGTGGCTTGAACATCTTGTTGGGCTTAAAGGGGCTGCTCTTAACTGGTTCAGGTCATATCTAACTGGTAGACACTTTCAGTGACTTTAAATTCCTCTTTTTCATCTACTGCTCCTCTTAAATGTGGTGTTCCTCAGGGATCCATTTTGGGTACTATTTTATTCTTTATATACCTTCACCCTATTGTAGCTATTTTTAGGAAATTTAATATTTCTTTTCACTACTATGCTGATGATACACAGGTTTATATTCCCGTCTGCAACTCTGCAATGAATCAACTGCACAACTGTCTTTTTGAACTAACATCCTGGATGGCTAATAACTTTCTTGATCTGAATCAAAATAAAACGGAGGTGCTTATAGTGGGTCAATCAGCTAAAGCCCAAATTGGTCTTGGACTTTTCGGCTCTTTCTTGGTCTTTTGCAAGTCCACAATCTTGGTGTTATTTTTGACAGTAATTTCTCTTTTGAGAAACAGATTAATTCTGTAGTCAAGAGTTGCTTTTTCCAGCTTTATCTTTTAGGTAAGATCAAGCCTTTTTTATCTTCTAGGGGTCTTGAGAAAGCTACTCATGCTTTTATCTTTTCTCGTCTTGATTACTGCAACCTGCTGTATTCTGGGAATAGCAAATCCCTGATACACAGGTTACAGTTGGTCCAGAATGCTGCCGCTCACTTTCTGGTTGGGGCAAGAAAGTCTGATTCTGTTTCTCCAATATTAGCTTCTTTACACTGGCTGCCTGTCAGTTTTCAAATAGATTTTAAAATCTTGTTGCTAGTTTTTAAATCTTTACATGGGCTTGCTCCTGCCTATTTATCTGAATTGTGTGCTTTACACCAGCCATCTAGAGTGCTTAAATCTTCTGGTCAATTGTCTCTTGTTGTCCCTCGTACCAAGTATAAAACTAAGGGGTACAGGGCTTTTGTAGCTGCTGCTCGTAGCCTGAGAAACTCTTTACCTCATTACATAAAGGAGTCGTCTACAATTGAACTGTTCAAAACAAGATTAAAGACTCATTTCTATTCACTTGCTTTCCGAGACCTTCAGTAATACTGATGGTTTCCTCATTGTGATTATGTAATCTTACTTCTATTTATTATTTATTTTATTTATGTTCATTTATTTTACTTCTATTTATGTCCTTTATGTTAATTGTATGTTTTTTCTTCTTTTATTGTAAAGCACTTTGGACACACAGCATTCCTATGTTGTTTTAAATGTGCTATATAAATAAATTGACATTGGTGTCACCTGTTACCTAGTAGCACAATTTGCCTATGTTCTTCATGTTTCCTGGACTTTTTTTTTACCACGTTCAAGAAAGTACTGTATGTGCTAATTATTTTTAATCACTGCTTCATTGCTCGATGGCACTGGAGTCTTCTAGAAATTTCAGTTCAGCTTTATTTATATAAACAGTGCAGTGCAATGAGGCATCATTTCCACGCTGTGCAGGTGAGTGACAAGTACAATATCGAATATTCAACGATAAGTATAAGCTATTTTGTAAAAGATGGATATATTTAAAAAAAAAATCATTGGAACCTTCTCCATCTGGCAGTGACAAGAATAAAAAGAAAAATAGATTGTACAGCGATGAATATTTCAAATATGATTTTACTGTTATTTCCAATAATCCCCAGTGCGTAGTTTGTCAAGAAGTATTGTCAAAAGAAAGTAAGAAGCCATCAAAGCTACTTCGACATTTAAATACCAAATCTCCAGACAAAAAAAACAAGACTGTGGAATTCTTTGAAAGAAAGCTAAACTACCAAGACAAAGAGAAAGCCATTTTTACTCCAGCAAGCACCATTAATGAAAAATTAATGATAACTTCCATTACTAGGAAGTTATCAAATTGCGTTTCACATTGAAAAACCCAATAAGCTACATTCAATTGCAGAAAATCTGATTTTACCGACAACTGTTGACATCGTGCAAATAATGGTTAATGAAAAAGAGGCTAATAAGCTCAAATCAATATCTCTCTCCAATAATATGATCCAAAGAAGAATAAGTAATATATCAGAAGATATTAAAACACAAGTTCTTGAAAATATTAAGAAGTGCAAGTACTTCTCATTACAGATGGACGAATCCATAGATATTTCCAACTGTGGCGGTGGCAATTGCAGTGAGATACAATCTGGTTTGTACCTCTTGACATTTTAAGTGGCGGTCCTCCCAGGAGAATGTTGCCATAGGCGCTTCAGCTACATGATTGTATTCAGCTCCATTATCACGTGGGAAGCAAACAGCTGGGGACCGATCAGCTGATGCCGGTACCTCACTTTCGTGGTTGCGCCCATACTTTGGGAAACACTGGTTTAGAGTGAGAGTGCTTACCCATGGAGGTCTGGAAAGCAGTTGCTAGAACATGTGACTGCTAGGTGCTAATAAGGGAATGCTACTTGAAAAAGGAGGAGCAAGTTGACAGAGGGCTATTGATACTCCAGGGCACAAGGATACCAGGAGCTTCTGTAGAGAGTTCTAATATTGAGTCCCAGTTGTGAAAAATGGGTTATTTGTAAACCAAAAAGTGATTTGAGAGCTTGGGCAGAAGCAACACAAATAGTAAGTGGGTAAGTGGAATTTTATATCAATCCAAGAAGGCCAATAGAAGCAGCAGGGCTTTCTTTATCTTCTATTTCATTTTACTGTGAATTTATTCTCCAGTTTCACTACCTTGACTAATAACTTTAACTTCTTTAAAATAAATAAAACTTTTTTTTTAGTTACTAAAGAAAATATTTTATTAAAACGGAAAGAAAAACTGTATCACTGGATCATAGTGTACACTCTGGATTATAATCAAACAATAACTTTGTTACTGTATATACTCGCGGATAAGTTGTCCCGCAGATAAGTCAGGACTTGATCTTACAGTATAATTTCTGGTATTTTATAATGTCGGTCATATATGTCGAATGTGGAAAACTCACACTATTGGTACTAGGGATTATGATATGCTAACGCCCACCTGAGAGAGTGCTCCTAACCTCTCTCTCTCTCTCTCTCTCTCTCTCTAACTACTCTGAAGCAATGTTTACACTGATTTGTGTTTTTCGTATCTCACACCCTCATACACCTTTATTGTAAGAGCAACCCTTATCTACGATGGAGCGTTCGATCAGAAGAAAATATGAAGCTGGTTTTAAACTAAACGTTGTTGAAGTAGTAAAAGCAATTGGTAACTGTGCTGCTGCAACAAAATTCAATGTGATTGGAGGAGGCAAGAACTCGTGTAAAAAAAAAAAAAAAAAAAAAAAAAAAAATTAAGTGTCGCATTTTTGAACGCGCGCATAAGTCGGGGTCTTATTTTATGATCGATTTTTCGGGTTTCAAGTCCTGACTTATACATGAACATATATGGTATGTCATAGATTAGATTAGATAAATGTTATTTATCCCAAGGGGAAATTCAGCAGCAGAAACATAAAAAAGATACAATCAATCAATAATAAATGTATATAATGCAGGAATTGCAAAATGAACTTAAGAGTATCAGCATTTAATTGGGAATGTGAGGATGGAGCACTGAATTGCCTGTTATCATTGGGCAGAACACCTGGGGAACACCATGGGGGAATGAGAATGTGGATAAAAGTGCCTCCTGGAGGGAATTTTTGTGATGGTATGCAATTTTGCCACCATTCCTTTCTCCAAAACAGTTCCCAGTGTGTCCAATGTTAGACCTATGATGGAGCAGTGATTTCCTAATAAGTCTGTTCAGGCACTGTGCATCTTCTGAGCTTAAGTTGCTTCCCCAGGAGACCACAGCGAAGTACAACACACTGGCTACTATGGACTGACAGGATATTTTCAGCAGCTTGCTGCATACTTCAAAAGACCCCGTGTCTCATTAGGAAATAGTCTACTTTGGTGCTTCTTGTACAGTGCCCAGTTTGCTGTCTTTGTGAACCCATAGATACATATAGTAATTTTTTTAACCACTAATGCAGCTTACTGAAGCTAATTGATCAGATAAAAGAAGCAGCATCAATTGGACTCTTCATGAAAACAGCAGAATTTCCTCATTCTAACAATAAACATTGCTATTATATTGTATAATGTCACTTCCCAACTGCAGGCAGCACACTGATCCAGTGGTCAGCCCTAGGTCATTAAGTTAAAATCCCATTTTTGGATTTTGGTTTAGTTGCAAAAGATGGATGTCTCAGATGATGCTTTGCTGGCAGCAGTGTTTTTTTTTTAAAACTATCTATCCAAGATATCCAGCATTTAGTCAATACAAGAGGATTTTAATTATAAGTTTATTAAAAGATGAGCTGGAGACGGGGTGTTGGGGGTGGTTCCATGACAACTCCCCACCTTAGTCAATTCCCCACATTCCCAACTCCCCACAATTACAATTCCCCACATCACAATTCCCCACATTGCAATTCCCCAAATTCACAATTCCCCACGTCCACAACTCCCCACATTGGGATAATATTTATTATAACCATAGACTAATGTACTATATAAGACAGTCCATATAATGATACAAAAGCGTGCCCTCCGTTTCCCCACATCGAGCATTATTTTATTTAAAAACGCTACTTGTTAATAAATATGTAAAAATACATTATCCAAGCATGCATTTTTATATACAATTTGCCTTTTAAAAATTTGAAACAGGTAAGTTGAATTCTATTATTTTTTGAATCTTTCTTAAAACATGCTAAAACGTAACATTTTTGATTTTTATCTTTTTTAAATTACCAAAATTAAAGTTCTCAAAAATAATAGACTCTACTTATGGTGTAAAAATAAAAACACGAAATAAATCAAATAAAATTCTTCTCGCGCCTTACAACGTATCTACGTGCTCCGCGTCGCGCGCACCAAGTTTGCACGTTTGATAGTCTGTAGCGAACTTACCCTAGTCGGGTACTGTACATTTAGTTTAATGATTTTCTTTTATTAGATAAACCTGTACAGTGGAATTATTAGCAAATGGAATAGGACCTTATCTAATTCATTATTTTGTACCAAGCATATTTTGTATTAAACTCATTTGTTCATTTGTGTATATCAGTTACTTGTATTTTGTAATCAGTAATGCATTTCAATAAATTGTCATGAAATAAAACTTTTGGAGATTAATTACTACTATTTGCATTTTAGAATTCCTTCATTATATTATTAATTCAGTGCACTCCATATTATCCCAATGTGGGGAGTTGTGGAAGTGGGGAATTGCAATGTGGGGAATTGCAATGTGGGGAATTGTGATGTGGGGAATTGTAATTGTGGGGAGTTGGGAATGTGGGGAATTGACTGATGTGGGGAATTGTCTGGCCACCGTTGGGGGTATGAGCTGGAGATGGATTGGTGGGGATTAAAAAGATAAGGAAAAGGTAGCTAAAGTTTCAAAGTCTAAACCACGGGTGTCAAACTCCGGTCCTAGAGGCCCGCAGTGGCTGCTGGTTTTCATTCTAACCATCTTTTTCATTAGTAACCAGTTTTTGCTGCTAAATTACTTCTTTTGCCTCAGTTTTAATTAACTTAACCAGGCTCCTTACCTATCTCATTTTCCTTAATTAGCAGCCAAACAATAATGAGACACAAAACAAGTCACCACATGACCAGCTCACCTGTGCCCATCACACAATATCTGAAAATAAACAAAGGTGATGGTCTTGGTAAGGTTGATCTCTCAGGTCACCAAAACATTTTGATGGTGTTTTTAGAAAAAACAGAAAAATAAGTCAATTTTGGAAATGTCTGCTATGGCAGAAAGAGAGCAGCAACACGCCATGGAATTAAATAACAGGCTTAATTAACAGCAACAATCAGCTTCTCGTTAAGAGATTGGTTGGCACGATATTGGTTGGAGTTTGAAATCCCAGTTTAGCTGGTTATCTGTTGGCTCATTTCACATCTCATTTCTGTTTGACTGTCATTTAATGAAGAAAATAATAAATTCAGAGGGCTGAATCCTTAAAAACAAGGGAAATGAAGTAAATTAGCAGTGAAAACTGGTCACTGATTAGGAAAAGGGTTAGAATGAAAACCTGCAGCCACTGCGGCCCTCCAGGCACGGAGTTTGACACCCATGGTCTGAACAATCTCAAGTTCACGATACTGCCTGCTACAGACTGAGCTGAAAGAGATGGGTGAAGGAATGGATCAGTCAGGACTTCACGTTGAAGCATCAGCAGTGAGGTGTTCAACTAGAATTCACCAATCTGTGGCAGGTTATCGGAGCATCTGAGCATGGCCGTTTTATCCCCGATGTCATCAGCACCCGTTAATCAACAGCATCAACTCCAACAGGATAAGCAACTCTGCCTTCGTAGCACAGAGAATATGGAACTCAACTATCCTAGCTAAAGGCGCTGCTTAGCACACTGTGTTAAAATAAATGATGCAAATAAGGATATAAAGAACAATATACACAAGAGAACTGACAAAATATACATAAAATATATATAGACTATATATATATATATAGACACAAAAAATAAACATCACAACAGACAACATAACAGGCAAGCTGCTTCAGGATATAAAAGACCAGGTGCTACATTTAAGCAATAATTTTGATGTAAATCTTAAAAATAATCTAGTTAAAAATGATGAAAAAATACAGGAAAGCATAAGCAAAATTGAGAATAAAATAAGAGCACTTGCTGATCACCTGGAAGAAATTAAACAAACGTTTACGACTCATATTGAAGAAGCTGAACAATTGACATCTACTGCTGACAAAAAGCAACTGCTGTAGAATCTGAATGCAAAGTGCTTGGTGATAAATTAGCTGCATTGGATGATAGATATAGAAGGAATAACTTCAGAATGGAAGTTCACTCTGAAAACCGTGAAAGTCCAAACCCAGTGAAATTCATAAAACAACTATTTTCTAAAGTAATTGGAGAGGACTTTAAATCAGACCCTGCAATCTCAGCAGCTTATGGCATATGTGGATTGAAAGCCTCAAAACCGAAGAGTCGACAAACTATGGGTTAAAGAAAATTTCATTTCAATTTTCAGACAGAAAGAGATTATATTTGAAAATAACCATATTCGTATTTTTCTAGATTTCTCACCCTCAACAGCTGCCAAATGAGCTGCATTCTACAGAATTAAACAGCGCTTATGAAAAGCTGAAATCAAATACAACCTCTTGTTTCCTGCTAAATTGAAAGTGGTTGTCGATGGCCAATTCTACATCTTTAGCTCTCTCCTGAAGAAGAAGAAAAAGAGCTAAAAAGACTGATTCCAACATTATTTAAAACATGAATATGTGTCCTATCGCTTCCTGGTAATGCAAAGAAGATTCTGCTGTTGCAACTTAGTCTATTTGAAATGTAACATTTGCTGTAACTACAGTATATATTCAGTAACTATAATGAAATTCATTCTATTAAATATATGCATATTTTGATAACCATTAAGTACCTAGTAATGTGATGTGTTTTCCCCTCCTAAGGGGACTGTTTAACATCATGCCCTAGGTTTACTATATCTGGACTATATTTTCATAGGATATCTCAATTTTAATCCTTACTAAACCACTGCTGGGGGTTTGTTTTGTTTTGGAAGTGCCCTGGCTCATGGATGTCAGAGGACTGGTACTCTGCAAAGTGTGGTCTAGCCTCACTTATGGAGGGTGGGGGTGAGCACCCCAACAACTGTATGTGCCAACATAATATTAGGCTCCTTAGCCATAGTAACTGGTAATAGTATGAAATCAAGGTTAAAACTATTTTAAGAAACAAGGGAATACTTTTATTGAGGATTACAAAATGTCCTCAAAAGTTCAGAAGCATTGTCTCTCTGACCAAACAGTGAACTTTGTAAGTTGGAATGATAATGATGTCAATCACGAACTAAAGAGAAAAAAGTAGTCTTTCACTTAAGAGGCCAAAATACCAAGACAATATTTTTAAAGAAGATTCACTTAATAAGTAAGGACCAGTTTCGAGTACAAAGAGATTGGATCAGCCAAAGCAGCAGTGTGTCTCTCGGAACAAACAGTGAACTTTTTAAATTAGAATGTGAAAGGTCTCATTCACAATCTAAAGAGAAAATAAGTATTCTCCCATCTAAAAGACCTAAATGCTAAGATAGTATTTTTACAGGAGACTAACTTAACAAGTAAGGACCACTTAAAGTAATTTTAATAAATATCTATGCACCTAATGTGGATGACAGACATTTCATCCAAAATGTATTGGCATCTATTCCCAATATGAACACTTATAAAATGATAATGGCTGGAGACTTTAATTGTGTTTTAAATCCGGACCTGGAGTACTAGGGTGTTGTACTATGTTAGCCATTATGAATGTAGTGAGAAGTCAAGCAAAATGACACCTTTTATTACAAGTTACAGGAAGACCCCACAGATCTCCACAAGAAGGAACTAAAAAAGATAGTAAGTAGCTTTCCTCTTGACATCAGGGATCATGTAAACAGTTCAATTCCTGGGAACCTCATAATGGGTTACTTCGACATGCTTCCTAAAATTCACAAAGAATGGAACACAGTGTCACACACGTGCGAATAGGAGGCAGCTAAAGGGATTAAGCAATGGTAATACCACATCTGACCAGGGGGCGGCGGGGTGCACTGACTGTCTTTCTCAGTTCCCTGCAGACCTTTCCCGAGAAATTCTGCCAGGTTCCGGTGCCTCTGAAGACCTCACTTCCAGCTCAGACGATGTTACTTCTGGTACCACCCCCTTCAATTACATAATTTTCTGTTCCGGCCACCTTTTGATGATGACACTTCCTATACGGGCCTTTAAAGCTGCCATCTTACCACCAATCAATCATTTCTGTTTTGGACTCAGTCTTGTGAACAACTCTGTTCTTTTCAAAAGCCTTTTGCAGCCAGGGATATTATACGGTACGATGTCTGGTCTGTGTTTCTATCACACCAGGAAGGCCTATAATCTCAGGAAATGTTTCAGGTTGGGTGGAGCACATCCTTAAACCCCTCGCCAGCAATACAAACATCTACATCCAGGACACCACCGATTTCTTAAAAAAACTGTCTGCTATAGGCCCCTTACCTGAGGGAACCTTACTGGCCACAATGGATGTTGAAACCCTTTACACAAACATCCCCCATGATGATGGCATATTGGCATGTGAAACGTACCTCAAACAACATAATTTACCCACAGAGTCAGTTATACAAATGATAAAATGCACTCTGACACATAATTTATTCTCATTTGGATAAGACTTCTACTTCCAACAAATGGGGACTGCAATGGGCTGTCGGTTTGCACCTCACTATGCAAACCAATTTATGGCAAAATTGGAAGAAAATTTTATGTCAACGTACATCTTAAAACCATTGCTGTATCTCCTTTACATAGATGACATCTTCATAATCTGGACTGCCAGTGAGAAAGACCTCCTCCATTTTCATAATGAATATAATTCTTTCCACCCCAACATAAAGCTGAAGCTGAATTACTCAAAAACAGAAGTCAGCTTCCTTGACACTACCACTCAACTGAAAGATAACACCTTTGTAACTTCTGTTTTTCACAAACCGACAGATTGACCTACCTGAGAAGTGATAGCTTCCACCCCAAGCATATAAGGTGCTCCATTATTTTCAACCAAGCAATACGATATAACCGTATTTGCTCAGACCCAATACAACCATATTTGCTCAGACCCGACAGACTGGGATAAACAACTGCTGCAGAAGCTTAGACAAGATTTCATCAGACAAGGTTATACCCCCAAAACAACAGACACTCAAATAAGAAGAGCTACTGCCATACCCAGAGACAACTTTCTGGAATATAAAAACAAAGACAACAAGAACAGCATTCCCCTTGTTGTCACCTATAACCCACATCTTGAAGCACTTCGAAAAGTTATAAAAGAACTTCAGCCAATGCTAAACAATGGCCAAACACTGAAAAATGTATTTCCAGAACCTCCCCCTCCTGGCATACAGACAACCGCCAAACCTACAGCAACTAATTGTCCGAAGCTCCCTAAGTGAACCAACAGAAAATGACACATCTCCCTGCCTACAGAAAACATGTAAAATGTGTGTTCACATTTATAATACAGACTGTGTAGTTATACCACACTGCCAACTAGAACATCGCATAAAGGGATAATTTTCCTACAGATTATCTAATGTGGTCTACCTAATTATCTGTATTAAATGTCTTGACACTGCACTCTATGTGGGAGAAACTGGACAAACACACTGCCAAAGAAAAAATTTACACAGGTTCCACATCAAGCATGGCAACACAGATGTTCCTGTAGCAGCCCACTTCAACAGCCATGGACACTGTGAGAGGGACTTTAATGTCACAGTGCTTATGGGCAACTTTAGAACACAGCAAGAGAGAAAAGAATGGGAAGTTAAACTCCTGCTAAAATGTAACACTTTACAACATGGTTTAAATAGAGACAAGAGTTTTATGGCCAGATATGAGGATTGTTTGCATTTCTCGGACTGACACAGACAATCTGTCTACAGACCCACACTGCATTGTAAAACTTATCAGAAACTTCAAAAGACTTTGTTGGACAGTTATCTTATCCAAAGATCTTGACCATACATTGTTCTCCTCTCTTGCTAAATGAATCTTAGCCTGAAGAAGTCTATTAATTTTTTACACTTCAGATATCTAATGTCACAGGTGGCTGGGTGTAGTCGGCATTCGGCTGCCTATAAAAGGGTCCGCCTCCCGACAATCAAGGCTGGAGTCGGGTGAGGAGGTGGACAAGGTCGGAGAAGGAGGTGGGCGAAGAGAGGCCTGAAGAGTGTGTGAGAGAAGAAGAGACAGAGAAGGAATACTGGACTTTGGGAGACTGTGGGGGTGTTTGGTGGCGGTGCACATAGTGACTTGTAAATAGTAGATTGGGAATAAACGTGTGGTGATGCTAAAAACCGTGTCCTCTTGTCTGTGTCCGGGCTGTACCCTTTCACAGTGGCGTAGCCGGCAGGATGCTGCACCTGGCTCAAGGTGCAGACCTGTATTATCGAAAAAGTCTGTGGAAGGCCCGGCACAGCAGGGAAGCTCACCCACGTGCCACAGGGGTGGCATGCACCGAACTCCGCAGGGAAATGTAGAGTCGCGGACCATTAGCGGTCCTGCGGTGGACTTTATGTTTCAGGGGCGGCTCAAAGACGCGGTGGCCGCAGGAGGAGCTGCCGAGAAGGAAGGGCTGCAGCTTCGACAGCCGCAGCAGCCGCGGAGCTGCCCGGAATCTCGTCTCCCTGTGAGAGAGGAGGACGAGATGGCCACTGACCAGAAGTCCCTCCTCGTGACAGGCACGGGATTGGACAGCGTGTCCTGTTTTCTCGCCAACGATTGGTCGGAGGCGGGAGCAGGGAATGTCCGTCTCGTGCCTCGAAGAAACCCGAGTGGGCCGCAGGGAAGGGCCCATTGAGAGCAGTCGGTGAGTGATGCTGCTCGCAAGGTAAGCTCACCGCCGGCTGTTTCTCTCTCCTTAGCAGCGGTTTTGCAGGAGCTGCAAGAACAGCTGCAGCTTGGGCTATTGCTGCCGGCCGAGCAATGTGCCCTCCAGGCGGAGATGCAGGAGTCAGGAGGGATGGCAGTGGGGTGCGATCAGGAGCCGCAGGTGAAGGAGGATCGGCACGCTGCAGGAGCTTCTGACCGGAGAGGCACAACGGGGAAGGTAAGAGAGACCAACCCCGTGAAGCTCTGGATGCCAGCAGGGCTGGGCCTGCCCTCTTGCAATGGGCAGATTCGAACCGTCACAGCGTCCCAAAATGAAAGGAGGAAGCGGCTTGACACGGGAGGACGTGCAGCTGGGTGCGCGCACCCCTCGAAAGGCCGTCCTCTGCGGAGGCAGAGGAATTACCCGTTGGCTGGGAAGGAGACGAGCACGTGTGCTGTCGCTGGTGGTCCCATGGCGAGGGCCGAGGACTTGTCAGGCTGGGAAGCCGAAAAAGGGAGCATCGGGGTGCCGATCGGGGCCGAGAGCGTTGGCCCAACAGAGGACGAGCCGAGGGGCTGCGTCAGGGCAACGCCTCCGCCCTTGTTTTTGTTTTTTTTTAGGATCGGGCCCTAGGCTACAGTGTGTCGGCTTGCCGCCGAGGAAGGCCAGTCCTCGCGGATCGGTCCGCTGGCCCATGGAGGTCTCAGCTAGCGGGGGAGTTCTGTCACAGGTGGCTGGGTGTAGTCGGCATTCGGCTGCCTATAAAAGGGTCCTCATCCCAACAATCAAGGCTGGAGTCGGGTGAGAAGGTGGATGAGGTCGGAGAAGGAGGTGGGCGAAGACAGGCCTGAAGAGTGTGTGAGAGAAGAAGAGCCAGAGAAGGAATACTGGACTTTGGGAGACTGTGGGGGTGTTTGGTGGTGGTGCACATAGTGACTTTAAATAGTAGATTGGGAATAAACGTGTGGTGATGCTAAAAACCGTGTCCAGGCTGTATCCTTTCACACTAACTTAAAGGTTTCCCAATGTTGTATCTGTCCTAGTGTGTATATAAACACAGGGAACTCCAGTTTCTGTATTACATCTTGCCTGAATAAGGGGCCTGAGTTGCCTCGAAAGACTGCATATTGTAATCTTTTTAGTTAGCCAATAAAATGTGTCATTTTGTTTGGCTTCTCACTAAATCCAGACTTGAATATGTCTTTAACTATAGTGGTGTTAACATCTAATACCACAAAAACAGTCACAGTTTTTAATGGATCAGAACTAAGAGTTTCCATGGGTCTGATAAAACTTAAAAGCACATTCCTTGTTCTCACCTGTATATCATAGTTATTGAAGTATTGATTATTTCTTTATTGATAATAATTTATTGCCCACTATCTATTCTTGCAAGTACAACACAACTGTTATCTCCAATCATGCCTCTCTGATCTTGGATCTTGATTATTTTTTCAGAGACAAAATCATCCTCAGAGGTCTCTACAGGAATAATCTGGGAAACTCTGAAGGCATTTTTAAAGGGACAGATTATTTCATATCTTTCCCATATAAATAAATTGAAGACCAAGAAAGCGTCAGAGTTAATCAGCAAAATTACCAGAATAGTTTAAGAATATGCCAAGTTTTCAAATGAGGCACTTTATATGCAAAGACAGGTTCTGCAATCAGCATTTAACCTTTTGACAACAAAATAAAATGGAACAGTTCATCTTTCAATTGCAACATCAATACTACATGGAGAGAAGGCAAATAAAATCTTAGCTCAACAAATCCACAAGCAGAAAGTTCACAACACAATTACAGAAATTACCAACACAGATGGAGATAAAATCACTGACCATAAAAATATAACGCACATATTCAGAGAGTACTATAAGTCCTTATATTCTACTCAGCTTAAAGAAGATAAGACACAATCTAATCAATTTTTACAAATACCACAGCTAGATAAGTTTAGTGCAGAGCAAATGGACAAACCTCTGACAGTCTCAGAATTGCATGATGCTATAAACTCACTCCAAAGTGGGAAAGCAGGAGGCCGTGATGGATACCAAGTGAAATTTTATGTAAAAAAATTCAGATAAGTTAGCTACACTATTATTAGCGACATTTATGAATGCTAGAGACAACAAAATTCTACCTCAAACTTTTGCTAAACATTAACTACCATCTTTCTAGGGCTAGGCAATAAATAAAATTAATCCGATTAATTTGAGTTTTTGTTTTAAATCAATTTAAAAAATGCTTACATCGAAAAATCAGCTTTAATCTAATGCTTCCTCTGTCTCAAGTCCTTCAACACAAGTCTGCACCTGTAATTCTCTTAGTTACCACAACTGGATGTTGGCACTGTTTCCCAAAGACCACCGGGTTTTCACATGTACAGAGTCAGACAAACACTGGTGAAGAGAAATGGCTGCTACTAATGAGTGCACATATACAGCTGAAGAAGACGCAATAATACCAAAACAAGGGCATGTTACTTCAGTCATAAGGACATAGTTTGGTTTATCGAGGTCAGAAGTGGAACAAACCACTGTGCGGTGCAAGGTTTGTAAAAAAAGCTGTTTAAAAAAAAAAAAAAAAGTAGCAGCACTACAAACCTGTTCCAGCATCTGAAACAAAGGCATCCAGTGGAATGAGAGCAATGTGTTTCCCGCCGAAATTCCAATGCTAGCTGTAATCGCATTCCCAGAACTAATGTTAGAACACAGTGTCACACCGTATGACAAAACAAGGCAGAGGTGGAAGGACATTCCAGATGTGGTGACATTTTATATATCGGTAAAGACATGGTGCCCTTTTATACAGTAGAAAAGCCTGGGTTTGTTAGAACGCTAAAAGTAATAGACCACAAGTATAGAATACTGTGCCGCAAATATTTTGCAGAGGTGGCATTGCCCCGTTTATACAGTGAAACATCGGGGGAAATCACCATGCAGCTGGAAAAAGCATTGTTTAATTCTGCAACAACAGATCTCTGGACGAGCAGAACCATGTAGCCTTACATGAGCCTGACAGTTCATTATATTGACAAAGACTGGGCACTTAAAGGCATTTGCCTCTTATTTTTGAGTTCTGTTTTGTCTTGAGTTCATGTTAAAAAATAGAAAATCGCCCATAACACTAAAAAAAAAAATCGAGATTTTAATTTTTGCCCATATCGCCTAGCCCTACATCTTTTGAAAGAAAAATCAGGACTTATTACAATGTGTACCATACAGTCCAATTTCACTTTTGAACAATGATGCTAAGATACTTTCCAAAGTTCTAGGAAAAATTATTGAGAAAGTGCTTCCTTCTGTAATATCATAGGACCAAACAGCATTCATTAAAGGCAGACACTTAGCTTCTAATTTTTGGCATTTGTTTAATGTAATATACTCAACCATAAAATCTATCACACAAGAGATTTCATTATCTTTGGACAAAGAAAAAGCATTTGACATGGTTCTCTATTCACCACACTGCACAAATTTGGGATTGCCTCAGATTTATGTGCATGGATAAAACTACTTTATACCAGTCTAGAAGCCTCTGTCTGTAATAACAAAATAATCTCAAACTATTTCAAACTAGAATGTGGTACTCAACAAGGATGCCCCCTATCACCATTGCTTTTTTGCAATTGCTATTGAGCCAAAGGCCATTCACTTCAGAAATGTATCAGAGATAAAGCTGATCATCAATGAAGGACTAAAACTGAAAATAATATTATATGCATATATGGTACTATATATATCAGACCCACAAATTTCCTTACCAGTAGTCCTTAATGCACTTACAGAATTTCAAAAAATATAATTTTATTTCAAAGTTAATTTGAATAAAAGTGTGCTTTTTCTAATGGACTCTCTAGCACACAACGCTACATTGGAAATATATCCATTTATTTTATCAGATCAGTTTAAATATACAGGGGTAAACAAAAGCAAATATAAAGATCTTTTTCAACAAAACTTTGCTATCAGCATGGAAGAGATTAAACAAGATGTGAACAGACGGTCTACACTCCATCTCACATTAGCAGGGAGAATCAATTCTGTCATGATGAATAGACTTCCCAAGCTTCATTTTACAACATCCCCATATACATTAACAAATCTTTCTTTAAGAAATTAGACTCAATTATAACCTAATTTATTTGGAATTTGAGACATCCAAGCATTCAAAGTACGACTCTACAAAGACCCAAAGCAGAGGTGGCGTGGCACTACCTAACTATCAATTTTATTACAGGTCGGCAAATATACAAGCTATAAAGACCTGGACATGGACACATATTAATGAATATGCACAAGCCTGGTTGCCAATAGAAATAAAATCCTGCTGTACTTCTTTATATGTCCTGCTTTGTGCCCAAGTAAATGCAAATTACTGTCAGAATACAAATAATCAAATTGTCCATTAATCAATCAGAGTATAGAACCAATGCAGGAAGCACTTCAAAGCAAAGAAGCATTTATCTGTTGCACCACTCCATGACAATCACCTTTTTCTACCTTCTCAGACGTAGTTTTTAATGCTTGGAAAACATCTGGGATTAAAACACTTAAGAGAATTGTATATAGATAATGTGTTTGCATCTTATGAACAGTTACGCTTCAAATTTAATTTCTCATCAAAACAATTTTTCCACTTCTTTAAAATCATAAACTTTGCTTTAAAGAACATACCCCAATTTTCCACACCACTCACCGATGTCTATTCTGGAAGAAATACTGACCAGTTTTGAAGACAGCATCTCAGTAATATATAAAAACATGTTTAAGTCTATTCCTTTCAAAGACCCCATGGTATAATAAAGAAAGGATCTTTCACGTAACATTTCAGAAAAGGAGTGGAAGGCAGCTATGCATAGAATACACTCTAGCTCCATTTGCGCAAAGCATTCAATTATTTAACTAAAAATCTCTCATCAATCGCATTTATCTCATTTTTAATTGTCCAAAATGTATCTAGGGCAAAATTCAACCTGTGAATGTTGCAGTCTAGTTACAACCTCACTGGGCCCCATTTTGGAAATGTACCAAATTAACATCAATTTGGACAAAAATCTTTGAATGCTTATCAGACAGCCTTGGTGTCATAATCACCCCTAACCCATTAACAGCAGTGTTTGGTGTACTCCCAGTGGACTTAAAGTGAAGAAGGACAAATTGATTGTAATTGCCAATACCACACTACTAGCATGCAAAGTTATCTTGCTTAACTGGAAGAATCCCAGGCCACTTGTTATCACTCAGTGAGTAACTGATGTTCTATAATATTTGAAATTGGAAAAAAATCAAATTCTTGCTTAGGGGATCAGTTCAAAACTTTTTAAAAATATGGCAAGATCTAAATAATAATATTACAGAATAATCATTTATATCGGGGGGGAAAACAACATTTTCCCTTCTTTTTTGTTTTTGCTTTTGCTGTTGCTGTTGGCTCTCCTCTCTCTCGGGTGGGGACTGAATTCTGTTTTGCTAAGTTTGACTTGATTCTATGTAATATCATTGTATAAGTTAGACTTGATGGCATGGAATGTTATTTACTTCAAATAAAATCTCAAAATATCCCAAATTTGGTACTGTGTAGAGTATGGAGATTCTTCTCATTAAATACAAAATATTTTTAATTTTTTTTTCTTTGTTTTAAATATTCTAAACTGGTATCTGAAACACCTTCTTGTGCTTTGAAGTTAAGTCAATGTCGACTCTATGTACTAAAACATATTTAGAAAGTATTGTGCATGCAACCCACCTCTTTATATAGATGGCAATTTAAAAATCACAATTTCATTTTGGACTGCTAAAGAACACTGGGTCCTGTGTACACTAAAGTCAAGAAAGAACTGTGCGCGCAGATTTAAATGTGTTAAGGGAATGTTAATAAGGATATTTATCTAACATTGTAATGAACTGGTGCCTTGTCTAGATCTGCTTCCTGCTTTACAACTGATGCTGTCAGGATAGGCCCAAGATACCAAACAGGATTAAGTACCTTTGACAATGTTATGCTTACAGTATAATATTACAATTGTGACAGATATAACTTGAACAGCTTTTAGAATGAGCTTTAAATAATGTGCTACAAATGGAAACATCAATAAAGCCATTACTTAATAAACATTAGAAACCAATGTATTACTTCATACCATGTGCAATGCAACCTAAATGAACGTATATGTTTTTATTTCCATCCAAAGGTAGCAAACTGTAGTACTGCCATAGAAACCAAGTTTACACTGATTTAAATATATAATTTTTATGTTGATTTAAATATATAGCAGGTCAATACAAAGTGTCACAGGGACTTGTGCCAGTTAAAAGCTGCCAAACAGAAAGTGAAGGGTGTGCAGTTCCAGGATTTTGGGCATGGAGCCCAAATGACTGACCTTTGGGGAGGATGAACAAATGAAAGAGTGCTACAAGGGTACGCTATAAGATAGCTTTACCAATGAACTCAAACATCACTTAGAGGATGTTAGCGAAAATTAAACCAGTGTGGAACTTTAATTTTATATAATGGACAGCTTATCAAAGTTGTATCAGGTTGTAACTTTCTCAAGAACTGACAGGAGATACCCCTCCAAAGAAGTCCTCAAGTCTCAGGTTTTTATAAAAAATTTCCAAGTTATACATCAATGAGCTCAGAGTTGGGAGGCAGACAACAACTTTCTGATGGGGAGAGGTGAACAAAATTTGGAGGTGTCAGGGGACAAACAGTATGCAAGCTTCTGAACTAAATTGGCAAGTCTAACAGGTATCTAACCACAAATAAGGCTACAACTTGATACAGTTAGTCCCACTAGAAACAGTTGCAAGATGTTGCAAGTAAGCGGTTTGAATTTCTTAATGAGAAACCTTCCTTTTTAAAAAATAAATGTCGAATTTTAAAACCATGAGCATTTATGCCACTGTGTCAGACCTTGAGACTGTACCAGTACAGTATTATTTATTTCAAATCACTGCAGTGTGTAATTTATTTAAGAATAAAACAGAGCTTTCAATATAAGATGAAATTTAATACAGTAATCCCTCCTCCATCGCGGGGGTTGCGTTCCAGAGCCACCCGCGAAATAGGAAAATCCGCGAAGTAGAAACCATATGTTTATATGGTTAATTTTATATTGTCATGCTTGGGTCACAGATTTGCGCAGAAACACAGGAGGTTGTAGAGAGACAGGAACGTTATTCAAACACTGCAAACAAACATTTGTCTCTTTTTCAAAAGTTTAAACTGTGCTCCTTGACAAGACAGAGATGACAGTTCTGTCTCACAATTAAAAGAATGCAAACATATCTTCCTTTTCAAAGGAGTGCAAAGCAAGCAGTCAAAAAAAAAATCAATAGGGCTTTTTGGCTTTTAAGTATGCGAAGCACCGCCGGTACAAAGCTGTTGAAGGCGGCAGCTCACACCCCCTCTGTCAGGAGCAGGAAGAGAGAGAGAGAGAGCCACAGAAAATCAATACGTGCCCTTTGAGCTTTTAAGTATGCGAAGCTCCGTGCAGCCTGTCCTTCAGGAAGCAGCTGCACACAGCCCCCCTGCTCACACCCCCCTACGTCAGCGCAAGAGAGAGAGAGAGAGAGAGGAAGAGAGAAAGTAAGCTGGATAGCATCTCAGCCATCTGCCAATGAAATCAACTGGGCAAACCAACTGAGGAAGCATGTACCAGAAATTAAAAGACCTATTGTCCGCAGAAACCCGCGAAGCAGCGAAAAATCCGCGATGGAGTGAAGCCGCGAAAGGCGAAGCGCGATATAGCGAGGGATCACTGTAATTAGAATAATTATATAAAATAAGGCACTATAACTGTTCAGTGATCAACTACATAAACAGAGTTGCTACTCCTTCATGTGCTCATATACTTACAGTTGTGTTTCAGAGTGTGTATTTACATTTACACACTAGTCTTTCATGTAAAATATTTTAAAGTTACAAATGTAGTTTATTTACACAAAAATGCAATGTGTACTGTTGGCTTTTATGCAACGCTTTTAAGCATTAGGGGTCTGTTTGTGTGTTGCTTTTCTGTACCATTGTTTATAAAAGACCGCATTCAATTTTCTTTTTACTTGAATGTTTAATATATTTATGTATACTGTTTATAAAAGATTGCAGTACTTATTCAACTAACATTTATTGACATTGGTAACATTTACTGTAATTATACTACCGCAGTAACAGTACTTGTTTTCATCAATGTAAAAAACTGTTGACTAGATTTAAAATTCCTGTTTAACTTTTTTTTTAAAGAACTTTACACTTATTACAAAAGATTGTACTACCTGAAATATTTGCATTTAATAACAAAAATGTTGATTATTTGTTGCCATTCATGTACATATTTTAATGCATATAGAATTGCCATTTATTTAAAAACATTTTAATTCAGTTACATTATATTCTTTACTGAGTATCAAAAACAGAACTGAATTTCAATACTTTTCTTAGTATTGTATCATGTTATGCACTTTCAATGTGGGTTGAACTCATAAACAATAAAAAAAAAATACTGAGAAAGTGAAAAGGGCAGAGAGTGAGACAAGAGCCAAACCACAGAATGAAACAGACAGAAGTTCCATAAACCAATTAGCAACTTTTATAGAGCTTGCTGAGTCTGTCTTGCTGAGGCTATGGTATTAATCGAAGATAATGTTTTTGAGTGTGTAAACTCACTGACACTCGCTGATATCAATCAAACCATAAATACATGGCAAGAAAATGCAAACTCCATAGAGATCCCACCACTCTGAGGTAGAAATGACAGCCCTGTACAACCACTACGCGTATGCTAAAGATTCTGAACCAAACTTTTAAACTTCAACACGATTAAAACTAAATGTATGCTTATAATGTTTGTTCAGTTCTAGTCACTTGATCGTAAGCTATATGTGTGCTGATGATCCCAGGTTGCAACAAGCACTATCGTTGTCAAATAACGAAATAAGCTTCTTTATAGTGAAAGACTATAAGCAATCAAATGTGTGACATTATTCAGTGATTACTGTCAACAATTCACATCTGGGTATCAACATTGTCTAATCTCAGTAACAGCACTTGGAGACCAGATTCGAGGTGAAAAGCATATGCTGAAAGATGCTAAGCCCTTGGGGCTGAAAAGTTGCTGTAGAGGAAGACAAACAGCAAAGTGAAGAGCACAGTTTCCTTTTAAAATGGCTGAATCACACAGGAATGGTTTGCTTTTACGTCTTCCTAAAAACAACATGGGTATGCTGTTTTCATGTATATATACAATGTCAAGAAATTGCCCAATACTCAATAACACTTTGCCTTGAAAAATAAACATATTTGTTAAGTTTCAATGCTTTTGCTTTCACAATGGGACTATAGTACCCTTCACCTCCCAATATAAAATGCAAAAGAATGGTATGTAAATTTTAATATTTATAGCTGGGATTACCAATTTTAGCACCGTATTAAAAATAAATGCCCAAGAACCTGCATTATACTTTCTAGGCATGCATTTCAAATAATTACAAGGAGCCATCCAATAAATGAGCTGCCAATAATAATAAGTTAAGTCACATTTAGAAAGGAACTACTCGACCTTAAATCAGTCTAGGTTAATGACTTAAATGTGAAATAAAAATTAGTCATGTATTCATTTGGATATACAAATGGGAGACTCCTATCCAACATACATACATATACATCTTCAAACCCACGTAATCCAGTTTAGATTAAGGAATTCCAAAGCCTATCCTGATATCATCTGACGCAAGTCTAGAACAACCCTGGACAAGATGACAGTCCATAATAGGATGCATGCATACTCACACATCTATACTCACTCACACTGGGCCAGTTTAGAATGGCCAATCAACCAACTATGAACATCTCTGGAGCTGTGTGAGGAAAAACAGGAATAACTGAAAGAAACCACTAAAAGACATGGAGAGAATACGCCAATATAAAAACAAATGGACATAGGATTGATAAAGCAGCAGCACCATCTACTACCAATCACCACTTCAGCATGTTATTATTTACATTCACATTACCTATTCATAGAATTCAAGATAAACTCTAGAGGCAGAAACATTACTATACTCATACACCACTATGTCAAAAGAAAGAAAAAAAATCATGAAAGAGGGTCTTGTGAAGGAGGATTAGGGAAACTATTAAGAAAAATAGATAATATGCTGGTCTAAAATTTGTCAAAATTTCATCCTCAATAGCCCTTAAAATGAAATGTAAAATTTTGCAATGACACAGTTTGCACAAGAAACATCCTTAACTCTTCAAGTACTAAAATTACAGGATTGATATAATATGGGTAGTAATAAAAGAAAACAAAGATGGCCGAGAGTGTAAAAAAGTGTCCTTTTTTTAATATTTGCTAATGTGGTGGTTTTGTTAAAACATTCTTAAAGGGAAACAAAATATTTTCATGAGCACCATGCATTAATAACATTAGAAACTCTGAAGCAAGTAGCTGCAAGCAGATTGCAGTAAAGCTGCAAGAATTGGTGAAAATTACAGTGACACATCTGAATTCTCCATAGTTATAAAATGCTGACAGCAGACACCTTTCTTCTAGTGCCTTACATGAATAAATTCAGTGTGGATTGAAGCTGTTGTTCAAGTGTGATGATTGTTTCCAGCTTATAAAAGCATCAAGTTGTTCAGCTTTAAGTAGCAATATGTGGGGCCTAAATCCAAGGTATGACTAACAGATGTAATCTTCTCTCAAGCACACTTGTACACACTTTCCCAAGAAACCACTGAAGTATATTTATTGATCCTCTGTTTCTGAAGATTTGGACTGCACCACCACCCCAACAGCCCACTTGAGAGACATGATAAGCCCAACCATCCATGTCTCTTCAAAATCTTCTAAGGCTAACTCTCATCCAAAGCAGTACAGCAGTTGTCCCCTGTCATTAATTTAGTTTTAAGATTAAAATAAAAAAAGGCTTGAAAATAATTTTTATTTTAGTCATAACTTGCACCACTTAATTAAGCAGGTGGTACAGTGGTTAATAACTGCTTTTTCATAAATCTGGTGTCCTTGGTTCAAATTTTGCTTGCGCTAGTTTATTCACAGAATTTACATACTCTTTCATGGTAATTTTGTGAGTTTTCCTCCCACATCCTAAAGATCTGTGTGTTAGGCTAATTGGCAATTCTAAAACAGCCCTATGCAAGTGTGCCAATGAATAGGCCCTATGATTTACTAGCAGCGTGCTGAGTTTTGGCTCCTGCTCCGCACCCACTGCTATTGGAATAGGTTCTGCTTCCCAGAATCCCTGTAATGGAATAAGTTGTTTTAAGAATGTTTCATTCATATATAAAATCCAATCAATATTTGGTGTGACTCTTCTTTGCCTTCAAACCAGCATCAGTTCTTATAGGAACACTTGCTCTAAGTTAGGGATTTTATAGAATTATAGTCAGGTGTATGATTAACCAATTATACCAAACAGGTTCTAATGATCATCATTTTCATATGTAGGTTGAAAGGCAGGCATTAACCGAAACACAAACAGCTGTATAGGAGGCTTAAAACTGGATGAGGAACAGCCAAACTTTGCTACCAAGGTGAGGTTGTGGAAGATAATTTCATGTTATAGAAGCACAGCAACAGAGATAAGGTAGTTAATAATGTATCAGCAAGGTCCCTCCTTGGCAAAGATTTCAAATCAGACTGGGGTTTCAAGATGTACTGTTCAAGCTCTTTTGAAGAAGCACAAGAAATGGGCAACATTCAGAACCATATAGGCATTGGTCAGCCAAGGAAGCGTATTGTGGCAGATGAAAGACACATCACGCTTACTTCGTTTGAAATCGAAAGATTTCCAACAGAGCCATCAGCTCAGAGCTGGCAGAAACCTGTGGGACCCTGATACACCCATCTACTGTCTGGAGAAGTCTGGCCAGAAGAGGTCTTCATGGAAGAATTGTGGTCAAAATGCCATACCTCTGATGTGGAAACAAGGCCAAGCAAAAACTATGCATGAAAACATAAGAAATGGGGAGCAGAAAAAAGGCAGAAGAACTCTGGACTGATGAGTCAAAATTTAAATTATTTGGCTTTAGCAGAAGGCAGTTTGTTCCCCTAAGGCCTGGAAAGCGGTGCGATAATGAGTGTCTGTAGGCAACAGTGAAGCTTGGTGGAGGTTCCTTGCAAGTTTTGGGCTGCATTTCTGCAAATAAAGTTGGAGATTTGGTCAGGATTAATGGTATCCTCAATGCTGAGAAATACAAGCAGATACCTACCTATCATGCAATACCATCAGAGAGGCGTTGGATTGGCCCCAAATTTATTCTGCATCAGGGCAGCGACCCCAAAAATACAGCCAATGTCATTAAGAACTATCTTCAGAGTAAAGAAGAACAAGGACTCCTGGAAATGATGGTATGGGCCGCACAGAGCCATGATCTCAACATCATCGAGTGTGTCTGGGATTTAATGAAGAGACAGAAGGATTTGAGGCAGCCTACATCCACAGAAGATCTAAGGTTAGTTCTCCGAGATGTTTGGAACAACCTACCTGCTGAGTTCCTTCAAAAACTATGTGCAAGTGTACCTAGAAGAACTGATGCTGTTTTGAAAACAAAGGGTGGTCACACCAAATATTGATTTAATTTAGATTTCTTAATAAAAATAAACTATTAACACTTCTATTTGTGTAAGCATTTTCATTTACACTAGTGTTTCTCACCTGCCTAAAACTTTTGTACAGTACACATATACATACACACACACGCACATACACACACACATACATATTGCAACAACAAGGAGGCACACCGCTCAGCCCCAAACTGCAGACATAATAAAGCACAAACACACTTTATGCTCAAATAAAGGGTTTTTCCCCAACACCTTCTTCAAAGAAGGACCATACGGACATCCTGACTTAGCAAAGCGTTTCTTTCAGATGTTACATGGAGGTTGCATAACAGACCTATCCTTTTGAAGGGTATTCAAAAAGCATAGTTTCCTGGACACCAGTAAAAACTACAGGGCATTCTACACTAGTGTCACTGTAGTAAATGTAGGGCCTACTAATGAACCAGATGCAACCACCGTGAAGGGGTTTAAAGCATCTCACTACTATGACTTAATCAAAAACATATTAGTACAGAGAGTGAATAAATACTGACAAATGCAGAACCAGTTGTGAAAATAGCAAATACTGATAAAAACAATGATATTTGAGGTGCTAAAAGTCTGGTCTTTTTACATGACTTCCATTTTTTGTGTTGTGATGATGCCACACCAATCACACAACAAACCACCAAATTAGGATCCAAGTGTAGCTGTTCAACTGGTGATACCTCAGCACCACACTAGTTCAAATGGAACAGTGTGATGTATTTTAAAGTGGCTGGAGTGCCAATCCTGCCACCAATCTCCGAGTTTTCCCTACAAGTTGGAGGACCTGCTTGCAGGGCTGAATACAGGTGAACGTCATACGCAAGACGGAGGAACTGCAGGTTAAGGGCCTTGCTCAAGGGTCCAACAGAGTGGAATCACTTCAGGGATTTACATGTCAGATCCCTAACCTCACAGCCACCACTCCGCCATACGCATAGTATACAGTATTTTCTGCTGCAAAATTTTTAATTAATTTTGTGCTTTATAGTTCTATGTTGTATGGAATTAATTTCCAACTTAAATGCAATCATAAAAAAGTACTTGATATACACATCTCAATTAAATCCAATTTGTTATTAAAATGGTTGCCTAGTTTTAATGTAATGACACTGAAGTACTAAATATACTAAAAGAGAAATCTTCAGAGAATGTTATGTTTAACATTGCTGTACAATTAAACACATACTTGAAACGCCTGGATAAGAATGTATGTTGTAGGCAAGCAGTGTGATTTAGTAGTTAAGACGTTGGACTTCAAACCCTGCAGCTGTGAGTTTAAATCCCACTATTGGCACTATGACCATAACCAAGTCACTTCACCTGCCTTTGCTCCAAATGGAAAAACAAAAGGAAATGTAATCCATTGTATCTCAGATGTTGTAAGTTGCCTTGGACAAAGGTGTTGGCAAAATAATATTATTAATAAAAATTAAACTAGGTGAAATGCACTGGTCAGTTAATATTGCATGAACTGGCGAGATGATGAGTTGGCATTTTTGGGATGTTTCCAGCGTGGCTCTCAGGATGCCAAAAGGAATTCTGCCGATGTCTCTGGGGGTAATCAGAGTGTATGGTTTAAAGGCAATATCTTGCCAGAGGCTGGTCAAGCTTTGAGTTGAGAGGCCATCAGAAGCAAAAGCTCAACTGGGGGCAATTTGGTGCAAGAATGTGGCCTGAGCAAAGAATGAGAAAGACAGTAAGTACAAGAGAGCTCGGAAGGCAAGTAGTGCAGTTTTTGGCATTTAAGATACTATACTCTGGATGAATAGCCCTGCTCTATACATAAGGAATCAGACTGAGTGCAAATAAAACCCAGAAGGGCTGAAAGTGATTTGTTTTCTCTTTGCTTGACACTTTATCCTATCCCTTTGAATATTCCTCACATTTTTGGGTTTTATAGTTAACTGAAACTCTATTTTGATACAGCTGTGTGTTCATTGCTTCAGGTTAGGGTGTCACACTGATGTGACTGAACACAGGACAGAATAATATACAGTACAGTATATGTCTCACATTCCCAGCCAGAGAAATTCAGCATTTCCATTGCACATGAACTGCTATGGCAGAGTCATGTTTTTGAATAATTTTTTTTTTCTACTTCAAAAAAAATTCTGTTCAATCTGCACATTCAGGATAAGTACCAGCTCATTCTAGATTTAGTCCAGGACCCCCCTAAAAATACAAAAAGTATGTAGAACTAAAAATATTACTAGCTTTGGAAGATACTAAAGCACAGCTCCAAAAAGTGAAAGATATGCCGAAGACAAAAGCAATAGGTTGTTGAAATATGACCTAAGAGGTTAACAACAAAAAAAAAAAGTGAAAACATGCACATGCACCATAGTCAGAATTTCAAATCATGTTATCTATACAGTACATTTGTACATGTTTTACACAACCTACTTTTGCTATTGGATGGACAGTGGCACAATGATCGCAGGCAGTTAAGATTCCAGGACTCACCCAAGTCCAGCCACCATTTCTGTCAAGTTTTAACATTCTCATTATGTTTTTGTGGGTTTCCTCCCACATCCCAAAGTCATGCAGATTAAGTTAAATGGCAACTCTAACCTGGCCCTGTATGATAGAATGTGGTCGTGTGTGCATGCCCTTTTACGTTTTACACCAAAATAATTGTTAATAGTGTCTTATTTCATATTAACAGTTAATTTTGAAGTTTAACATCTAATTACTGTGACTTTTAACTTGTCATGGATTTGTCCCTCTCATATGTTAAAATATTCATCTTCTTACCTTTTCATCTAAGAAACTTTTACACTAACTTTAAGGCACAAGTAAACAACATTTTAAACATTTAATGTGTAATTTAAATATTAAAAAAATAAAATAAGCATTGTGTGGTAATGTGTCATGCCTCACATACTCCAAAATATACTATATAATAAAATATTAAATAAATGAACTGACCCACCAGACACTTATTCTCTGTTAGTATATTCTGGCTACGTATCAGAAAGACTTGTTAAAAGAGAGCTTTAATAATTATGATTTTCACAATTACTGCTGAAAAAAGGAAAGTAAAACTGTACAGCTGAACAAGGCAGCAGTCTTTCATTAATTATACATTTAACGTAAAATACTTCTTCACTTGAGTTCATCACTTTACTATGTTAATTGTGCTGAAATAAGGTTTTGGAAATTCAAAACGATTCAAGTGATCCATGTATAAGTGAAAGGGATACAGCCAGGAGTAGGAAATGCCATGTTAGCTTTCTTTCTTCATTCAGTCTTAAAATTTGTTACCATATGGTAAAAATTACCTAAACAAAGTAAATGACTCATAATAAAAATATATTTTAGGAACAAGTTAATTACTATAATAAAGCAAGACCCTGAACAATATAACTTTGAGCTATTGCAGAGCCTATAAAATTGATTAAAAAAGAATTGCATATTGTTGTTAAAGGAAATGCAAATTATTCATGATCAACAAAAGGCATTTCCATTTCTTACATAACATCACTCTGAATGGTTTAATAAGAAATAAATATAAAAACCCCAGGTGAATCAACTGAATCCTCTAAGCCTACCTCACACAAAACATGTGCACAGATGTATTACATTAATATTAATTTGCACAGTAAACTCAACCAGATTGATTTCTGCAGTACTCGTTTTGTATTATAGGGCTTGTTAATCTTATTATCGAATTCATTGCTATTTTAAAGCAAATAAAACAAACATTACCCGTGGAATTATGCATATGAATATGTTAGTACTGTAATCAAGTATTTTATGTTTTAATTCAAAACTTTACATTAGTACACACAAACATAGCATATCCGAGATCACTAGCTTATTCTTAAACAAATGATTTTTGGTTGACTGTTAATATTTACTCCCACATTAACGGAAAAATAATTATCTTCCACAGCAAGCCATCTACTCCGTTTTCTAACAGAGGCATTTCTATTAATTCTAATTTTTAGCTCTTTTACTACAACACCAAAGTGTTTCATAAGAACACAAGAAAATATATCATTAAGAGTCAAGTTTATACAGCACCTTTCATACAGTATCACTAGGCACTTTATAAACAAACCAGAGAATAATTCATAGTGCTAAGTGAAAACATTCAAGATCATTCAATATATCAAGTTCATTTGGTCAGGTAATAGTCTGGCAAGACCTGAAATAAATAAATGAAAAGAAATAGCTAAATTTGTAACTAGGCAATCCTCAGAAAATACTGGTGCTTTAAATATTCATAAGTAACTTCTCAAGAATGTGACTAACAGTAACAAGCTAACAGTACATGAAAATGTGAAAATCAACACACTGTTTTATATATACTGTATATATTCCAAATAAAGAAGGTATTAGTTTACAAAAACTCTCTTCAGGGACAAGACTTACATATAATTAAGAATAACTAACATTATGTATTGTCACACATGTGTGCATGGGGGCCAGTTTGCAGGCTCAAATAGTGTTATTTGTCAGCCAGACCGGGAGTTGGCGCTCTCATCTGATTCTCTTTCCTCTTGTTCCTCTTCAGATCAGCTGACCAATGACATCACCACCGGTCTGATGACATCATTCTGTCCCCCCTTGACATCACTTCCAGTACCCCAATCCATCTTCCTGCTACATCAGTTCCTGTTATGACCACCCTGACTCTACCTCTTCCTCTTATCCTCCATATTTATAGCACAAAATCAACCTGTTAGTCAGTTCAGTTGTAAACTCTGCTTCTGTAAAGATGTGTTTCTTTAATTCTGCTACTTTTTCAGTATACGGGGTGGCCATCCCCAAACCTTTTTCTGTCTGTTTTATATAATTTAGCCTGGATTTTACAGGGCACAAGTATAAACATATGAGCATATTTTTAATTAATGATGCATACTAAATGTTGAATAGAAATTAGAATAATCAATTGTGAAAATGATCACTCAGTAGTCTTACAAAAACATTTTAAATTTCAGAAGCAACAATTGTACCAACGTTATTTGGAAATTTATATATATTTTTTCAACACAACTTTTGGCTCAAAAACTATGTTTATGATCTGTGCATACAATGTACATTCTAAAAATGGTTAAATCCAAGTTAGGGCCATTGGGGTGGGTATGTGGTTGGAATTTGTCTGGAAACTACTTTGGCTGCACTGAACACAAGGCAGGAACAAACCCTGGATGGGACATTACTCCACTGCATTGCATGTCCTGGTCTTGAACACACCTGCACCCACACCCACACTTAGTAAGCATAAAGCTGTCAACCTAACATTAATGAACTTGAGAATGAAGGAGACAACAATGGACAACAATTAGGCAAGAATTAGCACTAAGGATGCTAGATTCATGAGGCAGCAGCAGTACCAACCATTTTGACACAGTGCTACCCATTCATGGCCTATATCTGATCATTACAGAGATATACTTTGACCACTAGCATTCAACCAACAGTTTACAGCTACTTTTATCTCCATTAAATAAATAATAGCCAGGTATGTGTGTCATGTCTTACTGGAGTGGATATCATCTTTTAATCTTAATCATGGTCAAATTTCAAATGTTTGAATTTTACTATTTTCTTACCAAAAATGCCAAAACAAAAGTTCATTCAAAAATATTAAAAAATCAGGAGTGGTCTCCCCTAGACTTTCTCGTATACTCAGATATGAGGATGAATATTTGAGGAGTAACTGCAAGACAATAATTATATTTTTATATTATGTACATTAAAGAACAATCAACAACAAAACAAATAAAACTGATAATATATTGAACAATTATTATAAAAGTAAAGCTGAATAAATCGGAGTCTGCAGCTGCATGAATAAAAGGTAAAGTACAACTTCTGGTTAATGGAAATAGCCCAAAAACTGATAGAAATCTACGTTTTGTACCTAATACTTTTATGCAAAATTTTGGTAGACATAAGTGAACGTGTACTCAAGTTATCGTGTTTACACACACACACACACGCACACGCACACACACACACAGACATAATTCCAAAAATGGCATTTTCTAACTCAGGGAGGTCTAAACCGTTGAGATTCATCAAAATCTTGAAATGGAATTTTAGGAGGAGTCCAATACTTCACCCTATACTTCGTATACGAGAAAGTCAGGGAGGTCTAAAACATCAAGATTCATCAAAATCTCGACATTGAATCTTTGGATGATTACAATACTTTTCCTGTACTTTGTATATGAGAAAGTGAAAAATAAAGTTAATCTCAAGAAAGGTTATATAAAACCGGAAGTAATGCTGAATTAAGAATGCTATGCCTCATTTACTACTTCACCATTGCTTGTGTTCACTCTTTTAAGTGTTTCTCGCCTTCTGCCAAATGATCTACAAATGCAAGCCTCTTCAAAATCTCTTGTGTATTTAGTTGTGATGAAAAAGCTTTGGAATTGGTTATAGAAAAAGGATACTTACAGAACTGCTTGTATAAGAGGTGTCCTTTTGGTCTCAGCTTTTACGTCCAGGCTGAAAACTCACTAGTTTAGTCTATGATACCTTGATTACAGCTGAGGACTAGCTGGACTTACTGCATCTTTGTTATTATTTTTACAAAAAAAAAGTGGTTATTTCAATAATTATAATCCACTACTATAACCCCCTTTATTCTGATTCTCTTTTCAGCATCCTGCTGTAGTGGCATTGCTCTAACTTCAAGCTTTGTTTCTTACCCATGGAAAGAAACCAGAGATACTGGGAGCCTCACAATCCAAATATGAAAGGATTTTCTTTTTTATTAGACTGCCCAGCACAAACTTATATAATGCTGCAAGTTGGCCTAGTTCTCCAGAAATGTGAATGTGTCTGACTGTGGGACACAGAAGTTAATATTCTCCAGAGATACTGCTGTTTCTGTTCTCTTCTACTACAATGCCAACTAGTCACACTATATCTCAACAACATTAATGAACATATACTATTATGATGCTTTAATTCTAAATTTCTGAAATTACTTTGTATTCTTGGCATTTAGTTTGTTTTTTCATGTTTGCATTTTCTAATTTTTTAAGTTTGGAATTGTATTTTACCTTCAAACCTGTGAACTATACAAAAAGAAACTGAACTGAATTGTTCCCTGGCAACAGCACAATATGACAACTGCCAACCAAGAAGATGGGCTACTTGAAGAGATCAGAGAACATTTTTTCTTGCTGTACTTTATGTAGCCAGAGAACAAACTAAATCAAATCTGGAAGAGCATGCAAATGTCATAATGAGATTTATCAAAAAAGTGTGTGGATGACCATGTGTCTGGAAAACAATCCATAAATTTCATAATAGGAAACCATGAATCACCAGTGACATCACAAATTTACTGAAAACACACAGCAAATGTTGCAATGTTGAAATGTGCAATTCCATATGGAGATACAGAATTACAAGAAATGCACATACAAGCTCATGATGTGGATATGATTTGCACTGAGGGTAGAAGCATGAATGTTTTATGCAAACTTTGGTAGATTTTAGAGATGCTTACGGTAACAAACAAACCCTCATCCAACATCATCTGCATTTTCTCTCCCAGATAAACTTAATGCCTTTAATATCCATTTTGATTAAGATAACAAGCAGCTCATTGTTTAACTGCAAACATAACTATGTGATTAATCTTTTTTTGTTTCTGCACATGATGTAAGGAGGATTTTTAACAAGTTAATGTCCAGGAGGCATCTGGTCCGGGTGGAATTTCAGAATGCATTTTAAAACGTATAGGCACCAATTAGCTTAATGTGTTCAATTACATGTTTAATATTTCACTGGCAGATTCTGTGGTCCTCACCTGCTTCAAACTAGAACAATAATTATTCTCGTCTCATAAATAAATAGATTGTCTGAATGACTAGAAGCCAGTGGCATTCACTTCAGGCATGATGAAGTGTTTTGAGACTGCTGCTAAGACACATTTGATGTAATATTTTAGATAGTCTGGGCAACCCACATTTTGCATATCACCACTTCTGGTCCAAAGAGGATGCCATCTCTTTTTACATTATATCATACTGGGTAGGTACATCAGTAAAAACAAAACCTGTTATGTCAGAGTTCTGTTTGTAGAGTACAGCTCAGCATTTAATATTTTTGTACCATCAAAGCTGACCACCAAATTCCTTAGCTTGAAACTTTGTGTCACCCTCTGCAACTGGACTTTGGAATAACTTGCAGAACTGGGTGTGTATATTTTTTGGCAGCATGCTATCCTCAATACTGATGATTGACATAGGCCGGGTTGGACAATGTCGGTCCTTAATAGCTTATTTCAATCTTACACCTCTGCATTGAGTGTTTTAATGACTCCTTATTAGCAATAAGATGTAAATGACAAAGTAGCCATCAGTTCTCCATTTAGCTTTATTCTTTTTACATCTGTGTGTGTTCATCATGCACTGTTTGATTTAATAAAACACTTCATAGAAAAATGTAACAGACTGAAAATTATTCGTTCTAGGCTTGAAATCATTTGTATTATATTCTTGGAAAGGAAAAAATCTATGATATAAAAACCTTACACTGCGTAAATTAACAAGCCATAAAATTAAATAAGGTGTGAGACTGGCAAAGATTGGTTTCTAATTGAGCAATTGGGTTGGAATGAAAACCTTTAGTCACTGTGGCACTAAAGAAACGACATTGCCTACCCTTGACATTGGCTAATGAGCGGAGACCTCTTCTGGACTCCTTATCCAACTACGACTGTCTGGCCTTAACACATTAAATTTGCTGATGATACCACCATCACTTTAAGGAGCTGGTCATTAAAAATCAGAAGCAGAAAGCAGATTACATTACCATCTATATCAGAGGGGATACTGCTGAAAGGGTGAGTAGTGAAACATCTTTTGGAGTGATGAACTGAAAAGAATTCCTATAAAACAGCATTTTTTCTGTTTTTTTCAAGCTACTTTACATAAGTGATCAAACTTTGCTATTGTTTATGTCTGTGTGTTAATTCAGAATTAATCACTGAACTGGACTAAGTGCAAAAATTAGTTTTAATTGGAGACATCATCACATTTGTCTCCTAAACCATTCAAATGTGTATTGAATTAAGTGTTGCAGATTCATTTTCAAGAATTGACCAAGCAGTTTCAGTAACTCCACAAACCACATATTTGAGATTACACAGGTCCATTAACACATTGCATTTCACATAATTGCAGAGATTTGCCTTGTGCTTGATAACATTAATGAATGATAGTCCAATGTGGACGTTTTGAAGTACTGAAGCAATTTTTTTTCCATCTAAGTTTTGGCTCCTGTTTTGTGACCAGTGTAGCCAGGATAGATATCGTGTTCCTGAGATCTCAAACAAGACATGCCTGTCAGAAAATGGGTGGTTGGATAGAAACCTTTACCCATGTACATCAAAACCCAAGGACAGATGCAAAGCTTCTGTTCTTTTATCTTGTTTGCACATTGTGCTATATTAGAAAATTAATAATCTTGGCACTCATTCAATTGACAGTTGATTGTATGGTCACGTTATCATGCTCTCAGAATATGACCAACATCCAGCTGCCTTCTGTTTAGAACATATATAACACACATTAGAAATTAAAACAGTATTATTAAAGATAATTTTGCACAACTGTTTTTTGTACAATCATTTAGAGTCTATAATTGTATACAATGTATTTGTTCTCTATGTATGCATTAGAGGCGAGTGTTTCTTATGTTAACATAGCAACTTTCACTATTCTGAGATATACTGCACATCTACATAGGACAATAAACTTGAACTTAAATCTTGAGTGACAATTCATCTTGAAATAGAATTTCAATGATGATGTTTTCTGCATATCATTGTTACTGTCTAGAATATCCATCCATTTTCCAACCCACTGAATCCGAACACAGGGTCACGGGGGTCTGCTGGAGCCAATCCCAGCCAACACAGGGCACAAGGCAGGGAACCAATCCTGGGCAGGATGCCAACCCACCGCAGGACACACACAAACACACCCACACACCAAGCACACACTAGGGCCAATTTAGAATCACCAATCCACCTAACCTGCATGTCTTTGGACTGTGGGAGGAAACCAGAGCGCCCGGAGGAAACCCACGCAGACACGGGGAGAACATGCAAACTCCACGCAGGGAGGACCTGTCTAGAATATACCTCTTACTAAACTGAACTTACAGTTTCAGAGTTCCAGTGAAATAAATACATACATTACTTGCATAATGAGTCTTTACTAAGACAAAAGTTCAATGAAACAAAATGGCTCAAGCTTATGTTTCAAAAATAGGTACGGCGTACATTTTAATCAAACACATTAACTAATGCATTATCAAAATCAACAGAAGATATGATAAATGCACTTTCAAATTTAAATGTGTTGATTAATCTACAATATTTGATTTATTATGTCCAAAATTAGATTTGTGGTGCCAGATTTATAAGATATATAAAATATAACAAACCTGGGCAATTTTAACAGAGTTTTGTGTTGAGCCGCCAGCATGGTATTCTACTTTGAACCTTTTCACAAGCTCATCAAACCTGCAAAGAAAAGAAATTAATTAATAAAGAAATTAGACAATCTATTAAAATGTTTAAATTTCCCTACTATAAAACATAAAAAAGATCGAACTGCTTGAAACAAATGATCACATTTGACTCCTGATTGACCCAGAAATAACTTAGGATTCTGTCATCAACCATTTCTAATAGGCAGAGGTTCAGCCTTTCAGATTTCACTCTTGTATGTCAGGAATGGGTTGGGGCTTTGCCTTTAGCCCATCAATCATCTGACTGCTGTCTGCCGCAGACCCTGCATTGTGTCTGCTGCTACACAATGCTTAGCACATAAATTGTATTTTTCAGTTTTTCTAGAGTGAAATGAATTCTTTCTGTATTTCATCTATCAGTAATAAGGCTTGAGAATATAAGACATCACCTTTAGTGATGATACTGCAGTACTTTTCATCTGAACAATTTCCGCAATCACCCATGTATTTTCTGAAACAGGTTTTTTCCATGTGGTGAATGGCCGGCGCTGTCTTAACGCCTACTTAATGTAAGGTCCAGGGGAGAGGACACACACAGGGCATTATCGCCCCTGGAGCGTTAAGACAGCAGCCCCCCTGGGTTGCAGCAGTTCCTCAGATTCCCACAGGGCTTCATGGGAAGTTTGAGTTCGGCATAGCCCTGTTAGGGTTCCGTGGGTGCCACCAGTGGAGTGCTACAAGGAGTGCAGGGCCCTACTTTATTGGATTTCCGTCTCACCTGTAAGTGATTCTGGACCATGTTAACAGGCCACAGTACTCCTGGGTGAAGGATAAAAGAACCCTACTGGCACTTCTCCAAGAGCCAGAGTCAGGAGGGAGAAGGCATAGCTTGCTGGTGGAGGAGTGGAGGAAGACAGAGAGAAAGAGATACAACGAAGCCAAAGAAGAGAAAGTGCTTTGTGCATTATTATTGTGCTTTGTACTGTGCACTGGCTAGTAGGAAACTGTTGGGAAGAGTTTCCCACAATAGAATAAAAGCCATGTGTGCTGCTGAACTTGTATCTGTGTCGGGCTTGGGGAGCTGATGCATCCACTGCAGGCCACACCCATCATTATGCAGAGCTCCACTTTGTACTGGTGTAATTACGCAACTAACTGGAAAAACTACCTGTGCAGATATTACACTGGGACAATTCACAATTGTCAGTTAAAATGGATGTTTTTGAAATGGGAGAGCCCAGAGAAGATAGAGGTATATATTTCTATAAGTGTCCATGTTAGTGTTTCTTCAGACACCCCAACTTTCTTCCGACATCTTAAGAGACAGTTAAGGTCAATTATTAGTTCTAGACTGGCTGAGTACAAGTAACTGTTGGACAGTGTGCAAGTGTGCTCTAAAATTGACTGACCAATTCCAGAATAAATTGAATTTAACAAGTCTAAACCTAGCTGAATGGACAGTTGTACAGCCTTTAATAATGTTCATGTTTAGAATGTCATACATTTATAGATATAGAAATGGATTGAGCAGATCTGAGAATGTGCCATGGAAAAGTGGAGCCTACCCTGGTAGCACTGAGTGCAAATTGGGGTACAACTCTGACAGAGTTCCAGTACATTGCAGGGTCTGCTCATTTAGAAAATAAACTTGAATTGATAAATACAGCCCTACAATTCTTTGTCAAAATTTAGATGCTCTGATTTTGAAGTTTTACATTTTTTATTTTATAGATAAGAGACACATTGGAGTACAGATTAAATCGGTTTAAAAAGGTCAGTGATGAGATTCAACACGTGATGACAAAGGTTCACATGTGCAATGGTAACACTGCTTACAATTTTAAATGTCTTATTTCAGTCTTTCTGTTATTAAAAAAAGAGAAAAACATTAGATAACTACCCCTTCACATCACAAATACAATAATGCTTTTGATCTTTGTAAATATAAATATTTGAGTGTCTTTGAAGTGGGATGATACATGTAGACCAAGACTAATTTGACTAGGTGTTCATTTAACCAAGGCTGTAGAAATGACTAATGTTGCTTTCTGAAGGCTTACACTTCTTAATTTTAAACTTCTTTAATGGCTTCACCCAATTAGTTTCAATAAAAAGCAATAAAATTATAATCACTGCAACGTGTATTAAATAAAACTAGAATCTAGATAGATTTAGATTAGTACCGTTTGTCTTACATGGAATAAATTGTAACAGGATGATTATAAATATACCAGTGCATCCGTGGTATCAAGAGAAAATGATAAGGATGTGCGATTCAAGCAATTAACAATAAGGAAAAAATTTGCCTAACATCCTCAAAAACATCATGAAGGATGAAAATAAAATAAACACATAATTCATGTCTCAACATTTTAAACTGTAATGCTACAGTTTATACTGTAATTATGTATAAATCAGACGTCACTCAATTATTGCAGCACCCTTAAATAACAATAAGTTAGGTTATATTTACCACACCTCTTTTTGGAAGGAGATTTAATTTCTAGAAGGCGGCTCAACCTTCTGTCATACAAGATAAATAAAAATGTAAAACTGAAAAAGGAAATGTGCTATTACCCAGTGAGTTCTAATGATAGTGTAGCTGCAACAAATTGTTGCTCACAATAAATGTTAATTTGGAGTAAAATACTTTAATTTTAGATACATATGCTATGTTCAAGACTGGGTTATAAGCTCCTGCAGTACAATATAAAACTAGAGATCATTTATTCAAACATTAAAATTTCAGGGATACTGAAAACAAAATCCAGCTACACTGGATTTGAAGTAGAGCAGCTGTCCTAATTTTGATATCTAAATGTACAAAACTACGCACTATTGTCTGCCAACAACACTGTTAATACAGAGAGCTAAATACATGTGGTTTTACAATGAAGTCCAAAAGCCACACTCTGCTGGAACTGTTTTCTGAATACGTCAATGTTATGGAAAAGCACCTTGTGGCAAATTTTGCCTGCATTAATGGATGCAGTTACATGGAATTATAAGACTTCCCTAAGGCTTGTTGCTTAAATAGCTCGGCAACATGTCTGGAATTTGTGCAAAGTGGGAAACTAAGAATGTTAAAATACCAAAACGAGAAGTAAAACCTAGAATTTAGCCAGTGTTCAATTGTATAGTCTATGGTAGACTGATTAAGTACTCTTTAACCGTATAGCATTTGTCAACCATAATTATATTTTGTATGTTGTTTTAAATGTGTAAGAAAAGACACTGTTCTATGAGTCATCCTTACTATCTGCTGCTTTACACATTATGATGTTTATTTGTCTGGTGGGTGGGGAAGTTTGAAACTAATATTTAGAAACACCCAGTGTGTGTCCTGATTAAATGCTACTTGTGAAATTAGTAATCTATGCAAAAATACAAATTAACTTCAGTTAGCTTTATTTTAAATGCTAAAATAAGAAAGCTGCACAATGGCACAGTGAAAGCTAGAGAATCCAAGTCGGAATCCTGTTTGGCCAATCTGTGATTGGAGCTTGCACATCCATGTCTCTGTGGGGTTCTTCTCTGGATTCTCCGATGCTCCCCTTACATCTCAAAGATATATTAGTTGATGTACAAAGGGGAGTCTGAATTGGCTGTGTATGACTGATTGTGAGTGTGAATGGCAATAAGTGCCCTTTGTGAGATGTGCTTGATACGGCTGATATAGCCTCCAGTTTCGACACAATCCTGAAATAGAGTCAAAGGTGTTTCAATAAATGGGAATTTTCCAAGCTACAGAAAATGTACCGTAGTGCTGGGCTGTATACCGGTTCATACCAAAAAACGTTTTTTATTTTTGTTATGATATGGATTTTTCTTATACCACAACACCAGTTTAAATATCCTAAGCAACATTTGGAATGTGGTGCAGCGGGAATACTGTTTAAGGGGGGACCTTTTTTACTGCTGCACAGCTAAACATGCATGCAACAGAATACATGCATTAGTGGAGGTATTGAGCGGTGAAAATGGACAAAGAACATTCTGAAAGTGACGCTGTTTCAGACGATAAAGTTGAACATGATGACACAGAAGAAATTCTGCCAAAAAAAAAGGAGCCTTGTCTGTTGTCTGGAGATACTTTGGTTTTAAAAGGACGGATGTGGACCATTATGTTCAAATGTGTGAATAGTGCTACTGGATAATACTGCAAGCCAAGTTGTATTTGTTTTATTTTTTTTCCAATACTGTGTAATGTACCTGGGTACTGTATAATAGTGTGATGATGCCGGTCCCCTACAGACTCCCTCTTCCTACATGGGAGGCTGTTGAACCAACACCGTCGATAGTTATGACCTAGATGAGCTGACAAATCTCATTGAAGCCAGGGGATGGTGGAAAGTGCTCAAGTGTTTTTGTTAAAAACAGTCAAAAGTAAAACCAAAAGTGTCCATTGTGTAGTGTTCAAAAAATACAGTACCCAAATAAATAGCAAATCCATAAAACCAGTGAAACGTGGGGATAAAATTACATAATAAATAAATCCGTTAAAATAGAGGTTAAAATGCAGTCTCTCTCCTCACTCGATCGCAGCCCACCACCTTCTGTCTCCCTGGTTCACCCATCACTGGCGTTGCCAGCGGAGCCTCTGCAGCAAGAACTCCTTGCTGCCGCCACACTGCGCAGCCAGACCGTCTGAGGTCGGCACACCTCGCGTCTTCCTTCGCGCTCACTCAGTAGTTCCTCGGATCCATTGTGAGGTCTTACATTTCGCTCGCCCCACTCTACACGCTTAGTTAGTGGGGTGAACCAGCCCCTAGAGCGCCTCAGTCTGTGCTCCCTAACAGAGCCCCAGCTCGTGCTGCCTTCTCATTCCTGGTTGTCCGGATCGTCTCCCAAGACTGCCTTTTCCCTTCTTTAACCTCCTTCTGTTATATCTTTTCTTTTATCCTTCCCCCTATCCTGCCGGCCCATAAATATATGTCTCCGTGGGCGCAGTGCCTTAATCACACACCGCAGGAAGCCGATGAAGCAATTGAGAACGATCGCACCCGCACATGCAGGCACGACTCACCCCAAACATCTCATCAACCTCCTGCGGTCATGCAATCGCGCCCATGGAAATGGACACGTTGAACTGGATTTAAACACTGGCCTTTTTTTTTTTTTTTTTGAAGCCGCGAACCCACTATACCACAAATAGCATTATAAATGCAAGTTGCAGTTTTATTATTTATATATATATATCACTTTGCACTTGTTTTATTTTATCTATATTACTAAACGACAGTTTAATTTATGCACGGACGGCGGATGCACCGCATGCACACTACGCCTCAGAGTCAAACCCAGCGGCTTCCCAGAGTCAGTTGGTGGCGCCCAAACAACACAACCTGTGAACTAAAGCTGCTCTAATCCACTTTGCCAGCGGTCTGTGTGGCATATTTGAATCACGTAACAGAAATTCAGTATTAAAAGTAAGATTGTACCCAACGACATAGCCACAGAGAAACAAGAACGAGACCGCATGGATAAAAACAATAAACGGAGGCTCCTACAACGCGCTTCACAAACACCAGAAGCAAAGAAGTCACGGCTCCAAAAAGAAACAGCTCAACTAACGGAAATACAAAAACAAGCCCGTATGGATAAAAACAATGAACGAAGGCGCCTACAATGCACCTCTGAAACAGCACAAGCAAAGGAGTCACGGCTCCAAAAACAAAGAGCTCAACAATTACAAATACAAAACCGAGCCCGTATGGATAAAAACAATGAATGAAGGAGCCTACAACGTGCTTCTGCAACACCAGATGCAAAAGAGGCACAGATCCAAAAAGAAACTGCAGAAAGACTACAAAGTCATTTAAAAGGTTTAAGACGTTCAGTATTCCAACAAAGAAAAAGCCAAAGACAGGAACAACGGACAGACGCTGAACAATTCCGCCAGGTATCTGAGAACGCATTCTATAATGAATCCACTGATCATGAAAATTAATTGGGATTAATGAGTATCCTACAATAGTTCATTTGCTTTTGCATCTACCGGGGTTAATATCAAGCCACCACCTGGGAATGGCCCATACTGCTTTCGCATGTGTGGACAAATATTGCATCGGATTGGAACTGTGCACCCTGAGCCAAATCACGATCGCAAATTTGCCCAGATTTACGTGTTAGATCTAGATGACGCAGTTTACCAACGAATGAACCTTCCTGAAAACAAGCAATGCACAGAGCTGATAATGAGAAACGTAGCTGAAGTCATAAACAATCACACATTAGCTAACTCTATAAAAATGCTACATGAGGTTGAAAAAGAAGCCAATACAAAAGCTGAGGCGGAGGGTGTGGTACCAACTAAAATTGCCTTAGTGCTAATAAAGGACAAGAACAGGATCCGAGACGATACAATGTTCCCTCCATGATATTTCATCCCTCCAGGCGCTTTTGACAAGCGCCTCTGGATATTTTACTAAGTCTAAACGCCTCTTTAAATGGTTGACAATATGTTGTCAAAATTTTAGTTTATCTGTCATGCAGTGTGATTCCCTCTTTTCATTAGTGTCACCCCCTTGAAAACTATCACTTTATGGGGCATTGCAAACCTGTATTAATATTTGTGTGCACATTAAAATGTTTTTTTGTACAATTCTCACGACAGTGGAATAGGTTATTCTTAGCCAATCTACTGCAGTAATTGAAGTGGAAAATTTGGTTAACATCCACTCATGCATGGGAAAAAAATACCGCCGAATACCGTGAAACCGGGATAATTTAAAAAAATGTGATATAGAATTTTGGTCATACCGCCCATCACTAGTACCAACTAATTTTTAGAGAGTTAATGCTCCAAAATACAAACACTACTTTTCCACTTAAATCCATGCTATCTTCCTGACTTCTCCTGACTTGCATTCATCAAATTCCTCATATGTTATAAAAGAAGTTTTAAAAAAGGCAACATGGAAAAAAATTAATGTAAACTTGTAAAATTTTGCTGTTATTGAACTTAACTGGTGATTTAGCAATATCGACAAATCAATGTAATGTGTCTACTATTGAGGTTTTTAAAAATGTATTTTTATTTTAAACTTCATCATAAGCAAAGAAATGTATAATTTCAGATTACAGTAACTTCCACCAGGAAAAAAACAAATACAAAGAGGTAGTAAACACTATTTTCTGAACTTCTGTGCAACAGACAAAGCACACTTTTCTAGAGCCTCTCTTTTTTTTAACCTTACTATTTGTAAGAAATGCTTTGAAAACTACAGGTGTATCCATCTACAAATCCATCCATCCATCCATCCATTTTCCAACCCGCTGAATCCGAACACAGGGTCACGGGGGTCTGCTGGAGCCAATCCCAGCTAACACAGGGCACAAGGCAGGAAACAATCCTGGGCAGGGTGCCAACCCACCGCAGGACACACACAAACACACCAAGCACACACTAGGGCCAATTTAGAATCGCCAATCCACCTAACCAGCATGTTTTTGGACTGTGGGAGGAAACCGGAGCGCCCGGAGGAAACCCACGCAGACACGGGGAGAACATGCAAACTCCACGCAGGGAGGACCCGGGAATCGAACCCAGGTCCCCAGGTGTCCCAACTGCGAGGCAGCAGCGCTACCCACTGCGCCACCGTGCCGCCCCCCATCTACAAATCAAACAATAAAAATAACTGTAACAGGGAAATTAGCAATTTTAAAGAGATACAAATTGTTTTTGAGCTCCTTTATAGGAAACTCAAATGTCCAAATGTGCAAACATGAAATTACCTATGGAGATTTAAAAAAAAGCATGTTCATCTTTCAAGAATGGCAAAATCAAATAACATAAAACGGAAAAGAGTGTAAAGGCTCAATAAATCACCTGTAAAACCCCACAAAACTACAGACTAAAATATGATTATGACAGTGTTTTAACTACATACATTGCAGGCTGTTTTAGTTCAATTAATTTTCTAAAGTATGCAAGTCTAGAAGGAGAAAAAAAAACTGAAGAACAATGTTTAGTTTAAATCTTAATTTAGACTCAGCCCAGAGAAAAGCACTGTATTAAGCTTACAAAGTAATGAAACACTGCATAAATCACTCTTAACTACTAACAAGCAATGAATTGTAGCTTAACTACAAAGTATCAGGTAAGAAAAATTCCACGTTGTCATCTTGAAAAGTAGAATAAAGAATGAGGTTTTGATGGTTCTGTGACTTGACACATTGTTTTTAAACAATAATGATATTCCTGACCCTTGAACAAATGATGAATACCGATCCAAAGTTTGCTAAGAATACCCGCTTTTGAATGCAAACTTACATTTATGAAGACCAGGTTAAACTTATGAACACCAAATGTTAACTTATAAAGGGGGAAAAAGAAACTGCATAGTCAAGAATCTGCAAGATTCTTTGCTTTGAAATTTCTTACCACAAATGTTACTAGCGTTGAAAAAATGCACTTAAATGTCAGTTTGATAAAAGCCAAAAGAACATTTCCCACATGTGTTTGTAGTTATGTATATTGAGTCAAGATGGAAAAAGAGTAACAGTCATTTAAATCACAACTAAAACATCATCTTTTCATTTTAATTTACGAGTGTCCCTGCAAGTTCTTAGAAATTAGTTTTATTAACCTCTGGTCTCATACACAAAGCTGGTTTACACTCCTTTCCTCTTCACGGAGATTCCACGTATTTTCACTCTTTTAACAGTAAAATCTAGATGCTGTTTGAATGTAGTGTGGACAGGCTCATGAGAAACTCTGTGACATGTACGGGTCCTATGGGAGCCGAGTGCATTAAGGCAATGCATTATGGGCATTTCCAGATATCCCTTTGAAGCAGAATAGTCCAGTTTAATCAGTTCCAGAGTTGAGTTTCAATGGCACAGATAAAAAAAAAATTGAATGGTCTTCTATGTTCACTGTTATTACCTAAATTCCCATATGTACTATGTATTTTAATTAGATGCTTCCAAAAGTTACAAAACAAGAAGTACTCTTACCCCTAATATTTCATACAATATGTACTGATGAAATCTAACTTTCTGTTCAATATATTGTCTACTCATTCTTTCTTCAGACTTGATCTCTAGTAACCTGAGCTGCAGAAAAACCTTTCATTGACCTTGAGCTTGAGCTAAAGATTCACCATACTGCTCTAGCAGGAAAATGTGAAAAACATTCCATAGTAAAAAGATAATGACAATGATGAATGCAAACTCTATTATACCAAGTACCAGTACCTCCATCTATCATTGTCCAGAAAGCAGCAAAACCTACAGATCTCACAGTTAGTTGACTCATTGAAATAAAAATTACTACATTCTTTCAAACTAACAGAACCAAAATTAACACTACTTGGAATGTAAAAATGATCGTAAGATAAAGTAAATGTGGCAGAATTAAAACCAACCAAACACTAAATAAATAAATTAATTAATAAATAAAAGAATGGTGACACTGTTTAAGAGACCCATAATTAAAAAGATTAATGTATTTTTGCCACAAAGTTCAAATCTGCATTAGTCAGAGGTAGTATGAAAACATCTAAATGAGACCGGATGTTCAGCCTGAACTGCAGTGCCTCAAAAATAAATAAATTAAACCACGTAATAGTTGAAAAAAAAAAAAGCGCTACACTTTTACATAATACCCACTGGGCACTGAAATAATACAACCAAGGAAAGCAGTGAAACCTGTGAGCTTGCTGCTCCACAGCTTTACCCTTTAAAGAGCTATTCATCACAGGTCTCAACATGATGCAGAGTTAGCGCTGCTGCCTGACAGTAAGGAGACCATCATGTGTGTCCTGGGATTTCCCTGTGTGGAGTTTGAATGTTCACACCATGTCTGCATGGATTTTCTCCCATTGTCCAAAGACATACAGATTAGGTGAACTGGTAGTGCTAAACTGGCCCTAGTGTTTGTTGGGGGTGTTGGTTTGTGCGTTCACCGTGTGATGGATTGGTATCCTGTCCAGGGTTTGTTCCTGCCTTGCCCCCTATTCTGACCTGAGGATAGGCTCTAGCACCCCACGAAACCCTGGCCTGAATTAAGTGGGTTAGAAAATGACATATTTTTTTCAATTTTTAACTAGCTGTGTGCATTAACTCCTACCCCTTTTTTCTGCTGGTCCATTTGCAACTTTTTTTGTAGTGTGGTACAGAATGACCAGTGAGAAATTTTACCGAGTGAAAACTTACAAACTACACCCAGACAATTTTCCTGTCCTGGAGGGCACCCAGTTGAACAATTCAAGTGCCTCTCTGTACTTTTCTTTTAACAAATAGTAAACAACATACAATTTATAAATAGCATCAGCTAAAGTATTGATTACTGGAGCTTAGAATCTGCAGAGCATGACCAATTAATCATGTGACCAATCTGATTGGCTGATAATGGGGTTCAATAACCTAATCGGTAGAAGTGACACAGATCAGACACAGCTATCTGATCGGAGCCATTAGGGGACATGGACGATCGCTTAGGGTGCTGTTTAAGCAAGTCAAGATGTTTGCCCCGGACACCGAGGGACACCTTGAGCTTCATATGGACTTTGGCTATCACTATATTTAATTTTACATTGGCATGCAAAAGTTTGGGCACCCTTGCTTAAAATGTCTGTTACTGTGAACAATTAAGTGAGCAGTAGATTAACTTATCACTAAAAAGGTATAAAATTAAAGAAGACATATTTATTTCATTTTCAAGCAAGATTACATTTTTAAGTTCATCATTTACAAGTACAAAATCCCAGAAAAATGAAAAGGGCCTGAGACAAACGTTTGGGCAATCAACATGGTCAGTACTTAGTAACACCCCCTTTGTAGTCAGCTAGGAGTCTTTCAGTTGTTTCTTGGGAAATTTTTTCCCATTTGTCCTTGTAAAAGGCTTCTAATTCTGAAAGATTCTTGGTCCGTCTTGCATGCACTTCTCTTTTGAGATCTATCGGGGACAGTGAGGGCCATGGCAAATCCACCAGACTGCGTCTCTTGAGGTATTCCATTGTAGATTATGAGGCATGTTTTGGATCATTCTCTTCTTGCAGGACCTATCCACTTTTTAATTTCAACATTTGTTTTACAGATGGTGTGAAGTTTACTTCCAGAATTCACTGGTATTTATTTGAATCCATTCTTCCCTCTACCAATGACATGTTCCCTGTGCCCTTGGCTGTAACACAAGCCCCAAAGCATGATTGATCCCCCCCCCCCCCCCCCCACACACACATCCCCCCATCCTAATAGTAGGAAAGGTGTTATTTTCCTGGAATTCAGCACCATTTTTTGTCCAAAATGCATCAGGCTTGTTTATATGTTCAGTTTCAAATTACAGACGAAATTTTGTTTTCTTCTGCTCCACTCCAGAATCTTCTTGAAGGTCCTTTGTAGTCACACGGGGGTTTTCATTTGTCTTTCTAGCATTCCAATGATCAGTTCTGTCAGAATGTTTTCTTGGTCTTTCAGACATCCACTGTTCCTCTTAACTGGCATTTCTTAATTACATTATGCACTGAGGAAAATGGTACTTGAAAACACTTTGCTGTCTTCTTGTAGCCTTCTCCTGTTGTGTGAGCGTCAAGTGTTTTATTTTCAGAGTACTAGGAGGCTGCTTAGAGGAGTCCATGGCTGCTGATTGTTGGGACAAGGCTGAAGAAGTCAGAGAATTTATACAGCTTTGCAATTTGCTTCATCTGAGGTTTCCTAACGATGACTGTGAACAAGCCATGGCCCTAACAAGCAAATAAAATTATGAGACCTTGGCAAAAGTCATCTGAGTTCTCAAATATCTTGGGGTGCACAAACTTTTGTATGGTGCTCCTTTCCTTTTTTAACTGTACAATTGTACAAAAGAAAAACAATACACTAATCTTGTATAAGATGCTGAAAAGAAATGTGTCATCCTTAACACTATGCCTTTTTGTGATCAGTTTATCTTTTGCTCACTTAACTATTCTCAGTAACAGACATTTTAAGCAAGGGTGCCCAAACTTTTGCATGCTGCTGTATTTGATCATATGTTAAAAATTCCATACATGAACATTTGTGCTTAATGCATTTCTGTATGCTTAATTATTAAGCTTTTTTGTTTATGATGCATCTGCAAACCATGCAGCGCTAATGACTTGTACACTGCGCAGCCTTCACTTGACACACCATCACAAAGATGGTATTTTCTGTGCATGAAAAGTGACATGACTAAACAGAATAGTGGAACTGGGACACTTCGCGTGCATATGTGATACTCATACAAATTTGCTTCTGATTACTTAAACATAATAAATGCACTTCATACTTTAGTCCCCCTACACCTTGCATCTCCTCCGTTCCGCTACTCCCCCTATGTGGCTTTCTGATCCCTGGGTGCAAAAGACAAGTCAGTGGCCATTTATATTTTAAATTAGTCAAGGCATGGTGAGAAATGTTTAAATCTATTGTTAGCAAAGGGCACTGCAGTAGAAAAATGTGTCCATTTTATAAAAGACCATACAAACTAACAATGAAAAATAATAGCGCTGATTATTAAAGCAATGTGAAAAATACATGAAAAATACAAAAGTATTGCAGCATAGCATGTCTGGAGTAACACAAAGCAGAAATTAACCTGAAGGCATTATGGAAGAACTATCTGCAATAGCCTGTAATAGACAGGAAGTCAGGCAAACCCTCAGAGCAGCGGAGCCCTAATTAGAACTGTTTTAAGTAACTCTGTTCAGGCAAAGTGACATTTGGCTGGTCCACCATCATCACTGCCCGGTGAACAGAAGTTCAGTGAAAGTAGCAACATTTATGAGGGCAACAGGAGCTTCTTTCATGACATAAATGCAAAGAAGTCATACTCCCAGAATTATATATCTATTTCTTACTGGAATGGAAGTATTAGTTTGAATATGTTACTCAAATTAGCTTCTCTTTATAATAATTGACTTTTACTGTTTTATTTATTGTTTTGTAAATGACATGGAATGTAAGAATATAATATTGTTTCACAATTTTCACTATTGTCTTATTTAATTATACTGATATAGTTTAATTCAGAGCTATACTGTTATTGTTATGTACTGTATACTACTGTTGTTAATTATGTTTATGAATATTCATTATCCTGAGTAATTGTTAATTGACATTTTTTTGTACATGTTTAAAATGACATAATATACGTTTGCTTTGTTAGAAAATCTAACATTTTAGTTTTGTTTTTCATCCACTAATATCAATTATTATAAACCACATACTCTTTCGATCGGCATTCTTATCAGTGGCAAAAATTTCTGATTGGTCAGGCTCTAAACAAAATGCCTGGGAGAGTGACAGTCAACTGCAGAGCTGCTGGCAGCCCAGCTAGATGAAAGATAGGATAGTGAATTCAGTAAGCATTGATTTTAAGGTGTCTGTCAAATATAGTGATCAAAGAGACTCGGGACTGGCAAAAATATATTTAAAGAACAGTTTACCCAATAGTTCTGTGGGATAGTGTTCAACTTACTACTTACAACTTAGTACACATTGTCCTATGTTTAGAATAGTGTGAAATTCTTGCTTGCATGGCTGATCAATACGCACCATGTTGCCTCACTCCAGTACCATGATAACACTTAAATTTACATTTAGTTACTTAGAAGATACTTTCATCAGAAGTGACTTACAAGAAAGGCTGCAAGTAGACAAGTCTGGGAACTGTTATAACGCTAATGTTACAAGACAAGTTCACAAAATTGGCCATAACAAGTGAAGAACTCTAAAGCAAATAGAATAACACAAGACTAGCTACTCTTTCTTAACTACAACATACCTAGCATTAAAATCATTATCAATTAGGAAAACATTCATATAACAAGAAAGTATTTCATAATTTCTTAAACACAGTAAGTAAGGCATTGGTTCAGAAATAGATGGGCAGCTTATTTCACAACCTAGGAGCTACACATGAAAAGGGTTGGAATCTGATGTCATGTGGTTGTGGTATTACAAAACACTACTCATTAGCACAAGTATGTGTGCAAAAAGGAGTATAGGACTGTATACATAGGTGCTAATACATTAACTACTCTGTAAGCAAGCATCAATGATTTCATCTTAATGTGTGCTGCTATGGGGAGCCAGTGGAGTGACCTATGCCTGTTCAGCTTGTTAAAAACAAGACGTGCATACAGAACCATCTGCAATGCCATGGCAGCACATGCAGATATCACTATCATTGAGGTGTTACTGTAGTAAAGACATGACAAGAGCAATGATTGGACAAGAAACTTTGCTGCATAATCTGTCAAATATGGACTGATCTTGAGGATGTAATGCAGAGTGAAGCTGCATGAATGAGAGACATCTGCAATGTGGTAATTGATCATCTCCTCAAGATTACATACTATCTTGGTAGGTGTTAGTGATAATGAGCAATGTGGTAAGATTTACAAAGTGTTGAACATGCAGACTGGCTATGATAACAAGGGTCTCCTCATTACTGGAGGGTTGAGCTGCACAATATATTCCTTCATCCAAGTGGAAGTAACAGTGAGATATGTCAGGATTTAAACAGGGACTGTGTGGTTCTATGTAAGGAATGACGCATACAGTGGAGTATCAATGATACAGCAGTGATATTAGACTTTATGGGGACTAGTTCCTACTGAAGTAATGAGCAAGAAAAAAAAAGCAGTCAACCAAGCACTGATGTTGGGTTCATCCCTGTGATTGCCTAATGCTGCTTTGACGCTCTCCTTTCCAGGACACACAGCAGGATCTACCTGTAATTTGGGATTCAAACCATCTGAGAGCATCCTCAATTATGTCAGGTTTGGAGAGGGTGGGGAAGGGGATCTGGTGGTATTAAACAAGAATGTTTTAAAATTCATAATTTTATTTAAGAGAAAACAAACTGCTTAACTTAACTGTTTCCATAGTACATCTAGAGTTATGACCCCAGTTCCTTAAACCTTATGGAAAAAACACTAAAATAAACTGCATATAATCTACAAAAATGCCTCTGGTTGCTGATTCTTTATTTAAACTTTGATAAATATGAACCATTTATTAAAAGATGGATCCCCATTGAAGTCCACTGTATCAGGAATTTTGTGATCATCATTTAATCTAGGTAGGTCCTATATGTACTGTATATGTACACTGTCACCAGAGTATCGTATTTTAGTTCAGAATTAAATGATCAGAGAAAATATGAAGATAAACCAACAGGACTGCAAACTTTAAATGTTACAAATGCCAATGGATTTTCTCCAGGAATGCTGTTAATGAAGTTTTTGCTTTCTTTTGCTTTTCTATTGCTGACAGCAATAGCTAACTGGCCATACTGCAATTATTTTATTAGTGAGAATTTATATTAGAATGACAATATTTATATTTAAGCAATGAGATTTATTTTACTATTCATGTATTTTGATTTGGATATATAAATTGAATAGGATTTAATAATTCATTGTCAGTGCATTGTAGTTTTAAGATCTTTGAACCTCTCCTCAGTGAAGAGTGCTACACAAAGAAAGAGCTGAAAACAATTATTTGTTTCCTAGTCTTTATTATTCTCTACACTTTGCAAAATATCTCTAAACAATATCACTTATGCATTACTGTAACTAGTGAACTGTCCATGGGCCTCAATCAGCATCTCAAACTGAAATTTAGGAGGCTGCTGTGTATTTTCACCCCACGCAATTTCTTAAAAAGAAGCTAGTTTGTGCAGTTATTGATACCCACTATTTTTTTCTTTGGCTTATTACTGTTCTCTTTCTGTCACATTTCTGAAACTGTAGATTTCTGATAGCATCACCCAAATACTTTAAAAAAACCTTTTTCCTTCACAGATATTTAATAATATGTGACAAACACAAAAGGAGCAAGTATGTGAAAGTTAGCTTGTTAACTGCTGTCTACTTAGTATCTAACTGACAGCTGGATAAGGGAGAAATAAAAGAAATAAAGGGCTCTAAATCTTTAATAAATAGAAACATAAGTAAACAGATAAATAGACAGAGGAAAATAATATTCTCACAAATGCTTAACCCAATTCAGGGTCAGGAGGGGCCAAAGTCCATCTCTGCACCACTCTGTGAAGGCAGAAAACAGCCTTAGAAAAGTAGGCAGTCCGCACCACTCTTGTACATACTAAATGTGGAATCTCCAATTAACCTAAAATGCACCTCATTGGAGAACAACTGAAATACCTGGTCATTGTCTGAGTGGGGTATGCTTACAAAAGTTAAAAAATAAAAATGGTCAACTAAAATTAATGCAAAGTTTATGTTCCATTACCAGGAGCATTTAAGTACTAATTATAAAGGAGACGGAACAAAAACCAGTAACCACTGTGACCCCGAAATCTGACTTTGAAATGCCATGCCTAAACCAAGTCCAAATGTTATTTTTTGCCTCAGTCATTTTACATTATACAGATGAAGCAAAGATACACAGCAAAATTTTATTTTTTTGTACGAGACAAGCAGGTTTTAATGTCCCACCGTTCTGTTGCTTTAATCTTACTGTCACCACTTTCAAATCACTCTGTCTTGTCTGTACTAATATCAATCCATTTACACTGCAATCAGTTCCCAGAGACTGGAAGAGGCCCATCTCTCTCCTGATGACTCATTAACAGGTGGGCAGAGTAAAATGTTCCAACATTAAATGCCAGCTCCTAAAAATAACTTGATCAGCTGGCAGGCTATTGTTTCCATTAGAGTTTCACTTTGCTCTCTAGTCTCGGTATTAAATGAGAATTTCACAAAATCATTTTAGTTTTCTAATGTGAACATGTGAACATAAAAAAACCAGGGCACAGATATTGTGAAGTTGCAGTCTAGAGTCATTTCTTTTGAGTAGACAGGTGGAAAAGCAACAGATAAGACTGGCAAATTAATTTTAAACAGTCAAAATGCAAAGTCTACATTTGTCCCATGGGATAATCACAAGCAAAATTACCCAGCAATTCCTGCACTTTCAGACCTCTACATAGTTATAAAGAAAATAATGTGGCAACTGTAGATGTACATCTTCTTACAACAATAAATAAATACAGCACAACACATGTTTCCAAGTCACTCTCCATCTGTATTTCTTAAGCAGAATACTTTTGTTGAGCCAAAAATGTAATGCTGACAGCAGATAGATGGAAGTCTTAAAATCTGAGAAGAGGCTGACATGAAAATTTATTGGTCCAAGTGTTTAACATTAAGTGATTAAGACACAAACATACTGTAGTGATGAATATAGCACACTGCTGCTGTAAAGCCTCTTTATCCATGATCTACAGATGGTATGTGCTTGACTGATACCCAACAAGATCAAATAAAGTGAAGAATTTTACAGCAAGAAATGAAGAAAGCCTCTCGTGATAAGAAGAGGGAACAGTATTCTGAATATCCAGCTCGTCAGTTGGAGAAGATTTAATTTTTTTAGCTAGGGAATTCTCAAAATACAAGAAAATGAATAAAAATCATACAACATGTGAAAAGTAAGCATAAACACAAATGAACAATTTTTACACCTCTCACTATTTGTACATTAATGGAATGTGTCAATGGAGCTTCCCAGTGCTAGACTACATCGCTACATATCCTCATAAATGCATACCTGTGGTATTGCGGGTCCACAGCTCTCAGCAAAGGCCAGTTTTAGATAAATAATCACCGCGCTCGCGGCTTAGTGAGGGGGCGTGGTGGTTGCGGCTGCAGCAGTTCTCAGGGCGATTTGCGATGTGGGCGTTTCTCACCTAAGTGCACAGATGAGAGACCGCCCGCATCAGTGACTGTTCCTGGGGCTGCTAATTTGCCGCAGCTGCTATGCCCTCTCGATATATAGAAGCGCGAGTTGGCTAGGAAGAAAGAAAAAAGAAAAAAAGAAGAGAACGGGAGGTAGTGAGAGAAGACGGGAAGCAGGTGGAGAGAGCTGGTGTGAGGAAGAGGGACAGCGAGCCAGCAAGAGTCAAGCAGGCTCGCATGAGAGAAAGCAGGCAGCTGGGAGATGAGCCCACGAGGGGAGTGTTTGGCCGATACTCAGTGGGGCTGAAGGAAGCGGTCGATCCAGCTGAGTGATTTAGGAGCTGGAATGACCAATGCAAGGAGGCTTTGGGCTGGTTTAGCCCCAGCGTGAGCACCTTGGCCGCTGGGGAAATAACCAAAGTCTCTGCCCGGTTTGGAGCCCGACGTAGCCAAGGATCGGAGGGCTACCGGACCAGAGTGAAAGGCAGCTGTTCCTGCAGGTAGGCGACTCTCCTGTTGAGTAGCCCAGATGGGAGTAGCAGGGGAGCCGCCATGGTAAAAAGAAGACACTGGGCTTAGTGTTTTTAACACCAGAATTACCAGAGCCTACGAAAAAACTCTTAAGGTGGGACGGATCTACATCACTTCTTAAATCCGTTCGCACCACTCCGCCATCGTCTTTTGTCTTCTATATGTGCAGATAAAGGCAAGTTGCAAACAGCCGACTATTCCATCCCCACACCGACTTAGAATGTGCACAAACTTCTCCCAGCTCATGCCTTGATTGATTACCTGGGAGTGAAGTGGAGTTTTAGAGTGGAAATAATAGATCATTATTTGGAACACATGCATTTCATGTGTGATCCGTTTCTACAGTAATCTGTGTAAACACATTTTTAAAACAGAAACGTTTTTCATATTCTAGTAGTAAATGACAAAATGTAGGCATAAACTACTGTATATAATGTATGAAGCCTGAAGTCCAAATATCAAAAGAAACACTTTCACGAAAGGTACAAATATAACAGAACAAGTGCGCTTTTATTCAAAAATATAACTGCAGAAAAAAAAAAGCCTCCTTAGTGTGCAACATTGACACTCATTTACTACGACGGCCCTGTGGCACAACAGTATCAGTTGCTGACTGGGGATCAAAAGGTCACGAGTTCGATCCTGCACGACTCCCTTTTGAGAAGTGAACTGCTCTTATTTTTACTATTTTAGAATAAAAAGATACATTTGATTTCAGTCTATAACAGCCAGTGTAATTTATGATATTTGTAAAGGTTAGCTTTGTTTTTGTTTTTTTTTATTCACTTTTCATTCTCTCAGTCGTGTTCAGGATCCTTCCCTACCCCATCTGACACTGCTGTTTTCACATAAAGACACGCTATAGCTCTGCAGTGTATCACGATACATACGACCGCATGTTTTTTTCCCCCAATCTTGCCAGTCCCCACATGTTGCTGTATGCTGTTTCTTTTGTACTCCAGGACATGCAGAGGAAAGCATAGTAAAGAGCAGTAACTTCAGCGCTATATGCAATTATCAGACACTCCCAACCTGACACTGCTGTTTTCACATAAAGACGCGCTATAGCTCACCCAAGGAGCGCCCTTCCTACATTTGCGACATGTGTACTTGTTGCAGTGCACACACCTCTCTGTGCTATGGTTCCTATTACACTGAACAAGCACCTGTAATCTGCAGCTCTATTCATTATCTCAAGACAAATATATGTGACGTTTTGAAGAAATCATTTTATGACGCGAATAGTACCAATCAGAAAACATCGTCGAAGTAATGCAATATTATTTGAAAACGAACAGCGTCAGATTGGGGGTGATTTATACTGGCGCTGTTACTTAGATTCAGATCAGAAGCTGAATAAGCTCCTGTTCTGACTCTAAGTAAAAAAGCATGAATTAATCAACAAAAATAACCGCGATCAACATTTTAAACTTAACAATTTACAGTGCATACCAATTTATAAATTTTATGTCCGTTTGAGGCTACAAAGAAAAAAAAAACACTACCTCCCCAGCGGGGAATCGAACTCGGGTGTCTACGGCGCAGCAGGGCTGCCATGCTCTGAGTCAGCAAATCTCAGCGTTACACCACGGAAGGTGTTGTTACATCCTTGAACCTTTTGTGAAAGTGTTTATTTGATGTTTGGCCGTCAGGCTTCACACATTCTATAGTTTATGCCAATATTTTGTAACATTTATTACTAAAATATGAAAAAGTTTCTGTTTTAACAATGTGTTTACACAGATTACTGTAGAAACGGAACACACATGAAATGCGTGTGTTCCAAATAACGATCTATTATTTCCACTCTAAAACTCCAGTTCAGTCACTCCCAGATAATCAAACAAGGCATGAGTTGGGAAAACTTAGTGAATGTTTTGCGATGGTGGGGGATGGAATAGCCGGCTTTTTGCTGCTCGTCTTAATCAGCACATTTAGAAGACAAAAGAGAGTTGAGAACGGTTTTAAGGTGGGCCGGATCTACGAGTTTTTTCGTAGACTCTGGCAGTTCTAGTGTTAAAGGATTGCTTCCTGTGCAATTTTACCTCGTTGTTTTTAGAAGATTTTTCTATATGTTTTTAACCTCCACTTTTCATTTCTGTTTTTATTGGATTATTTATTGAATGAAGATGTTTTTGAATGCACTGAACTTTATTTAATTTGAACACTGTTCTTGTTTTGTTGGATTTTAAATAAAAGCACCTTGCACTTTTTCACCACCCCCTGCTGTGTTGTTGCCTCACTGGTAAGCTCATCGGTAACATTACCAATGGTGTAGGGTTCAAGGGCTCCCGGACAGATGATGGGAGCATGGAGCCGAACCCCCATCGTCACAATACCATTTAGCCCAATATAACTCATCAATTCTTATTTATCTAACTTCTGCAAAATATTACGAAGTAAATATCTGTAGGTTCCCAAACTACTACTAGCTAACACCCTACCAAGCAATTTATTCTATGTAAGTATGCATGGTTCTCTGTGCAAAGGAAATCACTTTAAAGTAGGTGCTGAACTCCACTGTGCTGATTAAATTTATAATTTTAAATACTTCTATAATGTCTTCTTTTACTTTCTCTGAAGAGTTTCAGTTATTTTAGTCTTTCTTTGTGGCTTGTAACCTCTCAGACCTAAAGTAAGTCTAGCTGCTCTATTCTATTATTCTGTTAATAGTGCTGCACCTGAAGAATATATCCATTGTAGATGATGAGGTCATGGTCTATTTTGATGTATTTTCAATGCCAAAAGCAAAAAATCGACCACAGGGACAAGAAACACAGTTTCAGAATTCCATGAAGTGCATCCCCAGCTGTATACGTGGGAAAAACATCAAAAATAGTCGCAACACATATACAGGAACATTGCAATGCTGTCAGAAGGAAAGACCCACGGCCTCTGATATATGAACGTAAAAGTTCTATGGACACACGTTTAACTGGGACTGTGCAAGTAAACTTCAGGGCTAATACTAAGAGTGCCAGAGAGCTGGCTGAATCGTGGCTATCAAATGAAAACGCCATTAACAGACACTTGGACTTGAACCCAGCACATGCAGGCTTAAAAAAAAGAACACTCAAACAAAAAAAGAATTTATGACCAACACCCTCTGAACCCAACCTTATTAAATCAATAACATGAAGATTTAGGAAAGATCTTAATGCTGAACTTCAGATAAGTGATGCCAGGACCTGAGAGAGGCTATAGCTGGGATCTCAGAATTAGCAGCAAAAACAGGTCACTAATTAAGAAAAGGGTTAGAATAAAAACCTGCAGTCACTGCGGCCCTCCAGGACTGGAGTTTGAGATCACTGGGTTATAGTAAGGGACATGCTGGCTACACTTCAGGTTGCAGGCAATTTTAAACAATATTTGACCAACAAGTTACTGGAAACATCCTGGAAGACTACCTCTCAAATGGATTCCATGTGGGTTTACAGTTGGGAATAAACCAAATATTGCAGTGATCTGAAAATGAAAATAACCATCTTTATATGGGGAGGGACAACTTAACCTAGCAAAGTAAAAATGACTTTCATTGCTATTGTATTTGTTTTGGTAGTTCTCTGCCCTGTGTGTTTTAAACAAGAAAAAACAACACAAATACTGGCCAGTGCCATAGAGATGGTATCAGAAAGATCCATCATAAAAAATTGCCTAAGTCTCTGATGTTACATAGGTCTTTAGCTCCTGAAATGAATTTATGAGGTATAAAATTAATGCTGGTCTGCAATTTTAGCTATCTGAAGCACTGACTGTCAACAAACAGTGGCTTGCCCTAGCCAACAAGTTAAATGCTTTGAGGCAAAGAAATATCAGGGCTGATTTGAGTTAAAAGCCAGATTCTGCAAGATGGATTAATGTGGAAAATAAGCCAACTGGAATTGGCCAGAAATTAACTAGAGTCAGATGTCACATGGAAGCAAGGCATTAACTGTACAGGCATATTACATTACAAATTCATGAGAAAAGAGAGACGCAAAGGTAGCACATGGTCATAATGATCATTATCTCTACATGCACCACTTTTTTGCATCTGTAAAAACTTAAACCTAACATGCCTAAGAAAGAAACAAAAAAACTATATTATATATATATATATATATATATATATATATATATATACTGTATATATATATATATATATATATATATATATATATATATATATATATATATATATATATATATATATAAGACGCACACATATTCTGCAAGCTGTATAACTGGTACTGTGCTTGCATATGAGCTATACACCATAAAAGGATTTGTTTTAGGATTCCCCAACTTGTATATGCTAAAAACACCTTAATTGGTAAGAATTTAATGGCCAATTCTAACTGCTGATTTTTACAGTCAGACCAGTTAATTTGAATCCTTTTGTTCATTTTAGATTAAGTCCCATTTGTAAGTGTCAAGAGGAAGATTCCAGTCAGCCTTTAGGCCCTAAGACATATAACTGGGCCATACAATTCAATACTTTAAACAAGTACGCTACTGTATGCTGTATGTTTCGGGATACTCCTCTTCTGAAAAGAAAAGTATGTTTGGTACCAAATATCTTGCTTAAATTAACTCCACGTAACTGCAGTGAGAACATGTTAACATGAAGGTTACAGTACAAAATTGTAAACAGTATCTGTCGTTGAGGCTTTACCATAAATTTAAGTAACCTTTCATAGTAAGCTCTATGGAATGAACAACATCATTTGTTGGCAATAACACTAAACACAGTTGTAGCTTGGTCTCTACAGATAATGGTCTGTGTGCCTCAAAGCTATAGAGACATCATTAAGTCTCACCTGGCTGTGAGACACTCAGTCTTCATGTTGAAGTTATAGGTGTAATTGTTAATTTCCTGTATCTTTATAATTCCAATACAGCTGAACCTCCGTACACATGGGTTATGCATTCATGGATTCAACTAACCATGGATCATAATTACAAAAAAGGAAATGAAAAAAAAACACAAAAAAGAAAATATATTTCAGAAAGTTCCAAAAACCAAAACCTGAATTTGCCACAAGCCAAGCACTACCTTAAATCCATGTGAATGAAGTGAGGTGTAGGTATACCTTGCTGTAGCTAACAGCCATTTCACAGATTCTCAGTCTCTCTTCAACACTTATTGTTTGATCGCTGTTCACCTCGCATCTCATTCGTTCAATACTTTTGTTGTGTAAAGTGTGTGTGAGAGACAGAAAATGAATTTATACCTTCCCTAGTTATAATTATATTTTCTATATGTACTGTAATTTAAATATCCTGTGTTTTTACTCTATTTATTTATCTTTCAGGTAATTAAACAAAAGCAATCTGTAAGTGTTAAATAAAGAAAATGCTACTTTGTTGTCATTATTCCCTAAACAACACAGTATAACCACTATTTACATAGCATTTACCTTATATCAGGTGTTATAAGTAATCTAGAGATGATTTGAAGTGTATAGAAGGATGAGCATTGGGTAAATGCAAATACTATGCCATTTCATATAAGGGACTTGAGCATCCTGGAATCTGGACAGCTATATTTAGTATACTGCATTCCCTGGCAAACTGCTACAGATGTAGTTACAAAGCAGGATGCTTCTGCTGCTGGTGAGAATGTTTCTCTTTATTAATTGAAAAGTGAATAAAAAAAGGTACATGACAGTTTCAGTGGATTTAACAGGCAGTGGCAAAATAACTTGAATACTTTATTACAGTGATGCCCAACCTATGGCCCCCGGGCCATATCCGTCCCGTAAAGGTGTTACATATGGCCCGCTCTTTTATTTCTATATTCACATAGTTATTTAGTGATCTATGACTGTACGCTAATATTCGAATAACTTTCAGTCGGAGACGATCCCTGATGGCGCCGGAGGGTCGCTCTTTACTTAACCCTAACTGTTTTCAGAAGCCAGGCGAACAAATTTTGTTAATTCTTTCTTATCTGTGGTGCTAATGGGGTCTGGTATGCCTTCCCCCACGCACCTCCTACCTTCGAATAATGACCAACCATGTTGACTCAACGTTGTTGAGGAACGTTGAGGAATGGAGCAGAAACTCGCGTCCTAATGTGTGGCGTCCCCTTGCGCCTTACAAGAAATACTACGGGTCATCGTAATTGCGATATTTTCCCATGTCAGACAGTTCGCCTTCGGCATGTGATTTGAGCGGATGGTGCTATCGGTATAGCTGTGGAAAATGCCGGAAAGGAAGAAACGAAAGGTTGACTCGGAGTGCAGAAATTTTCAGGAGAAGTGGACAAATTTGTATTTTTTTGTACAACAAGATGAGAAACCACTGTGTCTCATCTGCAAGGAGACGGTTGCAGTATTCAAGGAGCACAATATTAAAAGACACTATGAAACTAAACACAAAATAAAGTAGATAGATAGATAGATAGATAGATAGATAGATAGATAGATAGATAGATAGATAGATAGATAGATAGATAGATAGATAGATAGATAGATAGATAGATAGATAGATAGATAGATAGATAGATAGATAGATAGATAGATAGATAGATAGATAGATAGATAGATAGATAGATAGATAGATAGATAGATAGATAGATAGATAGATAGATACTTTATTAATCCCAAGGGGAAATTCACATACTCCAGCAGCACCTTACTGATACAAAAAACAATATTAAATTAAAGATTGATAATAATGCAGGTAAAACCAGAAAGTATGATCAATGTATTGGTTTGCCACGTGAAGAGAAGATTGCCAAGTTGCGTGAAGAGGTTGGTGGATTAACAAAACTGTTTAATAAAAGAAGAAAAGAAAACGAAGCAGCAGTTCGAGCGAGTTTTCGGGTTGCTCACATATTGAGTAAGGAAGCCAAACCATTTTCCGAAGGTGAATGTGTAAAAAAGTGCATTCTTGCAGTGGTAGAAGAACTGTGCCAGGAGAAAAAGAGTGCAATTGAGACTGTTAGTACAGTTATATAGCGCTTTTCTCAGTACTCAAAGCGCTACCAATCAGAAGACGAGTTGAAGATTTGGGAAGCGATCTTCTGCTGCAACTGAAGACGAAGGCAGGTCAATTTGAAATGTTTTCAATTGCTGCTGATGAATCTACAGATGTCACAGACACTGCTCAATTGTTGGTGTTTATTCGTGGTATAAACACTACTTTTCAAATTACTAAGGAGTTGGAGGCAATGAAAAGTATGAGTGGAACAACTACTGGGGAAGACTTGTTCAGAGAAGTATCACAAGTGATCGACGACCTTGGGCTCGACTGGAGTAAACTTGTAGGAGTGACTACGGATGGTGCAAAAAGCATGGTTGGACAGCACAATGGGTTGGCTTCCAGAATAAGTCAAAAAGTGCTCGTATCAAATGGTTCTTGACCCTTACAGCTCCACTGCATAATTCAACAGCAGAATCTCTGTGGAAAGCAATTGAATTTAAAACATGTTATGAAGGTTGTTGTTAAAACTGTGAACTTCATAAGATCGCACGCGCTTAATCACAGGACTTTCAGAGAATTTCTCAACGAAATTGAATCTGAGTATAATGACGTCGTATATCACAGTGAAATTCGTTGGTTGAGTCGAGGTAAAGTGTTAAAACGTTTTTTTGACCTGCGGCACAAGATAGATATCTTCATGACTGAAAAATCAAAGCAACTTCCTGAGCTTAACGATCCCTCGTGGCTATGGGATTTAGCAATATTGTGCGATTTAATGCAATATTTGAACGAACTCAACATAAAACTGCAAGGAAAAAACAAGCTTACTGTATCTGCCATGTGTATGTGGATATAAGTGCATTTCAAGCTAAATTGAGACTTTTCATGCAACACGCATGGGAGCAATTGGTGCATTTTCCGACATGTACTGCACTACGACAGGCACAGAATAACGTTCACTTCCCAAAAAGAAGAATGGTCCAACTTCTGAAGCTGCTGAGTGAAAATTTTGAGGAGAGGTTTGCAGATTTCCATGACCTCAGGAGTGAAATCAGCTTGTTTGAAAATCCGTTTTCAGTTGACATTCCCACTGTGCAAACTGATTTACAACTGGAACTGATCGAGTTACAATGCAATACGTCTCTGAAGGATAAATTTAGAGAAAAATCTCTACCAGAGTTTTATGCTGAACTGTTACCAGTGAACTTTCCAAATTTGCGAAAGGAAGGACTGAAAATGACCTCGGCATTTGCGAGCACATATATTTGTGAACAAACTTTCTCCGTGATGAAGAGAGCAAAAACCGGGTCACGTTCTCGCATTACAGATGATCATCTTCATTCTGTGCTAAGGATCAATGTGACAAATCTTGACCCAAACATTCCGAAGCTGGTTTCTGAAAAACAACTGCAGACATCGCACTAATAAAATAAGCATCGGATGGTGAGTCCACCAGTTATTGATTTTTTTCATTTCTTTTCTTTTCTCACGTTTCGGTAACTAGAATAATTTTAAATATCCATATTTAATTTTCGCATACGTTGTGGCCCGCGAAATTCACAGCAAAGTCAAGTTTGGCCCCCATATTATGAAAGGCTGGGCACCACTGCTTTATTAGAACTAAAGCAGAGATACATCCAAGGAGGAGACTGGTGGGCAAACTCTTTTCAAGTTTAAAGGGACACTGTCCTGCTTTTACCCAGTTACTACAATATAGAATTCTTTCACTTATCAAAATAATGATTTTAAAGAAACACGCAGGCATTACACTCACATTTGTACTTTTACTATAACTCTCTGTGCTGACCACAATATCTGGGTATCTTATGGTACCTAAACTATGGCATTCACATACTAAAACCAAAAGCAAGGTTATAGCTCAGAAGGCATTGATCTCCAACATAAATGGTTTTGTTCAAGAACCTCATCAAGAGTGAGAGAGAGTCGCCTATACCATGTGGTAGCACCAGCACTTTGTCAAAGCCTGTCAATCTGTCAATCAGTCATCCAAAATCTCTCACTCAAATGAATGAAGTATATTGGGATTAAAACAGGAGTCTTCTCCGGGTAGCAGTCAATCATAAGATACATGCAAGAATAAACTCACTCAGTTTTACACAGGCAGTTGCAGTTGAGTCACCAATCAAAATAGCTTGCATGTCTTTGAAACATGAGAGGAAAACCAGAGTACCAAAACCATACTTAAACATTATAAAACACTACTGGTGATGTAATACCAGAGAATGCAAAATCTGAATAACAAATTGGTCCTTATTTCAACTAGCACATTGTACTATTCTGACTGTCACAGTGTTTTATAAAGGAAATAGCCTAGATTGATTGAAGTAGATGCGAACAATGCAAAAAATGACATGTGAAGCATGAAATACTGAATCACACATTTATTTATTAGACACCCACATCACAAATAGACATATTTTTTGCATGGTGAGGGCAGTGGAATTTATAGTTCACTTTAACTCAATATTATTGCAAGATGATTTATTGGTTGGGATTTAGTCTGTTAAATACGGAGACAGTGAAACTGAAAGCAGAATGTGACAATGTGATAGAATGTAAAAATACACCAAAATGAGAAGCACTCTTTACAATGTAAAAAAAATTATATATATATTTCTATGGTGTGTCTGGGCAATTTTAATTCAAAATTACTGAGAATGGCTGTACAATAGTGAAATGGTAACTACATTTGAAGCAGCTTGATAATACCATAGTGTATCAAGTACATAAAGGAATAGGTTTGATTATCCATCAGAAATCATTTGGCATCAGAACAATGAGTCCACTGATGACCTCCAGCATCAGTACTCTTCACTGTCTGCAGAAATGGGTGGATTGGTGTGTGGATCTACATTAGAAAACAGAATATATTATATAAGGTTAATGTATTGGTCGATGTACTGTAGTAGGTAAAATAATGCTACCCTTATCAACCTAAACAACTGAAAAGACCGTCACAGCTTAAATGACAGCTCACCTAAAGTTTGGAATGGTTAAAGGAAGTTCAGCCTGTCTTCTGAAGTTGTGAAACACTCGTTTGGATGCCTACTGCAGGCTGGGATATGACTCTGGAGCGACTGTAGCACTAACCACTGTGCTGTACATACTATATTGACTTGGTGGGGGGGACAGAAAAAATTTTCACAGAGAATTATTCAATCAGCTAACCATGAAAACAGAATGTGTCAATTACAGCTACTGTGTATATACACTGTATTTGGTCCTTGTATAATGTTGCCTGTATGCTTTTTAGTAAGACAGTAAATATACTACATAAAGTACCTACAGAATATAAAAAAATCAAAATAGGTAAAAATTATTCCCACACTAAGAAAATACAGAAAAGAAGGACAAAGACACGATGTTCCTTTAACAAATTACAGGTTTCATGAGTCTAATGTGTACTATGCTAAACTCTGAGCATCGTCACCTCTCAAAGCATCCACAAAAAATACATTATAGAGTAAACAAATGGTAATAAGCATTAAATATTTGTGTATGTAAATGCATACTTTCGTAATTATTTTTCTGCTTCAAAGGATTTGTGTATATACTATAGCTTAAATACAGATGATGTTATGAACAAGGAAGTGGCCAAGATTTTCTTTGAAACCTGATTACCAAAGCCAAAAGACTATTTTCAGTTTATTAACATGATTATCATTAGATATTAACAAGTTAGTAATTATTTTTTTCTTTTATCATTAACAGTAAGATAATGTTCAGAATGTACATTTGTTTCAAGTCAGCTATACATTATATATCCTCTTATTAGTACTTAAAAGTAAAAGTACTGGCAATAAAATATACCTGCATCCACACTAAATTACCTACAGTAAATTAGGACATTATCCTTGTAGTCAACGATTCGTACTGACTAAAGAATTTGATACATTTTGTGACTGCATTAAAATAAAAATGTGAAGGTTGATCAACAACACAACAACACAAAAACACACACACACCTGTTCTTGTTTAGGATTCGGTAGCACTATCTCATAAATATTTCTCTTCTGGTTCGTCCAGCTTCCACTTCAAAACCGGTCCCGCCCACAAGCAGCCGACACAGCATTTCTCGATTCCTATTCGTCCTCTTCCATGTCATGCACTATACTGGCCTGCTAAGCGTAATACATCCAACAAGTACTCGAGGTGCTGCCACAACGGTAAAGTAGCTTTACCACCTTTGCGGGAGCCACCTGCGTCTTTACAACAGCTTCTTACACAGCAAACATCAGAAGCTAAAAATTATCTGAACACATTCGAGAATACAACTTTTCTCTAGCGTTTGCTTCCATGGCTGCACAGATAACTCAACCTCCTGGCCACGGACCATACTGTTTTAAAATACACGGGCAAATTTATCACCAAATCTCTCCACTATACGCTAACACTTCTACCTCTCTAGGATATGGACAGTTGTATGTTTTTGACACAGCGCAAGCTACTGAAGTACGCTAACAAAATAAAGCAAACTGTAAATGTACTTCTCCAGCTAGATTCCATGCTCAGAACCATCAACTCCTTCGCTAAATCATACAAACACATGCATGAAATCACTCTGTCCAATCCAACAACATCTGTACGAATGGTTTTCAAGGAAAACCCTAGGCAGGATTTACGATGATACAATGCCCCGACATGTCACAGCGATGTTGCAGCGATTTTCGTTGGAGAAGATGGCGAAATGCCTGCTGAAAGGGACATTTGCATCTATCCCATAGGCAACTCCTGCAAACAGATTTCCATGCTCAGTATGAATTGCGATCCTATGGTTTACCCACTGTGGGGAACAGCCCAGACACAGACAGGTAGACAAGATGGTTTCACCACACACACGTTTATTATACATTATGTACAAGGTTCAAGTGCACAATACCCAGTGCCGCAGCACCAATCACCCCTTAAGTCCTTGCCCACACAACACTGTCCCCAATCCTCTTCCCCCCAGCACTTCCGGGTGTGGCGGAAGTGCTGAGGTCCAGGGCTCCTAAGGCATTGGGGCACCCCCTGGGGTTGGGCTTCCAAGCCCTGTACCCGTGGCCCCCAAAGCAACCAGGGTGGTCGCCCCCTCGTGTTCTGGAGGAGGCACAAGCCCTCCTCCGGTCCTCCTGGGCATCCCGGCCGGGCGTGAACCCCAGCCGGGTGCCACACCATTTTTATTCCCTTACGGAGACATTGGCTGGCACAAAGATTTATAACATGTTTCCAATAAAAGAACCGGCAAGCGAATAAGGCTTACTCAATGCCAATTTTACGCGTACAGATTAGCAATGAGGAATACATTTAGTATTTTGCACTCCAGCGGGAAACTATTCCAACAGTACGTCGTAGATGCGTATGTTAAAACAGAGGGCGCATGTCTCAACTATCTCAGATTACATCAACAAGATCTGCGCATGGAACTATCAGACGCACTGCAAGCAAACACTGAAAATAACAACGTATGTGTAGGCAAAATGATCATATTACCATCCACATTTCCAGGAAGACCAAGATACATGCAACAAAACTATTAGGATGTCATGGCCATAGTACGTAAATTCGGAAAGCCTGATTTATTTATCACTTTCACATGTAATCCTGCTTGGCCGGAAATTCTACATGCACACTGCGTCTTTCAAGAAGTATTTATTTCTTCTTGATTTCTGAATTCCTTTCTCACTGTTTTCCGTTCCTACTCTTACACCGCCGTATGCTATGGTGGGCGTCGGCTAGTTAACAATGAAAAGACCTCATCAAAACACTTCTTTGGCTCAGTATTAATGAATCTTTTCATATGACAAAGACACTGCAAAAAAAGGGTTAATCTAGCTTTAAAGATTACATTTAAATAAGAAATACTTGAATGGCTGTGTTATTATTATATTAATCAGAATTATCAAAGCATTGCACAAATAAAAGAAAAACCACAGCTATATTAACTTCATGAGGTACCAATTTATTCCTTCACATCTGATCATTTGAATTCTCTTCAACATTTTGTTTTGCCCAATCCCATGAAAGAAACTATCAACTATCCTAATTTAAGCACAAATGGCAAACCCGGTAAAGATTAAACATAATCTTAAGGAACACTAAAGACAAAAAGAGTCCAAAATCATTAAAATCAGCTGTTGAACAGAAGCCTCAAGGTTTCAGACAACATTAATTAGGATCAAACATTTATCCTAAGCAGGATAAATTGGGTGGGGGGGGGGGAGTTTGGGGCAGAAAAGTTTTTTGGTAGATAAAAGGTTCAGCCTTCATGGCTGCTGCCGCTACAGAATACTACTTTAATCAATTCCACTAGATTTCTTAATGTTTACTCTGTCTTTTCAAAATGAACATTCTTTTACACAGACAATATCTAAACCTCTTCTTGGAAAGTCTTCTTGTTTAATGAAGTAGCTCTGATGTTCCTTCTAGCTAAATTAGAAAAACAAAACAGACTTTTTTTTTTCTAGGAAGATTTAATTAATTTATTATTTACTTTGTAAATCCATACAAAGAAAACAACTTTATTCCTATAAAATGTTGCCTGAAACTTTACATTAGTCTGCAACCTAATGCTTGCAGAAGAGACCTGAGGCCTCGTGCATAAAATAGTACGTACGCACAAAAATGCTGTGTACGGCCATTTCGACACTCACATTGGGATGTATAAAAACTAAACAGCATAAAGCTACGCACATTCTCACGGCAGCACAATCCATTGCGTACACAAGTTTTCTACTCACTTTTGCAAACTTGTGTAGGACCCCCCATGGAATCCATTTTATTTTTTCACAAATTCCATTTTATTTTTTTTTATTTTCGGTTTTCACTGTTTTATTTTTCCTTGCTTCAATGTTTTTTTTGTTACTGTAAGTAGCAACACCTACAACAAAGCAAATATTAAAAGGCACTTTACATTCCTTTTAATAAAATAGCACGCTAGCACAACTGAACTTTAATTTGCAGTTCCATTCATCAGGTAGGAGCCCAGATGCTCCACGATGTTGTATGCCGAGACTGCAGGAAGACAGTGAGTGCCCTCCAGAATTGTAAGAATTGTTACTAGTTTGATGCATTCTTCTGATATGAAGGTTAACTTCACTTTTAGGGTCTAGGATATTTGTTACAGCCCAAGTTGATGTATTCTCTGCCAGAAAGAACTTTTTGTAGAGGTGAATATGTTCACCTATCACCAAATTGAGAACTATGTGGTCTCAGCTATCTGTTGTTTTATCATCTACAACATAAATTTTACTGCCATGAATCTTTTGAAGAACGGCATCCATATGTTGTTCAAAGACACAGGCAATGAGCTTGATGAAGACTGCTCTCATTTTCTGGCAGTGTACCTCCTTGTTTACAATGCTTAATAAAGAAAGGACGCATCTTCGTCATTTTTTCGAGCGGTATGTCTGACTCATATGACCACAATGTCCTCCACAAACTGGCGTCTTGCATCTGATGATTTTGTTGTTTCCTCTATTGTTACCTGAAAGGGAACACTTTTTGATCTTAATTTCTCCTTGTTCATGAGATGGTTTTTAGATTTGACGTAGTCATTTCAAGTATCTTTTTGTGTCCAGTCTATGGTATGCTGGCAAAACTTGCAGAAAAGTTGTCTAGATTCGTAAAACTCGCCGGGATATTGTTGTGCCCTCAATTTTGCAGTTAAGCTCGTGTTTCTTAGTTTTTTCAATGTAGTTAGGGTATCTGATACTGCTCGCTTTTACATTTCTGTCTTGTGCAACTAGCTAATTCACGTGCGTTAAACGAGAAAACATACGACAATGCTAAGGACCATACTCTGGATCTTGTAGGTTCCGCTGGTCTGCAGAATGTTTGTACATCTGGTTCTGTCATCGGTATCTCAGATCACAAACTGATTGAATTTAGTTTTACTTATCCCCTGCCTAAAATAAGTTAAAAATCTAAAATAACCTATCGTAATATCAAGAATATTGATTAGTTATCCTTTTCTATGCCTGTCGGTGCTTCCTGTCTCTATGATGTTTCTGGGTTGTCTTGCCCTATGCAGATTTTTGTCTCTATTTAATTCCACAATTATGCACCTATTAAATCTTTGATTCTTCCTACTACCTGGACCTCCCTATGGTTCACAGCAGAATTGCATACCATGAAACAAACTGGTCGCCGTTTGGAAAGGCTCTGGAAGAAGACTGGTCTGTCTGTCCACACCCTGCCTTACACCAAACACCTGAAGGAATACAGGATGCGCCTTATTGGCTGCACTTTCAAAGTACTATTCCACCCTCATTGATTTTGGTACTTGTCGCCCTATATCTCTTTTTAATACAGTTAACAGACTTTGTCAACCTGCTGTTAAAAATTCTAATTCCTCTGTTGAGCACTGTAATTTATTTCTAGACTATTTTCAGCAAAAAAATATTGTTTGAATTATTGCTCAAACAGATAGAGGCATGACTGAATTTCTACAATGAATGTATTTACAGATGATGAAGTCTGGCTTCTAAGTAAATTTAGATTTCCAAGAGCTATCTTTTTGGAGCTCTTGATGTTATTTTTAAGATGAAATGTATTAAAATATGCATATTACATTATACAGATATATTTTTAACTTCATTTAAATAATGTATACTGTTAACAATTAAATGTGCAATGTCGTACATGTACAGTACATATGTACTGAAGTGACTGTAGCTGCAGGTGGAAGCTCCTGTCACACTTTATGCAACTGTTGTTACGGTTCTGCCATTGTCTAGAAACGGCTCCATAAGCTTTATGATCACAGTCTTGGAAAGTCTTTCTCCCATGGGACGACTGGGATCATTTCCTAAATAAGGAGTGGCATTGCACATGTACATGTACAACATGGCCCGTGTCAATTAAACACAGGAAGCTCCACAGTCTACTTGGGACTTTACACTATAGGAAGATAAGTAAATAAATCAAGGTAAATAGGTAAATAATATTTGATCTGGCTTTTATATAAGTAACATATAAATGTCTTTCATATAAAGACCATCACAAAACATAATCACATACAGGACTTTGCACGATACCTTGGTGAGCTCTGCAAGCCCTGCTTTTTCTTTGAAGGACATGCATGTTGCACATTGACTGGCAGGATGACGCCCGACCTGTTGCTGCATCCAAATGGTGACATCTTTAACCTTTACGCCTGGTGCAGCTGCATTGTTCCTATGTGTGAGTGGACGTTTCTTGCGGAATTGGGGGGGGGGGGGGGTTCCTGTTCTCTTTCTCCGATGTAGAACCCTCATCCGAGTTCACCTCTGTTATAGCACATCTTTATTTGAAAACTACCAATTTTAGATCGTGGGAAGTATGAACGTGACAGAGAATAAAACTGAATAAAAAAAATGCTAACTTCTACAAGTACCATAAATTTACACTGGTCGTTACTGACTCAAATCAAATGTAGACTTTTATTCTATAACAATAACAACATAAGCAGCTCACTACTCAAAACGGATATGCCCGGTATTGAACCAGGAACCTCTTGATTACGAGTCAGCAGCTCTTATTACTGCACCACCCAAGTGGTCATGTCACCATTGTACCCTAACCCGATTTCTTTTTCTACAGTGATATTCTTGAATAAAAATGTACTTGTTTTGTTATAATTGTACCATTTTGTGAAAGTGTTTATTTGATATTTGGACTTCACACATTATTCACTTCATGTCTACATTTTGTCAATTATTACTAAAATATGAAAAATGTTTATTTTTTAGTTATGTGTTCAACAATTCCTGCCTCGCATTTCATCCTACATTTACCCAGATCATTGTAGACACGGAATACACATGAAATGTATGTATTCCAAATGATGATATATTATTTACCTTCTACAACTCCAGGCACCTCACACCCAGATAAACAGACTTTAGCTCAGAGAATCTTCTCTGCGACTTGAGCTGCGTCGGTGGTGGGTGGGGATGGAATAGAAGGCTGCTTGCGTTGATGGACACATTAACAAAACAAAAGACACTGATGGAGAGGTGCGAAGGAATTTAAGGAGGTTCCAGGATTACAAGTTTTTCGTAGGCTTCAGGGATTCTAGTGTTAATACATGCTTTAATTCAGTTCATCATGAATCTTATATCAAGTATACATCTTAGTATTTAAAATTTTCAGAGAGCTGTAATATCATAAATGTAATGTATTCTGTGTCCTGTCGGCACAAGAGAAAGTCCGTTTAAGAAGCACATAGTGATTCACATACATAGAGCACATAGAAGAACACGTAGAACACAAAGCATTTAACGTGCTACTTTAGTTACTTCTCACATGTCTAAAGGTCACAGTCACAGTGTGGCATTACAAAGTCACACCTGCCACCATTCTGATTTACCTTAATTCTGTTAAAAAGCTGTGGAATACTGTGTCACTTTTAGTTTCTTATACGCGTGATGAACCATACACTATACCGTGGCGTCAAAGCGAGAATCGGGGGGCCTGCAGTAGCTGCAGCTTTTAATTCGTTTCCATAATTAGTAAATAATTATCGTTGCCAACTGAATATACATCTTTTGCTTTCATTTTAATTGATTTGCTTTTCAAGAATTATAGACCTTAATTTTTTATTCCATAATAATGAGACAGAAAGTGAGTCAATAAATTTGGCCACATCTCCCTAACGTGTTTTTAATAATTTTGTGTATGCAGGCTACATTCAGGATAGAATGAAGGATGCCTCAGATAAATAAATTGACTTTATATAGTGTAGTGCCAATTAATAGCATTCACCATTACAAGGCTCTTCATGGAGTAAAAAACAAAATATCAAGATATCAATCTAATGAATGAAGTAAAAATTAAGGTAATATAAATAGAAACCATAATAAATTATACAGTATCACTTTAACCAACAGAACCTTGGGAAGGACATGACAAGAATAGTGAATAAACAGTAAAGCAATCTGAATCAAAGAGTTAAGAGCGCAAAAATCTATTTTTTGTGAGGTAAAGCAGGAGAAACTAGATCAGGACAAAATTTAACAGAGAAAAATGCCCATTGTAACCACATGTGGACGCCAAAGCACCCCAAACCTCAAACACAATATCATCCAACACAGTCCTGGGTTCAAATAAAGGATTTTTACACCAAAATACCTCACCAAGTGAGCAAATTCAACAAAAGCACAATTACAAAACAAGTAAATACTCTTTCCTTCCACTCCTCCTGTTGAGAGTCTCCCACTGCCTCCCAACTCTGACTCTCTGAAGTATGGTTGCAAGCTTCTTTAAAACTGGACCAGAGACTGCTTCCAGAGTCACTACACAAGTTGTCAGGTGCACTTGTGGGTTGAGGGGAAATCAGAGCTGTACTTCCAAATTACAATTCCTATGCCACCGTGCTGTTGTCCTAACCAGGATCAGCCCTAAGGAACACTGCCAACTGCTGTGTGAAGGAATGAACTGCACCTCATCTACCATCCTCCATTTCATCCAACATTCTTTATTCCCAAGTTTTCAGGGTGTCCCAGCCAGTTGTCGTCCTTTAATTATGGTGTTCCCAACCAGGTAAGAAATCACCCTTCATGCTAGTTGGGATGCTTTTCCATCCCCCTTGGCACTGGCACCATAAGTATCTTCATTTAAATTTTAGAATGAATGCGGCTTCAATTGTAAAAAAAGAAAAGAATTTTACATTATGAGTTACATGATCTTAAAGTAAAGATTGCACATTAAGGGTATACTCACATTAAAAATTTGTTCCATGCCTGAGCACATTTGTCCACATGTAACCACACCAACACCAAATCCCCATAATCTAGTTCGCATGACTAATGTGATTGCTCCATGCCAGGCCAATCATACTGTGTCCTGGCCCGTGTGGAAATGGTGGGTCCGGGCATGGTTCAGTAGGATTCGGGAGCAGTGTGATCACTAAACATGCAAGAGCATCGAATACAGGGGTGACATTAATGATACAACAAGTCAATTAACAAACATTTCTCATTTCATTTAATACCATTAAAGTTAAAAACAGGTTTCTATTCTCACCTTACACATGAACGTGAATTGTAGTTGGCAAGAAAATCTGCATTTTCCTCCCTTAACATCACTGGTCTCTGTACAAATGTTGTCAATCGTGCAGCATAATTAACAGCAAAATGCTGTGCTACACACTTAATAAATGTGTTAAGAGGGTAGAGCATTATTCTGTCCTAAGTAATTCCCCAAAAAAAAAAAAAATAAGGAAAATCACTTTGACATGCCTCCTGTCACTCTGTGTTTGGATCTTGTTTTGGCTTTACACAAAGTCGCATGGTGATAACTAAAATGTAAGTGTGAGTGCAGGCCAGCAGGGAGGTGCAGAGGGGGGACAATCACACCTGGTCACGGTACGGAACAAAGGTGCCTACTGTGAGTACAGCCTATGGCTTTGTGACAGTGAAAAGAAGATCAGAAAAGTGTCTAAAAGTCTACAGCAGGTAACTATCAAAAGCACCTATTCTGGGTTGTTAATGTTCACAGTTTTATAAGTTAACAGATGTCTTTTAAAGATTTTTCTATATTTAACATGAAGTTATTCCTTTTCAAAAGAGGACCAGAATGAGCATAAAATATGAGCAAAATTGTGTTCCAGCCACAGAATAAATGACACTTCTGGTCACCCAGCTCAAGCCCACATAAAAGAGGTCAGCGAAGTGCATATTCAGTTCACTTTTTAGCAACTGTCAAAGAAGAAACACTTCCATTCAAATCTGAAGTATCACACAAAAAAGTGCCCCAACCCAGAAAATTAGTGCAAGATATGCTATTGCCTTTTTAGAGAAGAACCTTGATTACAGAGATCAAAGAGAAGAGAGAGGTCCATGGCTAAAAAAAAAAAAAAAAAAACAAAAAGGCTGTTTTAATAAAATAATCAATTGGTGGGCTGGTTCTCTGTGGGCTCACTCACACAGCTACAGGGAGTTGGTGAAATAATTGGGGAGAGACGCACCTAAACATGAAGGTGCGGTCTTTCTCAATTGCTTCATTGGCTTCCTGCAGTGCGTTATGGACACACGATGTCCAAACAGCCCTATAGAGCAATATAGAGAGAAGGGATAAAAAAAACAAAGAGAGTGGAGGTTAAAGGACAGAGAGAAAAGCAGTAGTGGGAGTGAGCCGGTGCCTAGAGAGAAGCAGGTGGATGGGAATGGTTCCCCAGGAAGTAGCGTGTGGCCAGCGCTCAGGAGGGGGCACAGGGATCACTCCTGTTGAGCAACCAAGGGAGCAGGAGTGATCACTGTTCCGGAGTGTCCTCTCGCCGGGTGCAGACAGCGATCAGCAGCGATGGGAGGATGGCACGCTTTTGGCAGGTGGAGCCTGCAAAGGCAGTGATGGGTGCGGAAGCAGGGTCCGGTGGCTCTCCATGGAAGGATGTAGATTGGGCAGTGGGGACACAGGTCACATTTGAAGGAAGTCTGTGCCTGATGGTGGAAATCTCTCCGTGCTGCAAGGTCCAAGTAGGATAAGCCAGAGAAGCGTCAGTCCTACCTGAATTTTAACTTCGTTTATATGGATTTATTTATTTGAACATTTTAACCTCCACTAAGACATTGACGTTTTTATGGATTATTTATAGAACATTTTGAGCACTGCACTTTTTGGAACACTTTGATTTTGACTTCTTTTTAATAAAAGCATTTGCACTTTTCACCATCCCCTTGCTTGTTGTATTTTGTCCTCATCTGCCAAGCTCATCTTGATTATATTATCGACAGTATTGGGTTCCAGAGGGTCCTACTATAGAAGAGGGAGCAAGGAGCCAGCCTGCACCGTCACAAAGAGGGCCTAACATTATTTATTACTAAAACATTCTGCTCAGATGGAAATGCTCATTAAAGAGCTTGTGTCCTGGTTACAGAAACATTTATTATTTTAATCTATGACCTCTATTTTACCAAAATGAATCACATTAACAATTTTGTTCAGGTTTTTAAAAAAGACGAGGTTGATGCATAGCGAAATGCAATGGAAAAAGATACACACCTTTTAAAAGAATACTCATGTTAATAATATTAATTCTACCAACTAATGTGAGATGAAAACAGTGCAGCTGAGATATGTTCCTTACTTAAGAGTGACCCTTAACTAACTGGATAAACTGGTTTGAAAATGACAATCCAAGGATGATCCCAACGATTTTGTTCCTTTACCAAGGTTATGGATTGAGCAGGATTAAAAAGCAATTCATCTTGCCATAATTTCAACTCCATATTTCTTGGTAAAACAACTGAAACCATGAGCTGGCCATATCTTGCTCTCAAAGCATGCACAAACTATGTACTTTTATTTCTCAACTAATTCCATAATGGGATAAAAGTAACATTTATAAAAGCCTTTTTTGCCTTCAAAACACTGAGGGATTTTCCCGCTTTATTAAGTTAAACCATGAGGGATTTTTAAGTAATAGGCACAATTCCCACAATCCTGCTACCGTAATTCAAACCCTGACTAGTTTGATTAAATTGTTTATCAATATCTTCATACACACACACACAACACACCATTTATCTGTTTAAAATCAATACTCCATTTCACACTGAAACTTGTCTTGGCTTTAAAACAGAGTCATTAATTATTCCGTTTTCAAGGCACACTCTGATGTTCTCTCAAGGTTGAAGCTTTTATCTTTATTTAAAGGAAAAAGTCAATAATAATTCTCCTTTATAAATGGATGAACCCACCATCAACAATGTGCGCTTGTTGGTCGAAAGGTTCAATTCAATACTACATAACTTGAAACAACATAAAGGAAATTTATACAAAAATATATGGAACAAACTGATTTCTTACAAAGTAAACTACTTTTCTCTGTGTCTGCTCGATATAAAATGAACTTTATTATTCACTACATTGAATTTACTACCTCATTAAAGTAAAGGAAAGCTGATCAGCATAATGATGTGTTTTCGCAAGGTCCTCTAGTTGACCAACCTGTTTCAGGTAACTCAAGATCATCTTATATTTCATAGTAAAGTATCAATCACTGTGGTGATGACAACTGTTAAGTTTTACATTAAATGATGTACAACACGGACAATATATATGTTTGTTTTTTTTTAATTGTAAAATATTGTAACAGTTGTGTTCAGTATGCATTGTTGGTAGTCTGTTATGAGACAGGCAAGAATTTCACTATGCTGAGTACACAATACAATAGACTTGAACATCAACAATGTCAGACTAATATTACCGAAAAACAGCTTACTTCATTTTTAATCTAATTAGTGTAGGGTAAAGAGATGTGATATAGCAATCCAAAGTAATTTTTCTAGTCTTACACTTTGTTACACAAAGGCAAAATTAAAATTTTTGTTTTCTTGGATGAGTTTATTATGTTAGGAATTACACTAACTGGGTGGGATTTGTTGCTTTTCCATTACGACCAGCACCAGAATCGGAATGAGACTGATGGCCTAGCTTCAGGCATTTTCCAGCTACTAACAAGAACACAAAGCAGTTGATTCACATACATCGATCACAGCAAATATAAGCAACAGGTTTCTGCCCAGTTAACCCAAACAAGTAGATAAAGAGGATATTAGTGCAGAATAAAATTGTTCCTTTGCTTCTTTATTTTTTTTAACATCCTTTTACAATGTCTACCAAACTTGTTTTTTTTCAACTTGTTTCATTTTCAATAACATACAACACTTCATTATGAATTTAAGTGTCAAATTCGCATTACATACTGTGCTACTACAAGTGCTTGCACTGGGTATTCCCATTAGAACACTCTACTACTCTGTTTTGCCTAAAAGAAAGACGTTGAACAAAATATGGACAATCCAAATACCGTATATACTCACATTTAAGTTCTCCCGTGGATAAGTCGGGACTTGACTTTACCATATAATTTCCGATATTTTATAATGTCAAATGTATAAGTCGAATGCGGAAAACTCACACTATTGATCCAGAAGATTATGATATGCTAACTTCCACCTGAGAGAGGAACCATAGAGCACACTGCCTTTTTTCTGTATATTGTGCCTGCATAATCACACAGTATTACCCGAACTGTTCCAAAGCGACCCTCATACACCTTTATCGTAAGAGCATCCCTTACCTACGATGGAGCGTTCCATCAGAAGAAAATATGAAGGTGATTTTAAATTAAAAGTCATTAAAGTTCTGAAAGAAATTGGTAACTGCACTGCTGCAACAAAATTCATTGTGTCTGAGAAACTGGTGCGAGATTAGAGGAACCAAGAAGATGTTAACAAAAAAAAAAAAGTGTTGTATTTTTGAATGGGCGTATAAGTAAAGGTGTAATTTTTCGGGTTTCAGGACCCAACTTATACGCAAGTATATACAGTAATCAAGTGTTTACAATACATTTGAGTAAACCTTTACTGAACACTTTACCCCTGTCAAATGTTCAGGAAAAATAGAATGTTAACAAGTCTAGGAAGGTTCACAGTACAGTAAAGTTTTAATTCTTCAAGAAGAGTAAAAAGAACTTAAAATCAACTGAGCAGCAGCTCAGTGCTACCACAACTAACACTACCAGTTAGGGATAGGATGATAGCAAAATGATTTTCAGTATTATGGTATGGTTAAAATATATTAAGTTACAGTTTAAAAAAAAAAAAAAAAACAATAATACTCATTGAAATAATTTCACCACTTTTATATTAGAGAAGAACATAAACTATTGCCATTTAAAAACATTTACTGCCGGATGTTTTAAAGTAGTATAAACAGACATAAACAAACCACAAATAATGTGCACTATTTATGTCCAGTTTGCATAACAAGACATACAAAATGCAGATTTTTAAAAAAGCAAAACACCTACATAAAGCACTCAATTATGCACACCTGTTAATATTAAAAGATCATAATTATAAATAAACAAAATGAGCAGCAGTGATTTGATTCTCTTCAATAAAATAAAGTGCTTCTGACCTAATCTATTATATGTATTCAGCTTCCTTAATTGTAAACTGAAATGTAAAAATGTCAACATATTAACTTTGTCTGGTTTAATCTGTGACTTGTGAGGGAAGACAGTGTACCCACAGATAATGAACATTTTCTTTGATGGTACACTGGTTGTGGGAATGTATAAAAGCTTCCATGCATTTTCAAACACATCAGTGGACGGCAATAAAAAACACACTATATGGACAAATGTACTGGGGCACCTGACCATTACACCAACAGGGACTTTAATCTCATTGCATTCAAAAACATAGACTTTAATATGGAGTTTGTCCCATCTTTGCAGCTATAACAGCTTCCACTGTTCTTGTGAGATTTTGGAGTGTTTCTGCGTGAATCTGTGTGAAGCCTGAATTCATTCTGTATAGCATTTATGGGGTCAGCCACTGATGATGGATGAGAAGGCCTGGCTTTCTTCCAGTACATCCCAAAGATACTCGATAGGGTTGAGGTCAGGACTCTGTGCGGGCCAGTCAAATTCTTCCACACCAAACTCATCCAACCATATCTTTATGGACTATGTTTTGTGCACTGAGGCAGAATCATGCTTGAATCAAAAAAGGTCTTTCCTAAACTGTTTCCAGAAAGTCAGAACAATAGCATTGTCCAAAATGTCTTGGTATGCTGAAGCATTAAGATTGCCTGGAAGTAAGGGACCTAGTCCAAACCATAAAAAACAGCCACACACTATTATCCCTCCTCCACCAAACTTCACAGTTGGCACAGTGCAGTCAGGTAGGTGGTGTTCTCTTGGCATCTGCCAAACCCAGACTCTCCCATATAACTGCCAAACAGAGAAGCGTGATTCGTCACTCCATAGAACATGTTTCCACTGCTCCACAGTTCAGTGGCATTGTGCTTTACACCACCCCTTTTCACGCTTGGCTTATTGATATGAGGCTTGCATGAAGCTACTCGGCCATGGAAACCCATTCCATGAAGCTCCCACCACACAGTTAATGCCAGTAGAAGTTTGGAACTCTTCAGCTATGGCATTAGCACAGCATTGGCGACTTTTACACAACATGCACCTTAGCAGTTGTTGACCCCGCTCTGTGACTTAAAGTGATTTTCCAGTTCATGACTGAGTTGCTGTTGTTCCTAAACACTTCCACTTTCCAATAATACCACTTACAGTTGACCATTGAATACCCAGCAGGGATGAAGTTTCAAAAACCAACTTATTTCAAAGGTGGCATCCTATCATAGTACCACGCTTGAAGCCATTTTGTTTCTCAAATGTGTATAAATGGAGACTGCATGGCTAGGTGCTTGATTTTATATACCTGTGGCAATGGATCTGACTGAAACACCTGAATTCAATAATTAAGAGGTGTGTCCTAATACTTTTGTCCATATATTGTAACTTAAATATCCAAAACCTGTAATCTGAGCAAAAGTTATGCACACTGCTGTCTGTGCAGCTACTAATTAAAAAAGGAACTAAATTTGGCACAGTATGTTTGGATTTCAAAGGTAGTGTTCGGTCAGATGGTTGTTTTAACCCTATTATCTCCCCAAAAGCCCTTTTCACACAGACTTTATCCATAAATCTCCAGTGATTAATTCATGAATTTGGGATGGCTTAAATGTATGAACTCAGTTCCTATTGAAAACTGCTAATGTTATAGGTTAACTGTATATATATATATATATATATATATATATATATATATATATATATATATATATATATATATATATATTTTTTTTTTTTTTTTTTTTTCTTTTTCTTTATTTCGCCTTATACAATTTCTTGTATTAGGAATTTGTTAGTTTTCGCACACCCCTTGGGGTCCGAGCGCAGGGTCAGCCATTGTACAGCGCCCCTGGAGCAATTACAGGTTAAGGGCCTTGCTCAAGGGCCCAGCAGAGTAGGATCTCTTTTGCCAGTGACGGGGATTCGAACCGGCAACCTTTTGGATACCAGCGCAGATCCTTAGCCTCAGAGCCACCACTCCGCCATATTACAGTATATTATAAATTTCTTTCTTTTCAGTTTCTTTTTTTGTCATTCAGCATCTTGCTCATGGAAAGCAAAATAAAACACAAGTGTCAACTGAACTATAAATGACTCTAAATGGCTAATATTCTACTGTGTACAGGGCTTGAAATTCATTTTTGAAATGGGGGAGGGGGTGTTGGAGGGAACACCCTTAAATTAAATACAAAGGGGGAATTTTGAACTTGAATGTATAAAGAACTCTGATATTATTAATATTACAGGCATTTTCTTAATGCCTGAAAATGGGGCCTAATTTGCCTTGAAAGCTTGGATATTGCAATCTGTTCAGTTATCCAATAAAAGGTGTCATTTTGCTTGACTTCCCACTGCATCTTAATGTCATAACTTATGTTTTCTGATGTTTAAAAAAGTTATAAAAATTCCAGTACATACAGTTATCAGTCAGATTTTCAGTTTCTTATTTCTGTTTAATTTTACATGAAGAGATTTCCACTCATATTTAGCCAAAAAGCCAGACTTTCAAAAATATCTAAAGAATGTGAAATAAAATAAGCTGAGAAAAATAAGTGTTTTTTTCCATCCATACAATACTGTTTTCCTGTCAAGAGTATAATTTGCTGCAGATTTAAGGTACAGTAGCTGAGCAGAAGAAGACAACGTTTCATTTTATATAGTGCTTTTCAAGACACTCAAGAGTGCTTTACATAGAGAGGTGAAGCCACTTCAACCACCACCAATGTGCAGCATCCACCTCCAGCCAATTTGCTCCAGTACACTCACCACATATATAGATGGTGATGCGATGACAGAGACAGTTAGCCAATAAGGGACAGGGAACGATTAAGGGACCAGAATGACTAGGCCATGATGGGTAATTTAGCCAGGACATCAGGATACACCCTGTTCTTTACAAAGGATGCCCAGGCATCTTTTATGGGCACTCAGAGTCAAGACCTCTGTATTACATCTCATCTGAAAGGGCGGTGCCAATTTTCATAGCACGGTGTCCCTGTCACTGCATTGGGATCCACACACAGACCACAGGGTAAGTACCCACTGATAGCCCTTATCAAAACCTCTATCAGCAGCAACCCAAGCTCTTCCTAGATGTTCCTATAAGTACTGGCCAGGTCTGAATAAGTTTAGCTTAGTAGGTGAATTACCAGTTCGGAAGTGCATGTGGCATGGCTGCTGGATAACATGCAGTCAAGGCTAAAAGTCTAAATGCTGTTCATTTAATTATTTTGAGTATTTAGTTAAAATACAGTTAATATATTCTTACCTTAGGTGGCACACGTTTGTAGACTGATTAGCACCGCTACATTACAGATCCAGCATAACTCAGTACATATATAGCAGCTGATTACTTGAGTAGGGTTTGCACTTTCTCCTTGTGTCTTGTGGTATTTTTCTGGGTACTCTTGGTTAAACAGCCCTCGTGTTAGTGTGGTTGTCTGCATAAGTGGAGCATGTGATGGACTGCTACCTTGTCCATGGCCTTTGCCTGCATTGTGCCCAATACTACCAGGATAAACTCTTGCTCCTCGATCCTCTCATTTAGTGTAAGGATATCTGAGAATGACTATGACTTTATTATTTTGCTAGTAGACATATTTGCTTTGAGATCATCATGAACTGTTGCCAAAACCTAAGTACATTTCTAAAAGACCATAACAGAATGTAAAGTTAAATTGTGGTATCACAATGTAAAGAAATCCTACAAAGTCCTTATTTTCCTGCTGGATTATCCTGCTTTTCACAGTTAGCCATGCTATAGCTGATTTTCTTGACATTATCCTTTAGCATTGGTCATCTTTTAGAGTATGTTCTACTGATTTTACTTTCAAGTTTTAAAAGCAGTCAGTCCACCACAAACATTTTAAAGAAATGACTATTACGAAACTGACAGCGGTCAGTTAGTCAAATAAAAAGGAGCAAAACTAAATTTGACAGAATATACTTCAGCCTGTTTTTAGCCTTCACTTTAATAGTTTAGTCGAGTTTCTTCTAAAGCACATTTTAAAGAACGGGCACTCTGCGCCAACCTGCATCTTTGACTCATATTGGTCATTTGCGCAGCTCTGATCAGATTGCCGAACTCCCTATGCATGTAAGCTTAATGAAATGTTTACCACGAAAAACATTAAGCAGTACCTAAGTAACAAATAAGGCACAATTAAGATTCGTACTGGCAATGTGAATTAACAAAATATGCTGGATGGACCACGTGCAATAAACAGTGTAGAAACATGGGTATAGAATAGAATTCCTTTTATTGTCATTGCGCAATGTACAACAAAATTTCAGTGTGTACCCTGAATAGTACATACAATTTAATAATAATAATAAAAAAAAAATCTTCAACAGATCCAACATATGCTCTGCATTTTAAACTACACACACACACACGCATTAATATAAAACAATAAAATATTGAGTGCCGCTGTATGCATACATATATACAAGGTGAAAACTATAAATAGTGGAGTAGTTCTATTTTACAGTGATTGCAATTGCGATGGGTAACACTAAAGTCAAATACTTACTAGAGCAGTGGATGATGGTTGTGAAAATGACTCATGTGATACATTTCCCAATTTCGCTGCAACTTTTCTTACTCTGCAGTAAGTGTGCTCTGCAGATAGGGTAGTCATCTTCAATTAAATTCCCCTCAACACTTTACAAAAAACAAAATGGGACCATTCATAAAGACTTAGTCCTCTTTGATGGGTAAAAGAGCTCTGAACCACTGGCACTGTGTTCCTCCTTAGTTATATTAAAGCACTAGATGCCCAATTTGCATTCTATGGCTGTGTGATTATGTACCATTTACAGAATTCATGAAGGTGTTAATGTAAACCACTGTTTCATAAAAACACAGTAATCAACGACAATTATGGCGACAATTAAAATATGAAGCAGTATAATAACTGTCAGGATTTTCACTGCAGTTAATTGTAATAACCAGTAACCATCACATCTATAGGGCTGAATGATTAATTGATTTCAAATCGAAATCGCAATTTGAAACAATGGGATTAACAAATAGCAAAGGCTTGTGATTTAGAATACAGTATACGTATTCAGAGAGTCTAACCAATAGGGCTGTTAGATCGAACATTGCAGTACGAATGTAGTTCAAATTTATTTAAAAGAGGTCTTGTTCAAAAGCAAAAACTGGCATTTGACTGTAAAATAATGGTTGTTTAATCTTACCAGCACTAATTTTGGTATTGTATTACTCCAAACATGCTATGCAAAGCTGCAGTACTGTATTTTGCAGATGTTTTTGCCCTTCACTTCCACAACCAGCCTTTATATATAAAGGGTTAACTTAAGTTTTTTTTTTCCCATTAGTTAAACTTGCAGCTAGACTCCTTCAAAACATTTTTTTCTGCCATACTGCTGCGTTCATAGACTTCACAAGTCAGACCCAACACTGTGGGTGGGGCTCAGGGCACCCGCCATATAGACCATTCTATTAATAATTTTTCTTAATGTGGGGGGGAAAAAAAATCTTTCATATAAAATATACATACTGTATGTACTTGTTGATTCACAAAGAACTGAGTAAGAGATTTTTTTTTTTGATTGAAAGGTGCCCTCCTAGACAGTATGATCACACATCATACCCAAACTGGTAAATCTGCACTGACTGTAACTTCGTATTATCTTCAGCAGGGTGGACCATTAATAATTACAAAGCACAGAACATCAATTTAAAAAAAATACATTATAGATATTGCAAAATGCTGGACATTGTCCCTACTCCTTAGTTACATAACTATCTACATGATATTTCACCGGAAGATCACCATATTGACAATAACATTCAGCTACCAAACAATATGAGCGAAGGTGCTGAACAGAGTCATATTGAATAGCATTTGCCAAGTTTGTAGATGATCTGGGCATGGACAATCCTTACTAAAATGTACCAAGTTTTTACTTTGATCTCTTTCTGTGTTTAGCTGCATGTGGGCACATGCCGTGCAGCTCCCACATTGTCAGTTTTGTCTTATACATACCTGCTGTTTGGCTTGGTGATGGACCATTCTGATGTTGAGTGTGTTATTAACATAATCTGTAGCACTTGATTAATATTCTGAAACCTACAATGCGTTTATTGGCAGATTTTATCATAATTTTGGAGGCATCAACTTAATGCTGTTGTTTGGTTATCTCGGTTGAGAGGGGACTGAGCGAGAGGCCTGCTCTGGTGATGTGAGCTCATCTGCTGCACAAAGTGGCACTGACCTCTCATTACAAAACATCTCTGTAAACTAGCACTTGATCGATGAGTGTGTCAGCATCTCTGCTGTCCATTTATTTTGAGATCAGTGCTTTGTTACAAAAAGAAGTGTAAAGGATTCACTATATTTAAAATTGCAAATTCATGTTGACTAGTGCCTGCACACTGAAATGCAAAGGCCTGAACAAGATTTGGTCTGGGTGATGGGTCAGTCACAAGTGTACTTTTTATGAATGCTTCTCTGGTGATGTAAATGATGACTCAGGCGCCACAGCAAGAGGCAGCCTTTCCAGCAGCTCTGTGTATGACTTTATCTTTCTACCTTTTTCTCTATTTTTCTCTATTTCACTGATCACACTTTTTACTATCAATATGCTGCTGCTGGAGTATGTGAATTTCCCCTTGGGATTAATAAAGTATCTATCTATCTATCTATCTATAAGTATAATTCAACATTTAAATAGAATGAAGGAGAAAAAATAGATCAATTGTATACCCCTGACTTGATACTATGAAGGCTGCACGTTTCTGAGCAAGTCCAAGGTTGCAGACCGGTTTTAAATGTACTCTCCGACACTGCCCACAGTGCAGCTTACATCCCCAAAATAATAAAATAAGTCCGCCTTTGATCTGCCTGCTGCTTTACTTTGTTCACTATTCTCACGCTGTTGCAGTCTTACTAGTGGACTAACCATTATTTGTCTTGATTCTTTTCAGAGTTGCTAGAGTACCGCTAGAATTTTTTATTTCTTTATGTTGGTGTTTGTTCTTGCTGTAGCCGCTGCTTTTGCTATTATTATTATAGTAAAATCTAAAAAAAAAAAAAATACAAACATACATGTTACTCCTAGGGCGGCACGGTGGCGCAGTGGATAGCGCTGCTGCCTCGCAGTTGGGAGACCTGGGGACCTGGGTTCGCTTCCCGGGTCCTCCCTGCGTGGAGTTTGCATGTTCTCCCCGTGTCTGCGTGGGTTTCCTCCGGGCGCTCCGGTTTCCTCCCACAGTCCAAAGACATGCTGGTTAGGTGGATTGGCGATTCTAAATTGGCCCTAGTGTGTGCTTGGTGTGTGGGTGTGTTTGTGTGTGTCCTGCGGTGGGTTGGCACCCTGCCCGGGATTGGTTCCTGCCTTGTGCCCTGTGTTGGCTGGGATTGGCTGCAGCAGACCCCCGTGACCCTGTGTTCGGATTCAGCGGGTTGGGAAATGGATGGATGGATGTTACTCCTAGCATCATTAACTCAAGTTCAAATATATTCAAACAGTTAATTATTTTTATTTGAATATTTAAATCTTATATTTTTAGCTAATTTGACCACCCTAGTAAACAATGTTAATTTTCGGATGCTGAAAAAAAAAAACTGGTCCACAAATTCCTGTACATTTCAGCCTTTAGTTCATCATCAGAAAGACTGTTCAGTGCTGGGGACAATGTAGTCAAACTAGCAAAGGTTGACATCCTGGTGTTCTTCACAAAAAATCTGTAAAGACAAGAGACTACTGAGAAGAAGTTGAGGTGTCAGAGAAGCACATATTATGTGAGGTGTTTGGAGTAATTTTAAGATTTTAGTTGTTCTGCACTATATTCTATAGTGGCAGCATTTGTGAAAAAAGATCAAACGGTAAGAGCTGGTTATCTGCAAACAAATGTTTTATTTGAAAGTGCAATATTTAGATGTTTTGTGCAACATTTAGATTCTACTTCTTTTATATTTAGTGATCACTTTTATTATGTGCTTTGCTAATTTATAAAATTAGCAAAAAATATAAAAAATTTAATATTAAGGCAATGCCAGGAAAAAATCACTTTTATAATAAATACTGTAATTATATCTATTACTCCTTGTGACATATACTTAGTCACATCACTACTATCAATTATTAAACAGTACCTCAACAAATTAAAAAAACATTAACAAACAAAGAAAAATCCAAACCTACCCAGTGGGGACCACTACACAAAATCAGCAATTCCAGCATACATCATACACCGCAAGCAATTTGTGCTTGCTCAGATAAATTCTGTGCTTAAAATGCAGAACTGTGAAGGTGTACAAAAGTTTTTAGTTTTTTTTGCTAAGTATTAGCTTTCACAGTTTGTATATTGTCCAACAGTATCATATTAGGTCTCCAAATAATTTCTCTTGGTAAAAAATGCTGGTCTCTACAAAGGACTGATAAAAGAAGCATGTAAAAATCAAAGAGTTCTCAACAGGAATTCTGAGTACTACCATCTATGGTTTACATGATGGCATAAACAGAATCCAGTCAAGTTAATGTGAGGTAATCTTATTGAAAAAAGCTGAAAAAAAATTAAGATAAATAAATAATCTGAAAACCCCAGTTTACATGGTGATGTGATAAAGGATTCAGATTTTACAACCTTTTACTTGAGATGAATAAAACAACGCTGGATGAAATTATCTTTACTTTTTCACCCAATCAACTTTGCCCTACCTGATTTGAACCATGAAATCATCCATTACAGTGTAACATCCATTTTTTTGTACTGCCTATGCTTTGGAGGGTCATAGCTATAGGACACTATGCCAGATTTCTCTCTCTCCTTAGAAAATGTAATATTTAAGCTGTGTATTGTGGCAATCCCATTACTATGAATGACTCTAATATGACATTAAGGCATATAATGCAATTTCTCAAGTATGTGCTGAAAGGAATAGAATAAAACAGCAATTATAACCCAAAATCGAATAAAACAACACACTTCTAGAGTAAAAGTGATGCTGGGACTTTAACAGCTTTGAAAGGAAATACTAAAAGATGATGTGGTTTAAAATGATCCATGTAAATAATTTAACTACACACAGAGAATACCATATGGCCCAGTGCGAACTTCACAACTCTGGGAAAGATTATACTTTCACAGTGCCGCCTCTCAACAACTATATTTTAATGCGTCCCAAATGGCTCCTTTAAAAACACAGGTATTGATGTTGCAAAACCTACAGATGAGCAGCAAATTAGTCATTAAAATGTTGATAAAAAACTGAAAAGGTTACAATGATACATTTAAGATAAGAAGACCAAAAAATAACTTACATAAAACTAAATCAAGCAGCAGGCACAAAGTTTTCAAATTATACAAACACATTTTTCTCACCTATAAACACTGCCTTGGTCTAATCACTAACTGGCAGTCCTTTCTTAGAGAGAAAGAGCATGTTTTCGTTTTATTTAAGACATATCCTCATTTTTTTTTTTGTTTAATAAAAATACACTAGTACTGCAATGATTAGATATAGTGCCATCATCATAATCAGCATGGAGTAAGGTGTTGTTGCCAGGGCATTTCATTTTAAATCAAAAGGTTGCTGATTCAATTGTAGCTTCCCATTTACTGTGTGACTTTGAACCAGTTACTCTTGACTTTGCTACAGTCGTTACAAATAAATGAAATCCCACTCACTCATTTCTAACCTACGTATAAATGGCAGCAGAGAGCTAATGCCTATATCACTAGCATATGGCACAGGGAAACTCCGTACAAGACACAAATCCGTTGTGCACACACACTTACATACAATACACTCTTATTCAGTGCCAATTAACCTACGACAAAAAGACCAGAGTACCCAAAGTAAAACACAGGGTAGACAAGTAAAGAATGTGCAGACTCCAGACAATGAATGTTTCCAGAATTCAAAATCCAGAACTCAATGCTAAGAATAATATCCCATAAAAATATTAACAATTAAAAAGTAGCCTGCCTTTTGCCAAAATACAGTAAGTCCTTTGTTATCAATTATGCAATACTAAGGAACAAAAAATACAATTCCTGAATTAAGATAAGCCAATTAAATGGAAAATGAGAAGGATATATAAGCCCATAGATAGGATTTTATTTGTCACCAAGTGAAAATTAGGTTCTAAACATACTGTTCTAGTCAACTCTCAGGTCTTATTTGTTTTGTTTGATATAAATATGTACAACTTTGGTCCCAGCCATCACAATGAAGGTTTTAAACACAGGGGGTCGAAGAAGCCAATCATACACATATCAAAAGAGATTCCCAAAAACCTCTGAAAAGTACTATTATGGCCTATCAATCTAAAAATGGTTACCAAGTTTTTTCTAAGAGGACCGTCTGAGCTGCATTGTCTAAATGTAGAGTATGAAATAAGTATGAAACAGTAGTTACTCTTCTCCAAGAGAAAGGTATAAACTTTTCAATTAAGCCATGATGAACCCTATAATATCTAAGTCAAAAACATTCCAGTTGTAAGGATCATATGACCACTATTATGAGTGCAGACACACTCAAAAAGGAACCAAAACTTGTTTGTGCACATTAAAAAAAAGAAACCACAAAAAAATGAACAAACAAGCTATCTGCAGGGGAAACACCTTTCATATTTCTTTCCATCACCTTTGACTTTGCAATTTCCATGTGTTTTTATAAAGTGATGAATATAAATAAAAATTAAAGGCATGACTACTGACAAATGTGCTTAAGTTTACAGGCAGACTCCTCATGTTGCTCGGTAATGCTTCCAACATGGTCATACTTTCTGTAATTTATAGTCATTCAGTTATTCCTTGCAAAACTCCCAGAATGTGTTATTCCCTGAATCAGTAAGCCATCACCCTCATCCTAAGTGTATGCGATTATACTGTAACAACTGAAATAAGGATTGTTTGGGGCGGGGAGTGAGGGATTATTCCAGGGATCATTTCCAAATCTCTCAGTATAAAATTAAAGATATAACCCTCGCACGGTGTTTGATACTGTTTGTTCATAGATCCCTGGGTTTGAATCATGTGCCCAGACAATGTCTGCATGGAGTTTACATATTCCTACATTAGTCTAAATTTACAAGTGTTAGGATAAGTTTGGGACTCTAAATTATCTCCTACTGACTCTGACTCGGAGTGTCATGTTTGTGGGTATTTATGCATGAATATGTCCTGTGGTAGACTGGCCCACTGTCAAGAGAAGGCTCCTCCATGGCCCCCCTATGATGCAAGGAAAGGCTATGGCTCTCCATGACACTGAATTTGACTAAGCAAGTTTGGAAGAACTCTGCTAATGCTGCAGTATACCTGCCACACATGTCAATGATTTCTTAACAGAAATTGTACTGCAAACTAAATGATTTGTGGATTTTAGATTGAATTAAATTAATTGATCCATAGTAATTGCTAATTAACTTTTCAATCCTTTTTGTTGCTTGCTTGGATATGAAATCATTTCAGTACCATTTTAGTTATATCTAAGCTTCAAGCTGTGCCTTTGAAAGACGACATTGTAACTAAATACAAGGTCAACTGAAAAATTTTTGTGCTCACTTAAGAGTCACAACATACTAGCAACTATAAGGTATACTGCAAAGAATGTCAGAAAACAAATACACATTGTGTTTAAAGAAGGTAATATGGTGCAAACCAGGTAGCACACAAAAATTTAACCCAAGTAAAGGCTTCAATTCTAAATTAATGATGCATTGAAATGGAAATTCTCTGCCAAAGCTGAATTTAAGAAAACACTAGGCTGAATACTAAATTCTAAATATCTTTTTCCAATTATTCTTTACAAATTAAATTTTATGCCATTCCATAAGACTTAAATTAAATCAAATTCACCTTTGACTTCTGCAGGCTGATAAAAAATCCTTACATTACTGACCTCTATTCCAAGAGAACTTACTGAGTATGAATTTTAAAAAAAACTAAAATGAAAATAAATAGATAAATAGGCTAGTAACAGAATGTGAAGTGTGTTATTTTGTCAGGAAGCTCCATCCATTCCTTGGCTGGCAATTCAAATGGATCTATATTGCCTATTTATTTCATCTTGTCTAAATTGTGTTGCGTTGGGTCATGGTTCAGTTGTTCTCATTTATGATCCTTTCTTGTTCTCCCTTTCTTTGTCTATTTGATTTTGTAATAGCATTGTGGATTTTTGCAGTATGTCACTATTACTTGATCCTCATTATAACCAAACAAGTACAATCCTTTAAAGATGGCAAACCACAACCCACAATGCAATGCAGGTGACAAATCATTTCCTATAGAAAAGGAGATGCTTTTTGAATGATGATCCATAATACAGTAAGTGCAAGACAGCATGGATGGGTGGTATACTTCAATTGAAAAAAACAAACTTTAAAACAGTACAGTACTGGAAGTAAACAATAGTTTTAAAAAGACATGCTCAGCTCTTCATTCTTCTGCTCTTTGACATGCTTTAGCAATAAACCCTCCCCCACCCCTTCTGATGCACTAGAGTAGTGTTTTGATGCACTATAGCATTGTTTCTTAAACTATGGGACGCCAAATGATTGCGTAGTAAAATTACAAAAGTTTATTCAAGTTTGAATTTTGAGCCGAGTGATATGCCTGTCACTACTTATCACACTTTTTATCACAGCACTACATAAAACAACGCCATTGACACATCATAGAGTTTTAGCTTCTGTGGCATGAAAATAACACACTTTCCTCAACTCCTATCTCATAATCTATTAAACATTTAGTCTGAAAAAACTGATTAAAACGACATGTATAAGAAAGGGACTGGCAGGAGGATCTGACAAACGAGCTTGTGAGGTGAAAAGACAGTGGCACTAGATTGACAAAGAAGAAATGCATTTTCCAATATAGCAGGCAAAGAAGAGTTATTTTCCTATACAGGTATGCATCTAAAATGCATTTTGTAACATCTGAATATTGCATGCATTCGTAAAATGCAAGCAAATTTACCATTCGCTACGGATTTGCAATAAATCCTGTGGCCAGCGGCTCAACACAATGGTGTTGAGAAAATTCACAGCCCTATGAAAATCAGATTGTAAATAACTTAGTTGAAAACCTCTAATCAACATGTATTACATAAAATTAATCTGTTCACGAAGAAGGAGTGCATTCCTCAGCAAAACTAGTATCAAGTATGGCCACCAGGGGCACCCCTAACATCAGACACAATTCAACCAAACACAATTTGTGGTACAATAAAAGCTAGTTTAATGTACAATCATATCATTACTGGGTGCAACTGGATCCAACCCAAGAATCACACACAACTGGTCACTTTTCTCTCCTTCCTCCAGAAGTGCTGCTGTGTCCTAACTCTGACCCCTGATACAGAGGAGGTGGCTTTGTCTATGTCAGACCTGGGAGTTACTTCCACTGCAATAGCACTGTATGTCGAATGCACTTCTTTGCCAGGTGAAAGACCTCCAAAGTAGTGGTACTGTCTCCCTGCAGCTTGCGCAGGCAGCACTCAAGTACCCCAACAAGACTGCCCATCGGGATTAGAGCTCTCAATATACTGTGGGTGTACAAGTGGGAGTTCCACCACAGAGATGTTGCGACTCTGTATAGGGGGGGAACACATGGCCCCAGGAAGCAGTCTCCCTTTGTCCTTTCATTATGGCCTCCCGACCGGAAACATACCAGCAACGAACACATCCATCTCCATCTTTCCATTGTGGAATCCTGTCCAGACAAGGAACTGCCATCCATCTCCATTGGGATATCAGTCCCTTCAATATGGCATTCACACAAGGCGCTTAATGAAGTGGATGGGTGCAGAATACAGCTAAGCTACCAATATTACAAGAAAGAAAGAGACATGAAAGCACAGAGGAGTCAAACGAAGATATAGACACACCTACATTGACGTATATATGTTTATATCAATACACCGCTATTGAGATAAGTTTTAAAAATGTTGATTGGTTAAAAGATCTGCTCAGACTGATGAGGACTGTTTATAATCTATCCTCCTGTGTATGAACACAGCTAAACACTTTCTTTTTTTTTTTGTGCCGCTTTAACATTTGCAATGTTTCCATGTAATGACAACACAATTAAAACTAGTTCTGAAGACTGTTACTTTTAACTGTAATCAGCACACTAACGTGACATGGGGCAATTTGCTGTGGCTCTTTAAAGAATCTTTCTTTTTCTATTCTGTGAATACACTATCAGAGTCCTGCATGTGCTGATAGTTTTGAAAATCCATAAAACACACAGAAATCAGATTTTTACGGGGGCTCTGAATTTTTCACTAAACAGTCCTTCTGTAGAGTTTAACACTGATGCACACATGCACAGTATAGATGAATGTCTACGTTATATAGTCCGTGTTTTCGGGCATTTCATTATGGACAGGGATCTATTTGAAAACAATGAGAAAAGTTCAGTGTGGACAGAAGTAGTTTTTGTTTATAAACTCAAGTTTTTAAATCAAAATGCAGTAGTGTGGACATCCCCTTTGATGTATGTTACTGTAGACTCTGCAGTGGACAAACCGGCATTCCTTCCTTCTTCTTCTCTTCAATACGTTGTGGAGTTTGCAGGGGACAGATCATTTTGAAATATCAGAGAATTCAAAGGGAAACAGTAGGTTGTAGCAAAGTAGACAGGCACACACTTACGAGGTGCAAAAGGTGCAACACGTTTGTGTAATGAACCGGGTAAACTTGCAAGTGCATTTGTGGGTCGTGTTTATCAGTTATTTGCTTCTGTACCATTTTGGTACCGGTCCTTGGGTCCAAAAGCTGGTATTGAGGTCAAAATTTTAGTACCAATCCAAGAAGATACAAAATGGAAACAATTACAAAAAAAAAATCTGTACTTTTTACTCATTTGGACAAAATTTTCATTGCATACCTATTCTCAGCCTTTGCTTAAAACGTAAGAATTAATAATAAACAGTTCTGGGTTGCTATTTAACTGCTATTGAATTATATAAAGTGTCTTCAGTAAATGAAAGAATTTTAAAAAAATCTTCAGTATAATCAAAAAATATAATTAAAAAAAAAATCACATAAAACTATGTATGAGCAGCACATTATATCAGAATCAGAAATCACTTTATTGGCCAGGTATAGGAATTTGTCTTGGTAATATTTGTGCAACATACAAGAACAGCAAAGAATACAAAAGATAAATATAAAAGATAAAATATAAAATTATGATTCAGCATACAAGGGCAATATAAAAAAATAAAGAGTACAATTAGAATGATATGGACCACTAGGGGACACACCACCGCCTAAACCTGACACAGATAGGCGTAGGACACAAGTTCAAGGTATACAAGTTGTGTTTTTTTTTTCTCCTTGTGGGGAAACACCTTCCCCCATTTTCCACAGGTCTAGCACAGTCCCCAAGCACAGCACAACAAAATTCTTCACTCTCTCCTTCACTCCTCTAAGGCAAGCTTTGTCTTCTCCCACCCGACTCTGGCTCCCGAAGTAGTGTCTGCTGGCTTCTTTTATAAGGCACCCAGAAGTGCTCCATGTGCTCGCTGACGCATTTACGGCAGCACTTCCGGGTGTAGCGGAAGAGCTACACTCAAGAGCTCAGCAGCAACTGCAGCATCCCCTGGCGGCAACCAACAAAACCCAACAGGGCTGCTCCAAACTCCAGCTCCCATGGAGCCCTGTGGGAGTCCAAGGCACCGCTTCAACCCAGGGGGGCTGCTGTCTCGGCCGTCTGTCACATATCCTGGCAGTCTAATGTGCAGGTATGCACAGATACTGAGTAGAAGTTCAGACCTGATTAGTAAGAATAACTGCATGCGGTAAACAAAACTGTTTAGGTGACATTTCAGCTTTCACTGCACAAAGTCATCTGCCGAAGGCAAGTCTTTAAAACAGATGATGCCTTGTATGAGTCAGATCAGCAATAATTTTTGCAGCCCTCTTCCTTACCCTGGACTCATATAGGACTTCAATGTGTGGTAAGTTACAGCCTACGATCCTTTCACAGGCTCTGATGATGCGTTACAGATTGGCCTTAGCCTGAACAGCGGCAGTACCAAACCAGACAGTTACAGATGAAGTCAGAATGGACTTGATGATGGCTGTGTAGAATTGGACCAATATTGTTTGAGGGAGATTGAATTTCCTCTGCTGACAAAAAAAGAACATTCTATGATTAGCTTTCTTAATAATGCATGTGATATTATTGTCCCACTTAAGGTTTTGTGACTGTTTCCTGAAGTCTATGATCATCTCCTGAGTTTTTTTTAAAATGTTAAGGACCAAATTATTATGGCTACACCACAATGTCAAATTTGAATATGTAAACTCTGGGTCCACATTAAAAAGGTACTTGACCTTCAAAAACATATTTCAGATACAAATATAATTCTAGCAGTGCCCACTACAAAGAGTGAACTCATTTAATCAATTTTCATAATTAGTATTTTAATTTTAATAGCCTTTCCCTTGAATTAGAAAATAACAGCATTAGTCAGTTTTGGTAACCAGTGCTGTGGGGTTTGATTACTGGCTTCTCCGGCACTCTTCCACTTTCACTGAATTTCGATTAGTACACCTGCAGCAATAAAGTATGGAAGATTCCTGCAGAAAACAGGTGTCCCATCATGGGTTTCTGCCTGATGCTGCACATGCCTTCGCACCATGACAACAAACTGGATTGCACAGTGTCTAGAATGTGATCACAGAACAGAATACTTGGGTAATAATTTTAAGGGGATGATAGGAAAACATCTTAAAGACTCATTGTAGAAGAGGAACAGCAATAAGGCTCAACCTGAATTCAAAAATAAAAGGTAACCTGGAGTAGCCCAGCAGGGAATACTCTACTGAAGAGAGAGATCTGTTAAGACAATACCAAAGAAGGTGGAGCTCTAGCTGCTGTCAGTTTACTTCAGTGAAGTGTCATTAAATAAATGGGAAACCTAGTTGATGTCCAAAAGTTTGTAAGATGTGGCCTTGCAAGTGCACTGTACATTTTGAGTATAGTACCTTTTGATATGAAGCAATATATAATCCTAAAGTCTACATATCTTTAAATTTCTTCCATGGTCTGTGATTTTGTGGATGACAAGAACAAGTAAATTATCAACTTCATTTGTTACATGTACAATATGCATCTAATTCTTATTAGGCTCATGATCCTGCCTTCTTCATGGTATCAACAAATCCAGCTAATTAAGCACAATCAACAAATGTGACTCACTAAGCTCAACAACCAACATTGTAAACCACATTTTATCCTGTTCAGGTTTGTTGGGAGTCTGAGCATACACTGGCAGCAACTGGGACAAGTCATGAACCAAGTCTGGAAGGAAATCATTTAAATCAACTGAAAGAACAGTGGTCCCGGCACTTATTCCTCAGGGAGCCATCATTTAAAGTTTCCCAATCCATATTATTACCCCCTTTAGAAATAGTCTTGGGTCCCTGCACATGCTGAATTATACAATAGCTCCCTAACCTTCCCACATCACCCAAATGATTTAAAGTTAGGGTGACCTTATGCCTCTCTGTTTATTATACTTGCTAACACACTCCACCACCACCCTGCTCTATATAAAGACACACACATCTTAACCAACTCTAGTATTACACTGTCACATGATGGGAGATAGGAGTGCATAAAAACAATACATAATATAAAATCTCACAGCCTTTAAAATTATAAATACATAAATAAAAGATATTCCTGCAAAGCTGGACAAAGCAAGCTACTTTCTGCCATGGTCACTCAACAACAGAAAAACACCATGCAGTGATTCAGTAAATGATCACAGAAACCACCAACTTTTATTTATGGAAGGCAAGGCAATTAAAACAAAATGGTTCTGATCTTTAACAGCTTTGCAGAATTAAGATGTGGAAATTGGCATCTATAGTTACAGTGAAGCCTGGGAATTAGACCCACAAGACTCTGAGAAGTGGAGGGTCAAAATGCTTTCAATAACAAAGCACTAAGCCATCTTGCATTCTAGCAGAGAAGCACCTTTGTTTAACACAATCTTGAAGAGAAATTACAAAGGACATTCAAGCACAAGTCTCTTTCTGCCTCTAGCTGGCACCATCTGCTGGCAAGTACACTTGGGTCTCAAAATAAACAGAGTCTGATAAGGAACATTAACACAGCCTGCAGCTATTACATCAGCACAAGCCTTGCCTTTTAAATTTTTTTTGTGCTGTTCTCTATACTTCAAACTGGCTTTAACATTACAGTCACATTAATTCAGTTTAAATCTGGAAATTGAAGTAATGTGAAAAATATGCACAACCAGAAAAATCGGTATCATATTATACTGGCAATAAGGTAAAATGAATCCTGATGACTGGATGTATTCACAAAAAGACCAGACTTGGTATTAAAACGCAGTCTACAGGAGGGCAGGAAAGCTTATAGATGTCTGTCAGAGACTTCTGTTGCCACTGGTTAACATGTAGGCTTCTCCTGACTTAATCAACAAATTCATTTATTAAAGTGACCTGGTCACACACTTTTCTCAAAATGATCAAAATAAAAACAACATGTAAAGTCAGATTACATTCTAAACTAAAGATTATTAAATAAAAGTGTTTAACACCATGGGGGGGCATGCTGCCACAGTGGTTAGCGCTATCTCACAGCTGTAGAGTCCTGGTTCAATTACTGGCTCTGTTAATTGAATAAACTACCTCAGTAAATGTATTGATGGATAATTCATAATCCTTTGAGGCATGATGCCAAAGACAGTGATGTATCACAGAACTTAAAATCATTTTGGAATTCAAAGCAAATATTAGGTAAGCAGTACTCCAAACAATATGCATAATGTTGCTTTCCACCTAAATATGGATTAGTAGAATTCAATACTTTTATTGAAAGCCTGACAAACAAAAACAACAATGCAAACTGGAATCTTTCCATGATTTAATGGTGTAAAACTATCTAAGCTTCACAGGTGCAAAGAAGGACAAATACTGAAGTGTACCAGAGAAGGATGCAGAGCTGTTATACAGAAGTAACTGCAAATTAAAACAATGGTTCTTGGGCGGATTATACATTTGTAGTTATGTATTTATTTATTCTTGTTCTGGGTCTTTCTTTAAATGTGATATACTATATGCTATGCAAAATTATTTCCAATTCTTTCTTTCATTTTGTTGTAAATCACCTGCAAATGATAGGAAAACCTAGAGATAACGTTAGTAGAAAAATCAGAAATTAGTCAGAAAAAATCCAAGGAATATTGTACATTGCTATGGGCGTTAGTGCTGCTGCTTCACAGATCTTGCATCATCCTGTGTTTGAATCCTATCTCTTGACATTGTGTGAAGTTTGCATGTTTTCCTCATGTCTATGCAATTTTTCCTCCAGTTACTCCATGTTGCATGCACCCTGAGGCGCTTGTGCTAATCGCTGGAGATTTTAACCATGTGACGATGGACAAAACATTACCTGCCTTCTCCCAGTATGTGGATTGTAACACCCGGGGAAATAAGACTATTGACTTACTGTATGCAAATATTAAAGACGCATACAGCACCACCCCGCTGCCTGCGCTTGGCAAAGCAGATCATAACCTGGTTCTGCTTCAGCCTCACTACAAACCAAGAGTGAGGGAGCTACCTACAACCACACGCTCATTCAGGAAGTGGTCCCGTGAGGCAGAGCAGGCTCTGAGAGACTGCTTTGGAACTACAGACTGGGATATCCTGCAGGGATCACATAGTGAGAACATTGAAGAGGTTGTTGACTGCACTACTGACTACATCAACTTCTGTATGGACATTGTAGTTCCAGTAAGAACAGTACACTGCTATGCTAACAACAAATCCATGGATTACAAGTGACATCAAGGGCCTTTTGAACCAGAAGAAAAGGGCTTTTAAAGGCGGTGATCAGCATGAGCTCAAGCGCGTGCAGAAGGAACTCCGAGTCCAGCTCAGGGCAGCGAAGGAGCAGTTAAGGAGAAAGCTGGAGCAGAAGTTGTAGAATAACAGCATGAAGGAAGTGTGGGATGGGATGAAGATCATCACTGGCTGCAGCTCGAATAGGGGTGCCACCATTGAGACAGACGTGAAGGGAGCAAACCAAATGAACAACTTCTTTAACAGGTTTGACCACCCTAACCCATTCTCACTCTCACCTCAGAGTACTGCACCCTCCACCCATCCTTCTGCTGATACCAGCACAGGAGAGACATCCCCACTCACAATTACAGCAGCGCAAGTGAGCAGAGAGCTGAGGAAACTTTGTGCCAGCAAAGCAGCGGGTCCAGATGGAGTATCGCCATGACTGCTGAAGGTCTGTGCGCTGGAGCTGGGGAGCCATCATTAAGAAGAAGGACGCCTCACACCTGGACAAACTGGTGAGGAAGGCAGGCTCTATTGTAGGCATGGAGTTGGGCAGTTTGACATCCGTGGCAGAGTAACAGGCGCTCAGGAAGCTCCTATCAATTATGGAGAATCCACTGCATCCACTGAACAGTATCATCTCCAGACAGAGGAGCAGCTTCAGCAACAGACTGCTGTCACTGTCCTGCTCCACTGACAGACTGAGGAGATTGTTCCTCCCCCAAACTATTCGACTTTTCAATTCCACCCGGGGGGGATAAACGTTAACATTATTCAAAGTTATTGTCTGTTTTTACCTGCATTTTTATTACTCTTTAATTTAATATTGCTTTTGTATCAGTATGCTGCTGCTGGAGTATGTGAATTTCCCCTTGGTATTAAGTAAGTAAGTAAGTAAGTATCTATCTATCTATCTATCTATCTATCTATCTATCTATCTATCTATCTATCTATCTATCTATCTATCTATCCCCTCAAACATCACAATAAACGTGCATAGTTGCTGTAAGTGTGTGTACTCCAAGACGGACCAGTACCCTGTGAAAAGCTACAAAACATACTAGGCAATCAGCATAATCTCTTTCCTATGTCCAAACTATCAAGAAGAGTGAGTATGGAGATCATGATCCTTTCATGCCGAATGCCTGTTCCTGTCCCATTACTGAGTTGATACAGTTCAAAGGTTTCACACTCCCATAGTACCCATTCTGTTACAACCCTTACCTACTCAAAAGGAGGACAAAGTTAGGGACACACATCTAGAGGCCATTTCATATAAACAGCCTAACCCAGGTTCTAACTCTGCGCAGTGTGAAAGCAGAACTGGGTGCATTAATTTACAAACACTTAACACAGAAAGTCACACTGTGCAAGTGTTAAACTTCACAAACAGCCCAATGTTTGTTTACACCTTAGTGGGCGGCTTCTTTTCTAACAAGTTGAGCAGTAATTCCTGGCAGCAAAAGAGCTGGGAAGAGACGTTCAAAAAGCACTGACAATAATCAGCGAGTGTTCATTTTAAAATCTGCTGTCTGTTCATGTATAAAGTCTGTCATTAATGCATTTTACCAGCTGTGCATATTCAGGGTGAGCAGGGTGGCATCAGCTGTGTGGTACTTGAGTGAGTTTGACTTTGTAAAGAGAGTTGAGCTTCTTTATAGCAATCAAAGGCAGCTAGAAAATTTAACACTATATATTATACATAAAAACAAATAACCAATGATCATAGCCTAGCAAAGATACAAGTCTCATATACTGTAGGTCTGCATTTAATGATCAAGAAACCATTCTTCACAAAGTCATAGCTTAAAGAAAGTAGTTAGGGAACTATTCAGCCATCTTTACAATAATCAATTCATGTGTCCTTTTCAAACTAATCTGGTCTAGTCAGGGTTGCAGGGGAATGGAGCAGTTTATTGCTGCCGTTTTGCTAGGCAGGGAGCAAACTGTTATGGTTTGTGAGTCCACCTCAGGTCACACACACAATTACCTTACATTTTCCAGTTAACCTAAAATTAATTTGTTTAACATGTGGAGGAAACCATAAAAGACTCAGGAAGAATAAACCAATTCTATACAAAAGCCAGAACTCTGGAGCTAAGAGACAACAGGTCTAAATATCTAGCCAAAATACCACCCTACTGTTAAATTATGACATAACATTTGTAATGAGAAGTCAAACAAAATGACACCTTTTATTGGCTAACTAAAAAGATTACACTATGCAGGTTTTCATAATGGCTAACAGGGTACAACACCCTAGTACTACAAACATAAAATTTGCAAACCTGCTTGAACTTCTTAAGGGTCACTTGAGAGGAGTCATAGCCTATTCTTGCAACACTGGGAATATGACAGAAAGAGTACTTGGTATGGCAGCTGTTCATCACAGGTCAAACTCACACACACTGCCACACTCTCACAAAGTTTAGAGCCATCAGTTTACCTTTCCTGCCAAACTTTGGCAATGAGAGAGGAACACCAGTGTACACAGAGGAAAACCCACACAGATTTGGAACAAACATGCAAATTCCAGAAAACAAAAAACAGGTGAAGAATTTGAGTTAGAGCAACAGATCTGTGAGGCAGCAGTGCTAATCACTGTGCCATGAACTTGAATTGTATTTAAAAAAATTAAATAAATAATTTTTTTAAAAAAAGGATTTACACTCCTGAAATTTTGAAACTTTTATGCATGCTTGCAACTTAAACCTTTTTCAGCCAAAAATCATGGGTAAATATTAAAGACCAAAAAGGCACAAGTAAATTATAGTCAGGTAAGGTGAACTTTTAGTGCATCTAACAATGTGTTTTTATGGTTTCTTGTAATCATTTTAATAAAGATCATGTTTGAATCTTATGAATTCCCCTGGGCATAAATAATAATTTCTGCCCACCTTACCATCTATCCTTTTCCAATGTTTTTTAACACTGTTCTGGGTGAAGGGGGCTAAAACATATCCCGCAGAATTAGGCACAAGGCAGGAATAAAACCTGGAAAGGGAGTGCTCGCTCACACCATTGTGCCACTTGATGCCCAAGGCTAACTTCTGCCCTAATAAAAAGACCGTATTCTCAAGGAAGTATTGTTTTCTTTTAAAACACATTCATATTTTACCTCAAAAAGAAATCAAATAATCAGTAAATGAAGTCCCCAGCACCCAGCTGTGCATTATCAAAAGAGAAGATACACATATGTAAGACAAATTACCCCTAACAAGACACTGGAACATTGATCAGTCACGGAATGGGCTAGAATAGGAACAGGTGTGCAGTGAAAAAGAGTTCCCACTAAAGCTACTTGATGTTGAAGCCTAAAGTGTATACTTCAAGCTCCTGTTGTTGCCAAGCAAGCTCTACTGTTCCATGTTAAGAAAGTTTACTCAGGCGACTGAAAAAAAATCATCAATTTGTGTCACTATCAAATTGGAGACCAGAAGCTGGGTCTGGGAAAAGAAAAAACGTTTGCTGGAAAGCTTTAATGTAGGAATCGGCAGAGTCTCACAGTCACAACACACAAATATCTAAAACTGGTTACAATAAAAAAGTCCAAATAACTGCAGTACAACCTGCTCCACTCAGAAAGGTGGCAAAACCAGTCCATCTTCACAGCATTAAAATTATCTATGATAAATTTATATGTTTCTGACAGGAAAGTGACACCATGTAAAATATGAGCTTGCTTGTTCATTGATAGTTGAGATAGTTGGTTTGAGAACAAAGGAGTTAGTTGATATCACAAAGCGAACAGAAGAAAGTATATTGAAGGCATCTGAAGTGTAAGCAGGACTTAAAAAGAAAGTGAGAATGCATTAAACATACGTGCATATGTGCCAGTTGCTGAAACTACACATAGCTGCACATATCTTAGTCTGAAATGAGTCAGACAGGAAGCAACATGCTGTAGAAACTTGGAGCGTCTGGTTAATCTCTATGCAAGTCACAAATGTGAGAGTGCATACTACAACAAACTATCCAATCTGTATGAATAGGCAGCCACCATTTGGGGGGGCAGGGGGAGCTCAGAAAAGGAAAAAAAAATATACACATACTAATTGAGCTGAGTTCCCAGATTACTTTTCAACAGGATTCAAAGCCTTAAGATCATAAGGGCATTTGGCCCATCAGCACTAATCAGTTTCCTATTCACTGAAATGATAGCAGCCAGCCAAGATGATTAAAACGGACCAAAGTAGCTCAAACTTCACTAAGCAGACGGGTTTGCAAAGTGTTTTCTAGCTTAAAAAAAAAACCTTCAATTCATTCCCCATTGATTGAGCTGAATGCCACACAGCATGAAATGTCACTATTTGTTCATTTTTCCAAATCCTACAAAATCCTTGCGGGGTTCTCTTTATTTTCCAAATATTACACTTGGAAAGATGAAAGATAACTGACTTTAGTCCTAGATTAACTTGCTATTTTTTTAATGTAATTTTTTAATCCCTCCATACAACATTATTGATGTCATAAAAAGATCAGTACTTGCATATATCACAATGCCCATTCTTAAAGCACTAAACTCCAAGATGATGCAACAAAGTTTAGATTAGACTACATTATTATCAACACTTGCTTTATACCTTTCAACTTTTTATCCTATTCACAGTACAATTTAATAGCTCTGACATAAAGACAGTTATTTTAATTTCTGCTTCTCCACTTAAAGGGCTTAATTTGGCCACCAGCAGATAAATTCATGTTTGAGACAAAACCTGAGTTTGCACATGGAGGCTCAATACCTATCAAAGGAGAGGGTGTCCTTCAGTGAACAATATAATTATCTACTCTGTCTGTAAAAACGACATTTATATGCCAGCCCATTACACCTTCTTTACTTCATAATGATAGTGACTCACTTCTTTTCTTGTCAAATGGGTAGGATTTCCCACCCACACACTTCATTGCTTCTGCAAACTAAAAGCCTTGTTCACTTTCCTCCATTTGGACTTCAAGCTGCGCATTTGAAACGATGTTCTGGCCAAGTGGAGCTCATTCAAAGACAAGAGCTGGCATTCTAAACATCCTTCTTTACACAGGAAACTGTGCCACACAAGCAAGTCAGAAAAGTACACTGCAGTGTGACGGCCTGCTTCTATTGCTCTACCATGGAGAGAAGTGTGTGAGGGTGCTTTAGGCCAGATGGAAAAATATCTATGGCGAATGCTTTAAAAACACTAGTGGGTTGAGAAAAAACACACACAAATAACCTGTTGTATGTGTTAGTCAATTGCTGCTAAAGGGGAAAAAAATGTCATTTTTGTCCACATTTAAAATCTACAAGCTGACACAGGCCAAGGGAGTGGGCTGCAGTGGTTGGGCAAGTAGGGGGTTTACACCACTAGTGCTCAAAACAAGCTACTAGTAAACATGGAAAATTAGAAACGCAGCTAACTTCTTCAAAATTCTTTTCAACATTAACAAATGATCATAAAATCTTGGGAGCAACAGATGGCTTTTTAAAATAAGCTACCTATATAATGCTATTCACCGAGGACATCACCTAAGGTGCTTCAGAGAGCAAACAAGATCACACTTCATAGCAAATAGTAAATACAAAAGCTTTCAAATACATGTTCAATTCTAGTAATAAATAAAGAACCACATGGAATAGATAGGCAGTCTTAAGGACAGTATGATAACACTGGGTTTAGCACAGCTGTTACAGAAGAAGGGAGAAAGCATACATTTCCATTCAAGCATATTTAAACAGAGAAGATGGAAGCCTGTAAGTGAGATTTAAACAAGTACACTAGCAGAGATTCATGAATAAACCAAGGATGAGTTGCAAGTCAAAACCCCTCACCAAAAGGAGATACATTCTTTATTGCATGATTTTGCTTGCTATGTGCTGGGTGTAGTTCATAAAAGGAACACACTTATTATCAGTCCATCAACTTTTGGACCTTCTCTTTTAAATTTAAGATTATATGGAAGCTGAACACTAATTCTAACTGATATACACCTGCAACTGAGAGGGAGTATTCAACCAAACCTATATTTCTTTGCGAATTGAGAAATAAACTGGAAAACTCAAAGGAAAACCTATACAGGCATATGGAGAACAAAAAAGCTCTATATAGGTTATCAGGTAGCTATGAAAGCCTTTTTGTTGTTGTTGCCCAAGACCACCACCTTAAAATAGTGTATAACAAATTTAGTGTCAGATTATTCACAGACAAAGCCATCAACAAAAAATATTATATAAACTGATCAATCCTTTTTCTGAACTGGCATTATTTAGTACACGTTTGAGGCAGGTCAGTTCCTATACCAGCAGAAGGCAGCGTGCAATCCTGAATAGGACATCAGTCAGATATCTATACAACTCAGATGCTAATTAAAACAGTACTAAGAATTAGATTCTTCACGCAAGGTTATCAGTTTTGATCCTGAAGAGCCACAGTTAGTGCAGACTTTCAGTCTAACCAATTTCTTATAACCAGTCCTGGCTTATTAACTCTCTCAATTCTTTCTAAGCATTTAATTAAAACAAATACTTTGTGATGGCACAGTTAGTTCCTGTTTTATTCACAGCTCACTGATACACTGGCAACTCATAAAAACAAAGAGTTAAAGAAGTAACTAAGGGTTCTGAATTATAAGAGTTATTTAAACTAAAAGTAATTCACTAAAAGTATTTTCATTAGCTGTAATAATCAGCATTTAATTAAGAAACTGGTCCTACTGAAAACTTGTAGTCATTAGGATGATCAGTGATTGAGCTTGGAAATCCCTGCTTTATAGTGCAGTATGCTTAGTCCCAGAACCCATGTCCCAGTCCCTCAAAAAATAAGTGGGAAGTACAAACTGCACCTACCTGAAAGTCACCACTCCAGCAGAAATAGCAGATATCCCAACATTTTGTTATTGATACATTGTGATGGCCAACTGCACACAATTATCACAAAGAATGGGCCCCTGAGTCTGTCATTTATGATTAACTGAGATGTCCTTTACCTTTGAATTAAAAATATGCTGATTTTTTTTTTCTTTTCTAAAATGGGAAAGAAAACATAATTTCCAAAGAACTTGATTGATGAAAGGTGGCACGGTGGAGCAGTGGTTAGTACCGCAGCTTCACACACTCACCATCCTGGGATAAATTTGACCACCAAGATATTGTTTGTGTTAAGTCTGCATGATCTCCAGTTGTTTGCATGGGTCTTCCTCTTGGTACCTCAATTTGTCTATTAAATGACACATTTTTAATATTTAATATGGATTTAACAACCAGTTTGCAAGGCAGTAAAAGATGAGGATGAACTGAGAAATTGTGTTGTTCTACCTAAAAAAATACAATAACAGGAAAAAGCAAATGGGAAAAAAAAACACAGATGTATAGTATAAATACAGATTTCTCATTAAATATGAGCAGTTTTTAAATATTAAGTTTAGCATATTTAAATATCATGGTGCTTTTCTTCAACAAAAAAGATTAACCCGGTGGGATATTCATTTTGGATAGTCTCATCTAATTTATGAAGTTTATGCTACATATGCCATTTTCTTTGGCTCACTGAGCCAAATCAAACTCAGCTATCACTCTGTTTCAAAACTGCTAATCAAGTGCCATTTGCCACTGTCACCAACTTTTGTGAACATGAAATGAAAATTGGCAGCTTTGGACACTGTGACAGTCACAACTTAATCAATCCTCATCTGACACAAATCCTATTTTGTGACGCTTTCTAAAAGTAATAAAGACTGCATTATATGACAAAACGCATTGTTTGTACATCACAAAAGGTAATAACAGAAGAGCAATCATTCAGCCAGATAATACACCAAAAGGGCAAGCAGGTCAAAATTAAGTGTCACAGATTAAAAGCAGAAAAAGCAGCACCCAGCCTACTCATTATTTCAGGTCATTTGAGAATCCACGGCTATTGAATCCCAGAAATGGCTTTGTTCTCTTTTAAAACATGGTCATTTCCCCCGGTGTTTGTCCTCATCTCCTTCATGGAAGGCATGTCTTCAAGGGAGACTCATCATCTCTTTTAAGGGCACCTTCTGCCTCATGCTTGTATTTCCCTCTGATCTCTTCTGTATGGATCAGCATATCATAATCCAGAGCAAAAACCTGAACATTATGCCTCTTAAGTATTTAGTATAGAGAAGAGAGACAGAGATTCTAGCAGGAATATGGCCAGGCATACTAAAGTACTCTACAATTTATATTACAGTAAGTGCAACACAGCGTTTTATTTATAAGGTCTGCAGCCAATCACCATGACAATGAAGTTAAGCAGACTCTTGTAAAGGATTTTTCTCTGAACATCATCCGCTACTCCAGTACTCAATGAAAAAAAAAAAACAAAGTCAGAAGGTTTATTTAAAAAAATAATATACTATTGGAGTACAAAGTTAAACCCCACAAGTGATATAAAAGTTTATGGAGTGGTGCTGCACAGTTTAGGCTGTTCTAGTATCTGTTATTTCTTCTATTAGATACCTGCATACATGCATGTTTATATCTGACATTTACACATTTCTGTTTCAATACAGATGCATATTTAATGCTTTGCATATTTCTGTACCAGTGGGACTGGTAACAAATTATTTTCATTGTAGTAGAAGTTATAAAGACTATACATAGAATTGTTACTTTACCAAATTTCAATTTAGATCAGTTAATATTTACTGTATGATGACAACAGAAATATACCTAAACTTAAATGTAAATTGATATCAGAATTGGTGTGTACTATAGAATACAACTGGTATAATATACAGACAACAGAACTATACAGAATAAAGGCTGAAACAGAGATGACTTTTAAAACAGCATTGCACTCATCAAAAAGTAAGTAACTGCTGCCACCTGCAGGCTGCTGAACGCCATTTCAGTCTTCCACAAAACAAAGGCAATAATATTGCTGCAGCAATTTTCACATTTTAACCACAAATTGACACTGTTCTAAGTTTCAACAGAAGATATGGTTGCAAATGACACATAATAGCAACAGTTTGAATTTTACAATAAAAAAAGATCAGCTTTAATCTGTCCCGTGTTCTACTGCATTTACACCAGCTACTAGTTCACAACTACCGGGTCAAATCCCAGTATTAGCTTAAAAGAAGAAATTGGTTAATAAGTCATCTATGCATTTCAGAAGCATCTTTTTCATTACAAGATTGTGTGGAGTTACAGTCTATAAGACAGCAGCAGACACAAAGCAGGGATGAGCCGTCTACTGTAGGACACTCTTACTGTATATACGAACCCACAATCACTCACACCAGCTCAGTTTACATTTGGCAAGTAACCAAACATGTATGTTTTTGAGATCTGGGAAGAAACTAGATTACCTAGAGATAGCCCATGAGTTTGGGGAGAATGAGTTTCAATTCAGGGCTATGTGTGACCACACAATTCACAAGATAACCAGCCAGTTATTGTTGCCGAAAAAAATTTTGTTCAAGCACATTTTGTGCATAATTTTTGCTATTGTTTAGTAATTCAAAACTTTTAATATCTTTTTTTAATCTTAAACAGCCACATTTCAGTGTTTATAATGGATTCTAGTTTTCTTAACAGGCAGTCAATTGACAATGCAATGCATATGACATCAGAACCAGCAGCTAATCATCAAACTCAGTAGTTCCTAAATTCAGTCCCATGTGGCCATCTGTGACAGTAGATTTTCATACCAGCCAACTTTTGCTTTTAACTGGACTCCTACCAATAGAGCTGTTTTGATAAGTTAATGTGTTTTGTATTCAATTCATTAATTACAAAAGTGGGTTTGTTATTTTTTTATTATAAGGTACATTAGCAAACTTTTATACATATCACTGGGATAATACATGGGATAATTTAATGTTTTTCATGTATTTGCACATACAGTTAGGTCCATAAATATTTGGACAGAGACATCTTTTTTCTAATTTTGGTTCTGTACATTACCACAATGAATTTTAAAAGAAACAACTCAGATGCAGTTGAAGTGTAGACTTTCAGCTTTAATTCAGTGGGGAGAACAAAACGATTGCGTAAAAATGTGAGACAACTAAAGCATTTTTTTTAACACAATCCCTTCATTTCAGGGGCTCAAAAGTAATTGGACAAATTAAATAACTGAAAATAAAATGTTCATTTCTAATACTTGGTTGAAAACCCTTTGCAGGCAATGACAGCCTGAAGTCTTGAACTCATGGACATCACCAGATGCTGGGTTTCCTCCTTTTTATGCTCTGCCAGGCCTTTACTGCAGCGGCTTTCAGTTCCTGTTTGTTTGTGGGCCTTTCTGTCCAAAGTTTAATCTTCAACAAGTGAAATGCATGCTCAATTGGGTTAAGATCAGGTGACTGACTTGGCCATTCAAGAATTTTCCACTTCTTTGCTTTAATAAACTCCTGGGTTGCTTTGGCTGTATGTTTTGGGTCATTGTCCATCTGTATCATGAAACGCCGCCCAATCAATTTGACTGCATTTAGCTGGATTTGAGCAGACAGTATGTCTCTGAACACCTCAGAATTCATTCGGCTGCTTCTGTCCTGTGTCACATCATCAATAAACACTAGTGTCCCAGTGCCACTGGCAGCCATGCACGCCCAAGCCATCACACTGCCTCCACCGTGTTTTACAGATGATGTGGTATGCTTTGGATAATGAGCTGTTCCACGCCTTCTCCATACTTTTTTCTTGCCATCATTCTGGTAGAGGTTGATCTTGGTTTCATCTGTCCAAAGAATGTTTTTCCAGAACTGTGCTGGCTTTTTTAGATGTTCTTTAGCAAAGTCCAATCTAGCCTTTCTATTCTTGAGGCTTATGAGTGGCTTGCACCTTGCAGTGCACCCTCTGTATTTATTTTCATGCAGTCTTCTCTGTATGGTAGACTTGCATATCGATACGTCTACCCCCTGGAGAGTGTTGTTCACTTGGTTGGCTGTTGTGAAGGGGTTTCTCTTCACCATGGAAATGATTCTGCGATCATCCACCACTGTTGTCTTCCATGGACGTCCAGGTCTTTTTGCGTTGCTGAGTTCACCAGTGCTTGCTTTCTTTCTCAGGATGTACCAAACTGTAGATTTTGCCACTCGTAATATTGTAACAATTTCTCAGATGAGTTTTTTCTGATTTTGCAGCTTAAGGATGGCTTCTGTCACCTGCATGGAGAGCTCCTTTGACCGCATGTTGTCTATTCACAGAAAAATCTTCCACATGCAAGCACCACACCTCAAATCCACTCCAGGCCTTTTATCTGCTTAATTGATAATGACATAACGACGGACTTGCCCACACCTGCCCATGAAATAGCCTTTGAGTCAATTGTCCAATTACTTTTGAGCCCCTGAAATGAAGGGATTGTGTTAAAAAAATGCTTTAGTTGCCTCACATTTTTATGCAATCGTCTTGTTCACCCCACTGAATTAAAGCTGAAAGTCTGCACTTCAACTGCATCAGAGTTGTTTCATTTAAAATTCATTGTGGTAATGTACAGAACCAAAATTAGAAAAAAGTTGTCTCTGTCCAAATATTTATGGACCTAACTGTATATGTCTGGCTACCACTCCCACATGAAACAACTCCAGACCCCTGTGGACCAATTTTGTCAAGATTTGGCACAATTATTTTTCAAAGAAATTTATTAAGACAGTTCAATTTTTGCTGAGATGCCTTCAACAAATTGTGCTGTACCAAATTTTAAATTTTCATAATCTCCCATTCAAAAGCATCTGCAAACTCGGTTTTAAAACTGGGAAACATTCTGGGCAACTTCAATTATGAGTTAGTTTACAGTTTCAAATTTACTTTGACAGTAGTTACATCAACTTGTGTATTTTGTATATTTTTTCTCTTATTCATGAAGTGAAGAGGGAAGCAATTATGTAATCATATACAAGACTGAATTGACTGAACTAATATTATCAGTTGATTATTATTGTAAAGAATTGACAATTAAATTGTGTTTGAACTAATTACATGGGAAAGGTGCAGCTCCCCTGAGTGATATAAACATAGAATTAATTTTAACAGAGAATTGCAGTTTATATGCAGGCAGAAGATCTGAGCCACTGGGGCCACAACTACAAAGTTTCAGTGGTGCCTGAAGAGCTGCAAAATAGTAAGGTCAGGGCAGGATCACAATTTGCACCATGCTAAAAGAGTTACTTAAGAGAAATAACATACAACTGACTGAGGGTATGTTACAGCTTATCCGGACCCCAAGAGCAATTTTGCTTCCATTTATCTTCAGGCTGGAATTAAAATCTTTAAGGTCATTTTCACTTTTGGTATTCACATTATACAATAAATTATTTCCTTTCCAAGTTCTTAGTGATTCATATAATTATAAAGAATTGCTGTGTTTTAACTAATAGCTGCATGGGGAACTTATTTCAGTCATTTTTCTCTATTCATAAGGTAACATTGATAGTGACTTTATGCTAGTACTGCTCATTTTGTATTAAAGGTTACTTTTCTTTTGATAATTATTGGGTACTACTTTAATGGGTATATTTTCAAAAATGTTATGTATAATAAAATTAATTAACAGTTAGTGACATAACTTCCAAAACTAACAACAGCACATCAAACAACACCATGTTTACTTGAATTGTATGAAAGCTATTGAGACGCCACAAACCTACTTAAGCTATATTTTTAAGCCATGATATTGTAAAGAACTGTTAAAAAGTATTAAATGTAGCCAAGTAACACATGTTACTACATTCTATTATTTCTGTTATTTTTAATATAACTCACCATTACTGTTGAGTTGGTACAGAATTGGTACTAATTTCAATACCAATGCCAGCTTTCGGACCTCAGTACTGGTACCAAAGCAGTTTCAAAGCAAATAATGAATAACTACAACCCCACCCCATTTTAATCCAGGCCCCATGGTGTGTTGCACCTTTGTATCGTACAAGGCACCACTTCCCTTTTGATAGCATAAAGAGTGCAGTGAAGCGGGGGTTCCCCTGTGAAGTTTGCATTGCTTTGAAGCAATGGCATGGAGGCGTCCTATGATGTCTGGATTGTGTTGAATCATGTGCTTTTGTAAAGTCTAAAGTAGTTCTAAGCACTTTTACTTTGTTGGGGGGATAGGGTTTGACCAGAAAGCTGACATTTACTTCCGGTACTGGAAAATCATAAAATGCTGGTATCGTACCGTTTTAAATTTGGAGTTTATAGTACTTTTCCAGTACCACTATCTGGCATGAAATACTTACTGAGGCAATAACGGACTACTGAATGAAGAAACTTAAAAATAAGAAATGCTCTAATTTTCATAATAATTAACTGAATACATCTGCATATTATGCCATGTATATATTTTCTAACTTGTCTGATGTTGTTTTTAAGATTTTTATCATCATTACTATAACGATTTTCACTCCATTATTTAGCTAAAAGTAGCTGTAGCATTTCAGTGTTATTCACCCAGTTTCTGTTCTTTTCATTGTTAAACTGTTAGATGAGGTAAGTAAGAATGCAAAGTCCAAAGGAAAAAAGGTGAATTATTGGGAAAAATGAAAGAAAATAGCTTTTAAAACTATGGCAAAGTGTCCTGTAAATGTAAATCTCACAGTACTGAACTATTCTGAATGAAGAACAAATAAAGGAAAAAATACCTGCTAATTAAAGAAGGACATCAATTAGTGGTGAAATTAGTCACTGATTATGAAACTATTATTAAACTACAGGAAAAAAAACAAACAGTCTAACTGGTCCCATTTGGAACTGTGTGTGTGTTCATCATTGCATATCTGATTTTATAAAATATTTGGAAAGAATTGGAAGGATTGACAACTAATAATCTGCTGCAGTTCAAAAATAATTTGGATGAAAGCACAAGTTTAATTATTGCTTCTAATTAATCAGCTTGGTTGTAACAAAAATCTGCAGCCTTCCATTGCCTAAACCAGTGTTAATTTTGTTGATAAAAACTAAGACAAAAATACTCATCAACATTTTTTTCTGTGATGAAAATGGAACAAAAACTAAATAAAAATGTGCCTTTAATGAGGAAAACTAAGATGAATACTTTTAAAACCACTGTTGATGAAAACTAAACAAAACAAAAATATTACATACAACTGGACAATGAGCAATGTTAAGCTCTTTTCACATCTCTATTGCACATGACACGGTCTGCCAACAAATAACAAGCATGAATACAGTGGTACAATTTTTAAAAAAATTTTGCACACTTGTAATTGGATAACACTAGTTTGGGCACCATCAGGAAACTATTATGTCAGCCAGAATCCTGCTCTACTATGTTGGCCAACGTGATTCTCAGGTGAAAAAAGAAATCAAACATATGTAACAACTTTAATTACAACACTGACTAAAATAAAACCCAGTGTAAGCCATGTGGAATGAAACTCACAGGAAAGAACACCACAAACCTGAAGAAGGGTTTAGAGGTACGCCAACCTGTGAGGTTTAATGTGCAGAGACGGACCTATTTCTATTTTTCTTTCCACTTAAATGCATCTTTATAAATATTGTATCTCAGGTGTAGAATGTGATGCCTATGACAAGGAAGTAAAGGACATCAATTGAGGAAAAGCACAACAAGACTCCCAGAATCAAAGGACCTTACTGGGCAAACAGGAGCATAGCGATGGAGAAGGCCAATGAGGTAGTCTGATGCAATGTCATTTAAGCTTTACAGGTTATTAATAGAATTTTGTACTCAATCATGTAATACACGGGGAGCCAGTGGAGGAGAAGCATGATGGGTGTGATGTGCTCGCTGTTGCTGGCTCATGTTAGGGACTCTTCCAGCAGAGATTTGAAATCAACTGGAGCTGTGATACAAGATTAGAAGGGGAGTTACAATATTTGATGCAGGATGTGATAAAAGCATGGACAACTTTCTCAGCATTAGAAAAGGAGAGGAATGAGCAAATATAGGATATGCGACGAAGTGAAAGTAAGAAAGAAACTATCCTGCACAGTCTTTCCATTGGCTACCTAGAGATGATAATTGTTGGGTGCCATTACAATGTGTCTTTGCACTGCTTAGTACAACTACAACAGTTAGTGGAAGGAAGTACCATCTAAGATGCCCTACGCTCTACACTTTGACTGAGACAAAAATGAAACAGGTCACATTCCTGCTGCTGTAATACCAAGATGTTAACATTTCAATATAACTAGTGTTGTATTTAGTGATAAATCAAACAGCTGTTGTTCATGTGCTGTACTTTATGTACTTCTGGTGATTTCTTTTTTTTTACATTATTCCTATACCCAAGTTAGAAATGAAGAACTTGATGATTATCATTACTGACATATGATGAATTTAACCGATGTTTCGAATGGAAAATAAAAATGAAAGATTTGCATAAGAAAAGTAAGAGTTGTTTTTTGAGAAAGAAGGGACCATGTAGGATACACAATTTTTTTTTTTTTTTTAAATGTCTGGACATTCCCACAGGGCATTAAGCTGGTCTGAAAATTGAACCCAAAATGATTTTTTTCACAAGAGGTCTGTTCGTCAAACCCTAATGCAGTTTCTTGTTTATTTATAACCTTTTGAAAAGCCCCATGTAGATATCTAAACATGGAAAAAAAATTCAGCAGGCTATATGTTAGAAGTGTGCTTTCTGAAAGCCTAGCAAAGCCAAAGATGCAAAATATATTTTTTCCATTTTTGAAGGTCTGCTCTTACCAAGTGGTTTCATTTGGACCAAACATTTTGATTTCATTACATACTGTGCCTACAAATGTGCCATTATGCAAAATTTGAGCTTTCTAGGTGGTTTAGTTGAGTTACTTGAGATATTGTGAAAATAACAAAAAATAAAGCTGTGTCAAATTTGATACCACTATCCCCTCACAAAACTAGCTGCATCTTGGAAAGTATTGATCTTACATCAAAATAACTTTACAGGGTGTCTCCTGGATAACATGGGTACAACTGGTATTTTTTGCTTCAGAATTTTTTGAGACAGAAGTACATGGGATTTCTGGAAAATTGTTTGAACTGACATAGAATGACCCTCTTGCATTCTGCAATTATAACAAACAGCAACTACAGCTGCATTGCCAGAACATTGCCCTGCATACATTTTTTATGAATCTAGATGTTAGATTTTTGGCAGTAATGAACCTCCATCTAGATAGATACCAGGAATTAACTGTAACAATTCTTTGAGAGTAGAGTCTGCTTTAACGCAACTCAAGACAATAGATATTTGTCTTCTGAGCGGATTTGATTCCAAATCATAATGGCATTAACATCAAAATGTTCAATTTGAACATCATGGTTCAAGACATGAAATTTTTGGGGCCATCAGATATTTTTCTTACAATAGCCCTAACAAATTTCCCTCTTATCAGGTCTAAAAAAATCCCACAGTTTATTGCTTATTTCTCTCATTCATAAATTGTGGATGTGTCTTTGTTCATAGAGGAAGCAGGATGTTTATAAATAACATAATTCTCTCCATGTTAGTAGCAGTAGTGTTGTTGTCTCTTCCAAATTTTGAAAAATGTCAGTGAATGGAGATGGATCTAATTACCACTTCATATAAGACATAATACATAAAGTTAAAACCAAGTTGGAATATATCAGTAAGCAAAACAAATTTTGCCTCAAAATGTGTGAAACACATGTATGTTTAACAGTGCTGGTGGGTAGCCTGATAATAATGATAATGATAATAATAATATTGGCAGTGGCTTTTTCTTTTTGGAGATGATGGCTATGTTGTGTCTTTGGTATTTCTGAGGACATACACAAATTTAAATAATCTAAAATTTCTCTAAAAGAAAGAGAGCAAAAAAGCCTTATTACAAAAGGTATAACAGCATCTTGGTGAAGATACACAAAACCACCAGAGGGCAGCATTTCCTTGGCCAAAAGTTTGGTGCTGATCTAGGATATTAATCTATGATCTACATTTATTTTCCCCATATGTTTAAATGATGAACTGTATAATGAAATTTACAAAAAAACATTTATTCAAAAATTCAGAGGAACTTTAATTCCATTTACCCACAATTATGGGTTTACTGTATACAGTAGATTTATATGGTCATTACTGTTACATGTACAGAATAAGGTGAAATTCTTATTTGCATGTATGGCTATGAAATCACATTATTATTAAAATGAGATTTTTTAGTACATACTCTGATATCTGTAAATGCATAATGTGACAGAGTGGCATGGCCAAATTTTAGCTCACTTATTGCACAATACAATACAGAAATGGTTATAATTTGGTTGAAGAATGAGTGACATGATTTTTAGATGTATTACTATCATTGTTCTCTGCAGTGGTTTTTGGCATGCATCCTCTAGCAGGATCACGCAAACCTGGGAGGGAGACGCTGTCAGAAGGGACACAGACATTCTGAGAAATCACACAGAGGGTGTGTGAGTGACTGAGAGGCAAAGAAAGAGGGATGATTAAAGACTTTAACTTTGGAATCCCTTGGCTGGGGTATGTGGCCACCAGTGGTCTTTGGAAGGATCTTGGCTTGAATCAACTTATAGAGTTGAGGACAGTGAGTATTGATGGTGTTACTTTCAACCACAAGTGAACAGTGTGAGGCAGAGTCAGTGGCATGAATGTGCATCCAGGGACAAGACAGAAAAAGCATTATTAGAGCCACATGGAAGGAGATGTGGGAGATTGGGGCTGTACTGGAGGGTGGCCCAATAAACCTCCTGTGAGGGAAGAATGAGAAAGATAACTACATTTCACAATGAATTTGGCCATTAGTAACAGAGGTGACGTCAAATGAATAATGCTGTTGAAAAAAAGAAAAAAAAGAATACAAAATGGAGATCTGGAGATCTTAAAATCAAATACTCAACACCAAAAGCAGAAGCACAAATTAATATTAATAAATTTCCAATGTTTGTTCAATGGGTACAATACATATTAATGTATTAAGATTTACTTTTTAAGAATTCTTTTTATAAATAAAAGGGCTTAGCATGATGGGTGAAACTGTATATTTGAAATGCCACAGTACTAATGCAAGTCATGTAAGTTTACTTGTTTATCTGCTGAATTCACATTCAATGTTTTTAACATTTGGGTGTTATCCTCAATACACTAACCTGTAGGCTGACTGTGTTAAGATTCCATGTGGAGGAAAAGATGCTACTAATCCTCACATGCTGGGGTCATCCAGTTAGGAAATCCAGAATCCATTTACAGAGGACAGGACTAGTGTGGTGATCAGGAATGATGTTCCAACACTATTAAAAGCTGAGTTGAAATCTATAAAGAGTACTTTAGCACAGCAGTGTTTATTAACCTGGTGTACCTGGGGGACTACCTGGATTGGGGATTCTTCTGGGCTGCCAAGTGAAGGTCCTGGCCTTCTTTCTGGCTATTTTGGGGGCCTCAAATCCTTTCACATGTCTGTGACCCCCCAATCACAAGAGAATGATGCTCCTGTGATTACTCTAGCGTGGCAAACAAAATGATTGCCTTTTGAGTTTTGTTGTAGGCAAGAGTGTCCAGTAAAATCATCATCATCATGTTTAGAGGCTATTCCAGTCAAACATGTTGAGCCCTTACCATTAATCCATCTTCTCCAGTCATTTCTAGCATATACATCACTACTCTCTTTCATGCCTTTTAATTTTAAGTCGTCATTTACTACCTCCTTCCAGGTTTTCTCAGGCCTGCCATTGGGCTAGCTTCTAATAACTTGCAAGGATTGACTTTCCTGCTCCACGCGTCTTTATCTTTCCTTTGTATTTGCCAGATGAATTTTCCTCTTTTCTTCTTCTACATCTTTCACAATAAACAGACGGATTGTTGCAGATTATTAAGCCTCCATACAGAAAAAAACTCCTATTAATATTAGGGATGAATTCAAAATGATTCAATTATGTTAAGCACAAACAGAAAATCAAAAATTCAACATAAGTTCTTCTGGTAAAGTTTAAATATGGCCAGTTGGGGTGCTTGTAACATTCTGAAGCAAAAATTGGTGTGTTCATAAGCAAGGTGCTTCATAGGGCATGTTGCACAAATAGTATTTGATCAGATAAAAAAGCAAGGATTTAATTGGGAGAATGATAAAATGATTTTGTGAAATGGGGCTTTTTAAAAGACATTAACTGTGTAGTTGTGACTATAAAGGCAGTACACTTAATTGGTTTGTTCCAGTATTACCAAAAGATCTCCAACTATAAAATCATGCCTTCCAGAATATCCTGGAAACACACAACTATATAAGTAAAGAAAGTACTATGTCAGAATAAAAACAACAATGAATCAATCAATTATAATGAAACTTGGTATAGTTATAATCATTATAATATTATATGCATGAAGTCTATAAATACATGTGGGTGAATGAGAGGGAGGTCATAGGAATGGTGAGGATGCAGGGAATAGAGTTGGCAAAGGTGGATGAGTTTAAATACTTGGGATCAACAGTACAGAGTAATGGGGATTGTGAAAGAGAGGCGAAAAAGAGAGTGCAGGCAGGGTGGAATGGGTGGAGAAGAGTGTCAGGAGTATTTTGTGACAGACGAGTATCAGCAAGAGTGAAAGGGAAGGTCTACAGGACGGTAGTGAGACCAGCTATGTTATATGGGCTGGAGACGGTGACACTGACCAGAAAGCAGGAGACTAGCAGAGTTAAAGATGCTAAGATTTGCACTGGGGGTGACGAGGATGGATAGGATTAGAAATGAGGACATTAGAGGGTCAGCTCAAGTTGGACAGTTGGGAGACAAAGTCAGAGAGGCGAGATTGCGTTGGTTTGGACATGTGCAGAGGAGAGATGCTGGGTATATTGGGAGAAGGATGCTAAGGACAGAGCTACCAGGTAAGAGGAAATGAGGAAGGCCTAAGCAAAGGTTTACGGATGTGGTGAGAGAGGACATGCAGGTGATGGGTGTAACAGAGCAAGATGCAGAAGACAGGACGATATGGAAGAAGATGATCTGCTGTGACAACCCCTAACGGGAGCAGCTGAAAGAGAAAAAGAATGCAAGAAGTCTATAAAATAAATGGATGGTTGGACAAATAAAAACTGAAAATGCAACCATAATTTTTATATTATTTACACACACAAACAACAAAGATGTATTTTAATGTTTTATATATAAAATATATATGCATAATTTCCATCTATGTCCTTTGTAAATCCCACAATTCATATGTTACATTGATCAAATTTTTCATTTGAAAATTTACATATTTCTTTGAAATAGTTACAAATACCACAACAACAATGGATTCACATGACATTTTATTTGACTAGTAACTGCACACAACACACTCAATCTTTTGCCAAATAAATGAGCAGACTCGTCAGCTTGAGACAGAGAATTAACTCTTTACACTCTGGTGGTGGTTATTGTCTTAAAGTCTGTTATATTTTTATGGGAATCTCCCTCCCTTCCTCAGCCTGTTTTTTAACTAACTGTTTTTTTAATTAACTCAGATTGCTCCTCTGGCTGGGTCAGTGGCAAAATTAACTAAAGCAGAAACAGATCACTCCTGGTAATTTCTGAAAATTACAGCACATAGTACAGTATTAATTATTTTATTTGAACACTAAGTTAATCTGATATCAACATAAAAAGTCAAGACGTTGATCAACAAATTCCCTTAATCTAGTTTAGGGTTGTGGAGATTGGCACCATCTATCCTGGTACAATTATTTGTCACTATTTACACAAACATCCTAGGGAGAAATTAGACAAAAGAAACTCGTACACACATAGTGAGAATAAGCAATATCCAAATATAATACAAACTCAGGACTCTGAAGTGGCAACGTCATAATTTTAAATTTTCAAGTAGGACTTTGGAGGGGGTGGGTGTGGTCAGTCCTACATCTTTTGAACCACTTTGATACTTTTTCAATCTGCTTTGGCTTGACATGGCTTGTGTGCAACTTGGTGATCATCTAGGGCTGTAGAAATGGGGATTAACAGCAAGGGGGAGATTTTTGTTACAACAGGTACCATTTAGCTGACTGGGATGAGCTCAAGGACATGACATCAGTCAACAAAGCTTCTTAATAACCACTTGAAATCAACAACTTATTCAGAATTGGAGGATAAAACTACCAGAATTTCTTTATTATTTAAGATAACAAATAATGTTACATACTATTAACCCAACAATATATTATGCACTGAAATTACACATTTCTTTCCTGAAGATTCAATATTTGACTCTTAACATAAATCCCTATACAAGTCATACACTATAGCTGCTGAAGCTAATTATAACCACATGATGGCAACCTAACATCATCTTTTGCAAAGAAGGCAAACTGATTCAGATGATGTGGTCTGTTAGAGTACAAACCGCATAGTAAAATAAACCTCAGAGAGATTAACAGCACAGACAACCATAGGCTGTTGTTTGTTTTATATTGTTATTGAAGAAAAAATTTAGTATAACAAATTTGTAGTGAAAATATCACTCACTTTTTTAACTCAACAATGCATTCAATCAGTTTGACACTGTATGCTTGAGAAAGACAGCAGAAAGTAAATGACCACTGAATGCACATATGATAAAAATATTTACTGTTAGTGTATTGTTTAGCTAAGAATTTAGACAAGTTAATGACTCTCTGTTAATGTGGTTAAAAACAAATTTGACTATTTGCTTTACTCCAAATTTTTTTAAATGTTTTTCTAAATTACAAATAACAATATTAATGACAAATATCAGTTAAATATCTGGACTTGATGCCTCTTTCAATTATATAGAAGCAACAGCTGAAAATTCTTTACTGATTACTGTAATTCTAATACTGAGACATGGACTTTGAAGATTTTTGTACACACTACTGTACAATAAGGCGGCACGGTGGTGCAGTGGGTAGTGCTGCTGCCTCGCAGTTAGTCCTCCCTGCGTGGAGTTTGCATGTTCTCTCTGTGTCTGGGTGGGTTTCCTCCAGGTACTCCGGTTTCCTCCTACAGTCCAAAGACATGCAGGTTAGGTGCATTGGCGATTCTAAATTGTCCCTAGTGTGTGCTTGGTGTGTGGGTGTGTGTGCGTGCCCTGCGGTGGGCTGGTGCCCTGCCCAGGTATTTGTTCCTGCTTTGTGCCCTGTGTTGGCTGGGATTGGCTCCAGCAGACCCCCGTGACCCTGTAGTTAGGATATAGCGGGTTGGATAAGGAATGGATGGATGGATACTGTACACTAAAAGGAACAGAAAAAAAAATATTTTCCAAATACATAGTATTAAGCTACCTAAGAAAGTTATTTTTAAAGCTAGGAAATCAGGCATTAGGTGCTTATTTGCACAAGAAAACATTTTATGACATTAAAATTAGTGAGATACTAATTTGGTCAAATCAGGTGTGCAAGTAGTGTGATGTAACAAATGATTTTTTAAATTTGGGATGTGCAGTTTAACTACTTTTGATATCTGAGTATTTGCGTATGTTCAATTAACTGTGGAAAAAAATTACATTTATTTTTTTTATTTAAAATCCTTTTCCACTTTCAACACCATGTGAAAAAGAAAAATTGTTTTTTTCTCCTGTTATCCCAGTAAGATATTAGAATAGAAAAAGAAAAAACGTAATTCCCAATATTTCTACTTTTAATTGTTTTCTCAAAGAAAAAAATACACTTTAATACAATTAGAAACAACTATAGCCTTTTATTTCAATGTTGGCTAGAGATGAGAGCGGGAATTTCTGTGTTGTATATGTAAATAAAAACAAATAATTCTCATAATCCCAAATTAAAATTCAATCCCTAGCAACATAAACCAAACAATGCATTTTGACTACGTTTTGCATTAAATTTGGCTTTTAATATATTTAAACTGGACTAGTGAAATTCTGTCTGATGGCCCTATAAACTCCAAATTTTTCTCAAAAATGATTTCCTTCATATTACTGTTCTATCCTGGTAGTAATGGTTTTCCAGAAGGGGATGTCAAGGGAATTAGTTCTCAGAAAGGCATCACCTTCCACAAAACTGAGGGACAAAACATCCCTCCTTTTCTCATCAGTTTATTTCTCTTTATTCTAATGATACATACGATAGTAATTTCAAAAGTAAATAAATACTTGCTGTTCAGATATCTAACTTTAAAAAGAGTTTCCTTGTGTGAATTTTGTACAGTACTTTATAAGAAATAGAAAGAATTCTGCAAAAATTTACAGTTGGTTAAACAGCTACGATACAGTGTATGTTACATATTTTTAATTGTTTAATAAAGTCAAATACTCCATTTGCTGAAAATTATAAGCACTGAACTAAAGCTGTTTTTTAAATTATTATCTGTATGACAACAGCTCAGAGTTTTAATTTTAATTTGCATCCTGTTTACATCTTTGTGCTCCTGAATCTCTGTGTAAAATGATAAAAATAAAAAATTCTATCAATTCCATCCTTCAGATCTACATTCCAATTATAAAAAAATACAAATAAAATGTTCAATAGCGCTAAACATTTGCTGGGTTGCAGATGATCAAATTCACATTTTACATCAAAATACTTAATAAATTCATATATCCTGCAGGATAAGCCCTGACTAATTCTGTCCAAATCAAATCCCTTCATGTACAAAATTACCATAGTGCAGATGGCCAATAGCCTCTTTTGCTCAAAGTTAATCAAAAACCTGACAGTAACAAAGCTGCAAAGTTAGCTAAGGGCAAGGACTGAAAATATACAAGAATACAAGAAAGCTCTAATTACTGCTCCAAACTGATAAGATTTAATTAACTAAAAAAAAATCTCAGATGTCTCAATGTTACCTGTGGCCTCCTTAGTGTTATATTTACCCCATCTCTTTCAACAAGAGAAAATATAATTACATGTAACAGAAACATTTAAATACAAAAACATTAACATAGATACTATAGAAAAGGTATGCCGAGTGCCCATTGCTGTACTGATGCACAATGCTTAGTAATTTTTACATTTCCCCTGAAACTAACAATGACAGTTGCTGCATTGTGAGCAGTGCAGCAACTATCCTATCCTTCCACGATCATTTTGCTTTTTTCTTTTGGCAAAAAGCAACTTGCACAACAGTGAAGCTTCACAGGGCCAAATTCAGACGGTTCATTTGTAAAGTGTCATGTGCATCAGTTTCATCTGTGTCAATGTCTGATAACCAATTCATATTATTATCACTATCGCTTGGAAAGTAGTGGTATAGTGGTTAAAGCTTTGGCCTTCAAACCCTAAGGTTGTGGGTTCAAATCCCACCATGACACTGTGTGACACTGAGCAAGTCTCTTGACCTGTCTGTGCTCCAACTGGAGTTCCAAAAGAAATGTAACCAATTGTATCATAAATATTGTAAGTCGCCTTAAATAAAGACATCAGTCATAGAAGTAAATGTAAATATAATAGCTCACTTTCAGTTTGTTCAAAAAACTGGCTTTGTAGCTTCTCATTTTCACGCCATTGTGTTTTAGTTGAAGACTCCACCCCACTCATGAATATGAAGGAGTTACCTTAAAGTGTCAGAATGGAAAGAAATATTCATGATTTTTTGTATTATAAAGTTATGTCATCCAGTATATTTCATCAGAAAACTGTCCAAGAGTTATTCGGGCTTTACACTGTAAAGCGGATCATTATACGTCAGCCCAAGTATGACTCGGAGTTAAGGGTAGTAACACAGAATGCAGAGTTAAGAGTCACATTCGGGGTTAATGCCAAGGAAGGTAATAAAAATTCTACTCTAGATTTTATTCTTATTAGGAGAAAAAAAATCAACCATGAATCATGTTGTAAATAAAGTACACCACATAACTGTGATGCAAGAAATTGATTTGTTCTTTAATTGAAAGCATATTATCTTATGTTTCCACTGTGACACCTATTTATGGATAAATAATGGATGCACAATGGACCAGTAAAAAGGGCAAAATGCACCCTTTAAATATAAGGTCCCACTGTCTGACTACAATATTTGAATACTTTCATGTTAGTAATCATTTTTATTTTATTTACTATCTCAAGCATGCCTTATCCCACATTATACTTTTCATTAAGTATGGGTGCAAAAATATGAATTCATGATCATGCAATATATCATGTTTTACTATAAAGCATCATCAGTATAATGGGGAAAGTTTTTGGTGGGTGGAAGCATGTTTAGGTATAGGAAGCTAATGTGCTAAAAGTAAATTGAGTCATCGGAGTGCATTTATGGTACATAACAAAATGCTTTCTGCACTACTGCAGACATCCCTACATCATACACTCTTATGCTCAGAATCTGGGTTAATTTTGGATTTTATAATGTTACTGGGAAGAAAGAGATGATTAATTAAATATGCAATATAAAAAAAAATTAGTCTGGGACATTACAAACTAGGTTGGTCTCTCCAGCACTAACTGAATTTATGGACCTGATTTATACTGAATTTAGAATTCTTTGACCAAAAAACTAATGTTTATAGATAGACAGACAGAATTTTGTTTGTCCACTTGGAGAACTTTGTCCTTTAACACAAGCTCTTTAAATAAATGAATAAATAAATAAATATTTAAATGTTATCATATATGAAGTAGAGAACAAATACCCTCAGCTGAAATTGCATATTACATTTGGCTGCAATGTTCACAATCTCTTTGGCTATGACCTTGAACTGGATAAACTGGCTTAGTAAATGGCTGACTAAATAAAATGCTTGCTACATATCGTGGCAAAACATTTGACATATAAATAAATCACTGAAGAATCAGCAATTGGCACTTTAAGCAAACACGGTGGAAAACAAGTGATACAGGACTCAAAAAAAAACTGAAAGAACCAATATAACATAATATCTAATACATAAAGAACCAAGATACCAATACTTTACTTAAATGTTTATTTGTTTTAAGCAGAGTTGCTGTAACATTAATATATTTTCTAAATCACATACTTTTGTGGCATTAAATTCTGTAAATACCGAAAAGTAAAAAAGTTAATCATTTATTTTTCCAAAACACTAACTGCAAAGGAAATACTGTACCTCTATATAAATAATAAGAAATTTTAATATAAACTCGTAGTTTTTCCTACTTTAAAGCAGCTTTCCTTTTCCTGAATGTTATACCTTAATTTCCTTTGTACTTTGCACACAGTACTTGACGGATTTTGAGTTCAAATAGATGCACACTAAGTACCACCTCGGCCAATTGCTGGCTCCTCTCAGCGAGAGCACACCCTGAGCACAATGGTCACTCCTGCTCCAGAGTCCCTCAGCAGAAGCAAACTCTCAAACCCTCCTAAGCACTGGCCACATGCTCCTTCCTGGGGCTCCATTCTTGTCTGCCTGCTTCCTCCCATTTAACACCTGCGCTCTCTCTCACTCCTGGCTTTCACCTCCGTTTTCTCTCTTTCCCATTCCTTTCTGTCTTGTTCTCCTTTTCTTGTGACGTCTCTTCCTAATATGCCTCCGTGGGCGCAGTGTCTTAATTGAAAACTGCAGAAAACTGATGAAGCAATTGAGACAGACCACACCCTCGCCTGCAGGTGCATCTCACACCAATTACCTCACCAGCCTCCTGTGGCTGTGTGAACATGCACACCCACGGAGATCGAGCTGGCCAATCAATTATTTATTTAAAAATCTCCCGCCTTTTTGTGAGCCAGAGACTCGCTGTACCACAATGGTACCATATATTTTATTGATTAGTCTGGTGATAGTTTCACTGTATTTACAGCAGCTCCTCCTTTGGCTTTGTGCTTGTAAATACCTGGTTAACATAAAACTGGATCAGAATGCCATTTTTGAATGACATCGACACAATAGTCACTGTGCAATGACCCATTTTAAATTTTGAAAAAAATGTTTCAGTTGTGGTGGATGGCTGGGGCCCTTCTACCACACATGGAAGTGCTGCCAGAAGAAGCTTGTTGGGCACCTGGAGTCCTCCCAGATGCCCTATAAAAAGGGGCCAGTCGGCAGAAGTCAGCAGCCAGAGGAAGAGGACAGTGCCTGTGTGAAAGACTGAAGGGACAGTGTTGGTGGTTTGTGCACTGTGATGAACTGTGTAAATAAAAGTGCGTGTTGTGTGCTAAGCCTGTGTCCTGCGCCTGTCTGTGTCGGGGTTAGGGCAGCTGTACTCGCCCAGGCATCACACAACATACCCCAGTTTGTAGACCCCAATAACGTGTTCTACACAATGCCACCATATTTTCCCTTTTTCACTTTCACCTCTTATTGCTAGTTGATATGCTGTGATCCTATTCTAATGCTGCACACTGAAGCTAAATGCATGTGAATTGCTATCTTTCCATGTGAATGCAGAGCATCTGCCAAAGTAAACTTGTTAACACCACAGGCATAGCATTAAACAACAGCACACAATATACTGTAGCATCATGTTACTGTTGTGAATCAGTTTGCCACCCTGTCACAGACCAGTACTGCAAATGTTATCTGTTATAACTGAGTTATGTTTTTGCCCTTTCTTGACTCATCTGGAGGACTGTCAAAGAACATTCACTTCTTTCTTGCTGGGTAGGTTGTTGTCATTCAAGTATGGGATAAAGCAAGTAAAAATCTTAAAACGGAAACTCTGAACAAACGATTATTATAAAAACTGCAATAACTGAAACAATATGAAAATGAATTTGTGCAAAACATCTACATTAGATAAATCATGTAAATAATGAATACATTTCAAGTGCTCAATACATTTTAATTAACACATCCAATGATTATATTTGCTTGAGTGATTCAGCTATGACCAATGAATATTAAACTAATTCAATAACTGAAATGAAAAAGGAAAATTGCATCATTTTCATGTTAACTAAATTGAATGTCTTTAAAGTGCTTCTTTTTCCCTTCAAACCTATGAAAATAAATTAGAACACTTCTACACCGATTTACGGTTGACCGAGTTGAGGCCATTCCTACTTACGGCCGAGGGCCATAGAAAAACAATAGGGAAATAATGTTCTAGAAATTATTAAAATCCTCAAACAAAAAAGTAAAGGTACTAGCTTTCTTGCAGTATCAATAGTACAGAGTGAAAGACGGTACTGCACTCATGCATGGCTACAAGTAGATGAATTACAAGCAGACTAATTAGAAGGCACAATAACACATGAGAAATACAAGAGCAAAAACTACATATAAAAATGGCAGACAACAATGATGACACAGAAATAGATCAACACATGTCAAAAAAAAAAAAACAGAATGTTCGAGGCAGAAAAATTCCAGCATTTTAATATTGTAAATTGCATACTAACATGCTAACAGTAGTTGTAGCTAGGAAACTTCAAGACAAGTTTCAATCAAAGTGTCTATCTGGTTTGTGTACTCCAGTGATGAAATGAGCTACTCCATTACTTAATACCAAAATAAAATTTATTTAGTGTTTCAGTATTTAAAAGCACATCTCCCTATCAATACACAACATGTACTGCATTAACAGAAATGCATAATAATAGACACGGGCAAAACAGCAGACTTAATTGATAAGCACAAAAATGCTAAATTTGTGTAACATTACATTTTTTTAAAAAGCAAATTAATGTTCATGAGTATAACCCCTAAAATATGGCAAATACAGTAAAAGCACACATTTCATACATTTGAATTGTTAAGATTAATGACTACAGGTACTGTCTGTCCAGTTCATTTTTTAATTCTGGATTTATACACAGACAATAAAACCCAAACACTATACTATAACACATACTATACACTAAAAATGGCACAACAAAAATTGTTTCACAACATTTCTAAAGATAGATAGATAGATAGATAGATAGATAGATAGATAGATAGATAGATAGATAGATAGATAGATAGATAGATAGATAGATAGATAGATAGACTTTATTAATCCCAAGGGGAAATTCACAAAAAATACCCTAATGGAGTAACAGACAAGATTAATTTCACACAGGAGGCCTTAAAGTTGAGAAAAATGTTTAAAAAAAAAATTGAAAGAACTGGACACCTTGAATCTGATCTCTGAAAAGGCTAAATCTAGCCTAGAAAGTTTTTAATTTAGGAACTTTTCTAGAGTTAAGTTCAGTTTTTCTCTTACAAACCACAAGGTGCCAGTACCATTCAAAAATAGAAACAGTCTCTGGCAACACCAACAGATTCGCTTGGCAGCATCCCTCCCACCAGAAATCTCAAGAATGAAGTTGGTGAAAGGCATAACAGAGATTCAGACCTTATTCACCAGACCTCCAACTGTTCCACAGGTGACACCTTATGAGTTAAATTAGAGACATAATGTTCTCAGATCAAGTTTATTTTAGCATGGAGCAGGTCTCTCCCATTGCCCTCTAACTATGACCTTACAATGCCTATGTATCTAAAGCATTTTATGTTTCAATAAAAAGGAAAAATATTCTGCCCATAACTATTTCATAAAGTACTAGGTTATTTTTGTCTTTAAATAATTTATTTAGAAATGATGTAGCCATGGTACATGTAATACAAAACACACTGCAAAGAAAAATCAAAACAATATAACCCAAAGACATAATAATAAGAGGTTTACGAGAATATAAAATATATGACAGCTTACTCAATGACTTAATAAGGTTGCACAAAAAAAAAATGCATCTTCAATTTTAAATATCTGTGCAGATGTTCTGAAGGAAAAAAACCCCACTAATATATATTAAAATTATACAAGGAAAAAAACTTGAATATTAACAACAAAAAAATTACATGTGATAACAATGTTGGTTCTAATTTGATTTTCTCCTGATAATGCAGCATGACAAAACATTTTTTTTTAAATCTTTGAACAAAGATGAATTGAACAAAAAACAACAAAAACTATTCAATACTGTGCAAACTGTATCTTGTTCTAAGTAATGTGCACTTTTGCTCCAAAGAAATTTTAAACAACATCAGTGGATACTGGAGGCTCTCAAAGACCCCTTCTAAATGCTTTAAGTACAGTACTATTTACTTGAACCACATAGGCAATCTGGGTGTGAAAGTGAGCTGAACCAGGACTCTATCTTAACTCAAATGAAACGGCTCAAAGAGTTGGAGTCACTTATCAACCAGCACAGAATCATTACTGTGGACAGACTTGATAAACACAAAATGCCTTTCCATGGACTATGAGATCGGTGTGTTTAATTGAGTATCTGGATATATACTTTATTCAGGGTATTGAAAGGTTAATTATATGTTCGCCTTGAAAAAAAAATTGTGGATTTTTAAAAATTCACAGAATATGTTTGCTCAGCAGCCAGTGGTAGAAAAGTTGCATAATTTGTTTAGGTTTCATGAATATGCTTCTCGATTCCACCCTGTGTGGATAGCGCTTTGTGTACTGAGAAAAGCGCTATATAAATGTAATGAATTATTATTATTATTATTATTATTATGAATATATGTTCATAGTGACATTTTTTATTTGGGTTATTTTGCTTAAATTTAGAAAGAAGAGCTTCTGCAGTACATTCTTTCTTAACATTCACATCAATATTCTAACACTACTTTAAATGAAATTAGGGTTGCAGAAACCTATTGCAAGGGCACTTTTTGCAAGGCAAGGATTATCATCAGCTCCGGTCCATCAAAAGAAGGATGCATTGGCACAGACCCATGTTCACACTCACACAAGGGCAATATAAAATAATCACTTAACCCAGCCTGCATGTCTTTGGCAGAAGGGAAAACTGGAGAAATAGGAGGAATAACCCATGCAGACAGAGGGAGAAAGTGCAAGTTCTACATGGACCACACCCAGGTCAAACCAATGATGCAGAATCCTTAGGGCAGCAGTGTTTACCACTGAACCACCATAATACTCTCTTTAGTTATTTTTTTTTTAATTGTGCAATATTTCTTTATTAACTGAAGGATCTTGGGAGTTGGGTCTGATTGGCTATGTGAAAATGAAGGGTAGTGAGAACTGTGAAAGGGAGGAGAGAGGAAGGCAATGATCACACCATAAAACTAGTGAAAGCAATAAACCAGGGAAACACGGAAGTCTTTTTCACTTTTTTTTTTTTTTAAGTTTGAAAATGGGCTGATCTTTTTTTTCTATTTGACACATTCACATACAGTATATTTACTTTATTAAGGCAAGTATCACGTGTCAGCTCTTATATCATGGATCATTTAGGAATTTCAAAATGAATAAGTAAAATAAAAGGCACTGTTACATAATCATCTGTTGGAATGTATAAGTCATGGACTCAGTTTGCTACTTAGCGTCCAGAAAACAAAACAGCTTTACATTTGAATTACTAGCTGCCTAACTCACCAACAGATTGAAAACGACTTGATTCTGCAAGCAATAACTACACTGTCTAATAGGGTGGAAAGAGTGTCTTTGGCCTTTAAAGAGCAAAAAACGATGACAATGGCCATTATTTTTCAGTTTTTTTTTTGTCTTTTTTCTTAAAATCTGTCACTATCAAGAACACAGAATGGAAGGCATGATATGTCTCCTCACAAGGAATACTGAAACTTTAGAAAGGTTTTACCCAATATTTACAGGCCCTTGATATTTACAGAATTATCATTTTTCCATTCCAACTACAACCAATAAATAAATGCAGAATTACAATACTCACTGGTACTGCTAGACAGAGCTTGGGCAATCTCATTATAGCATGGGTAGTGCAAAGGGAACGAGAGATACAAGGCATGTTGCTAGGCACTGAAGACATTCAGAATGTACACAGAATTTCACAAGAGAACAGAAGCAAAAAGTTTTTCTAACTTCTTTTGGTTCAATTTGTCACTATCTAAATACCATTAGCCATTTTACATAATCTACCTAGATTATGTGGCAATCAGCTGACTTCAGCCACTCACAAGTTAACAGTTAACTCTCTGATGCAATGCATACAAGTTTAACAGTCAGTTACATTATAATTTCCTCTGTAGTTACTGAAGAGAAGGAAAGTTTGATGCAATTTTAAAGCACCAATCAAATAAATTACTAGTTGCATAGAAAAACAAGAGGCTCATGACTCTCCAGGAATAGAGCTGCTGGCCATCAGATCTAAGCAAGAAAGAACTGGCTCTGCCCCACCATTATTATGTTTAGTAAAGCAGAAATTAACGTTGGCTTCAAATGTTCTGATACAATTTACAGCATTTATATAAAACTGCAAGTAAGATAGTCCACCTGAAGAAAAACACTAGTATAAAGAAGAGATTAGGGGGTACAGACACAGAACATCAGCCCTAGAAGATGTTCATTCATTTTTTAACCCACTTAATCCATTTTATGCTTACAGTAAAGGAAAATGTTGTGACAGTGCTAAATAAAAGATTAGTGAGAAGTATTAAAAGCAATTTTTTTCAGTTACTCTTAGCCATGCCAAGTAATAGAAATATACAGCAAGGATGATTGAAAGTTTTGTCTGTATGTAGTGCTCATTTTTTTATCATACAGTACATGCATAAATGGTTTAGGTCCCCGGTTTAGTTTTTGCCTTGCTGACAAGTGTTTAGTACCCTGTGGAGTGAGTATTAATGCTGACAAAGAGCTAGGGTTCTAGGACATTTCACTCAGTCAACAAGCTGGTCCCCCCAAGGAGTTTTCATTCTCTTGACGAGTGTAGGCTGTTTGGATTTTTCATGCAGTCAGCAAGTGCAGGGGATCTTGAACGTTTTTATGCCCAGGGATGTAGGCAACTTATCCCCAGTGCAGTTTCCACACTGTCAATGACATTTATCGGTTGCATTTAGCACAAAATGCTGCAGCAAGAATCTTAATTAGAAGTAGAAAACCTGAGCACATCTCCACAGTTTTTGCTGTTTTGTTACATTGGTTATCTTTGTCATTTAGAATTGACTTTAAAATGCCACTAATGGTCTATAAAGCCTTAAATAATTTTGCTTATTCCTATATTTTGGAGTGTCTGTCCCCCTACACTACAAGTCATAAACTTAGATCTTCTAATGCTGGCGTGCTTAAAATTCCAACAGCCAAGCTTAAAAGAAGTGGTAAGGTGGCCTTTTGCTGTTATGCCCCCAAAATATGGAATACTTTACAGAGACAGATTCACTAAGCTAATACTGAGGAACATTTTAAAAAAAACTACTAAAACCCTTTTTAAATTTTCTTTTTCGTATCTACATTTTAGTTGTGCTCTTAATGGACTATATATGCACAGAATTATCAGGGATTTCCAATCTTTATTAATCTATCATTTATTCTCTAGTTCTTCTGTGGTGGCTTTTCTACCACTACCACATGACTGAGGCACCGTGCAGGTATCTGTGATGCTGGAATGAAGGCAGGTGACCCAGCTGTCCACGAGACTTGCTACATCGAATCCTCTCAGATGAACAATGAGGAATGACTTACGAACATTTATGTTAGGTAGAATGCCCTGTGAGGGTTGGGAGGTTTTCTGGCTTTGGAACCCTGCTTAACTGAAGTTTTCTTTTTTTTTCTCACCTTACCACTGGACTCCTCTTTAGAGACTAGAATTATGATATTGTTTATAAAAACACAACTCTTCTACTTATTATATATCTACGTTTTATAAAATTGAATGGATTTATTTACTTTTTCTTTGTTACTTGTTGATTAATATTCTTAACTAATCTTATGCTTTTTCATTTCTTTAAGTTTCTCTTTGTCGTCTTGTAAAGCACTTTGAGCTACATTCTTTGTATGAAAATGTGTTATATAAATAAACATTGTTGTTTTTATTTGGAACATTGAAAGGGAGGAAGAAAAGCTAAACTCCCAGATCAGGAGCGGGAAGCCCAAGTCCAATACACAGGTTGGGAAGATGGTTCTCAGATATCAGGGGCTGGAGTCCTAACATCAGGGGCTAAAGCCTTTGAAGCCCATCGTTAACAACGCCCCTAGATATGCTTACAACAATTAGGCTCCATTTGCATGACTCAGTGTCGCAGTTACCCATACTTTTATTATACATTATCAGAGACCACATTCTGGTAGAATTTCCTGTTTGCCGGAGATAGGGGGCAACTCAGTAGAAACTCAGTTACAGCACCTTTACAAACTGCAGTTCATCTTAGTTATTGGTTGACAGCCCTACTATAAGCTTATGGGATAAGGAATCAACACAGAACTATGGTTAGACAACGTATCAGTGAGTGTGGTTAAACAATTCAGTGGCATAACTGTAATCAAAAACTGTTCTTACTAGATGCAATAGTTTGACATATGTTTGCTTATAAGTATATAAATTCTACTTTGACTTCAGTAAAATGGGGGGCCTTATTTCAGTATGGAATTACTTAATGCATTATTTTGCTATATACACAGTATTATTACTGTATTGTAAGACTAATACAGTAACAAAATATTATTGTGATGCCCCTTTAAATTCTGACTCATTCTTACATTCCATCAACCTCCACTTCATGCTTTATACCTACTGCAGCTCTAATCATAACCCTTTTACAAATCTAAAAAGCTTATTCCAAAAACGTCAAATGTGTTTTACTTTTATATAGCATTTGGTGTCTATGCTACCACGCTGAATACCATAAATTTATATTTAACATGATCATATCACACCAAAATATAAAAGGAAACTATTGTATGGCATGTGACGCTAGTAACAAATAGCATGCCAAATGAAAAATGTCATTGTTACTTATGGCTGCTGGCTTACTTGAAACCACAGATTAAATTTAGATGGTTCATGAGACATCGAAAGAAATTCTCTTAATCACCAGAGCAGAACAAACATCAGAGTAACATTCTGTAGATGACATTGTCTGCTAATTAGTCATTGAAATAAGACATTCAAATCTCTTTAACTTAATTGTTTCATCAATCTGAAGTGAGCTAAGCAAAGCACTTAACAGCTTAAGTGAGCAAAAGAAACTCTATTAAATGGTGCATATGCTCTTCAGCCTATCTTTGGAGAAAGGTGGCCAGGAGCTGAAGGTATTCTTACATAGGTAAGGCTGTGAATGACCAAAGTGATGAATGTTCCACTAAGTCAAAGTAACTGAAGTAAGGGTACGAGCTTATTAGAAGAAAACTGCATTACTAAAAACATAATGTGTGTGCTTCCCATATCAAAAATGAAGCCCCCTCATTAGGAGCAGTTTAAGATGCTTTAAAATCTCCAATACTTTTCCTTTCTTTTTGCCCTTAAAGTGTACAGAACTTTAAAATGTTTTAAAAACGTACATTATTCAAAGTGTGTAAAGTACAACAGGGCATGCACATCTTTCATAATCAAGCAAAAGGCACTATAACAGGAAATTATTTATTGTCTAATAGTGACAGAACTCTACTAAGCTTACTTGAAGTAGCCCAAGCTACTGGGTGGCAGTATGCAGACCCAGCACAATGTATTGCAGTTCTCAAAAACAACGGAAAAGGAGGAGGTGTTGCCATTTATGTGCAGCAGAATTTAAAAGCAAGCATTTTTTAGTTGAATGATGAGCCACCTCTTAGCAAGGGTGTCTGGAAAGCATTAAAGAAAGAGGCCTTATTTTAGGAGTGTGCTATAGAAGCAGACAGTATTTTCAGAACACAACTTTTTAAAAATATTAAAAAGGCAAGTTTATACTGGGATATTAGTGTCATGGGAGACTTTAATTACCCAATTATTAACTGGGCTAACTTTGCAAATAGTGGAGTACAAGAGCAGGAGTTTATAAACGTAATCAGAGACTTGTTTTTTCTAACACAGTATGCAAAAACACCAACATAGAGTTGGGGGTCGCTGAGAGAGGCCTTTCTAGATTTACTATTTTATAATAATCAGGAATGAATTGAGGGTGTGCAGGTGATTGAACCACTAGGGACAAGTGGCCATAATGCAATATAATAATAATATTTAGTGTTTTATAAGAGTGCAGATGCAACAACTAAAACTTAAGTTTAACTTTGATAGGCAAATTTTGAACAGATGCAGCAAAGTCTAAAAGGAATAAATAGGGATAAGCTTTTAAGTTTGGATGCAGTAGAAGAACAGCTAAACAGGTTTAAAATTGTTTTGTACCTAATGCAGGACAGAAACATCCTAAAAAATTGGAATTAGCAACAAATTATTAAAAAAAAAACTCTACAGTGGGTAAGTAAGGAGAAAAAAGAAGAAAAAAACAATTGCATTAGGACTATAAGCTAATCGTAGGGAGTATGAGAACAACCATTAAGAAGGATATTTGGAAAGCTAAAAAGCAATTAGAAAAGAACACTGCAGATAAGCTAAAAGGTGGCCCAAAGAGATTCATGCAGTATTATAGCAGAAAAATAACAATCAAGGCAGAGGTGAAGTGTATGAGGAATCGTAAAGGGGAATCAAAATATACTGACAGTGAAATAGCAGATGCTCCAAACTTGCATTTTTCTGTGGATAACCTCCCAGCAATAACAGATTACTAATGAGGTACAAGTGAAGTACCTCTAAAATTAAATATGCTGAAATAAAATAAATCACTAGGACCAGATAATATTTATCATCAATTGCTTAAGGAAGTTAATGAATACATAAATAAAACCTTGATGGATATTTTTAGGAAGTCACTGAGCACAGGGGAAATTCCGAAGTACTGGAAAATGGCAAATATTATCCCATTATATAAAAAGGGTGATCAGGCAGATCCGGTTTCTAAGAGGAACCAACAAAGAGTTACAATTAGAGTGGTGCATGTGATATTATTTATCTTGACTTTAAGAAAGCCATTTGATAAGGTACCACACAAGAAGGTTTGGGCATCAAACTAAAAGAGGTGGGAGGTTCAGGGTGTAGTGATAAGATATGTGCGAAATTGGCTCAAACACAGGAGGCAGAGGGTGATGGTATGAAGAACCTTATCAGAATCAGCTGATGTTAAGAGTTGTGTCCAACAGTGGTCAGTGCTTGGGCTTCTACTATTTCTAATATATACTGTATATATATATATATATATATATATATATATATATATATATATATATTGTATATATACACACATGATTTGGGGAAGGAATACAAATAACAAGCTGGTTAAGTTTGCAGATGATACCAACCTGGGAGAATTGGCAGATAATCTAGAATATGTTGAATCATTACACAGGACCTTGGATACCATACAGGCCTGGGCAGATTTCTGGTAGATGAAATTTAATGTACGTAAATGTAAAGTATTACATGTAGGAAGCAAAAAATGTTAGGTTTGAATACACAGGTCTGAAAATTAAAAGCTCACCTTAGAAGAAGAATTGAGGAGCTGTAATAAACTCGTCAGTAGCATCTTCCAGTGTTCAGAAGCCATTAAGAAGGCTAACAGAATGTTAGGTTATATAGCACGATGTGTAGAGTACAAATCAAAGGTGCTTATTCTCACAGTGAGGCCTCATCTGAAGTACAGTGTGCAGTTTTGTTGTGCAGGCTACAAAAAAGACATTAAAGTGCTAGAAAAATCCCAGAAAAGAGTGACTACCTGTAGTTTTATTCCAGGACTGCAGGGGATGAGTTATGAGGAAACATTAAAAGAGCTGAGCCTTTTCAGTTTAACTAAAAGGAAATTCAGAAGTAACATGACTTAAGTTTTCAAAATTATGAAAGGCATTACTGCAGCAGATTGAGACTGTTAGTTTACATTGATTTCAGCAAGAACACAGGAGCACAGTTGGAAATTTAAGGGTAAATTTCACACAAACATTAGAAAGTTTTTCTTCACCCAAAGAGCCATAGACACATGGAATACATTACCAAGTAGTGTGGTAGACAATAGGACTTTAAGAACCTTCAAAGATAGACTGATGTTATTTTGGAGGAATTAAGTGGAAAAGACCAGCGAGCTTTGTTAGGCTGAATGGCCTGTTCTTGTCTAAATCTTCCTAATTTTTCAATGTCCTCAATTTTACTTGGACTGGAACATGGCACAGGGAGAACTTTACAGGAGACTACCTTGCCATTTTACTCTTCAGCCTAGCACCTAACTCTTTAAATTTGGATTGCAGAACTGACAGCCTGCCCTTATGTATGTCATTTGTTCCAATTTATGACAACTGGATCCCACCCCCTCTCCAGCTAAGAGCCTATCCACCCTTCTTGGGAGGTCTCCAACCTGTGCATTCAGAAGGCAACACACTGTTCATGATTCTCGGTCTCTGGAGCAAACCTGTGCCTCAATCACCCTAATGATTGAGTTTCCTGCTTTCACAACCTCTTTCTTTCTGGGGATTAGTTTTAAGGTGATATGTTTGAGCTCCTCATGCCTGCCTACCATCTCAGACTTGTCAGAGACCCAGCTCACCTCCACAAGTAACTGAAAACGGTTTGACCCTTCCATTTCTGAGTTGATGCACCAGGACGGTGTGTATGCTATGCCTTGCGACAGTGCCCCACCTATCTCTACCTGTCTGGTCTGGAGTCTTCTCCTGCACCACTTTAGGGGAACACATGATCTCTCTTAAAGACGCATGAGCCAGGTCAGCCAATTCATTACTACAATGCAAGTAAGCCAACTTCTCTAGTTCAGCAACCCTGAGCTTGAGGCGCTGGATCAGCTGGCATCTCTCCTGGACTCCTTCAACCTAAAAAGCCTAACATCCAACAGGATTTGCATTGTACTGGTTTCATTTTTAAAATTTAATTTGGATTACTAAACTTCTGAAATGTTTTTATTAAATTTAAGAGATTTAAATTATTAAAATAATAAATCAACAGATTAAAAAACTACTGCAGCTCTTGAACACTTTCTGGCCCTTTAAGCTCCTGTATTACTCTCCCCCTCGACTCCCTGTTGTGTGTCTTTCTTTCAAGTTATTAAACTTTACTTATCCCTGTCTGTTTTCCTAACTTTGTGCCCCTTTGATCGCTTCCTTACTTTGAAGCTCTACACTTACACCGTGTATATAAATGTACTCTATGAGTGCTATAAGGTGCTGTGTCCCATTATTATTTACATGTGTGAATTTCTTCCCACTATGGAATCACTGTTATTTAGGGAGTTTGTCACTAGGACACCAATTATTTACTTACGGACTGCAACTACTTTCTGCCTTGGCATTCTTGAAAACAAGTAACAAGTAACTTTTCCATTGAGCTACTGTTGCTCCTGTGTGAGCAAAAAAAAAAGAAAGCTCTTCTAAAGCGAAAAAAAAAATATCCCCAAGTGGCTCTTCAGAAGCAGTCAAAATAAGTTTTTAGAGGCAGTTTTAGGTTCCTTGGTTGTGATTCATGCTACAGGCTACAAGTTGTGATTCATGCTACAAGCAACAAGCAGTGGCTACACATCACTGTGAAATGGATAAGTGGGTTAGGAAATACATGGATGGACAGAAGAACAGTGTCGAACTTCAAGATTAGCACATCATCTTCAGTACTATTTGAATATAACATTTAGAATGTGAAGCAGTTTATTAAGTTTTTTGTTTACATACATTGTTATTCACCACATAAAATGTGAAACAACTGTATGGTTTGTTAATGATGCAATACAATACACGATACAATACAAACAATAACTAAAGGTGTTTTGCAAGGTCTAGAAGGGGCGATATTAACACAAGGTTTAACCTGTTAACAAAACCCTCAAATATCAAAGTAGAAGCAGGCAAAGTGATCAGAACATCTGCAAATCATCAAATTCTAGGGAAAAAATGGCCCTTTGCAAAGTGGTCAAGATTAGAGATAGAGTTCAGTTAATGTTTATTGATATATTTTAATCTTTCATTACATATTGTAGTACAAATTGTAACCCTTATACAAACATAAAAAAGGGCATCAGACAAATGTTTCCTACTTAATACTAAACAACAACAAACATATACATCTTCAATTTTCAATAATAGTTACACTTAGAGTTAAGAAATAAACACTTAAATTATCACACATTAAATGTATGATAAATCTATAAGCTCGATTAGGTTTGTATAAATTAGCTTTGAAAGTGGTTATTAATAGATGAATCCATTAGGAGGTGTTATAGCCCTTTAACTTTGCAAATGTACTGTACTATATGTATATCTTTGAAACAATGTAATTTTAAATGCAGTTTTAAAATACAAATTCTTGATTTATCCTCATGGAAAGTCATAGTACTACAGTACTCCCAACCAATGACAACTTACTAGTTTGTAGGTCTATATGATGCGGGTTCTACTCCATGTTCCCATCTCACAACTTTGGGAGCCTCTTGAACCCAAAACCATCGGTAATGTAACCAGATGAGCTGGACAATGAGGACACCAAATGAAGCAAGGGGAAAGGTGCAAAGTGCAGAAGTGCTTTTATTTTTAAACAGTCACAATCAAAAAGTGTTCAAATAAATAGTGCAGTGCAATCAAAGAGTCATTAAATAAATGATCCATTAAAAACATTGAAAATGTGCAGGTTGAAATTCAATAAATAAATCCATTAAACGAGGTTAAAACAATGGCTGGAAGCAGTCCTTTAAAAACAAAAAACCCAGTGCCTTCTTCAGCTGGTGGCTCCCCTGCTTCTCCCATCTGGGTCATGCCCCAGGGGAGTCGCCCTACCTGCAGGTGACCTTCTCCTTCTAGTCTGGTTGCCTTTCAGTCCCAGGATCCATAGAGCTCTCACCAGACCGAGACTTGGGTTCCCCAGCGACCAGGGCGCTCACACTGGGGCTTCCACCTCCCAAGCATCCGACTCCCACTGCCTTCCGTGGCGAGCCAACCACCTTCCGGTCACTCCTGCTCCTCTAAAGTGCTCAGCAGGAGCGACCACCTCTTGCTGCCACCAAGTGTCAGCCTAACACTCCTAAGGGGCTCTTCTCACCACTGCTTGCTGTTATCAGTGAGCCTGCCCTCACTAACTCACTCACGCACCAGCTTTCAGCTTACTCTTCTTCCTCCTCTAATCTCCATTTACTTTTCCGATCTTTCTTTTCCCCCTTCGCACTCGCGCATCTCCTATTTATAATGAGGATGTGGCACAAGTGCAGCAGTTAGCAGCTCCCGGCATCAATCACATATACAGACGATTCCTCACCTGTGCACTTAAGTGAGGAAACGCCCACATCACATTGCATCCAACTACTGCTCTGGCCACACTACCATGCCCCCTCTTTAAGCCACAAGTGCGACGATTATTTATTTTAAAAGCTGGCCTTCTCTTCTAAGCCGCGGACCCGCTATACCACACTATATCCTAAATGAAATGCTTTCTTAAATTTAAAAAAAGCAAAAATAGCCTAGTTTATTGTAATTTTATCAATAAATACCATGTAGACAGCAGATTCTTAAATGGAAATGCAGAAAAAGTGTTTGTTAAACAAGTAAACATTGACATATAGGCTTCATTTATATAACACATTGTTCTCATTAATGTTACCTGAGAAAACATTAAACAGTAACTTACTGCTGAGTAATTATATTAATGGCTAAAAATTGTTTACATAAATTATTCAATTTACTGCAGCTATGGACAAACTATGCCAATTTCAATGCCCTATGTTTGTCTGTTTATCTACCACACTGATTTCATGCTTGAATGAACAAAGTTCATCTGAGGTACTGAATGTCCCACTTGCAGTACAGGGAGCTTTGAACAGTCAGTATAAAGTTTTTCTAGGTTTCTCCAGGACTTGGCAAGAAATGGTATGGCACTGCACCCAGATATTTAGTGGTGTTTTTATTTTCAACACTCCTCTACTACAGTGAATGTCAATATCAAGTATTACTCTTTAGATTAAAATAGCTCAAAGAAAATATCTAATGCCTTTACAAATACCATTTTAAACATATACACCATTAATTGAAATGCCTAATACAAACATTACCACAACATTTACAGAGTCATTGATTTCACAGTGTCTAGGATGCTGAGCCAGCTCAAACACTGTATGCACATGTGCGAGTATGTCGACGTGAATAACTGTAAATAAGGGAGTCCAGGAATTCATGGAGCTGATAAATATGAATGGAAATATAAAATGTTTGTACATGTTGGATTTTACATTATAACACAAACAGTTTTAAGACTACAAATGAGTAGTTACAGATTTTATGTGGGTGAGCTATGCTTTATAGACAAAATGTGTCAAGAAACGCATTCAGAAACTTAATATCTTGGTTTAAACATGTTTGAAACAACCTTATAGTTTATTAACCTATTCAGTTTGTTCAGGTATTTCCTCCACCATATCCTCGCTTTCATTACTGATCATTGTTATTGATCATTGATCATTGTTATTATACAGTATCACAGGAGGCTGGGGGGCAGACCCAGTCGGGACACCTAGAAGGACTGGGAGGTGGTTTATTTGTTCCCCGGGCCACGAGGGGGCAACCGCCCTGGATAAAGAAGGGACCACGGGAACAGAGCCAGGGGGCTCAACCCATTGGGGCCCGTGGCCGCGGCCAGGGGGTGCCCCGAGCATCGAGGAGCCTGGGAAACCTGCACTTCCGCCACACCTGGGCAGGTGGAAGAAGGACCTTCCAGGAACGCCCGGAGTGCTTCCGGGTACAAGGGCAGCACTTCCACCACACCAGGAAATGCTGCTGGAAGAAAATCAGCAAGCACCTGGAGCACATCCGGGTAGGGATAAAAGGGGCCGCCTCCCTAAAATCGGGGATCTAGAGTCGAGAGTGGGAGCAGGATGAAGCTCCCGTGAAGAGAGGAAAGGCGGCCCACAGACAGTGAAAGGCCCGAAGAAGGGTGTTGTGGTGCGGGAGCACTGTGCTGTGTGCGGGACTGGTGTTTGAGGACACTTAAAAGCGTGTGTCATTATGAAGAGTTGGTGTCCGTGTGGTTGTGTCCGGGCTGAAACCCTCACAACACATATACTAATAGTGAGCATATGGAAAATTTAAATAATGACTAGGGATAGAAATATGTGACCCTTCTTAGACAAAAGAAAAAACAGCATTTCTTCAGTAAAATAATCAATTTGAATGCAGAGTCATCAATACTGATGCAGACACATACACCAATAAATATTTAAATTTTATGTTCAGTGCTTGTTTGCAGTGTTAAAGTAAATAACAAATCTCTACACCAATGATTTTTCACATTATGAAACAATGATGAAGCACAGCACAGATTTCTATTCTGTCATGTTCACAAAACTGATGCATCAGATACCGTGAACTGCAAAGAAACACACTCTTCACGTCATTCATTTCAAGATTAAAACACAAAGTGACAACCAGGGCTTTATTGTATCCAAAACAAACTCTTCAATTACAAAAAGCTTACAAGGTAACAAAATGTTTGCATGTTAATAAAACACATGAAAAATACTTAGTGCACTTAACTAGTACAGTTGATTATTTTTCTAATTTTAAGAAAGCCATCTTAGCATTTACCATTTAGTTTTTCCATTAAAAATGGAGTATGTGACCTAGAAAAAGCAAACATTGGGATGTCCACACATGCTGCTTTTAACAGAAGTGCATCACATAGTCTATTAAAAGGGGATACCTTGGATTGAATAGAGTGGTGCTCAATGTCCTCTAAACGGAAGTACACTAAGGCGGATAGCTTCAATGCCCAGCTATTTCACACTTGATTCTCACAGCATCTACAGCACTTCGCTGTTGCAGCATCTACAACACTGATAGCTGGAGTGCATGAGCAACATAGGAAAAGCTCCAGTGTCAACAAAGCCTTTAATCACATTATTGGCTTTGTTGCGGACAACAACGTGTACATAACTTTTCAGAATGGCCCAAGTGCCAAGAATTTCCTGAAATACACCTGCTATTGCATGGTCTGTATGGGAGCCTCAACATTGACAAATGTCAATGGCAAAGCTGACAGCTGTTATGTCATGCACTAACCTGCCAATATGCTTTTGTATAAACTTGTGCGTCCTTGGTAAGACTAAATCTGCGACATAGGCATGACTTGGAATGCTGTACTTGAGTTTTAACACATTCAGCAGGCGCCAGAATACTACGTTATCAACAACTGACAGTGGTTGATTGTCGAGAACAATATACTGGGTAAGCACTCCTTTTATTTTTCACTGCCCTCAGGTTATAGTTTGACATTTTTTCCTCTCCTTGCTAGAGTCTGCCCCACCGCTGGCTGATGCTATGTGCCATCAAAGGCAATTTCGCCATGTTTATGCTTATAATTACTTTCGCAGTTTACAGTATGCTAGGCTTTGGTTTTCTTCCTTAATTATAAAAAAAAGCCTTCCATATTACAAACATTTTGTGTTCTTCGTTTTTTTTTTCTTGCTTCATAAGGTACACACAATCACACGTGCATATTAATAGTATCGGTTATAGGCATCAAGGCATTTTTATGAGAACGAGTACAAGTAAATGAACACTGTATTGTACCAAAATCTGATACTAGTATTGGTATAGTTGCATTCCTATAATGAATATCAGTTTAATCTCAAATGTCTATATATTGTCCTACTTTCCAGCATTTGAATTCTATTGAGAATTCAAAGTAGACAGCATCAATGATTAAACTTATCCCTAATTAAAAATAGTTACAATATTAGACATATCTGTTGTTTGACATAACAAAAAGCCAACTATTCAAAAACAACACTAGATTGATGGAAAAAATCAAGGACAAATTCTAAATAATCCATTAAAAGAATAGTTCCGTATTTTGGGATTTAAGGATTAAGAAAATGTTTTATCAAATAAAGTAAGCATTTTAAAACAATATTTATACAAAAGAGCCAGTTGGACAATTATTTCTTGATTAATAAATTAACAGTGAGGTTTATAGTTGCATAACAAGGGTTAGGGTTAGGGTTTCAGTCTATATGTTGTCAGTTCAATTTTACTTCAGAAAAACTTCAAAAGTGTTCACATATCTGTGTATTATAACATATTTTAGTTATTCTGTGTTGCATATTTGTTTTATAAAGCATCTAGAATTTCATACTACATGAAAAACATACAAAATAAAATGATTGATGGCAAAAACCTAGCATAACACAGAGATATTTCTGAACAAATGAACAAGTGACCTTTTCTAATAACATTTAGATTGACTCCACTTTGTTGCCATACAGAAAAGTACCAAGTTACCAAGTACATATAGCTTTAAATGTGAATTTGTGTATCCAGTTAGTAATACTCACAAAGCTTTGTGCTTCTCTTCTGCTAATATCTGATCGTTTTGCTTAAGTCCAAACCTAAAAAAAAAAAAAATAAATCAGCATCTCCAAATAGAAATAATAAACAATAATATATGCTGTTTGTGTATGCTGCTAAACATCTAGATCTAAATTTATTATCACAGGCTTGCCTTAAGTATATCTTGCACATCAATAAGTGGAGAAGACTGGAAGCAGAGCACTAACAGACACTAGTAATAACTGCAAAAGCTAGGTATCCCATGACAACAACTAGAAGGTTTTTCCTTGAAAATGTGTACAATGGATTAGCAGAGCAGGTGCTCCTTGAGCTGTGAGGGCATGGCGCTCTAGAAGTCACAGTACCCTAATGTTCAACATGAGGCCCAGCAGGTGTGGATGTTCTATCAGCCTCTACCTACTGTGGCTTATTTGACCTAATTAAGTAGATGTTGAAGACAGGCACTTGTAAAGACAGACACAATAGGGGTGGAGGAGGTTTTATTTGGCTTTCTTTTTTATTCCTTTTTATTTCTCGAATAACCATCCATTGCTACTCAAGTTAATACTAGAATGCATCGAAGACTGGCACATCAAGAAAATCGGAAAAAGCAAGCTTAATTAAGACAGATGTTCAACTGACTGAAGAGACTGTTAGGAAGAATGACTTGTTCAAAGCCAGAGATCTATAAATATGTGGAACTCTCCAAGGACTGCTGAGTGGCAACCATTGGACAAGGGCCTGACTGCTCACCAGGTTTGATCCTATTCTTGGTGTTTTCATGTTGTCTACCACTGACCATTCACCATCAGGTTTGAGCAACCTGGACTAACATCATGCCATTCTCAGCAATAGGTCCTACTTTCCTTTGCAGCTCTTGACAACCACACAGAGACAATGTGAACATGTACACCAGGACAATTTAGGACAGCAAGGAAAGTAAGGGAACTGTACGTAATTGTAAGGAAACCCAGAGTGTTTGGATAAAAGCAACATGGACGATGCGAAAATTCACCAAATCAACACACTTGGCGCCCATGTGTTTAAAGAGGTGTTGCTGTAAAAATAAAGTGAGCATTCATTCCGCCCATTAGTCTAAAAGCTCAGACACAAGTATTCATTTATTGTTTAAAAAGGTTAAGTTATACTTAAGTTACACCAATTACACCACAGCACAAGCACATCACAGTACGTTCAGAGTAGAGCTACTTAAGTGACTTCAGAAGTGGTGATTATGATCTAACAAAGGGATTTTATTTTTTGGCCCAAGCAAATTAAAAGAAGCAATAACAGAAATATTTAGATTTATCAAAGAAATGAAGTAAAGATTGACTGTGCAACAATGATTAGGAGGAGCCTTGGATTCAATTCCCAGCCTTAGTACTGTTTGTATAACATTTCAAGTACTCCTCAAATCAGAATACAGGTAATCTAGACAGGCACAGAGTGCTCAAAAGGGGAAACAAAATTTTTCTATTAAAAATTTGCCATTAAAAGCAATTAACAGAATTATGAATAAAACATATTTGCATGACATGTGTGACAACACTGACAGTAAGAGGTTATAAAGATGACTAAATCCATGAATTTTCATTAAATGGGATATTTGAAGCATGTTGCATTGGTTTTTGAATTATTAGGACAACACTGCATTGAGAAATGTTTAATATAGGCCTACAGTGGATGGTTTCACTTACAGTTGCTCTTAAAATTTCCTTTAAACTGCAGTTAGGCTGTATATAATATAATAAGTGAAGATAGCTATAAAACATAGACATGCTAGTGTATTCCTTTTTTATAATAATTTCTTTTTACTTGGAAGTATTATAATAAAACACAACTCAATTCAAGAAATGAGAATAACACAGTAAGTGCAATGCATGAAAACATTTTGTTTGACACTACCTTCCTACCATGAACAACTTTGAAAGTTTTACTTCTCTAGCATGCAAATATATACACCACCGACATCCAGTGTATGAAGTGCTGGGTTGCCTCATTTAACCATTAAAAGTGGTTCTGCAATGCAAGAGATTAGTCTCTAAGCATGATATCCTCTAGGCTTCTGTCATTTATAAACATTAATGACTCCTACGTTGTGGTTTCTTCTCTTCAAACAACTTAACACTTCCTTTAATTGATGAGTGATGATTTTGCCTTTTTTATATACAAAAAACACAACACTCCCTGATGCTGTGAGCTACCTGCAAATGCATGACAAAAATTGTCACTGTAACGCAGTGTTTAAACAAACAGTTAAATAATACAAAAAGCAACCTTTTACAATAACCATATTATTAGATTCCATTTTATTTTTACAGTAAATGAATGAGGCAACAGGCAGAAACACTGTTTTGGATTAGAAATAATAAGTTTCCTTCGGGTGAATGCAAGTTGGTCAGAGTCCTGAAATTACAAAGTACATACTGTAAATAGCATAGACTATAAGAGGGCAAAATACACATATGGGTGTAAGAAATAAGCCAAAAAAGGAGAAATAAGACTACCACCAAACATATTCAAACATATCTCCAAAACTTCAGTTTTACTTTCAGCCATATGGCAGTGTCGCAAGCGGCTGGGGGACAGACCCAGCCGGGACGCCTGGAAGGACCAGGAGGTGGCGTATTCGTCCTCCGGGCCACGAGGGGGCAACTGCCCTGGATCGGGAGAGGACCATGGAAGAGAAGCAAGGAGGCTCAAGCCTGTTGGGGCGTGTGGCCACCACCAGGGGGCGCCCCGAGCCTCAGAGAGCCCGGGAGGCATTCACTTCTGCCACACCCGGGAAGATGGAAGAAGAGCCTTCCAGGGACGCCCGGAGTGCTTCCAGGTGCAAGAGCAGCACTGCCGCCACACCAGGAAGTGCTGCCGGAAGAACATCGTCAAGCACCTGGAGCACATCCGGGTGAAAATAACAGGGGCCGCCTCCCTGCAATCAGGGAGCTAGAGTCAGGAGTGGGAGCAGGACGAGGCTCCCGTGGAGAGAGGAAAGGCGGCCCACGGACATTTAAAGAAAAGCCCGGAGTAGGGGTGATTGGCGCTGGAAGCACAGTGTGCTGTGCGGGACTGTGTAAGAAGAAAAATAAACGTGTGTGTTGTGATAAAGATGTGGTCTCAGTCTGGTGGTGTCCGGGCATGTCTTAGCAGGTATTGTGTTTAAAAAACTCTCATTAAATGAGATTAGTGCTTCATGCACTGAAAGTACCACACATATCTATAAACTGCAACTGTTGACAATGGAGGAAGATATAGTGAAACCTGGAGTCAAAGAAACTTGAACTGAGTCGGGAGATGTTCTGCTTTTGAAGCAACGTTGGTATGAAAATTAATCAATGAAATTAGGCCAGTTAGTAAAGTATGTTAAACACATGTATTTAGTACACTGCCTCTTGGCGCTGCCAGTATTCCAGCACTGTTACATCACACATCACTAATTTCAGAGTATATTTACTTCTATTTCTGCCCTAGTTCTGTGCTAGCCTTTTCACTATGGCAACCGCACAGGATGCAAAATCCATGTAATATACCGGCACCAAGAGTGGTCCCTTCCTTCAGGAAGGGCAATTAACAGTCAAGTTGTAGTTTACATGAATATTAGATTAACTGCTATTTTCATAAAAACATTGCAGCATTTGACTCAGTAGTTAAAACTACCCATCTTTTTAGTAACAATAACAACATTAAATATGTGACATAAGTTTAACACAAAAAAGGCGTATACAGTCAACAAAACAGTCTATACTCTTGCTAATCAAAACTTTACTATCTGCTAAAACAAATGTTGTTTTTCTCATCCTACATCAGCACTTTCAAATTTTCTGTTTATTCTTATGGTAAACCCTTACTGAAACTGATAGTATTGAGGAAAAACAGAAAAGCCTATTCAAATGCAAGAAAACTTAAAATGTTTACGTCTGAACGCACAGATGGCTCAGAAATCATTCTGCTACCTTTACCTTTCCTTCAAAACACACTTTAGATCTCCTTTTCTTTTTATAATCCAGAAGGAATACAACTTGCAAAAGATGGCACAGAAATTATTACAGTTATAAAACTGAATTGAAAGTGATCAATAATAAAAACTAACACTTACCTATCATTTTGATTAGACAAAGTATATACTGATTGGCTAATATGCTACATATAACTCCCTAATAAAAAGCAGTTCCACAATTGTTCTCACAGCTTCCTGAATTAATCAGGACAAGATTAAAAAATGAATGTTCGCTTAATTGGTAACTTTAAAATGGCACCATATTAGTGATTGCAAGTGTGTGTATGTGTTGTTGAGAGTATATTATGCTAGACTGATATCCTGTCAAAGTTTAGATCCTGCTTTGCACCTAATATTTCCAAACGAGTGTACCTGAAATTTCACCACAACATCCGCAGAACATTGTCAAAGAACTACAAGTAAAAAAATATAGACCATCTCAGATATGCATCATCATAGATTACGAAGATATGAAAATCCTAATTTTATTTTGACAAATAAAAAAAAAAAATTACATTCATCATTCACCTAGACATACTAAAATACAATAGATTACAAAATGATAAATAAAACTATGCCAAACTTTTCTGACAATGTTTAAGTCAACTTTAAGCCAAGTTAAGTCATTCCTATCATGTTTTTACAATGTTACAGGAAAAACAACCAAGATGAAACATCCAGTTTTCAAGAAATGTCATACTTCGGTACACTAAAACTCAGACTCTCTGTTCAACTACAGCTGACTAGAGTGCAGTGCATAAAGGATGTCTTCCACTAAATTTAAAATTTATAAACTGATGTAATTCAAGAGAAAGCAGAGAAGCAAGAAACCTGAAATAAAATTCATAATTACATTCAGTTGCTATATCCACAATCTATGATAGGCTGTTTGTTTGCCCCTGTCTAAGGTCCCGTCCACACTACCATGTTTTTGTTTAAACTAGTAGACATTTGTCTCTGTTTTTGACTTAAGTTCACACTAACCCATCATTTAGGACTCCCGAAAACAAAGACTTTTAAAAACATTCTCTGGAGCTGAATACAACCCAACATCAGCGTTGTGGTGTGGACAGGCGAAAACAGAGTTTTCCAAAAACACTACTCTAATCTTGCTATAATTGGTTTGTTCTTATTTGGTTGGCTTTCCCGGATTGGATCCTGATCATTATAACATCTCATGTACAGATAAGTCATGTGTCAAGGAGGAAAAATCATAATGCATAGAAAAGCTGCTTTGATGGCACTTGTTGGGCTGCTTACCTGTAAGCATTCAAATTGTATTTTGTACAGTTTAAATGCTACATACATGGACAAAAAGCAAATTATTTACTGGATGCTACAGTTTTTCAATACATCCTGTGGCTGGTAGTGTTACTGTTGTAGTGGAAAATTCAGAACCCCATGAAATTCAGATTTTGAATAACTCCGTTGACAGCGTCTAATCAACGTTTTTTACTTAAACTTAATTTGTTCAGTAAGAAAGAGTGCATTCCATAGCAAAATTTATAACAAGGTGCTTAACGAAGTGGACAGGAGTGGAATGCAGTTGAGCTCACAATATTACCGAACAGAGAGAAACAAAAGGGCACAATGCAGTAAAGAGACAATATAGATACATTTACTTCCTTTATTGAGTTAGTTTTACAAATGTTCGGTACAAGATATGTTTTGAATGTTGAGAACTGCTAATAATTTTTTTAGAGTCGCTTAAATATTTGCTGTGCTTTATTTGTATTCAATGAAAAGATGACAATCGGCAGTTCTTATGACTTACTTTAATGTGTGATCAGCACATTGTTGTAACAAAGAAGAATATCGCTGCAGCCCCTTCAACAGTTTCTCTTTCCATGCAGAGTCCTGTGTGTGCTGATAGCACTGAAAGTGGAATCTGATTTTAACACAGTTCAGAATTATAAAATACACTCTCACGTCAAGAACTTTCCATTGATTTGTGCATGCCCAGTATAGGGAAAGGACTCTGTGTAATGTGCGTTTTTGCTTGTTTTACTGTGAGCAGCAATACTTTTGTAAACAATGTCAAAACTCTAGTATGGATGAAGATAATTTTCATTTAAAAATGCCATTTTTAATTGAAAACATAGTAGTGTGGATATAGCCGGAGTAGCTAAAGCTGAGCTGAGCATTAGTTGCAACAAAACTCAGAAAGCAAAAGAAGGCTAATGTTCTTAAAATAAAATTTTAAAGATGCACTCCCAGCTAATGAACACTGAAGTTTAACTAGTATTTAAGAACTGAATAGTGTTCAAACTTTGCATGTGTATAAGAGTTTAATAGTTAACTGTGAAAATAATATTGCTTCCATACCTCAAGTCAAAATCCATTTATATAGCACCAAGAATTTAAAACGCATATTTTCATGTATTCAACTTAAAGTTTAAGTATGAAACATTTTATTCTCAGTTATTGATTGACAGCTTTACTACAAACATAACATAACTCGCCTCACAAGGGCTCACATAGTGGCATACCTATGCAATGCACTGGTGTGTGCTATGTACCATAACTGAGCACTTCTACTCTTACTGTTGAGACTGCTGGAATATCTGAAATCCATTTCAAGGGTTTTTCTAATTAGGCATAACAGATTGACAGATTTCTGAGTACAGGAGCATATGATTTTTTATTTGTCATTTACAAAACTCAGAATGGGCGGCACGGTGGCGCAGTGGTAGCGCTGCTGCCTCACAGTTAGGAGACCTGGGTTCGCTTCCCGGGTCTTCCCTGCGTGGAGTTTGCATGTTCTCCCCGTGTCTGCGTGGGTTTCCTCCGGGCGCTCCGGTTTCCTCCCACAGTCCAAAGACATGCAGGTTAGGTGGATTGGTGATTCTAAATTGGCCCTAGTGTGTGCTTGGTGTGTGGGTGTGTTTGTGTGTGTCCTGCGGTGGGTTGGCACCCTGCCCAGGATGGGTTCCCTGCCTTGTGCCCTGTGTTGGCTGGGATTGGCTCCAGCGGACCCCCGTGACCCTGTGTTTGGATTCAGCGGGTTGGAAAATGGATGGATGGATGGAAAACTCAGAATGGAGATGTTCTGGATGGGGCAGAAGTGAGGTAGGTGTTGTTTGGAATGTTTAGCTTGATGAAAATGAGTGTCTGTATTACTGTATTCATTATATCTTTGAATAAGTCATGTTCTGTTTGTGGTTTGTTCTCTTCATTAAAAAAGAGATATTTGCCTTCAACTTTTTAGTTTTGCTTGTGAACCAGTTGTGAATCAGTTGCAGCTCACTTTACTCGGTTATCCCAAAGCTCCACTTCCATGTAGCTACTGTTCTAGCCTCACTGACAGAGGCTGCGGTCTTAATGTTGTTATTTTTAATAAGGAACAGTTTGCCCCTTTTCTAGTGGGTTACATCTCAAACTTATTTTTCCATACAACGTCTGTGATGGTGCTCACAATTTATTTTATAGAGATTTTTTATTTTATTGAACATCATCCTATATGATACGATTACGTGGTTTGAATGATGTCAAAAGAGAACAAGCCATGGCAGCACTTTCACTAGTTTTGTTGATGTTTGTGATGTTTAATACTGCCGTAAAAATTGAAATGGATGATAATTTTGTCAAGTACTATTGGACAACTTGATCCTGTCCAACGTTCCCAGACAAGGTAAGAAAAGGTATCTAACCTTCTTAATAATATAGCAAGATAAAGCTTTCAGCAGTCTATTGTTCTTTTTTGGTTTACCACTGAGAAAAAAATCTTTGATAATGTGGCCCTTTGACTGCGAAGGCTGGGCATCATAAATCAAGATGATCTAAACCACAATAAACAGGTTTCTGCTGTTTTATTCAAAAATGTTTGGCAAGTGCATGTCTTTATCTGCCCCATTCATATTTAGTTTCCCTTAATTGTCTATTATTAGCCCTATTCTTTTACTATTCCAGGGTTACCTTTGACATAAAATCTAATTTTTTACATTGTGTTTAAAAATTCTGAGGAAATGTAAAAATTATGTATTTTTACCAAGATCATATCTTAATATCCTCAGTAGTATATCAATGTTTTTACTCCAGCTTCTGCTGTACTTGCTTGCAGCTAATTCAAAATGTTCTAGCTAGGATTTTAAACAAGGATAATAAATCACTTCTAATCTAACCAATCTCTGCTTCTCCCTACTGCCTGCCAGTTGCTTTCATTATTGATTTTTAAATTATATTACTTTCTGACATTGTTGACTGCTTAAAATAACATCTGTATCCATACCCTAAATGATTTTGGTATCAATTACTTGTAGAGTAGTATACTTTCATCCAATCAACCCATCAAAAAAGTCCCTAAAAGTATAGTAAAGATTTTATGATTACTTTCAGCTGTAAGCATCCTAAAATACAGGAAGCAGCAAAACATCAATACCTGAATTTTATCCTGTTGTTCTACAAGTGACGACATTCTATGAAAAAGAATATGTTTGACTACACAGTATAATATATAGTAAACTTATACAAGTTATGGCAAGAAGTGAGCCTTAAAATTTTTTTTATTTTTTTGGAAATACGACATATTCATTTTCTATTATACAGTATTTTAAGTCACTTCAAATATAATAATTTTGGAGGTAAACACTAAATTATTAAAAACCTAAGCTACAGACCTAAAAGGTGGGCTCCAGTATACCTCTAAATGTATCTAGTATTATACATGACTATTTGAAATATCAATATTGACTATCAGTAAAAAAAAAAACATGAAAAAGCATGTGTGATCTATTTGTTTATTATATGCAAACCAAAGACATAACTTTTATAAAATATTAATGAACATGACAACATAGTAAAATTAATTTAAATAGTGAGAAAACAGAAAATAGTGATATTGCATTTGTAACAGCTTCTGAAAGAGTCAAAGAATTCATAACTAAAGTTGAAAGGTGATCCCTGCTATTTACAGTGCCTTTCCAGCTTTAATCAATATAACTGTGGACTGTTCCCTTTAAAAATTTTTATTTTCCAGCATAAACAGAAGATATCAGAAAACTGCTGCCTGTAGATAAGACATAATAAAATAAGCATGTGCCTCAGGCAACATGGTCCTCTATATACCCAAGCTTCCTTATTATACATTACCATGTTCACTTTGCTGAAGCATACATTGTAAATGTGTATGTACTGTAAGGCTAGATAATAAGATTAAGATAGTTATTGGAAAGAAATTTTGTTTCCTGTCATTTAAGATGTTTTATGCATCAAGTGCACTTAATGGCATTTAAGTGGGTTGTGATGCGAATATAGTGAACCAAGCACCTCTGAAAACAGCTCCACAAGCCTTTGAACAACAACAAACACAATACCCAGCTCTAAATTCCAGTAATGAATTAAATAACTGTGTCGAGAAAATTTTGTTGGGCTGAAAAACTCCTTCAGTGCATCCAGTTTCAGAAGAGCTCCATTCAACTCAGGGCCATGAGAACCAAAGTTTACACTGGTAGAACCGGGTGCTAGTTACTAACTATGCTATTGTTCAGCTCCCCTTTAATGCTTTTCTACTGCGAGTTTCGTTGGTCTTTTGTCTATTTATATTGTGTACTTTTTGGTACCTGACCGTTTGCTTTAGTATTTGTTTTTTTTTTATGTTACACTTGATTTGGTAACTTGGGATTATTTTGGCTTTCTTAATTTTCAGTAATTAACATTTACTTCTGTTATACTGAAATCTAGTTTCGTTTGGATTGTGAAATTTTATATTGTTTGAATGATTTATTTGCTGGGTTTCTTTTCTCTTAATTAATTTAATAAAATCAAATAAAATGCATTTTTTTGCCATGGGCTTTAAGGCTCCTTTTTCATATTGTTGGAACTTTGTCTATACAGTTCTTTACGACTGTTTTTAAGGTTTTAGACATTTTTCGAAAGTGTAGAACTAAGCCCTTTTTCAAGGTATTCAGACTTCGAGTTTTGTGTCGGCTAATATCACAACACAATTTCTTTGTGAGGTGTAAAGTGCATTTTCAACCACAGAGCAACAAGGAGTTACGTGGAAAATAAAGTAGGCAAGTGGGCAAGCCACCTTACCTGGCAGTCACAGAGTACACTTATATAGGTATGCCCAGAAAGGTAGCAGGGTCTATACTGTATATTACTTTATCTCCTTTTATTCATCCCTCATTTATATTAAATGTTTATTTTTGCATGCTTTGGCCTCTTTTACTTCACTCCAGGTTCAGAACAAAATTATCCTATGGTGTCAAAATGCGATTATGAAACGAAAAAAAAAAAGTAAAATGTACCTTATTGATATTTTAGACAGTTAAGGTGACTGATCAAGTTGTAATGACCGGATATAAAGTTGTAAATATAAAGAGAATACCCAAAAGTACACTCTGAAGAGATGTAAAACATTGTTATTTTATTTAACCGGAAGCTCTTCACAGAGGAAATTATAATTGCTCTAGTTAATAATAATGATTTACTGAAGCCATTCTGAACCTTTATGGGGTAATTTAGGGAAGTGACTTGAAATTTGGACATTTACAGACCTTCATACCAACAATATATTTACATCCTTTAAACAACTTAAATGGAATTTCTTTTACATCTGTTGATGTAGTTCTTGTATATTTAGCAGTCCTCAGAACTATATGAAAAATAAAATTTTGAAAATTACTTGATTGAAAACTATAAACCCGTTTTAAATTAGGTGAGGCAATTAGTTTTCTTTAGAGATCACACCTTGTTAAATATGTTAATAATGTACACATGTTCATTTGGAATACACACATGTTCAACTGTATGACTTCACAATTACTACTGAACTTGTGAGGTCTCACAACTAAAAACTGCAGAACTGATTAGTTTTGTTATCTTAAAAGACCAGGTTGTTGGTTTTGTTAGAAGACAAAAGCTGTAATAAGTTATAAAAAGACAACCAAAGTACCAAGCCTTCCTAGCAGCAAGGTTCAGAGTAACAAATTGCAAAAAACATTGTACAAGTCTCACAAAACAAAGACTATGTCAATAACTTGATTCATCAAACAGGAAGGGCAACCTTCAGGAAAGTAACCAAGAGGCCAGCTACAAGATGCTATCAAGCCTCTGCCTAATTAGGTCATATATTTTGGGACTGCTGAAGATCTATAATATCTGGATGAGTTCAGTGATTTGTGGAGATAATGCTAGTAGGAAACTCATGGATATGACTTTCTGACCTGAATTCTTAGAAGTATGACCTCTGGCAGTTTTCAGAGGTCATATTAGTGTTAACGATGGGAACTGCTGACCCTAAGAAGGGAACACACACACACACACACACACACGCACGCACGCACACGCACGCGCACACACAGTGAAAAATGGCACAGGAAAAGAGCTAAACTTCACAGCATTAGTCAGAAAGACAATGTTATCAATGACTTAAATAATATACTTAGATGTAGTTAAAGAAAAATGGGCAACAGTAAACAAGGTTTCTCACTAGTGTATGTCCTAGTGTAGGTGTTTAACATTTCGCTGTTAGCTATGGATATCAAAAAAGTATGCAAGTTAACTTCAATTGCATGCTACTATGAATTTATTACACTTTTTTGCCATATGTAGTCAAATTATTCAGAATACACATAAGTGATCATGTACATGTCATATAAAATGTTCTATTAAGGTTGTTCTTTATCAGTACAAATGAATACACAAATATACAGTACAGCATTTCATATTTTTTTGCTTTCAGACGAGGCATATTTATTATAAAATTTCATGCCAGGGGTTTCAAAACACATGACTGTTGCATGCACCTGATTGGCTGGCTGTCAATATATGATGGATGAATTTTGCTCAAACTATTTAATCCAGTGCTTCCCAACCTCTCCCAAACCATGGCACCTTTAGTGAAATCTTTCCAGCTAATGGCATCCCTTCACTCTGATATGTAACTACTCAAATTAACAATTTAATCTTAACTCATCAGTTGAGTAGAATGAGATTCCTATTTTTATAAGGCGTACCATCTACACATTTTTGCATTTACAAAGGTAACAAAAATAAATTGCCAGTAAACCAGTCTCAAATGAAAAACTTGAACACAATCCAAACATGAAAAGTGCAATAAGTCACAAGGCACAAAGCAGACTATAACATCATAATTAATGCGAAGGCTGGCTTCGAAGAGAATTTGAAAGTTTGTCAATACGAGCTCGAACTGCAGTTGACAAACACACTCGTAAGTCATTTTCAACTGAACAATAAACATCCTCTGTGTTTTGTCTTCAGTAGTGTCAATGCCGAGAATGCCTTTTCACACAGATAAGTGGTGCAGAATGGAATAAGTATGCCGACAGCCTTAGCACCTAACACAGGATGTTCCTTTTCAACCATAATCCAAAACTCTGTTAAATTCATGTCCTTAAACTTCAGCTGTAATGTTCGGTCACTCGCAATGTCAAGTAGCTGTTCTTTCTCTGTCATCTGTAAGTTAGACAAGTCCAACTGCTGATGGAATGGGTTCCTTATCCAGTCATTGCTAGGGATGTCTAAACTTGGAAAGTAATGTTGCAAATTGTCTCCCAACTGTGACAAATGCTTAACAATGACATCATGCAACACGACGGCGCCAGGATCAGCCTGTACTGCACCAGGAAGCATGCAAATTAAATGGGTTGTTTCTATTTCACTTGTCCACATCAGAAGTTTACGACGGAAAGCTTGCAGCTTGTCAGTAACAGACAGTATGTTCGAATCATTGCCCTGCATGCCCGAATTCAATGCATTCAATACTTCAAAAATGTCAACGAGATATGCAAGTTTACTGCACCATGTTGGATCAGCCAACAGTGTTACGAACTCATTGTTTGCTTGTTCATTAAGAAAGAACTGGCGGAGTTCATCTCTCAGTTCATACACCCGTGACAGAACTTTACCTCTTGACAGCCATCTGACTTCTGTATGCATTAGCAGAGTGTAATGTTCTGATCCCATGTCTTTGCACAGTTTCTCAAACAGTCTGCACTTGACGGGATGGACTTTGATGAAGTTAACAATTTTAACGACCTGATCTAAAACTGACTGCAGTTCAGTTCCCAGCGTCTTGCTCACAAGTGCTTCTCTATGTATGAAACAATGGGTGGTGATTATGTTCGGATTTTCACGCTTAGCAAATGCCATGAAACCACGCATTTTGCTGGTCATAGAAGGAGCACCATCTGTGCAAATAGCAACACACCATTCCCACAACAAATCATTCTCACTGAAAAACGTGCAAACATGTTTAAATACATCTTCTCCCTTCGTTTCAATAAGTTCGTTGCAAAACAGAAACTGTTCCAACATTTCTGTGCCGTTCGAAAACCTTACAAAGGCCAGCAACTGGGATTTTCCACTAACATCTGTAGACTCATCGATCTGCAGAGCAAATCGTTTACAGGTCTGAAGTAAAACGCACACATTGTTGTTGATGTCAGATGACATGGCTTCTATCCTCCTAGAAACGGTGTTGTTTGATGATGGCATTTTGGATATCACTTTTTCTGCATCGTCACCAAGCATCGTTTTCACCATTATCTTGCATGCTGGCATAATCAAAGATTCGACTATGGTGTGTGGTTTTATTGCCATGGCAACCAGTTCTGCGACTTCAAAACTAGCCAACTGGGCTTTGTCTGACACCGACACAGTTTTCATAAACAGCTGTGCTTGCTTCTGCTGGCTGTCCATTAAACACCTAAAATATGCTGAGTTCTTGTTATTTGCATTCTGATGCTTGGTTTGAAATTGACTTTGCAATTTGCTTGGAACCATGGCTTCATTTGCAAGGATATCACCACACAACAAACATCGCGGGCGCTGAATACCTTTTTTGTCAATAAATGTAAACCCATAATTCAAGTAACTGTCCCGATAGTAGTTTTCGTTTTTGCAACTTTACTGCTCCCCGCATTATCATTTTCATTGAGGTCGTTGATGCTGCTGTTGTTTTTACGTTTAAGACTTTCACTACAGTCGGCCATTTTCGGCGCAAAAAAAAAACAAACAGACAACAAGAAGCAACGTCACTTACCCTGTGGCAAGTAAGTAAATTAGAGCTAATATTTATTAATTCGTCAGACTGCATTTGAAATAGGATGCACGCTGGACTGTATTATAGCACACAGGTAGCATGACTTCAGTCTTGAGGTGTAACTGGTATTATTATTATCAGTTCAAATCAAATTTTTTTATGTTCTGACACCTGGCAACGGCACCCTTAGTCCATGCTCACAGCATACCAGGGTGCCGCGGCACACGGGTTGGGAAACACTGCTATAATCTATCTTTTCCCAAATAATAAAGGCTTTTGATACTGCCTGAGGTATCGGCATGTCTTCATATCCCAGGCTATAAACCACTTTAGCGATATGTTGTGAACAACTGTTATAAAAGTGAAGTATAAGGGAAGAGGATATGCTTTTGATGTTATAATGCCTATACAAGTGTCCTGCATCTGAATTCATCTTGTTAGGACTGAGCAAAATATAATGAAAATTTAGAGAATAATTTGTAGATTTTATACACCATAACAACCTATTTAGATCTGGCTTTTTTCTATAATTTGCTTGAACATTCCGGTTGATTTTGTGACCTCTCTCATTGCACCAAGTATCATAGTTTGCTTTCGGTACCGATTTATTTGCGTGAATCTGAGACAGAGGCTGCAGGCCGAGGGAAGGGGGAAGCATGACATCAGGAGTAGGGAGCAGGAGTAGGGAGGCAGGGCCCTCCTCGCCATCCCATTTCACTTCTATGCAGGTGGAGCCACGGGGCACAGCTAGTATAACGTAAAAATGGATTAAAAAAGTAGAAGAGTGAAAAGAAGACTTTCCTAAACAATTATGTTACAAATCACTACATAACACAACAAAAATGGGAAAAAAAGTTTTTTTCTAGAAATAATAAAATACTATACATGACTTTGTACACTATTCAACAGATAAAACAAGCAATGTTGAACAGTCAACTCAAAACTGGATGCATATGAGAGAGTGAGAGAATTGTTCCATGTGATGGACTGGCACTGTATCCTGCACTTGATGCAGTCAAGGCCCTGGTTCCCAAGTGACCATAAAAGGAGGTAAGTGTGTTTGAAAGTGGATGGATTGTTTGAAAAATAAGCATGATCTCTGTTGTACCAGCAGAACGCATACAATATCTGACTCTGTTTCTCCTTGCTAATCCCATTGGGAGTCTTATTTTAACTATTTGTGGCAAATGAATGACACCAACTGCTCTTCAAAACTTACAATTTTGTCCAAAAACATTATAATCACTATTATGACTGAGTGTTCTGTACAGAATTAAAAAATAAACAAACATACTGAAAACACCACTAAAATTAAAAACAGCAAGAAACCCCTTGCAGAGTCACCAGCAAATGTTTGGGGAATTTTATTTATAAACAAATTAATATAAGAAAATGTATGCATGGTGCAACATTTGGTTGTGTTCTGAGACTTAAACCTTTTGAAAGTTGGAGCACATATATTTTCCATTGAGTTCTTCAAAGCGTTAGTCATCCCATTTTCTTTATTAAATATTCTGTAACAGTAATTCATATTCAAAAATAACAGCAATACTAAAATGTTATTACAAGTGTTAGTAAGGTACACAAAATACACGCTTTTTAAGAGCAATTTACAATATTAGGTAGTTGAAAATGAAACCCAAATAGGCTTGGGGCTAAACTGTCAACCACAGTACAGACTAGCATCCACTGTACCCAAGAAGCCCAACTAGAGAGAAGTCTGCATACATACTAACACAATCAGATGTAACTTTAATTCATAATGATTTACAACAGTTAACATTTCCTGTATAAACTACGTTACTACAGGTGCAAACATGGACCAAGGTGGCACAGTGGATAGATTCTTCATATATTTTCACATCATGGGTTTGAAACTTGTAGCACTATTCAAGTAGTTTGAACATTTTCTCTCTCTCTGAATGTGCGAGCTTTTCTCCCATATCACAAATAAGTGGTCATTACATTATTTGACAAGGGCAAACTGGCTTAATGTGAGTGTGAGAATGGGGAAACCAGTGGACTGTCATTCTGAGCTGGTTCCTGCTTTCTGCCCAATGCTACTTGGGATAGGCTTCAGAATCCAGAGACTCAGAATTAGATAATATGGAATTCATAAGTTTGATTCAAACAATATTTTTGCTGCTGATTAAAGCATAACACAGAAAAAAACTCTACATCTGTTCCATAGACCTTTTCACTTGTTAAGAAGTGTCCCTGGTGAAATAAGGAATGCAAGTCTAGTTTTCCTAATTTTCAAAGAATGTAGCTTTCTCCCCCCCCCCCCCCCCCCCCTTTATGCACATTCAATTACTGACCTAGGTGTCACCCTGAAAAATGTCAGCTAAAAAATATTTAAATGTAGTGGGAGTGTGAATTAGTAAGCTAAAAAGCTATGACGTTAATGAATGCCAGAAGTGATAAAATCCAACCAACCTGATAATACACAAGTTCATTTGCTTGTTTGAATGGAGATTTATTATTAAAAAATATTTGAAAACAACAATCCAGCAAGGAGCATGGTTTGTAATGGTACTGTTGTGCACAAAATATACACTAAACATTTGTCGCTCAATTGTGTATTGGTGTTTGTAACACCCTGAAGTTACTGCAACACTGGTCATTCATAAACAACCCACAAAGTGCTTTCAAATTATGTAATGGGTTTTACTTTTTTAGAGACCATCATAGTTTCGGAGTGTTTAGTGGTACTGCCTCACAGAACACAACTTTTTACCCAATCTAAAAAAGGTTGTTTTAGGTTACCTAAATTCTAAACTTGCCCCCTATGAGTAAATGTGGCTATCAGCATGAGTGTACTGTGTGAGAATTGGTACTTCATACAGTGCTGCTCCATTACTTATACCAAAAGTACTGTCTGGAAATGCACAACCATATAATCTAAATATATAATTCACTAAGTCCATGGCAAGCAAGACGCACGCAAGACAGCCACGCCCGCCAACTCACAGAGCCCCGCCCACCAACAATTCACTAAATAGCCGACCATGGCACAAGAGCGAAAGCATTTGCCAAGAATGTGTTCATTAATCAAGAACAAAAGTCGGAGGTTCGAAGAAGATCACATACCATCATAGTTCCGACCATACATGATGCCGACTGGCGATCCAGTGGCGTTATTCCCATGACCCACCGGGCAGCCAACCGGGTAACCAAAGTCTTTGGGTTATGGGGGGAGTATGGTTGCAAAGCTGAAACTGAAAGGAATTGACGGAAGGGAGGTGTGGAGCCTGTGGCTTAATTTGACTCAACACGGGAAACCTCACCCGGCCCAAACGTTGCTCACAGGTGCATGTGAACTGTAGCGTATGGTTGTAAAGCTGAAACTTAAAGGACCTGGCCTGAACGTGGCTCACAGGTGCATGCGACTGAGGCGGTGTATGGAAAATGAACAGTCAACATGACTCACAAGTGCATGTGGACTGTACACAGACGAAAGCAATTCAGGTGAGGAGTTGGGGGCGGACACATGAGCAGGCAGTGCGTACTGAATGATGACTAAGAGATGACTTAAGAAATCGGCAGACTAGAATGGCGGGGGCGGAATGGGCATCAGACGATCGAACTTGCCTATCTAGAGAATGTAAATGTCCTAACACGGGTTCCATAGGTGAACCTGCGGAAGGATGGTTACTGGTTGCGCCAACCCGTCGTTGGACGGTTAGAACCCGAAACCTCTCGGGCCTGCTTCCCCAACCTCTCTCCAGAGTTCCATCTTTGCATTCACTTACAGTCGTATCCTCAAACCCACCCCATTTGGACAACTGTGTCTTTCAGGAAGTGTTCACCCATCAATACATAATTATGTGGCGTATGCTACGCCGCGGATTGGCTAGTGTCAACATATAAAGCAGAGTATGACTATGGCTTCTTAATGATTTTTAGGCTAAAGCTAGCCTTGCTGAATTTGGCGCAAGAATGTATTCAAGGAAAGGTCATATGAAAGACATTTTCTTCTCAGATGAAAACTTTTGGAATATTGCATTGGTAAAACAGAATTAGCACCACACTAGAGAGTGAAGTGGGTATTGGGGATATGAGGAATTCAGTGCAATGACTAGTGGAATGGATTGAAATTGAATTAAAAATGTACCCAGTAAAAGAATGTCAGCAGTTAAATACTGCCTTTGGCATCTCATATGAAAACTGCTCAGGGTCTTATTTAGTGGAATTTGGGCAAAATATATATAAGGAAAGAAATGTCACCAACCATACTCAGACCATAAACAAAAATTCAACAGACCAAGGTGCTATGTCCTGGATCTGTTCTGTTATAACAATTCAGAAGCACAACAGGTAAGAAGAAAGCAGAAAGTGAATGCTACTTTGCATTTCTCATTTAAAACTAAAACAAAGAAGGCACCAGGCTGCTTAGCAATTCATGGGTACTTTTCTGGTTTGTTGCTTCTAAACTGCTTATAAAAATACATCACTCTGTTTAAGGCAAACAAAGCTGTCTACGCCATAAACTAGTAGCAGCTGGTATGTATTCAACTCCACAAAATCACTGACAGACAACTACTCCTTTTTTCCCTCAGAACAAATATTTAGCAAGGTTCTATTTGCAAAATGATGTCCTATCTCAACCTGCTTTGGGAGATAAAGTACAGCACGTGTTGGTTCTTCTGAGGACATGTTGCAGGCCACCACTGCTACAAAAAAATACTCTCCACTCCATGTAGACATTTGCACAAGTGGGCAGGACAAATACAGTAACTAGCTGATTTTTAATGTATGGTACAAGGTGCTTTTTAAATACACATAAAACAAGCACACCTTCAAAATAGAAAAGTAAAATTCAAACTCTTTTTACAAATAAAAATAAACAGAATAAATTATAAATAAACTGACTTTCCAATTCAAAAGCCTTGAAAACATTTGTGAACATCTGCTAGTAAAAGTATTTTAAAATTTTTGTAAATTCAAGAAAAGACATAAGTTTGTCAGAAAATTACAGACCATTCACTGAGGTACGGACTGCATATAGTGAAGGCAACGTTTTATTCTTAATTTTTTTATCCACCAACTCCTAAACAAGTTTTGAAACATTTATATTGATAGAATTCAATTAAACACTCTTTTATATGTACAACACCACAATGACAAAGGAGACTCAACCCGGGAGACAGTTTATGACACCCCTCAATTAGCATTACATATCCGTCCCAATGACCTCCAAGAGTCCACAGGAAATTCTCATGACAACTAAAGATATTGTCAAGGTGACAGTAAAAGTCCATGAAAGTGGCGTTGCTATCACTCATGCATTCATAAAAATGTCCATTCCACAAGACCTCCACCACATTTTAAAAAACATTTAACTTTACTCAATGCCTGACACTTCCATTATTCTTGAACCTCACATCACAGGGTACTTTTCTTTCCAACTGCCTTAACAGTACCTTTTAAAAGAATTTCAAGAATGATAGTTTAGTTTCCTCAATATACAAATCTCATAAACATTAAAAAACAGGAGTCATACTTTAGCTGTGAGAGCAATAGAGATATAAGTAATTTCAACTTACTTGTCAAGGAAATCTTTATTAACCACAGCACAAATGTCCAGTAGTGGGTTGCCCATTCCAAAGAGCATATTCTGGCTAGGAAAGAAAAAAGATAAACATTAATAAATAAACAGGACAGCCTTAAACAACAAGCATGCAAATCACAGATATAAGTGAATGTGTACCCATGAACTAAACAGATAAAGACGCATAAAAAAGGGAGTGATAGGGACAGAGAGACAGACATAACTTTATTTGTCCCAAGAGGAAAATTAGCTCTTTACAGAAGCTAAAGAAATATTATAACAAACAATATCAGCAACCCCTCTCAAATACACACAAAAAAATGACAAAAAGGAAAAAAATAATTCTGATTTCACAAAAATATAAGGCCAGTCACAGTGAGTCATTATAAAGTGGTATTTGCCATAGGTATGAAGGAGCCACAGTAGCATTTTTTGACTCTACTTCTGTTATATAATTTTTTGGCTAAAAGTACTCAAAGATACTGCGTTAGAAAGAGGATCATGTATAAGGGGCTGACACATTTGTCTACAAAGTGGGACAAAATGAGCCGCTCCATATAGTCATTAACTGAATTAATTTTGGATTTTTTTTTAAATTCAGCATTGGCAAAACATTCATGTGGTGCGGTGTATAATGCTTTGACACCCAAGGCAAAATTCTCCAAGTAACAGAAGTCCATAATTGAAGAAAGGTGTGGTTAGTGGGGCTTTCAAAATAGTACATTGCTAAAAACAAATCAGCATACACTAAAGCTGTGTCTAGCAAAGTGAAAGTACTTGCCACACTGTACTTGAATGGTACAGGAGCATATGAATAATTAGTGCACCTGTAGTCTATCCAATTCAGTGACTAATTCTGCATTAATATACAGGCATAAGCAATATCATTTATGTGAGGTAACTTGACAACAACAGAACAAAAGTGTTTCTTCAGAAATTCCAAAATAAAATGTTGCTGTAAATTGATAAGCTTGAGTCTTAAAGATGGGACAAATCTTAAAAAGAAAAGAGTGATCTCAAAAATTAAAGCAACAGGCGTTTGTGACATTTGAAATTTTTAATTACTTTGACTTGTCCATAAAATATTACTCTTCATAAGTGTTATTAAATGAGCTAATAACAGCAAATTTCACAAACATGACATAGTGATTTTCTGTCAAACCTGATTTAAAAAATCAGTTACAAAAGCAACTTTAAAATGTTTGTGTAAATGATTATTAATTATCTTGGTATTTCATGATTCATGTGCCAATAATAATCATTTAATCCTTATTTTTAGTATTGATTTTGAGCAGTATTTACTTTTCAGTTACTGGAGTGAAATAAATTTAGTGCATGCTGTGATGGTGCTGGTCGGCTCCACACTACCAGTTGCATCTTCGGGAGCCTCTTGAAACTGCTGCCACCATCACATTTGGTGTTTTCTTCACCGCACTGTATCATCCTCGAGTATGTGATCGGTGGTAGCGGGTTCCCTAGAGCAACGGAGAGTGTGGAGCCGACCCACACTGTCACATATGGTGGCAGCAGTGGGATGAGCTATGGCACAGAGGACTGAAGACTGGAAGAGAAACAGCAAGTAGGATAGGTGCTTGAATTTTAAAAAGAACCCACGGACTCAAGCCTGAGGAGGGCATTTTGAGAACTTAACTTTTTAATGGACATTTATTTATTGATTGACTGTTTATTGTCTTTTAAAGTTCTTGTTCTTTTAATGTCCTGTTTTACAAGAGGGCTTTGGTTTTGCTTTATGAATGGGTTTGTTTTACTAGTTTCATCATTTTAGTGCAGTGTGGGGCCATGCTATGGACCTGTGCTATCAGTTGCACTGGGTCAGTTGAGGCGTGAAGCTTTCCCGTGCAACTTGAGGCTTAAAGGGGAGAGGTATGTATAGCAGGTACGTGGCTTAATATTATAGTGGCCCATTTTTAAATAAATGAATAATTAAATGACCAGCCCAATCTCCGAGGGTGTTTGTGCTTGCGCAGCTACGGGAGGTTGGTGAGGTAACTGGGGCAAAACGCACCTCTACGTGAGGGTGCAGTCTGTCTCAATTGCTTCATCGGCTTTCTGCAGTGTGCGATTGAGGTCCTGCACCCACAGAGGCATATAAGGAAGAGCCAGCACAAGATAAAGGAAAAACAATAGACTGGCCAGCAAGAGAAAAGGGAGGAGAGACAAAAAAACAGTTAAAGAGTAAGTAGAGGAGGAAAAAAAGGGGCAGAGACAGAGATAGAGGGGACTGTTCAAAACCGGGCAATGGGGACCAGAGCCGGGATTTGAAGGTTGACTGCACCGGACTGAATACGGGGAGGAGATGTCAAATTTGAGAAGGAAGGACTGGAGCTCAATTTTTTATGGACTGTCTCCAGTTTTAACCTCCAATTTTAATGGAATATTTATTTATAGGAGTTTTTGGGTGTACTCACACTAGGCACGTTTGTTCTGTACCATGCTCGAGCTTGATTGTCAAACCTCCCTCCCTCACTGGCCCGCACTCACATTGTGCTTAATGTTCTGGGAGCAGGCATGCTTTCATTGTGACCATGCGACTTCGTGTGAAGCCAAAACAAGATCCAAACATGGAGTAACAGCATGCATGCCAAAATAATTTTACTTATTTTGTGTTTTCCTTTGGAGTCGTGCAGAGCAGGATAACGCTCTACCCTCTGACAGATTTATTGAGTGTGCAATGCAGCATTTTGCTGTTAATCTTGCTGCACAAGTGATAAGATTTTTGCAGAGACAAATGATGTAAAGGTTACAATTTGCAGCTTTTCTTGCCAACTACAATTCACGTCCGTCTTTTTATAACACGACTGAAATGAGAATTGCACTATCTGACTCATTGCATCATTGACGTCATATCTGTTTTCCATGTTCAGCACCTTAGCGATCACTCCCGAATCCTACTGTACCGTGCTAGGGCACCATACAGTTGGCCCAGCACAGAGCGATCACATTAGTCAAATGAATTGGACTTTGGGGTGTTACTTGCAGACAAATGTGCTCAGACATGGAACAAACTGCAAGTGTGAGTACACCAGTTTAGCACTGTACTATTTGAACACTGTTTGCTTGGATTGTTTTAATAAAAGCACTGGAGCACTTCTGCACCTACCCCTTGCTGTGTGCGTGTCTGTCCTCATCCGCTAGCTCTTCCTCAGGTACGTTATCGGCGGTAGCGTCTTCAAGAGGCCCCCTAGAGCAACTAGGAGTGTGGAGCTGACTAGACCTTCACACATGCATAGGGTAAGATAAATTACCCCAAAGCTAATAAAATTCCACCATGCATGTGGGGTGGAGAGATCCCCCTCCGTCATGAAAGTGAAGCTCCAATTGTTTATCTTTATGCAGTTTTTGCTGAATCAAAGTGAACACATTTGTACTATTAGTATTAGCAAAAGAAGGAACATATTTTGAATTCACTGTTAATTGTTACTTTGAATGACATAATAGCGTGATGACGTATGATAAAAGCCTAATCTGCTTCAAACCGAACTTCTTTAATGACTTGTGTAATTCTACTGATTTGTCTCTCTTGGTCAGTCATACTCACTAATCCAACACAAGCTCGGTTTACTGTTCTGCATTCCTCAGGGTTATACAATTTTCATTTTGTTGAGAGATGTGTTTTTACAATGATAACTAGGAGTCCAAAAACATATTTGTTGATGACTATATAACTTAAGTCATAATTTATCATGTACAAAATTGTATTGTTCATTTTTATTTTTTACATATTTATAAATTTTATTTTGTTTTTTTTTTAAAAATATTTCTTCTTGAAAAGACATATAAAAAAAGATTTTTTATTAACTTGCAGTTTTGTAACACAATTTCATTGACAACCACAAATCAAAAATGAAAACGATTTAATTTAGGCATTATATGGCATAAAAACAAATAAGTAAAAAATGGAAAAAGGTATTTAGCATTCAGTATTGTGTCTTATGAAATTAACTTCAGTCAAAAAGTTTAATTTCAGTTCATACTTCATAGACTAAAACATTTTTTAAGTGCTTAAAAATGTATTAATGATTCATGACTCCTTATCCATTGAAATGCTAGCTAATTGCTCAAAGGATTGAATAGCAGACATTTAACTCTCTGGCTTGAACTGATAAAAGTACAGCTTCCCACTCCCTCACTCGTCTTTCTCTTTCCTTCTTCAGAATCAATGACTTTAATTGTATATAAACTGCCAAGCCATCTTAGTCTAATGCAAAGATGCAGAGAGGTTACAGCTGAACTCACCAATCACAATGAACCACAAATCACCCTGAGCGATATTCTTAAAGATTTAGGTTCATTTATTATATCCAATGTATATACAAGTATATTCACAAACACATTACCTTTACAACACTAATACAATTGACTTAAAATTTAATTTCCCTGTCTTTTAAATTTCACATTTTGTGATAAAACATGTTTCACACTTAAACGTGCTTTTAAGTTTTCTACTAATTTGGAGCATACTGTACCTGTAAAAATATTTATTCTAAATCCATACCACAAGACTTAATGTACATATGCAAACTTACCAATTATTTGGACAAAGAGAAAAGAAAAAAAAAACAACTATCTTAGCATCTTGATTCTTCAGATCATGTTATGCAAGATTCTTTACATAAATGTTTACTGCAAAAGCTACAGTACGGTAGATTGTCTATCCATTGTTATTAAAGGCTGCTATTCCCTTGCAAAGCTCTGAAAATAACTATCCAGAATATTCTTTCTGCTCATTTTTCCTCAGCCAGTAATTAGTTTTGTCAAACACATTATGATTCCATTATTTATAAAACGGTTTCAATATTTAATTTTTCATGGTATCAGTTTTACACACCGCACTTCCGGTCCACTCAGACATTGTACACATTGCATCATCTGAGTGTTACATGCATTGTTACGAATATGGCTATGTCAGTGGTGTAAGAACTTTCTCCGTCACATTTAATTGACAAAGAGTGCGGCCACAGTGGAAATACTGTGGTTTTCTACTAAATGAAGACAGTAAACTCAAGGATTCAAGCAAACCTGTATGCAAGTTGTGCTACCACACAATACAGACCAATAGGGGAAACACCAATTTAGCACAACATTTAACGGAATGGCACACAACACAGTATAGAGAGTTTCAACAGGTAGTTGTTATATTTTTAATTAAGGAAATATATGTATGTGTTCCTGTTGCATTTGAAGTAAAGATGTGACATGTGTATTTTACTTGTAGTTTGTTAAGCGTTTCCCCGTTTAAAACAACAACCTGCAATTATTTTTTCCTGACAGTTCTGTTTAGCTCCATATAATCTTTTGAGATTGTGTAGAATTGGCATTGTAAATGTTTAGAGTCGTCAAATTGTTAGAAATCTTTCAGTTTTAACACAATATATATAAGGCATATAAAAGTGATGAATATGTGCTCTGTTCCTATATACTTTATAAGAAGATGATAAAAAAAAAATATAATTGAGCTGCATTGTGATGGTCGCCACCGCCCACCCACTGCGCGAAGATGGTCGGCCACTGGAGCGTCACTCCCACAGCCAGAGACAGTGAACAGGCGGCAACAGCCATAGTATGCAGCAACAAACATTTTATGTTGATTTATGTGTGAAACCATTGTTCTGTGCGCTATTCAGAAAACTGAATTTTTTTGGAAAAGATATTCAGCCAGGCGGCACGATGGCGCAGTGGGTAGCGCTGCTGCCTCGCAGTTAGGAGACCTGGGTTCGATTCCCGGGTCCTCCCTGCATAGAGTTTGCATGTTCTCCCCGTGTCTGCGTGGGTTTCCTCTGGGCGCTCCGGTTTCCCCCCACAGTCCAAAGACATGCAGATTAGGTGGTTTGACGATTCTAAATTGGCCCTAGTGTGTGCTTGGTGTGTGGGTGTGTTTGTGTGTGTCCTGCGGTGGGTTGACACCCTGCCCAGGATTGGTTCCGGCCTTGTGCCCCATGTTGGCTGGGATTGGCTACAGCAGACCCCCGTGACCCTGTGTTCGGATTCAGCGGGTTGGATAATGGATGGGTGGATGGAAGATATTCAGCCTTGGGCCAAAACTGAAAAAAAAAAAAATTTAGCCCTCAAAGAGTTAAAATTCAATGCTATGTAACAATTTATAATGTCTAATATTTTAAGAGTTTTAATTATTTAATTGCTTTGCATGTGATTACAATGGTTATATGTTATTTAATATTCTTTATGTTTTGCCTGACATAATACTTTTTTTTTTTTTTTTTTTTTTTTTTAAGATATAGGTAACATTAATTTTCCTAAAATAAACATGTTGCCAATATACAACAACAACAACAACATTTATTTATATAGCACATTTTCATACAAAAAGTAGCTCAAAGTGCTTTACATAATGAAGAGAAGAAAAATAAAAGACAAAATAAGAAATTAAAATAAGACAACATTAATTAACATAGAAAGGAGTAAGGTCCGATGGCCAGGGTGGACAGAAAAAACAAAAAAAAAAAAAATATATATAAATATATAAAGCAACTAAATGGTTTGTCCTATTATCAGAAAGAAGAGGAGAAAAGTTCTTCATAATCACAGCCTACCCTATCAGCTGTATTTGCACAACATAAGAGTATAACAAAAAAACACCAGAGGGCAAAAGATTAAACAGGGCAGTTGCAGAATACATATGCAACGATCAAGTACCTGTATATACTTTTGAAAAACCTGGATTTCAGCCCCCTCTGCACAGAAGCCTTACTTTTCAACATTTACTGATCTGTGGATCGGCAGGTCTGCCTCAAAATGCATGGCAGTATCTCTCAACTTTATTACACAATCCTAGGACATGCAAACCTGGTGTTTGGTCTGTGTCAGGTTTAACTCTGTGAGCACATAGGAGAAAGCTTAAGGGAAGACTTAGAGGAGGTTATTCAGGATGAATGGAAGCTCAGCATGACATAAAAGGCAGGGATCACAACTGATAATGCCCCATCGAACAAAAAGGCATTTCGAGAAGATCTTACATGGATCCCCTGCTTTGGATACAATTTGCACCTTGCAATTCAAAAGGACTTAGACATATCCTTCTATGTCTGCGGGCATATCAAGAGTAAGAAAAACTGTGTCTGCTTTCAGCTGGTCTCCAAAAATGTGCTGTAGCTGAAAATGAAACAACTTTCAGATTTCACCTTTACACAAATTAATTCACAAATGAGCCGACACGCTGGGATACCGCATATTATCTATCTATCTATATGAAAAGGTGGAGAGATTTTAAGAACAGCAGCAAGCTGTCTGCCCATCTCCAACAGACGGTAAGAAAAAATGGCACCTCATGCCAAAAGACTCTTTAGGCTGTAAGACAGGGGTCTCCAACCTTTTTTTTCCCCGAGAGCTACTTTTACAAAATTAAAATGGCAGAGAGCAACTCATGTTTTGTTATGTTTACTCTCATAGCTTATTTCAACCCAAACAAACTGAATAAGCTTGTTTTGCCTGAACATTTACAAAATGTTGGTGTCCACGACTCACATTTTGCATTAAAACATCACAAAAAATATTTACGTAACCTGCAAGTGCATTTTGTATATCTGTATGCATTTTCTAGTGCATCTCACACTACTGAATTAAAACATGAATGCTGTCAAAACAAAACAATGCAATTACAAATACACAGATATTACTTACTCATTTGTCATTTTGTTACATGTCACTGTTTCACTTCACAAGAGTATTCGCATGTCCAGTTGCATGTGTGATGTGTTTTTAGTTAGTCTGATGACTGGCACTGCATGGAGTCAACAAGAGGGGTGTATGGTGGAGTGGAGCCACTGTGGTTCACTCTTACGGAGTCATTTAAATGTTCATCTGTCAGTCTTGTTCTCAACTTTGATTTCATGACATTCATGTCAGAAAAGGCAGACTACTCATAGAGGTATGCAGATCCAAACAAAGCAGACATTTTCAGAGCTGCTTGGTGAAGATTCTTATAGTTATCTGGCTCTACTAAGCTACAGAAATGCCGAGAACACTGTTGAGACTTTAACTGCACATTATTTTGAAGGTTTATGAATATATAATATATAAAATCCAATGTCTGTCTGTCTGCTTTTCACAAGAGAACTACTTAACAGATTTAGATCGGGTTTTTTTCTATAATTTGCTTGAACATTCTAGTTGATTTTGCGACTTAAGAATCATAGTTCGCTTGCAGTACCGATTTATTTGCGAGAATCCAAGAAACACGCAGCGGGCTGAAGAGAGGGGCCTTCCTCACTCACTTGCTAGCTTCGGGGCGTGTTCCTTAACTCCGCTTAGCTAGCGAATGAGAGAACAGTTCAATTCAACTTTGTTTGATATTTAACATAATGTATTACTTAGGACTTGATGAGTTTGAGTCCGGATATTCTCTTAAGTGCATGCCACATTGAAAAGACAGATTGCAATTCAGATTATGGATCATGATTTTGTGTTAAAAGGATCGTGATATGATTTTTTGGAAAGATCGCCCCTCCTAATTTGACTAATCAAGTTTTCAAATTTATGCAGGATTCATTAACCCTTTGGCGAGCTACTTGGAAAGGGGTTGTGAGCTACCGGTAGCTCGCGAACGACGTGTTGGAGACAATTGCTGTAAGATATTTCACTGATGCCCTCAGTGCTGGAAAACATACCACCATCTCATCTGTTCTACTGTTAACATGGAATATATTTTCTGATTTGACAGCTGATCAGGGTGACAGCATCTTGAGACAGCAAAAAAATATTAAAAATTACCTAAGACAGTTATGAGGACCACCCTCTGCAGCTGGTTCTCAAAAAGTCAACATTTCTTGACCCAAAGTTTAAAGACAGTTTTCTTGTCTTAAAAGAGGAAGTCAAACAAATCTAAAAAACTGTTCATTTGCTTGACGTAGAAACCCAAAATCAGCAAACAAACAAACAGCCATCAAAGAAAAGCAAAACTGACCTGAAAGGACTATTAACAAACATACAGGGTGAAAAAAAGCCAAAGTCAGCAGTCTTAGCATAATGCATCATCTGAAATTGTACACCTCACAAATGAGTTCACAGTTTATGAGAAGATGCCTGAATTTAGTACAGCAGAACTGCCACTGGCATGGTGGAAAGCAAACAAGAAAAACTTACCTTATCTTGCTCAATTTGCAAGAAATTATTAGTACAGTGCTGCTTCTAGCTTTGCTTCAGAGCTCATCTGCAGCCCATAAAGGGTACGCCTCACAGTCTGAGCATGTTGACATGCTACCCTTACTTGCAAAAAATTTGGAAGCATTAAAGAGATTGTAATTTGCACTGTTTGCATTTGTAATGCATAGCATTAAAGTGTGCTATTGGTTTGTTGTTTCTTTAGTTGTATTTTATAAGAATTGCGCTATTAAAGTCATTTACTGTCCAACCGACTGTTGTACATTATTGTTTATTTTTTTTAGTGTGGGCTTGTGCATTTATTGTGTATTTTTTCTAGCTCAGCAAGAGTTACAAAAGGATGTAAAGGTTTTATTTTGCAATAAAAAAATATTTTTGAGTTACATTATACTGTGTTAAGTATCAAATATTGCATTGAATTTCAATACTTTTCTTGGTATCGTATCAAAGTTTGAAATTTTGGTATTCTGACAACACTGCCAGCAATATAACACAAACTTCCGAAAGATGATTTTCCAATAGTCCAAAGACTCGCATTAATATCAACAAAATATTCCAACACTACTAATGAAAGTGACAAGTCCCATTTTATATTATTTTTTTTGCCTGATTCAGTATACTAACTTGTTAATTTTGCAGTCTTTATCTGACAAACAAGTAAATAAACTCACACACAAATAAAAGCAATGTATTCTCTATTTTGTGAAGTAGGATAATAATCAATGAAGGTGGATAATTTCCTTGATAAACAAAACAGAATTTGAAATAGCCTACATACCACTCCTTGTCTTAAAAGTTTTTTTTTATCTTCCTTAAAGTGATTAACCTTCCTATATTTTTTGCTTCCCACACAAAACTATTCTAGTGTAATTATATTATTTAAGTACAAAGTGAAGCCTAAAGGAAAGTGAAAGAGTTTCTCACACTTTCTAACCCCACTCACAACAAGAGGCCTATGGAAATTCTCACAGGAGACAATGCCCTTTCTCTGACTCTGATGGTGTGCACAGATGTCAGCTTACACATCTGGCAAAACTAATCACAATTTATTTTTCTCTGTCAGCCAAGTACATAAACTAACTTTCTCAGTAGTGCTTCAGCCATAAACATACACAGAATTCAATGGAAATAATAAAAAAAAAATTAACTTAAAACTACCAACATGAGTGAAGAGCACTATGAAAAGAACAGTCAGCTGAATGCCTCACGATGTGTACATGTGTATCTTAAAATATTCTGTAACATAATTGTTAGCAGGGCTTGTTTTTGAAAAATATTCTTTTTTTTGCTTTAGGCACAATTTTATATTTTATTCAGTTATCAGATGCCCTTTGAGCCACCCACTTTTAGCCATCAACTTTGTCATCCTGGACAGAATAACAGCCCTTAAGAATCTGTCTAATGTAGTTGGTTTTGTTAAGACTGCAAGCTTGCTGCTTTATGTGCATTTGGAATAGTCTAGTCCCGATCCCACACTGATTTGAGGATATGTTATCCGTTTCCAATTACTGGATCCAGTTAATGCAACTTTAAGAAGCTATGCTGGCAGTACTATGCACAAGGCAGAAACAAACACTGGTCAAGGCACACTCACTCACACAAGTCCAAAACATATTTTCTAATTATTCTAACTTGTTCATTTTTGGGAATAAGAAGAAAATCTTTAGTTCACAGATAAAAAAAAAAAAACACAGTGTCGACACCCAAACTCCAATTGGGGAATGGTAAAACGTATTTAACGGGGATCAACACAGCAATTCAACAATGTATCTGTCACTCTTTCTAATCATTTTGGACTGTTTTGGAGTTTTAAAATATATGTATTAAATTTTTACTTTCTTCTCTGCTCTCATTAGCATATATTTTTATAGTTTGCTTAAATTTTTTTCTTGTCATGAGAATGACACCATTCTGCTAGCATGAAGCTTTTTATATGTACATTTTCCTATAACTTGATACTATTTTGAATGCATCAATTGTCAACATATCAGTCTGTCATCTGTCCATGCTTAAGAAATAAATTAACTTTTCACACATATAAAAACACACCTTTTACATAAGGAGATACTCATTTGACGCAAGATGTTCTTGTAGATCACAATTAGACAGCAATTCTATTTTAAATCCCAGTTTTAATGATCACAGACTGCTGAACAGAATAACAGACAATAAGAAGGCAAAAATACTCTCCTTTACAGACAATAAACAAGATGTTATTCTATTTTCGCACTGCATTGCTTTTCCGTTGTGTGCTACTCCATACTTTTACGCATGAATTATCGGTTTTCATTTTTAAAAAATTGATATTTTGATTTTCAGTATTAAAGTTTTAGTAGTAAAGAGTGGAGACCGATATTTGTTGGCCTCTTAATTATTTTCTGTTATAAATTAAAAGCAATTTAGATCCATGTATCTGTTTATGGTTATATAAAATACCTAATTCTGTCCGTGGCTAGAACATCTTTTGAAAAGAAGATCTTCCTGTTTTAGGTATCAAAACCTTTTGACGTGTTTATTTTTCTTCTCTTTTCCTCCCTTGAAAAAAAGACATCTCTGCTTTGAGGGGTATTGCATTAAAGAGCAGCTAGCTTTATTCATCATTCAAGAGCAGCCTTAGAGATTCCTTGAATTTATTACAGAACTAAGTCCATCTGGTTTACTGTATTATCACCCACATTACTCTCCATGTTAGTGTAAAACTTAAGTCAGCATTCACTTTAAAATCTAACACATCAGAGATCTTATTATTTTTGGATGCAGAAAAAGCATTTGACATGATTGAATGGGACTACCTATTTACCACATTGCATAAATTTGGGTTTGGCCCAAATAAATGTGCATGGATCAAACTACTCTATATTAGTTCAGAAGCCTCTGTTTGTATTAACAACGTTATTTCAAACTACTCTAAACTAGAATGTGGTGCTTGACAAGGATGCCCCCATCACCATTGCTCTTTGCAGTCGCCATTGAGCCATTAGCTATCCACTTTCAAAATGTACCAGAGATAAAAGGGATTACCAGAGAAGGACTTGAGCAGAAAATATCACTATATGCAGATGATATGGTACTGTATATATCAGACCCACAAACTTCTATACCAGCAGTCCTCAATGCACTTGCAGAATTTCAAAAGATTTCTGGACTCAAAATTAATTTGAATAAAAATATATTTTTTCCAGTGAACTCTCTAGCACACAATATTAGACTGGACACTTTCCCATTTATTTTAGCAGAACACTTTAAATACCTAGGAGTGAACATTACACGTGAATATAAAGATCTTTTTCAACAACATTTTGCTGTCTGCATGGAAAAAATTAAACAAGAGGTGAACAGATGGCCCACCCTCCAATCTCACATTAGAATGGAGAATTGAACATCCTTCTCAAGCCTCTTTTTATTCCAGAGCATCTCTATATACATCATCAAATCATTCTTTAAGAAATGAGACTCAATTATAACCTTGTTTATTTAGAATTCGAAACATCCACACATCCATAGGGCGACTCTACAATGACCTAAAGCAGAAGGGGGGAATGGTACTACCTGACTTTCAATTTTATTACTGGGCAGCTAATGTACAACCTACCTATAAGGACCTGGATAGCGACACTAACTGATGAACATACACAAGCCTGGTCTGCAACAGAAGTAAAATCTTGCTGCACTTCTTTATACACCTTTGTGCTCTAGTAAATACAAATTATCATCAATATACTAATAATAAAATTATCAATTACTCACTTGGAATATGAAACCAATGTAGGAAGCACTTTCAGACAGAGAAGCTCTTATCCATTGCTCCTTTACATGCTAATCACCTTTATCTACCCTCTCAAACCTACACCGTATTTAATGTTTGGAAAACATCCAGGATTAAAACACTTAAGAGATTTGTATACAGGTAATGTCTTTGCATCTTATGAACAACTAGCTGTGTAAGCCGTGCTGTAAAAAGCCCAGGTTCCTAGAAACTATTGAAATCATCAGGAAAAAAAACTGAAACTCAGAGACGACAAGCTTTTTTTTCCGGAAGTGCTCGCCCCTCTTGTCTATCAGCAACTAAGTGAATTTCTCTTTCCTCAGAGGTTTCGTTTTGACAATGTGCTCACTTCGCTTGTGTATTAGCAAATAAGCAAATTGGTCTTTTGTCGGCAGTTTCACTTTGGCGATGGAGTCGCTTTCTTTCAGATTCATGCTGTAGCCTCATACTTCATATTCTTCCGGTTCATTAACTTAGGGCCGCCTTGCCGGTTCTTTGATCTTCATGCTGTAGTCTGACATGAAGCCATTAACAGCCGAATTTGGTGTACTCCCAAATGGGCTTACAGTGAAGAAAGACAAACTGATTGCAATTGCCTATACCACACTACTAACACGTAGACTTTTCTTGATCAATTGGAAGAATTCCAGCCTACTTGTTATCAGTCGGTGGGTAATGATGATCTATTTTATTTGGAATTAGAAAAACTAAAATTCTCACTTAGAGGATCTGTTCAAAACTTTTTTTAAAATATGAAAAAATCTATCAAAATCTTTGAATAAGCATTTACATTAGGGGAAAAAAAACAAACATTCTTCTCTCCGTTTTTTTTATAGATTTGCTCTTGTTGGCTCTCCTTTCTTCCTCTTGGGTGGGAGTTGAATTATGGTTTGTTTTCTTCAAAGAACACCAAGAAAATAAAATAACACACATTCAATTTTCAACTCACCTAATCGCCAAAAAGTAACACTAGTGGTGTGTGGTGTTCAAGCCATGTACTTTTCCATTACATTGCTGGGTTATTAAAAAGATGAATTTGCCAATATAATTTCCTTTAAAAACAGTTTATTTGAAAGTGAAAATATTCAGACAGCGATATTTTTACCATCATGTGTAAAACATTGATGCAAAGATGAAAGCTAAATAAGTAAATTTCCTTTCAAGCATCGATTAAGTGATATATATAGTACCTGCTCAGTAGCTCCTTGAAAATTGTGAAGTACAATAATATGGTGTAACATTAATAATAATAATAATACATTTTATTCATATAGCACCTTTCCCATGCAACATTCACGGATCATTCCTATTTTGTACATACTGTGCAGGATCCATGCCCCTGTGCAATTTTACTAGAAAACGTGGGCCTGGGAAATGGATAGTAAATACTACACTGTCTTAATACTCATATGTACTATACATTATTGTTTGGCCACAATACACCACTGCAAAATGTGGTGAATGCAATGACTGTTTAATTTCAGATTCAGCTAAACAGCAGAGTCAAAACTAGCTTGTGTTATATTTGAATTTAAAGTTATATTAAAGCTGGTTTACACTAAGTTAAAAAAAAGAAAAAACTGCACTGAAAATCTTTTATGGTAGTTATAATCCATCCTTTTTATAAACTATTGAATTAAACTCAGGGTCATGAAGGGCCATAGCTAATCCCGACAGTAATATGAAAGATACCAGTCCACGCCAGGAAACAATAACATGCACAATTACATACACAGAGCTAAATCAGAGTTGCTGATTAATCTAATACACGTCTTTGGGGTAAGTAAGGGAAACTATTCTTTGGACATCTGTGCAGACAGAGCTATGGAGATATGAAAACTCCATGTAGTCAGTAACAGATTAGGATTTAAACCCATTTTCCTGAATTTATGAGGCAGCAGAACAAACTGCTGCATCATATCATCCATTTTGTTAAAATTCATTGCTCTTCTTAAGTACTATTATAAGGATACTTCTAGAAAAGAGAAAATAAATGAAGCAAAGAAATTCAAGTAGCTAAAAAGTATTCTATTTTTTTAATACAAGAAGAATGATAAATAGAGACACCTCAGCAAACCAAACAATGCAATTAATGTTTGTTTTTCCTCAAAGCTAAAATAGGATATTAAGATTGCAAACATCCACTACATTCTCACAGATTTAGGAGAAATGAAGAATAAAAATGATTAGCATTGAAAAAAATAAAAAACCCATATAATGAATGTTAGTTATAACCGCTAGTTTTGTGTTATATTTCTCAAGCCATACATGTCTTTGATGAACAGGCAAAGCAAATCATATGGGCAAAATTCCAGGAAAACAAAAGCAATAAAAATAGTTCTTGATCCTGCCAGAGGAATGAAGCAACTGCTCAGTCAGCAAACAGTAAAGGGCGTAAGGGTTAATGTAAAAATTTACAACAGATCCAAAAGCACAGATGCCTGAACTCCTGATAACTAATTTACATTATGGGATTTTGATTTTGAGAATCTGTCTTTTTTTTTTGGTAAAGCAAAAAAAAAAAAAGACACCAAAACTGTAATGCAGTAAAGGTGATTATAACTGAAAAAAAAACAATAATAAATGTTCTCTTCTGCTATTTCCATTAATTTGTCCACTTTTTGAACTTGTTTTTTTCCCAATACAGCATCTTAAGTAACATAGCAGACAAAACAGGAATTACCCCTGGACAGCATACCTGTCCATTGCAGGCCACCCTCATGTACCTGACAATCCAACTTAGGATTTGCCAATAAAAGAAAAAGGCTGAGAATATGTGGGGAAAAAAATATTCAGCAAAATCTCACATACTGTATACAAAGGTAGCCCCTATGAAAACATGTAAACTCTACAAAGACTTGGACTGGGACAAAGTCAGCCACGGTTCCCTGGAATTATGAGGCAGAAGGATTCAACACTGCGCAACTGTGTCTCCCTAGTGTTATTTCCTAAAAGGATATGTGATACTGTTTAAAAAAATTCAACTAATATAGTTCCCAACCTTTTCTGCAGACAAAATACAAAAAAAAGAAATCAAACATTTAATAGATATATTCAATAAAGCATATCCTACCTCTTATGACGGTGGGATGTCTTATTTAAAGTCTTAAAATGTTTAGAAACTAACAAGACCTTCCAAAAGTGAGGTAGCATGTTAAAAACAAGGAGTAGGACTACAAGTTAGCAAGAGGAGAAACTCCAGGTTTAACATTCTCTTATCTTCATTGCAAAACAGATCACGTAACATGCCCCCTTGTCCCTTTAAAAGACTAACATGAAAGCTGCTTTTCCCAAATTGCCCTTCACTAATCATTATGACACACAATCTGGGGATAAACTGTGCTATTCCATATATGAAAGCCAAGCAAATATGTTGTAAAAATAATGTGTTATCTTAACTGCATTCCAATAAAAATTTAATTGACACAGTAGAAACATAAACAAAACAATCTATATGAGAATCCTACTTGCATTTCATGTCTGACGAGAACAGACTCAGCTCAACAAAGCTATAACAGATCAATCTATTAATACTTTCTTGTAAGGTTTCAAAGGTCGAAGTGTAAAACAAATATAGCACTGTGTATAACACTTGTTTATAATTGTTTCTTTTATTTTTCTCCATATACTATAGCCATTCAAATGAGAGGCGGTAACTATTACTATGAAACAGTACAGTTGGGACTGTATTACATATTCCAGTCACAGTAAGTTCAGAATGATCTCAATCTGGTGAATAAAATCTCTGTTACAATCGCTCATGACTGTCCATCCGGCCATCCATTCACATAATGAACCAAATTAGTACAATCTTATCACTCTGAGTCCCTATAACTTGGATATATTCCATTTATTCCATTTTATGTCAATGAAACAGACAGTGAAGAAAATAAAAGATCACAGGAGGAAACGTCATACATACCATTCATTTACATGGTGCTTCAACAGTGTACAGACATGTTCAATATGAGAGGCTAAAAGTGGAAAATTCCATTACAAATAACACCACTTTTAGCCTCTCATATTGAACATGTCTGTACACTGTTGAAGCACCATATAAATGAATGGTATGTATGACGTTTCCTCCTGTGATCTTTTAATTTCTTCACTGTCTGTTTCATTGACATGAAATGGAATAAATGGAATATATCCAAGTTATAGGGACTCAGAATAAATAAGATTGTACTAATTTGGTTCATTATGTGAATGGATGGCCGGATGGACAGTCATGAGCGATTGTAACAGAGATTTTATTCATCAGATTGAGATCATTCTGAACTTACTGTGACTGGAATATGTAATACAGTCCAAACTTTACTGTTTCATAGTAATAGTTACCGCCTCTCGTTTGAATGGCTATAGTATATGCAGGCAGTGTATGATCAGACTGACATTATTTCATTTTAAGAAGGCAATGACTGCATAGCCAGTGCCATTCAAGACACATAAACTGTGTAGCAACAGAAATGAACAGTGGACACCTATGCATTTCTCAATAATCTAAACCCATTCCTACAATAAAAATGCAATTTTAAGGAGCTTTACAAGTATAGAGCTAGAGTACTACTTTTTTTTTTTAACATTTGTAATACATAAATGCAAATAATTATTATTATTATTATTATTATTATTATATAGCTCAAGTGACTTATTTAAAGGCTGAACACACAATCCTGGTTTGGAACCCATCATTACTGTACATACTGTACCGCATCATAATTCTTGTGTTGTAGTCTGGGAGTAATGACAATATGTACTTACATATAAAATTACCCACAAACTAAGCAAGTTTTACACTGAAGTTTTTTAGACAGTTTTGATTATTTTACTCATATTTTTATGTTAATGTATTTGTTTAATAAGCCATGTAGAACAAAGATTACTGCTGCACCTTCATAGTTCCAAAAGTCTAAGTTTTAATCAATGTGGTGCTTCCATGTTCCTTCCATGACTGTGTAGTCCTTCTTCAGGATATCCTCTTAATACCCCAAAGGTGTCAATGTGTGCACATCACATTAACTCAAGACTGGTTTCTGCTTTTGAATTTGTTCTGCTTAGATAGGCTGTTTCCTCATTGTGACCCCTAAATTGAATTAAGCAGTACTGAAAAAAATAGAAGGTCTAGAAATTTAAATTAATTGAAGTTACTTAAGCTTTAACTGTACTCAATTTGTGATAAATGATGATTTTTCAGCCAGTTTAAAAAGAAAAAAAGGTTTTATTTTTCTTCACCCAGTTTTTCTGTTTTTTAAGACAATGCATGACAGTACGGCTAAAACCTTTAACACTGCTGAGTGGTACATACTTAAATGCATGCTATTCACAGTAGTATAAGTAATGTAAGAAGACTTTTAGTGGTCTGCCACTAAGATTGCAGATAATCAGATGACTGAAAAGGGAAAAAAAAATTCTATAGCAGTTCCACTTTTCCAAAATGCACAGTATTGAGTGGATTCTTCTTAAATTTCCCTTACTATTCATATCAGAAAAATTTGAGAAGAGAGATAACTATAAAAACAATCGTAGAGTGACAAAGAGCCTAAACAAAATTGCTTAGTGCCTTAAAATACATTTAAACAGATTAAAAGACAAAAACTGCATTTGAAATGCTAGCAAATATGGACTATATTGCAAAAAAACTAGCAAGACATGAAATCAAACATACAAGAATAAAAGATTACTGGGTGCCACTGATTAAAAGATATTTACACAATAGAAAGGCACAGAGAAGCAGATTAAATCCTGGGACTGAAGAAGCCTCCCGGACACAGTTTGAGGGGGATGGGCCGTTAAGTGCTCAGCAGAAGTTATCTTGGGCTGAATGATGTAGACAAAGCTTCTGTGTAGGAGGTTGTGCAGGACCACCTGAGGATCTGAAGTGGAGTAGCAGAGGGTTGGATTCAAAGCTAAAATACAGTATCAGGGAAGATAACAGAGGTTCCATCAGCTTAGATGCTTCATAGTCCAATGTTAGCAATCCAAGAAGGAACTGCAATGACACCACTATAAGCAGGAATAGCATTAAAGAAAATATTGGTACTTTAACAAAATTTTAATGGAGGTGGGACAAAACACACTGTGAGAAAGTTATGACTTCATTAACCGCTTACTCGAGCTCACTTTCTTCTCCCACACAATTAGAGCTGGATGGCTAAAAAGAAACTGTAAATTTACTTCTGTAACAGTGTTTGTAATACTAAACAGAGCTGGTTAATAAAAGAGATTTAGCAATGTATTGATAATGTCTGGTGGTAATGTATTTTTCACTGAATTAATAGTTTTACAACAGTAAATAACTATTACAGCAACACCAGTTTTATCTTTCACAACAAAAGAAACAATCAAATGAGAATTTTTGTTTGCTGTAACTGAGAATCTTTCAAGCAATAACAGCAAATGCTGATCAAACACAACTACAGTAGGTTCAAAATAATGAACTGTCAAATGATATGAAAACAAAGCAAAAAAAAAGGCAAAAGAAACTCCTTAAGCCAAACTAGTAGTTCTCTTTCTTAGATGCTGTTCCTTTTCTTTTTAAAAACAATGTGAAAAATGTTTTCTGAACATATGCCTCTCATTTTACCAAGCCTAACATGACATCATAGCAAAAACATCTAAAATACAAAATGATGACACAAATAACACACACACACACACACACACACACACACACACACACAAAGCTAAGAAACAATTAAATGAATAATAAAAAATATGAAATACATTTAAGTCCTAAAAATAATGAATACACAAATGAAACTGCTATCAGTCAATTGGTAACACTAATATACAAAACAAAAAAATATCAACTTGGGAGGCCACCACCTTAACCTAAATTCATTAACATGTTCACATTACTTGTGAAAGGGCTGAACATTGCATTCTAGCATAATGCTGAAATGTAACATGATTTAACACAGGCAAGACACTTATAAATATTGCAAAAAGTTGAGCTGATCTCCAAAGGTGCAACATGCTGATTAGATTTACAGTTCCAAGAAGTACTGAAAAAATAAACTAAAGAACTCATAAAAAGTGAATGATTGCTCTTGTAATGCAGAACACTGGTAGACATGTGGGGAACTGCTTAAAGTAAGAGCAAAATATCATCTAAAAGCCAGATCCCTGCATGAGTGGGACAAATTATGAGGGGTTTTTTTTTCACACAATAAAATCTTTAGCCATCAGAGATAAATGTACTGTGGAAACTTCCACGAATACAATATGCTTTTTTTTATATTTTGGGTAAATATGGTGCAAAAAACAAGGCAGAAAGCAGAGTAAAACCTAAATTGATACCAATTCTACAGTCTCACATTTGGGTCACATTTGGAATCAGGTCAAATCCTGCACTGGTCTTTCTACAGTATATGAAATTGATCCAAAACTAAGTACATTTTACTTCAATTCAAATTTGCACATTCTCTCAGTTTATGTATGTAGTTTCTTCCCACATTCTACAGACATGTAGGATAGGTTAACTGGCCCTCTAGGAGGAAATGTGAGTATGAGTGACAGCATTCCATGACCCTAACCTAGAACACAACCATTGTGCTAAATGTTGTACCAGTCCCTCAAGGCCTTAAATTGATTAAGGGGATATATGGAGTGATCTATATTTTGAAATGTGAATTGTGTTCCGCTTATCCGAGATCGTGTCGCGGGGGCAGCAGCTTGAGCAGAGATACCCAGACTTCCCTCTCCCCGGCCACTTCTTCTAGCTCTTCCGGGGGAATCCCATGGCGTAGTCCCTCCAGCGTGTCCTGTGTCTTCCCCGAGGCCTCCTCCCAGTTAGATGTGCCCAGAACACCTCACAAGGGAGGTGTCCAGGAGGCATCCTGATCAGATGCCCGAGCCACCTCACCTAACTCCTCTCGATGCGGAGGAGCAGCGGCTCTACTCTGAGCCCCTCCCGGATAACTGAGCTTCTCATCCTATCTTTAAGGGAGAGCCCAGACACCCTGCGGAGGAAACTCATTTCAGCCGCTTGTATTCGCGATCTCGTTCTTTCAGTCACTACCCACAGCTCATGACTATAAGCACAAACAACAGTTAAGACCCGTCCCCCCACCCGAAGGCGGAAGGAGGTTACCCTCTCGTCCACCATGGTAAACCTCAATGTACAGGCTCCAAGTCGAGGGGCAATAAGTATGCCCACACCCGCTCTGCGCCTCTCACCAGGGACAACTCCAGAGTGGTAGAGAGTCCAGCCCCTCTTAAGGAGACTGGTTCCAGAGTCCAAGCTGTGCATCAAGGTGAGCCTGACTATATCTAGCCGGAACCTCTCGACCTCTCGCACTAGCTCAGGCTCCTTCCCCATCAGAGAGGTGACATTCCACGCCCCAAGAGCTGGCTTCTGTAGCCGAGGATCGGACCACCAAAGTCCCCGCCTTCGGCCACCACCCGACTCACACTGTATCCGACCTCCTTGGCCCCTCCCATAGGTGGTGAGCCCATGAGAAGGGGGACACACGTTGCCTCTTCGGGCTGTGCCTGGCCAAGTCCCATGGGTGCAGGCCCAGCCACCAGGCGCTCGCCATCAAGCCCCACCTCCAGGTCTGGCTCCAGAGGGGGGCCCCAGTGACCCGCGTCCGGGCGTGGGAAAACACCGTCCAAATTTTTTGTTTTTCATAGGAGGTTTTGTTGAACTGCTCTGTCTCATCCCTCACCTAGGACCAGTTTGCCTTCGGTGGCCCTACCAGGGACATAAAGCCCCGGACAACAGAGCTCCTAGGATCATTGGGACACGCAAATCCCTCCACCACGATAAGGTGACGGTTCAAGGAGGGGCGGAAGAGGATGGTTGGATGGATGGAATTGTGTTCATGAAAAACTGCAGAGCTACTTGAAAGGTACAACTTCTCCACAAACTTCCATGTTCCCAATTTTAACTGAAACTAAAATAATCAAAACACTGTCAGCTTAATTTGCACAGAAGTTGCTTATACTGTAACGATATCAACTATATACTGTAATGTAACTTCCGCGAACATCAGTCAGACTATAGAGAACCAACTTGATCTTAGGTAGGAGTTTCAAATAAAATGTCCATATGAAGTACACAAATTTGCTGTTAGTTCTAGGTTACTACGTTAGGAGCAGCAGAGTTACAAGTTAAAATACCTTTCTCAAGTATAATTCTGCAATGTTAAGGTATTATTTTACATTAATAAATTATCTATCTATATTAAGATTAGATTAATAAAGTATCTATCTATTTATTTTAGGGCACATTGAGCATGAGTATAGGTTGTAATCTCATGAAGGCCCAAAACAATTTTCTGATTCTAGGTAGATCAAATAAAAGCCACATGGGAAGTCATCAAAAAAGACCAGGTGGATTTTCTGTAATACCAGTTCAAAAATTACATAAACATATTGAAGATTTGAAGAGAAAATAAAATCCACACAGTTTTTGCAACAAAATGGACTTAATGTCCACCAGATGCATAGCCAGTAGCTTTGAGAAGTCCTGGCATACTGCCATTTATTCAACAAGTATTCAGAATTTCTCAGTAACATAATTTCTAATTTCACAATACTAATCTTCATACTTTGAATTCTGCCTTATTTTATTCTAAATATTTTAATCAGCTATTTTATGAGATGACACAGTGGTTAGCACTACAGTCATAAAATTGGAGTCCTGGGATTGTGTCTCAGCGTGGTAACTGCCAGTGTATCGTTCAGACAATAATCCTTTTTTTTCTCCGACATCCCCAGGACCTGCTGGTTAGGTTAACTAGTGACTATAGTTATGAATGACATTGTGTGCAATAGTATACCATATGATGGATCCAGGGTGGGTTACTGTCTCATGCCCAATGCACTGGCATCAACTTCCCACAACTCTGAATTGGATGAGCCTATAAAAAATGGATAGATGGACGACTATGTAAATATGAGCACAACCAAATACAAGTTTCTATTTCAGGTGAGCCACTACTTAGTAACAAATTACCTCTCAGAGTCTTAACCAAGGTGGATGAATGGCTACATAAATATAAATAAATGCAAATACAAGTTACTACTTAAGGTGTACCATTAGAAACTTAGAAAATAAGGTTTCCAATTTTAACAAGTAAAAGAATTAAAATAATCCAACAAAAAGAGCTGGACAGACTCGAGTGCAAAAAAGAAACAATGAAGAAGGTTTACACACTCATGTTACTGGTAAATTATAAACTGAATACATGGCTACAAAAAAAACTATTTACTGCAAAGGAGTGTCAAAAAATAAATAAATAAAAAAATGGCAATTAAGATGCTGGTTATCGTTACTTATTATTTGGCTGATGCCTTTATACAAGGCAACTTACAGCTTTTGACAGATTTAATTGACTACATTTCTTTTGTTTTCCAGTGGGAGCACAGATATGTGAAGTCACATGCTCATGATCACACAGTATCAATAGTGGGATTTTTAACCCACAACCTCTGGGTTTTAAGTTTAAATCTTAACAACTACACCATACTGACACAAGCCCAGCTATTAAATCAAAATATTCTCTGCACAGATTAGCAAAAGATGCATCCAGTGTAGAGAGGAATGGGGCAGACAGGACGTCAGAGTAACAGAAACTTGGTGTTAAAGGATTAGAGAAGTAAGAACAAAGGAGGAAAGCATACAGTAAGGGTGGTACGGTAGCTAGGGCTGCTGGCTATGCCTCCATCATCTCGAGTTCAAATCCCAAACCAGTCACTGCCTCAGTGGAGTTTATACACATTGTTTCAATGTCTCAAACATCCCCACCATCAGGTGATACACAAACCTTCAAGTGATACACAGTAAATATTTTTTGGCAAGAAAAATGTGTCCCTATGTTTAAGAAATGTGGATTAGGCTAGACAGCCTTTAGCCTTAATAATGTTCTGGATATGGATAGCTAACTGACATTTCGGTTTTGTGAGTCCGGGACAGCCCTGCATTTTTCCCATTGCCTTCTGTCATCAACAGGTCCAGCTGATCATTTTTTAATAAAAAAAAGGATCAATTCACAGAAACTTCTACAGATACGGAAACTTCATCTTAAATACAAAAGCATCTAAGCACACATATCCTGCTAATGTCCATGCACCTTTAATCCAGGAATTTAGCCTTCAATCTAAGTTCAGAAAATGAACCGAAAGAATCTCAAATGAAATGCACTCAGCAACCAATTCATGCTCTGTGTTGCAAAAAAGATCACTGAACAGCCATCTTCCTTTAGCCTATGACTTTGCATGAAGCTTTTAAAGTTGAAAAACTTGAGATAATAGGAGAATCAAAATGTGATTAATCATTCCAAAAGTCACGTTAGCCATGTGGGGGGTGAATGGGGGTGCAAAACCTACTACTTAACCTTTAAGATATGTTGCCATGCTTGCCATTGAATTTACTTTAATTAAATGAGTTGATGAGAGAACCTCTAAATACTGAAAGGCTGACCACCCTTTACATTGTCTTGGCTAGGTCAGGCCACTCTGGACCACCTCAATTGAAATCACCCACAGAACTTTGTGCAATGGAGGTTTCTGGAAATGCCCTTGGTCTCCACGGCAGCAAAAAAAGAACTAGCGATTCACCCCCCTCCAAGGCACTATAAAAGAAGTCTCCTGTGAAAAATGGTTACCAAGAGATTATAATAATAATAATAATACATTTTATTTATATAGCGCCTTTCCCATGCTCAAGGCACTTACAGAATAAATAAAGAACGGCAGAATATACAGTATATAGCATTGTACAAACCAGATAAATAAACAAAGAAGATTAAGACAGTAAACAAGACATTACTGGAAGAAAAACAAGCATCAGATGGTTAACTCCTAGAATGTGCCGTTTCATTTGGCGAGCTTCATTTGTGCTGGGCAAATGGCAGGCTCACTGAACTGAGCCCTGCTAATGTAGTTAAACTACAGAATTTCCATAAGCTGTTACTGGAAAACTAATGTTATTCTTTATCAAGAAAGTTTTATACTACGTTAAGGAAATTACAGAAGGAAGTCTGTATTAACAAGGAAGCTGCTAAATGAAACCTGTCACCAGCATGTTACCACTAACATTGTTCGCAAAGGTACGTGGCAAATTTATATAACATTTAAACAGCATAGTGGCTGTGTTTATAATAACCAAATATAAGGATGTTCATATTGAATTCAGTGCAAGCGTTGAATGAAACCGTAATATTCATTTTGCCCAAAAGGATAAAGTAAATGTCGCTTTCTATAGAAGATATTTTATTCTGCTGGTTGTGTTTGCTACTTATTGAAGATATTTTCCAAATAACCATTTCCTTTTCATTTATCACATCCCCTTTACACTTTAAAGGAAAGCCTAAGAAAAATAACTAAGCAGTAGGTGCAGTAAAAGGAGGAAATGAACAAAAAGCTCTTAAGACTGCAGTTTGATCCTGGACGGACAAACTAGAAGAGCTGAAGAGAAATACAGAGCATGATATGCATCTGACCCACCCATAATGGGGCATTCCTGTTCAGATGTTCAGGTGAACTCTGCTAATTTGAATGATTTGCACTTTACTTAAAGAATGTTCACTATGGGTCCATATTTAAAGTGAATGAAAAAAAAATCACTCATTTACTCTGTTGATTAAATGTATTCAAGGGGGAAAAAAGATGGACAGATAAAAAGAGTACTTTTGGGTTGCAAAGCTTTCAACAGCAGGAAGCAACATTTTTATGAAAGGTCCATTTAGCATATGCTTGACATGATTTCTCTAATGATTAATTATTCCACTTTCAACTGAAACTTAAAGAATTCTCCTTTCAACCATAATCTGAACTATTATAATAACTTACTGTGCTTTTTAGGAGTGTTAGTCAAACCTAGTCATTAGCCAGTTTGTGCTTTTAACTGTAATGCCTTACTTGATTAGATGTCTTGTTTTTCTATTTCAAAACTCAGTCTGTGGATTAAAAAATAACCTGCTGCATGACACTTGGCAAATATTAGCACAGGCCCCTGGCCTTGCTCAAGATAAAAAATAAAATCTAAGCTTTTACAAGAGTGTTAAAACCTGCTAGAATAAGGATGACAGCTCATGAAATACGTCAGTTTTTAAAAATCCAGCAAACTCACCTTGATAAAAAAAATGTCTTTTATTTTAAATTTGTAAAGTTAGCTTTGTTTTAAGTTGTTTTAGATACACTTTGTCAAAAGGACTTCACAACTTAAGTTAAAGGCCTGTTGACATCAAACATTTTTCTTATCTTCGCATAAAATCCTACAAAGGGTCCTAAAAAGTGCCAGTGTTTTGTGTCAAAAAAGTCTTTCTGTCAGTGGTTCCAAAGAATAATTCCCAATGCAGTCATCAACTGGACAAGAAGACTAAGAATGTTCATTTTTCTTCTCCAGCCACAAAACAAAAAAGTTCTTTCTAGATGTCACAGTTCAACAGCCGTCAATAAGTGGCCCTTGTTTAAAATTAAGAATTTCCAGCCTGATAGGAGTAACACATTTCTGTGCCTTAATGGTTTCCTCTTATGTAGGCTCTGAATGAACTTTGGAATTTCTAGGTTATTTTTGTCTCTGATAAATGAAAAGTTCTCATACACCTGCAATCAAGTCTTTGTCTCCCACGTACTGTCTTTAGTAACTTCTGTATCAAAGACAAATGATTGATATTGTTTAACTTTCACCATTTTTTCTTTCCTGCAATGAAAAACTTTACATTTGATTACTTCAGACTTCTTTTGCTTCATACTAGCTAAATTCTGAATACTAGGGACAAATAAAGTATTATCCATCTGCCTATTCCTGCTTAACTGTACTGAACTAGCAAACTATAGAGTGTCTACTAGCTAATTCATCCATCCATCCATTTTCCAACCTGCTGAATCCGAAGCTGTTGCAAGATGATATCAGAAATTTCTACAGGCAAAAACTAACCTTGGTTAAAATAAAATACAGCAACTAGCCCATGAAATTCATATATGCCTTACTTGTACAATTAACACCACTTATGAACCCACAGATCTTAACATCAGATCAGATCAAAATCAGAAAACAACTTTTATTTCTAATTTTTGGTACTGCTTTAGAGATGACGTCACCCTCCAAAGTACTATCAAAGGCAACTACTGCACAGTAGAACATGCAAGGTCTTGAATTCCTCCGTACCAACTGTTAAGTAAAGAATCGTGATACCTGTGGAAAAATGTGTATGTTTACATGGTCTGTATTTTGAATTTAACACATACTGCCCTCTAGGGCTGCACAGCCCCAGTGCAAACTGCACGTCAGATCTTGGTACAGAAAAGTATTCATTTTGACAACATCGATTGTGAAATGTACGAAAAATTCAAAGCACATTAACTTGTGAATATTTCACCTGTGGCAAAGCTCTACTGACACTGACCGTTACTGAAATACTCCCAACAATCAAATAGCTATCAAATACTTAATCATATTACCTTGCGTACGGTTACATTTTGGAAGTGAACGTTTAATCAAAACATTCTCTGCATAAAAAAAGTGTACGATAATTGCATGAACAAAACGCAAGTTTAAACTACATTTTGTACGATAATAAAAATACACCGTAGTATAAAAAATGACATATGCAACCAACGTATGTTTCACATCAAAAGCGTTAACGATTTTTGCGCGTGTTCGAAGGAGCGCAGAAGTTTTCTTTCTAAATAAAAGATTAATTCAATGAAACTGAAAATTTACCATATATATTTCTACCAAAATCATACTATCAGCTATGGATAAACAACGAATTGGCCTGAAACTAAACTCGTGCCGACCTTAAAGATTCCCAGGTAAAAGAGACATAAGGCTACATTCTTGAGTCTCCAACGCAGATTCCCACGTGTTTAAAATAATCACCTCAAAAAAATACAAGTGACACGAAAGGGTGAACACGACAGATGTAGGCAGACTGGCAGCTATGCCTACAGGAGAATGTACGTTGTTTTACCATCAGGAATTTCACATATTTGCTGAACACGCATCTGGGGGCGGACACACACACAAAGTCACCGACCTTTGTGGAACATCCTCGCAGTTTAAAAAGCTTCTATTTTCTCTTTTATCCTTGCTACATGTAAACTGCGATTGTGTGTGTGTGTGTGTGTGAAAGAGAGAGGGGGTGGGTGGGTTGGCGCTCGTCTCTCCCACCTCCCTGTCGCTCCACATGCTCGACTACTGTCATTTGTCACCAGATGCACGCGCTACTAACCCTCCGCACACTGCACAGCTCTACAACTTTTAACAATATGTGGTGGCGATTTTTAATTCAAGTTTCTTTAGCTTTTCAGTTTTCATCCCCAACCCAAACATCTACAATTAAATCTCTTAGTTTAATGGTGTGGGTAAGAGATGCCACTGCGAGTGCGTTCTAATGCATCTTCACTCATCGAGTTTGAAAAAGAGAGAGAAAAAAAACTTTCCAGGCGTCATTGAGTCCTACATAAACCGCACTCTCTGGAGTAACATCTCTCGGATGCAGCACGCCGATACTGCATCAGCAAACCACTTAGCATTCTGATAAAAGAGCAAAGCATCCCATTCCACAAACTACGAGGAATTGGCATGAATAAAAACTCCACTGCAATTATACATTCCAAAGAAGAAAACTATGCATCTTAATACGCAGGTAAAAGCACTACAAAGTTTCAGCTATAAAACGGACACTGCTACATTGCCCCAAATCAGCATGTCAAAAATTCAGTTATGAACCGTGAACCCGACAAATGCGGCAGACTGAGCAGCGAAACACTGCATGAAACATCGGCATGCCTTGCATCGCCTTTCTCTCGGCCACGGATTCAGAAATGAGACAAGCTACCTTTACCTTAAAGCGGGCATGCTTTAAAATGAGCTTGATCCCTCTTGTTGCCAGTCGAATAGCACGGCGCGCAGATTGCTCTGCTACTAAGGCACGCTCACAAAAACCGGAACAGCAGCCCACTGGCAGCCGATTAGACAGAAGACGAGATGGGCGGGCCCGAAGAACACAACAGGAAGCGGCGGTGCCCCCTTCCAAACCCGAGCCTCTCCAGGTTCACCCTACGCTAGGCCAAACTAAATCGCTACATACACTTGTACGGAAGTGAAAAATAACAAACCGGCAAATACGAAGATGACAGCGTCAGGTAGACAATTCCGTTAGAATTTACCGGTTTTATTTTTATTCTACGAACGACTCTGTCTCCTAATTCCGTCTACATCATAGTTCCATTAACTAAAGTCTCTGTGGCGCAATTTAATCCCAATTGCACATCCCCTGTTACTTCTGCAAGAATACACACACGAATAAGATCATTACTAATCGTACTATAAACTATCAAAAGGTTCATTCTAATGCCACCGCAATAGTCAAATTGATGTTTTAGCCTTTTTATGTAAATGTATCTATATGCTGTAGTCAAATTACATTTGCCTCTCTAAGCTAGGCAAACGTGCTCAGTGAAGTTGGCTATATAACAAACTGGACTATTTGGATAGTATACTGTGTGTCTCTTTTGTTGTTTGATTTGCATACTGTAGTTATCTGTCATCCACATACTTCTTTGTCCATGTTCTCCATTTACAGTCCTTTACGATTGTCTTATTTAGATTTGTCGTCAGTCAGTCATATTCAAACTCACTAAGTCCTGAATATGGTTGGATTGGTGGAGGTGGGTGCTGGAGCCTAACCCAGCTATCAGAGTGCAAGGCAGGAACAAACTCTGGACAGGGCACTAGTCCATCACAGGGTGAATGAACACACACACACACACACAAGGGCCAATTTAGAATCACCAGTTCATCTAACCTGCATGTCTTTGGACTGTGGGAGAAGACAACAGCATCTGGAGGAAACCTACGCAGACACTGGGAGAACATGCAAACTCCACGCAGGGAGGATCTGGGACGTAATCCCTGGTCTCCTTACTGAAAGGCAGCAGCACTACCACTGTGCCACCCTTAGATTTGTTGTATTTATTATATATTTTTTATTACACTGCAGCCAGACAAGTCTTCCATTGCCTAAGAGAAATGATTTTCAGGACCCCAGTTTGTTTCCACTTGCAAGTTTACAAATTATGAGGAAATGTTATTGATCATGAGTTAATTACTATTACTATAAATTTTAGAATTTCTAATTGGTCAGACAGACAAGCAAAAGCCGTATTATAAACCTCAAACATCTGTTGTTAACTTAAAATCTCATTTTGAACGAAGCAATTGAGAATGGCACACATGAGGACATCTGCCAGCAGATATCAGCAATAAGTTTTATCAAAATGTATTAATGAGTTTATTAATGGAGAGATAAATCTGCAATCTGACAACATCCCAATTTAACATTTTTGCTTGGTTATTACAAAATGTCACAAATGTAAGTGGTCACTGTGTTTTTTATTCCTCAAATTATTTTTCTTTTGATCCATCTGCGAAACCACTTAGTATAATTTAAAACAAATGTGGTTCCCTGGTTGTGTATACCCTACTGCAAATTAAAACTGTACACCAGTGCAGAGCAAGCATGGGTTCCAAAGCCTACTCAAAGGTTTACTCTAGTAATAAACAGTCCTAGTCTTAGTGTGCCACTGGTTTGGTCTAAGTTTGGTTTGGCTGTTAACTCACCTTCTATTAAATGGTCTGCCTCTGCTCAACGTCTGCATATATCTGATAATAACGACAGTGTAGGTTTTATTTCTGTGAGAAATTTTGAAAGATGCCTTTGTTTCACATATTTCTGGGCAAAGAAACCTATTCTTGGGCGGCACGGTGATGCTGTGGTAGCGCTGCTGCCTTGCAGTAAGGAGACCTGGGTTCGCTTCCTGGGTCCTCCCTGCGTGGAGTTTGCATGTTCTCCCCGTGTCTGCGCGGGTTTCCTCTGGGTGGTCCGGTTTCCTCCCACAATCCAAAGACATGCAGGTTAGGTGTATTGGTGATTCTAAATTTTACCTAGTGTGTGCTTGGTGTGTGTGTGTGTGCCCTGCGATGGGCTGGCGCCCTGCCCATGGTTTGTTTCCTGCCTTGCGCCCTGTGTTGGCTGGGATTGGCTCCAGCAGACCCCCGTGACCCTGTAGTTAGGATAATGTTGGATAATGGATGGATGAAACCTATTCTTTTTCAACGTGTTGCTTCTTTTCAACAAATATTTTGATTTCTTGCATTTTCCCCTGAATCAGTATACAGTAATCCCTCGCTATATCGCGCTTCGACTTTCGCGGCTTCACTCTATCGCGGATTTTATATGCAAGCATATTTAAATATACAGTATATCGCGGATTTTTTGCTGGTTCACGTCGCACCACTAGACGATACGGACGCTCCTCTAAAAAAATGCTGAAAGGCTACCTTTACATTGCTCCCTTCCTAGCAGCTGCGTTGTCCGGCGGTGCTTCGCATACTTAAAAGCCAATCAGCCCTATTGATTTTTGACTGTTTGCTTTTATCTCTCTCTGACATTATCTGCTCCTGACGCGCACTCCTTTGAAGAGGAAGATATGTTTGCATTCTTTTAATTGTGAGACAGAACTGTCATCTCTGTCTTGTTATGGAGCACAGTTTAAACTTTTGAAAAAGAGACAAATGTTTGTTTGCAGTGTTTGAATAACGTTCCTGTCTCTCTACAACCTCCTGTGTTTCTGTGCAAATCTGTGACCCAAGCATGACAATATAAAAATAACCATATAAACATATGGTTTCTACTTCACGGATTTTTACCTTTCGCGGGGGGGTCTGGAATGCAACCCCCGCGATAGAGGAGGAATTACTGTACCATTATCAATATGCTCAAATTAGTTCTAAATAGTTTACTTCAATTTTTCTCATGAAGAATTCTTAAATATTTAGAAAAAAAATGGAGAGAAAAAACAGTTAAAGATTTATGGGTACTAATCTACTGTGGTGCACAGAACACTTTATCAGAAATGATTTTATCAGAAATGTAAAATGTAGTAGAATGTCAGCAGGATCAAACCATACAAAATAAATTACATGTTTCATTAAAAGCAAAAGTTTGCCAATAGTTAAAAAATTGGGTGAAACAAAAAAACTGTACTCCGCAAGCAGGTTAGCCTAATTTAAAATATTGGATAATTTATACTTGTAACTGGCCTCTTTACTGTGCCTTTTCTGGCAACACAGTTACACGTATTTTTATTGTCTGTTTTGTAGCATTTCTGTAACATATTTGTTCAAGTTCTTACACATGACAGTTGTTTTATTTCGATTTTACAATTAATTATTGGTTTTGAAAATAGCATAATGTAAAGCAATGTACTGGTCTTAGCAGTTATTGATAACAGTGTCATTCTCATCTTTTACTCACCCACGAAATTAACATCTCGCTGTAAATGGTTAAAAAAAGAATTAACACTATTAAAAAGGCAGGAAAATATATACTTGTGCAAATTTTTCATACTATAGCTAATTGACTACTTTATTTTTATATGTAAAACTGGAAAGTGGATATTAAATTAATCTGTTAATTCATTCATTACCAGGCATGTGGACTGCCATGAAAGAATCTCTCTAGTACACTGTAAATATGGAAGTTCCTTACCTGTTTCTTTCACTTAATTTTGGATTAGGACAATTTGCAAGCACATTCCTTCAATGGTAGATTTTACAATAGTGAGATATAAATTAAAAACAAACTTTGTGTGAATCTCAAACTTAATTTAGTAGTAGTTTACGTCATAGTTGAAATTTACAAACGTTCATGTCACACTCAAGTATCACGTTTGGAAATAAACCAAACCGCACATACTTCTACAGTATGTGGACTTGAATTGGTTTTGGAAATATGACAGTTTCATTATTCTTCAAAGGAGTTTATGGTGGATGTTGTTAGAAATGGGTTAAAGGATGTTTTGTTCTTATGTTATGCTGCTGCTGCGTCACTGAAGACTGAGGGTGAATAGTTACATATAAAGCATCAAATTTTAGCAATTCAACACATTTTAAATAAACCTTTTCAACATTTAATAAAAAAAGAACAATTCTGTACAATAATACAGAATCACTTGTGATTTTTGTCACTATTAGTCTCATTTTTAAATGTAAATTCTGAGATGGAAATGTTAAAATGGTTTGGAACATATTTTGAATGCCAACCACAGATTTATTTAGCTGAAAGCAGAGTTCTTCTTTTAAAACTTACTTTAAATAACCTAGGCTCACTGTAGGGTCTTTGCATAGCTAGATAACTAGAAAACCCCTGTAATGGATGCGTTCAGAGAAAAGAAAAGAAAAATATGAAAACACATTTAAGAACAATAACTTAATTCGTGTTCATTACGACAATACAAAAGTAAACTCTAAAAGCTTATCTTAGTATTTAAGCAATAAGTGAGTCAATGCCAAGAAAAATATGTAGTATGGCAAGTTGTTTTTTGAAAAATGAACGTCTTATTTGACTAGTTTTAATTACTCTCTCATGATTCAAAATTCAATTTTAGGTATCAAAATATAATTCTGCCTAATTCCAAAGTGAGATATTAACAAATACTTGCAACAAGTCATTATGATGATTGGGTACGCCTACAATTCAGTATTGATTAGCTGGAGTTTGAATCCAAGATTTCTGTAGTAGTAATCTGTAAAGTTTACACAACTGATAGACTTTTTCTGTTAACTTCTACAGAGATCTCAATTTGAGATATGTATAATTCATTCATAAGTCATAAGATTTGAATTACTGATATTTGTTAACTCTGTCTAGTAAAAGTTTTAGAACATTTTTAATAAGCATAGTATTATGAACAGCAAACATTCTTATGAGGAAACAGAAAACACACTTAATTCATATCAGGAGTCTTTCCCTACAACACTGTAAGTAACATTTCCATTACCCTAGGTTTTTGTCTATAAGCCGGACTCATGTATAAGCCGGAGACCAAAAATCATACGAATTTTTAAAATAAAGTCTTATCATAGATAAGCCGGACTCATGGATAAGCCGAACGTACTATAACCTATAACTAATAGAAGAGAGGGAGGTCAGTGGTCTCACTCGCACCCATTTAATTTCTTTAAGGGGGGAGAGAGTGCGAGATATTGGCGTCTCTCTCACTCCCTGCATGGCGCGGCCGGAGCGCGTTCTTTCTGCTCTGGGCGTTGCCGAGTCAACACGCGCGCGTAGCGGTCATTTAAATTGTGATTTTATATGTAAGCATATTTAAATATATATCGCAGATTTTTTGCTGGTTCGCGGATTTCTGCGGACAATGGGTCTTTTAATTTCTGGTACATGCTTCCTCAGTTGGTTTGCCCAGTTGATTTCATACAAGGGACGCTATTGGCAGATGGCTGAGAAGCTAGATTGCTTACTTTTCTCTCTCTCTTGCGCTGACTATCTGTGATCCTGACGTATGGGGATTGAGCAGGGGGGCTGTTCGCACACCTAGACGATACGGACGCTCGTCTAAAAATGCTGAAAGATTATCTTCACGTTGCTATCTTTTGTAAAGCTGATTCCTGAAGCGACATGCTGCACAGTGCTTCGCATACTTAAAAGCTCGAAGGGCACGTATTGATTTTTGACTGAAAAACAAACTCTGTCTCTGTCTCTCTCTCCCTGCTCCTGACGGAGGGGGTGTGAGCTACCGCCTTCAACAGCTTTGTGCCGCGGTGCTTCGCATACCTAAAAGCCAAACAGCACCATTGATTTGTTTGCTAGAGATTGTTTTCTCTATCTATGTGACATTCTGTGCTCCTGACACACACTCCTTTGAAGAGGAAGATATGTTTGCATTCTTTTAATTGTGAGACAGAACTGTCATCTCTGTCTTGTCATGGAGCACAGTTTAAACTTTTGAAAAAGAGACAAATGTTTGTTTGCAGTGTTTGAATAACGTTCCTGTCTCTCTACAACCTCCTGTGTTTCTGCGCAAATCTGTGACCCAAGCATGACAATATAAAAATAACCATATAAACATATGGTTTCTACTTCGCGGATTTTCTTATTTCGCGGGTGGCTCTGGAACGCAACCCCCGCGATGGAGGAGGGATTACTGTATAAACCGGACTTCTGTATAAGCCGATATTCTATTTTTTCATTTTCACAACTTTTTTCCTTAGATAAGCCGCGGCTTATAGACAAGAACTTAGGGTACTACAAGACATATTATGGTCATCATAAAGAGTAGAAGGCTACTATAAATAGAAGGTAAAAAACAAATCAAAAGGTCCATGTAACATATATTGTTGAGTTTTAAATGATTACACTGCAAACACTTAACCTCAATTTCCAGACATCAGTAAAAACTGGAGAAATTCCCAAATGCTGTTTTACATCATATAAAAAATGTTGTCAGACTAGCCTTTGGAGGTATAGGCCAGGTAACTTAACCAATGTGCTACAAAAGACAAGATATAAAAGCAGCTATCCATGTACAAGTGTGTCAATAAACAGTAAGCAGGTTTACAGAACAGATTCAGTTTTGCTAATATAATGGGAGTTGTACAGTATATGAAAATGAGTAGCAAAACATGATAGAAGAGCAGCATTTATTGCTATTTTTCTTGACTATGTCTCATAAGAAGCAAGGGATTAGGGTGCTAGATGCAGAATTGGGTTAAGGACAGAAAAGAATGATTTATGCTGGAAGAATCTTTTCTATATTAGGTGAGGTTAATGGTGGAAGAGCTGTATCCACATACATCTGTGAAAGGGCGAAAACACAGCTAAACGTTAATTTAACATTGAAAGATAAATAAATTTAAAAAGGACTAGAAAGAAAACACTTTCTAAATTTATTTTTCAAAATTGAGAAATGTTGTGCTTAAGTGCTATGAATGTTTGAGACAACAATAATATTGCATGCAGTGGCAGGCACTACAATATACAGAATGTAATTATACTTGAGGAAGTGTAGAAATTGGCAAATTTATTATTAGCAAATCTTTTTTGTGTCATGAGGGGTAAGAGTTATGATCACAGACTGAAAGAAAGTTACATATTTTTCTACTTAAACTGAAATGGAAAGAAGACTAACACAGATCCTTTTTTCAAATGTAGACTCTTATAGAGGGTAGCTGTTTAAAAAGAAAAGCTTGGAAATTTCTTGGACTATAAAATAAGGTAGCTGATCTGCAATCAAGCCAAAGACAAATATGTTATATATATTTCTGGAACAATAAATGATGCAGCAGTGTGCAACTCAATTACCCTAAGTTCTTGTCAATAAGCCGCGGCTTATCTAAGGAAAAAAGTTGTGAAAATGAAAAAATAGAATATCGGCTTATACATAAGTCCGGCTTATACATCCATCGCGGGGGTTGCGTTCCAGAACCACCCGCGAAATAAGAATATCCGCGAAGTAGAAACCATATGTTTATATGGTTATTTTTATATTGTCATGCTTGGGTCACAGATTTGCGCAGAAACACAGGAGGTTGTAGAGAGACAGGAACGTTATTCAAACACTGCAAACAAACATTTGTCTCTTTTTCAAAAGTTTAAACTGTGCTCCATGACAAGACAGAGATGACAGTTCCGTCTCACAATTAAAAGAATGCAAACATATCTTCCTCTTCAAAGCAGTGAAGCAAACAAATCAATATGTCTGTTTGGCTTTTAAGTATGCGAAGCACCGCGGCACAAAGCTGTTGAAGGCGGCAGCTCACACCCCCTCCGTCAGGAGCAGACAAAGAGAGGGAGAGGGAGAGTTTGTTTTTCAGTCAAAAATCAATACGTGCCCTTCGAGCTTTTAAGTATGCGAAGCACTGTGCAGCATGTCTTTTCAGGAATCAGCTTTACAAAAGATAGCAACGTGAAGATAATCTTTCAGCATTTTTAGACGAGCGTCCGTATCGTCTAGGTGTGCAAACAGCCCCCCTGCTCAATCCCCATACGTCAGGATCACAGATAGTCAGCGCAAGAGAGAGAGAACAGTAAGCCGGGTAGCTTCTCAGCCATCTGCCAAAAGCGTCCCTTGTATGAAATCAACTGGGCAAACCAACTGAGGAAGCATGTACCAGAAATTAAAAGACCCATTGTCCGCAGAAATCCGCGATATATATTTAAATATGCTTACATATAAAATCACAATTTAAATGACCGCTACGCGCTCGTGTTGACTCGGCGACGCCCAGAGCAGAAAGAACGCGCGCCGGCCGCTCCAACCGCGCCATGCGGGGAGTGAGAGAGACGGCAATATCTCACACTCTCTCCCCCTTAAAGAAATTAAATGGGCGCGAGTGAGACCACTGACCTCCCTCCCTTCTATTAGTTATAGGTTATAGTACGTTCGGCTTATCCATGAGTCCGGCTTATCTATGATACGATTTTATTTTAAAAATTCGTATGATTTTGGTCTCCGGCTAATACATGAGTCCGGCTTATAGACAAGAACTTAGGGTACAATACAAAGGTCCTGAATGCACAAGTCAAAGCAAGACAAAATTAGGCTGTAAACCAGCTGAAATCATTTCATACCATTTTATGCAACTTAAACTTCAATATCTCCTGTCCCTTCGTTCATCCACAACCACAGATGGCCTATGTTTTACCTTTACAACAGTGAACATACAACGTTCTGTTTCTTGACTGTTTACTGCTTTGAGATTAAGATTTCTAATGTCAGTTTTGGCTCTAACATTCTGTTCTTGTATTTTTATTTGCTGGTATTTTTGACAACAAATTTTTTACATATTCCATAATAATGTTTTATTTTGTGATCATTTAAAATATTAAAAGACTTACTCTTTTGTTTATTACAGTATGTGTTTAATTACTTTCAAACAATTGCTGAAACATAAAACTAGAATATGTAGCTCATTGCACATACCAACCTCAGAACCTACGATTGTATAAGTTTACTGCTAAAGGAACAGAAAGTAACATGCTCTGTATCAAAAAGTAAAATGCTTTTGCTAGGTGTCTACATTCTAGTAAAAAAAAAAAAAAAAACTTTTTACCGTACAATATTTACAATAGTCTGCTAATTAACAAGATAATATGGCTAATGGAATGCTGCTCAGTTTGTAAAGCGGATATTTTAATATACCTTATTGCAGAAGAGATGGCTAATGTTTTCAACATACTTACTTCAACTTCACTAAACAAAGATGTTCTTCAGTTAAAAAAAACGAAGTTAAGAAAAACTGCAAAATGTTCTTTCTACATGGGTGTGTGTGGTGGGTTATACATCTATCTATATATATAAAAATGGAATGGGTGGGTCGTCGGGTGGGCCTTTTTTTCATTCTGTCGTTTTTTCGACGTTTTGAAAATGTAGAATGATTATTTGATTTTTTTGTTTTTATTTGATCGTGTCTATGTAGCCGCCGTCGTAATAAAGTATCGCTAAAATCGTCATTTATCGTAATTTATTTTTGACGTATAACGTCGCCGTCGTCGAGGTCAGTGATACCAGTGCAAAAAATCTGCTTACGGTTGAAAGACACGCCCTACTCACTGGACAGTTAAAAACACCAATCAAACTAACGATGACATCAAGTATTACCCAATCAAAAGTAGGAAAGGAGGCATCATCATAAAATGCGTGTGGGATGATTTGCATGAGACGCTGCTTTAAAAAAAAAATGATAAAAAAAATACGGGATAAATCCCGTCCAGTATTGATTCAAAACGGGACGCGCAATTTCATTCTCAAACGCGGCACGATTCCGTATTTTAAAGGACGGGTGGCAACCCTACAGTGCCAGGTAACCACCCATACAATCACATTGTGATTCAGACTAGGAATGCAATGAATGTAATTACCCCGATCTACATACAAGGCGAAAGTCTTGCAACATTCAAAGATGATGGTTTGGGATAAGTACACCATACAACATAAAAGAGCTTATGAAGCCTTGAACCGAAAAAAGCAACATCTCAGAGATCGTAAAAAAAAAAATAGGAGCTAATGTCGTTTTACTCGCTGTAGATTTTAGTCAAACATTACCAGTTATTTCACGAGGGAGACCAGCACATCAACTCAACGCGTGTTTAAAATCCATGCTTCTCCCACGCTCGGTTATATCTCGCGTGTTCTCGGGTAGGTGCACCAAAAAATGTATACATTTAAGCATGTAATGGGCAAACAAAAAATGAGGTATACCCGAAGGCACAGCAGTAGTACTTAATGTAACTTTACTTCTTAAATGTTAATGTTTTACTGTTTAATAATTTATACGCTTCTTATATGTTGTTCAAATTCTTTTATCAAAATACCACTGACAGCGCAATGCACGATAACATCGAGTGAATACACCATACGCATCCGCCCACGGCTGCCCTGCTGTGCGCAGATAGGACTTGATTGTACAATAAAATAAAATAAAGATAAAAAGACTAAAACAATCATCACCCATAAAGCGGATAGTAGACGTGACGTACTATATGTGTACCACATTTCAAGTGTATAGGTGCAACGGTTTGCGAGCTACAGGTCATTTAAAATCCTGGACAGACACACAAATTGCCACGGTAGCAAATTACAGAAGAAGATTTTACTGTTTAATAATTTATATTTATATGAAATGTGCTTCTTATATATTACTTCATATTCTCATATGATAATGATGTTAATGTTTATATTGATTTCTGTGTTATTAAAACTGCATGTATGTGTGTATATATATATATATATATATATATATATATACGAGCTGTATATACCCGGCGTTGCCCGGGGCAGAAGTAACCTAATCGGTCAAACACTTACATATATACCAAAGTAAACCTAATCGGTCAAACAGTTACATATATAAAAAAACCGAACCTAATCGGACAAACAGCTTCATATATACAGAAGCGAACCTAATCAGACAAACAGCTAATCTATATACATAAGCAAACCTAATTGGTCAAACAGTTACATAAATACAAAAGCAAACCTAATCGATGAAACAGCTTCATATATACAGAAGCGAACCTAATTGGTCAAACAGTTATGCATGTGCACAATAATTTTACAAAGATTATGCGTGTTAACAATCATTAAAAAGAAAAGATTGAGGAACTCTTCTTCTATATGTGATGAAGCTGGATGAAGCTGACTTGACGAAGACGTAGGTGGCATAGATTGGTTTTTCTAAAACAGAAGAAAAAAATGAGTATCTATTATTATTTTAAATTAGAATGAAAATGAGAACCTTGATTACAGATAGATTATCCGTATTAAAATATGTGCATGAATAAACTTTTGCTAACTCTCTAGCAAAAGTTTATTCATACAAATTGGCATGGGATGGCTTTGTGAAAAAGTAAAAATTACATAAAAATAAATTGAGAATGCGTACTTCGATTTGACTGAGATTATCTGTAATGATGAAAAAAAAGTTTAGTATGTTTTTTTTTTCCATACGGGAAGGATGTAAAACCTTACATAGGCACCCTTCAGCCCGTACTGAAGGGTAGTGTCAGATTCTTACTGACTAAAAAACACCCTTTTTATTCCACAGCTACCCCAAAAACCACTATTAGGCATTACTTTGGGGTGGCAGTAGTTTAGTTATGAAACAGCTGGGTCCTGAAAAAAATCTGTCTTATTAGTGGCTTCATCACATATAGAAGAAGAGTTCCTCAATCTTTTCTTTTTAATGATTGTTAACACGCATAATGTTTGTAAAATCATTCTGCACATGCATAACTGTTTGACCAATTAGGTTCGCTTCTGTATATATGAAGCTGTTTGATCGATTAGGTTTGCTTTTGTATTTATGTAACTGTTTGACCAATTAGGTTTGCTTATGTATATAGATTAGCTGTTTCTCCGATTAGGTTCGCTTCTGTATATATGAAGCTGTTTGTCCGATTAGGTTCGGTTTTTTTATATATGTAACTGTTTGACCGATTAGGTTTACTTTGGTATATATGTAAGTGTTTGACCGATTAGGTTACTTCTGCCCCGGGCAACGCCGGGAATATACAGCTCGTCTTATTAATTAAAGCAAACTGACAATGTTCAAGCCAAAACTGATCTAATTCACACATTACTCAGCCAGACCCCAAAACATCTTACATATGAAAATGAACCATTTTAAGCAGGCAATTAATAGTGTAAGTGACCCATTTAATTTACTACAGAGACGTGATTGGTGGCACTGTGGTACAGAAATTGCAACTGGTCTGGGAAGGGAAAAAAAAAAAACCAACACAGAGTTGTTACACAGCTGTATACTTTATACAATGACAACAAAAACATATAATAGACTCAGCATTGTACTTTTAAGTTGTTGCTTGTTTGAACACAAATTCAAGCTTTCTTTAATGTTTTTAGTTGTCTTTGGTAACAAAAGCATTATTTGATTGCCAACCCTCTCTCTTTCCTCTCTAGTCAGCACAATTCTTTTCCAGTCTTCAGGAATCCCCTTTTAAACAAAAGGATCATGCGGCAAAGATCTGTCAACTGTGCAATGCCAAGAACTATCCCTATCTTCAACATTTTACGCACTGTTTCAATTAGGCCTTCTGCTGTACCCATTTTCCACCTTTTCTGCCTTTTGTGACTTTGTTTTCTCAAAACTAACACCATCCTAACCCCTAATTCAGAATCTTCTCCATGTACTACTTCCAGGTATTCTTAATCCCATTACTGTTAATCATGATATTTTCTTCATTTTTAAAGTAATTAACATCTACTACATCCTCTGTCTCTTTTGCTGTTTCACTATCTTGAAGACATTCCTCTTTCTTTCCTATTTCTGCAGCTCACTTGTGTCTTTTGTGCATTTTCCAAAAGTAAACATAAAATATTAAGGACACAAACAGGCAATTTTAGAAACTAAGTCAACATTTTCCTCTATGGACATTATGCACTCCAAGAAAATGGTATATCTTTCAAAACAGCAGCAAACAGGGGCAGATTTAAGGTTTGCATATGGGGAGAAATGCTTTAGTTTTTTTTTAGCAGTACAACTGTGTCCTGTTTTAACACATTTACAACATATCAGTCTGCAGTCAATGCCAGTGTAAATCTCATATTCATACTGTAATGTCATACTGTTCAAACCTGAATAGCATGCTTGTAGATATACTGTATATAATTTTACTTATGAACTCTTTATCGAAAAATATTAAGTAAGCAAAACACCACACCCAAAAGCAGAAATTTCTGATTTATACCGCCTTTATTTCCTGCTCCAGTATGTAATACAATAGTATATAAAAATAAATGATTCCAAAAATCAAACAAAGAAAATATTTACTAGTAAAGAACGTTGTTAAGCATGGATATATTTATAAGGATTAGGTAACATCAATAATCAGTTAATCCATTTTTATGAAAATTCCAAATGTTGTTTTCCTCTGCAGTTCTATGCTTTTGTACTGCACAAGGCTTCGGCCTTCTGTCTGGGTGGTCTAGACCTCCTGCTATTTTCCTTCACATGCAAGTAAATAAAATGCTTCAGAATCTCAGCCACGGCTATCTGGAACATTAAGTGCTGACATATCTTCATCCATCATGAAGTCGTAAAACTCAAAGATGCTTTAACATCAATGTTTAAGAAGGGGCTCTCTTTTTAGTAGTCCAGATGTTCATGCCCATTCAAGATCTCTTAAGATATTTAGAAGTGAATAGCCTTCTGTGGTAGTCTCTCCTTGACATCTGCAATGAACATATTTAACCCTATTAGTTCTCCAATTTTTACTGTTTACACAGACGTTCATGGTGATTAACTGACAACTCGATAACATCCTAATGACATACCCCTGGCATTTCACAAGCCAACCCAATAGATATCATGAATGCCAACATGGCTAGACTTTACCCCTTCATTTGTAAGCCGAACAAAGTGTGTAAGTAGGAGGCTTAAAGGGGGACTACCACTGTGTCAAGAATGAACAAAGTCCATGGTGAGCTCAACTGCTGGACCTACAAAATTAATAGATTTTTATAGTTGCTTTTAATTGCACAATGTCCAAGTTATTCACAAATTCAGTTGTAAAAAGGTTTAACAACAGGATTCAGGGAGCAATAACTGAATTCCACTGGAAAGCAGTACAATGTAATGAAACATGCACTGAAGTGGCATTACATGCCTGCAGCTTGAAAGCTCCTGAAAGATTCAATGTACCATTTTATAAAAATTAAACAACCATATCATATTAAACAACAAATAATAATGAAGCATGGATTAACATATACACAAAAAAGGTCAAATAAAAATGCTGGTTCATTTACTGAATCCTGTTCAGAGATTGTGGTACATGGTTTGATGGTAAAAGCATTCAAATTTCACCAAGAAATATTGTTTTAGGGCAGGCATTTTAGTTGAAGTAAAACTATGTTCTTTATCTTGTGGCACTGCTGGTTTGATAGGAGTACTACTACTCTCTGATTTATGCTTTGGTTTACTCAAAACAACATTGATTTGATAGAAATATATTCATGTTTATCCAGGCTCGATCTGCTTGGTTAAACAGAAAATAACTCAACAGCACTGTCACCTTGTTATCGGTTTATTCATAAAACGTTTGTGCTATGAATGGTATATATACAGTATTGAACTATTTGGTGCTCTATCAGTTTATGTTATATGCATATGTATTCACTCATAGTGATATTTCTTTTTTCTTTTATATGATAGATCAGTGGTTCCCAAACTCGATCCTGGGGACCCACTGTGGCTACAAGGTTTTGTTCCAACCAGATTCACAATCGGTGAGAATAATTGATAACAACTGATCTCATTTAATTAGCTCCTTTTTTAATCTTCTCTTGTTCTGCATTCAAAAAAACACAACAGTATGGTTTTTACATTTATAAGACATTTAGAAAATATTTCTATTTTTTTAAACTTATAAATGCTCAGCTCTTTTGTTGTTTTCTTATTATTTTCCCCTTTTCCTGTATAGTTTGCTCCCTTCATTTAACCCTAACAGTGACAACTAATAACAGCTGAGCACACACCCAGGATGATGAAAGCTGCAATGATTTCAGTGTCAGACCCACTAATTAGTAAATAATCAATTAAATAACCAGAACAACTGGGAAAGCAGAATGAAAATTAGGTTGAAAACTGTTGACTACTTTAAAAAAAAAAATCTACATATTCCCCATATAACTGCTCATTACATTTTAATAAAAATCTTCCAAACTTAGTTTGTAATTTCTACATTGACTCCAAAACACAGAAACTGGGAAATGATAACTCACTTAATTAGGCTAAGAGTCCAATGAAAAACGAAAGTTGGTTTGAACAAAAACCTGCAACCACAGTGGGTCCCCAGGACCAAGTTTGGGAACCACTGCGATAGATAATTTATAAAATTCAAAGGTTTGCTTGAACATGTATTAGATTATTCGGTTGATTTCAACGTAAACATACTGGCTTGTTAACATAAATGGAGGTAACGCAGGTAAAGTCTGGAACATCACGTTCGTAATCAAACTGTTGTAATTAAATGCTTATACTATTAAAAGACAGTTATATACAATAAACATTCCTTATTCCCTTCAATTCCAGTACTCAATCTTGTTTTATTTACATCTCTTTACAGGGGGGCTTAGGAAAAAAAATTCTAAAGAAAAAAAAACACACCTAAAAGAATGCATTTTACAGTCATTAAAAAAAGACAAATTAAACTTAACATTTCACTCTTTTCATGTGCTCCTACTCAACTTTTATCCCCCCCAAAACAGACCTGCTTATTTTTTCTCTTCAGTAAAAAAGCCAGTAGGTAAACAAAATGTATATGCAACAAAATGATACATAAACATACAGTATATGGAACAATTAGGTCTATATATAAGTCAATATATATGCCAGCATTTTAGTAAAGATGTAAACAAAAGTAGATGATATTGTTCTTCTATATTTTCCCTAGAATTTTTGATTATGACTAAGACATTTCAAGCCATTGCATGTCAATGTCGCACCCTAACGCGGTTTCTTTTTCTGCAGTTATATTCTTGAATTGAAGCGCACTTGTTCTGTTATATTTGTACCTTTTGTGAAAGTGTTTACTTGATATTTGGACTTCAGGTTTCACACATTATACACTTCAAGTCTACATTTTGTCAATTATTACTAAAACATGAAAAATGTTTCTGTTTTAATGATGTGTTTACATAGATTGTTGTAGACACAGAACACACATGAAATGCATGTGTTCCAAATAATCATACAGTAGACCCCCGCAAAGTTGCGGTTCAGAGTTCGCAGCCTTAGTCATTCACGGATTTTTCCTTAGAATCTAACTAATAATTGTTAGCGGAAATCGCAAATATCCACCGCAATTTTTATTGCTTTTTTCGTGGCAATACTGTACCGTACAGAGAACTGCTGCTTGGGATGGTGAAAGTAGCCAATAGAATTTGAAACTGCAACTCCCCAGCAGTCCCTGCAGTGGATCTGATTGGTCTTCTGCTCAGGGTGCTGACGCTGTTGAGGTCAAAGGGTGTCAGCGCTGCTTTTAAAAAGGGGTCTGGTGACCAAAAGCAAAAAAAAAAAAAAAGTTTTTGTAATTTGTGTTTCAAGTTCCTGTCTGTATGCCTTCTGTTGGGTTACCTGCACTTATTCATTTTGTCCTGGATCGTTTTGTGCGTCTGGATTGTCTGCCGTCTGCCTGTGTACATGAGGACTGTAAGTGGATTCATGGCCATCCTGCAAACAAAGGAGCGCTCCTGAACCCGTCCATCCATCTTCACCATTTCAGAAACTACCAGTAGGACTATCTTTACATTCCCATTCAAAGTGCGGAACTCTGGACTATCTATTTTCATCATTCCATTTCATCCATGTTTTTCATGAACTTTTTCATGATTTACTGTGTGTGTTTTGTTTGTGCTTTGTTGTATTTAATGTGTAATTGCCATAAGGGGAACAGGGGTGGTATCGTTGTTTTCTTATTTCATTTGTTTTCATTACATTCTTTATTTGCTGTTTGATTACCAGTTTGCTTTGTTTTTGTCTCTGTTTGTGAGTGCGCGCTGGTCAGGTCAAGGCTGGTTACGTCCCTGGAATCTCCACCATAAAAATAAATAAATCGCCGCCGACGGTGTGAATCTTAGCAGCACCAGACTGCTACAATGTTATTCATTTCTCCGTGGTGCTGATTGACTCTGATACATCTCCAGCTGAGTGTTCTTGCGTTTTCCATTTACTTAAAAGCCTTAACAGCACCTGTCCTTTTTGACTGATTGCTTTGTTTCTCTCTCCTCCCCCAGACACTCTCTGCTTCTGTTGAGGGTTGTGCTCCCCTATGATGTTTGTCTATTGTTTAATCGATAACTAACTGCATACTCAGCTGTTTGTCTTCTGAAAGAGACATGTTTGTTTGAAGTGTTTAAATAAAGTTCCTGTCTCTACAGTCTCCTGTGTTTCTGTTACCCAAGCATGAGCCACACTAAGACTAGACTGCCAGCATCAGCGCTTACCTCTGTGTGCTTGTGTGCAGCCAGTTCATGCGCAGTTGGCTCAGTGATTTACATCCATAGCATCAGTTGCACTTTGTACATATTGTTCCAGTAGTTTTTTTTAAATAGTTTTTACAGTTCATTAGCAGTGTGTAAAATGATCAGTGTTGCAGTAATTGTGATGCCCTTTGCATGAAAAAAAGTTTTCCATTAAAATTTCACTTTTTCTTTGTTAATTGTGATGTTTACTTAAAGTACAGCAAAGACGTATTTGGCGTCCAGGGATGCATTAACCCCCAAATATGTGTCAGTTTAAGGCTTAAAGCCCCAAGATGCCGTCGAAACGCCCTGCACCATCTAAGGCTTCTGGCAATGAAAACGTGCTTGCATGAATTACAGTACATATAGCGGTAACATCTGTATTTAACATTCTAGCACTGCGGGAGTCACAGCAGTACAGTATACAGGTTTACCTTTACATTCTTTATTTTTAGGTAATGCATTAAGCTGAGTTTGAAATTAAAGTGTTTTGGGGGCATATTTAGGGTTTAAACTATGAAAATAGGCATTTTTTAACCACATCCAAAATTCACGGTTTAGTATTTATAAAAGGTGTCATTTTGCTTGACTTCTCACTCTATAAAACTCTAAGCAACTGACATGCAGGTAAACAGACTTGAGCTGAGAAAACTGTGGCGGTGGGGGGATGTGATAGCAGGCTGCTTGCTGCTTATGGACACATTTACGAGACAAAAGACGCTGATGGAGAGGTGCGAAGGGATTTAAGGTGTGATGGATTTATGAGTTTTTTTGTGGGCTTTGGTAATTCTAGTGCTAAATACATTGCAATTCTTGAGAAAACCCTGTTTCAGTCTGCCAAGAGATCGGAGACTGGGACAAATGTTCACATTCCAGTAGGACAATGACCCTACACATACTGCTAAAGGTACACTAGAGTAGTTTAAGGGGAAACTATTTAAATGTCTCAGAATGGCCTAGTCAAGCTCAAACCACAGTCTGACTGACAATCCGTGGCATGACTTGATTGCTGTACACTGGCACAGCTCATTTAACTTGAAGGAGCTGGGGCAGATTTGTCTTGAGGAATCGGTGAAAATCCCAGTGGCTAGATGTGCTAAGCTAATTCACATTCCATCTGAGACTTAGAGCTGGAATTGCAGCAAACGGTGGCTCTACAAAGTATTGATTTTGGGTTGGATGAATACTTAAGTACACTCATGATGTCTGGTTTTTTTTCGTCCTAATTATTATTTGTGTCACAGTAAATACTCTGCTCCTTCAAAGTAGTAGATATATTGTGTAAATCAAATGGCGTTAACTCCCCAAACATCCATTGCAATTCCAGGATGCAATAGGACAAAACACTGTGGGGGATAAATACTTGTGCATGGGTCATTCTGAACACTGAATTGTCCTTTCTTTATATCACTGAATCAAAAAACAAAGTAATAAAATTAAATAACAAAAATTTTAAACTCTTGTCTTCAATCAAGTAAGTTTTGGTTAACTTTTTCTTTTTTTTTTTATATAAACTCCAGCCCATGTCTAACATAATGAATCATATTTAAGTCTCAGCTGCAGAGCACTAGAAGTTAAACCAAAAACATTCAATTTAAAACATAGTGACCATAAATACATATTAGGCTAAAAAGTGATGTTCCCTGTAATGGCATCATGTGCCTTATAAGCTAAAGGCTGCATAACATCTGAGTGCTGTGTATGAGCCTTTTGTACTTGCTCGAAAATACTTCTTACTTGAGACATCATTTGCTTCACAAGTCCATTTGAAAAAAAGAAAAAAAGTGATTTTAAACACGTTTCAGTTTTATCTCATTTACAGCTCTTCCATCAAGATATGTACCATGAAGTAGGTAGCACAAACAGCTCTTGAGGTCCTGTGGCCAGAGCCTCTGCCTTTTTGCAGCACACTCACTGGGTTCATACAAGGGAAAGAGGTGCCTGCCAAATGCATGAGCAATAAACCCTAAACCCAACAAACCTTAAACCCTGTGAAATACTAATAATAACTATCTGCAGATACTGACATGGTATCTGTGCAGATCCTTCACACTTTTTCTGCCATCAAAAATATAAAACATTTTATAAACAGTAATAAATGTTTGATTATTTTTATTATTTCTCAAGATCTCATCGTTTCTAACTCTGGAGGGGTGGGCTAGGCTCCTAAGGTTTGTTTTGATTAAGCACTGCACAGCATGGCTGACTATTCATTCAGACCATGCCTCCTTCCCTTTTTTTGTGTACAACAAGTTGGCCGAGACTCTGGGCATCGGAACTCAAATACTGGTTAGAGTACCTGCACACACACACAGAGCCTATTATGTGAGCATTATATACTTCTGAGGTTGTGTCTGTCAGCACATGATGTCAAGAAGCATCATAATCCAGCAGGGAAGACACAATGTTAAATGAATCTATACAAAACAACAAACCATTTTAATAATATTCTCAATATGGTCAACTAATGTACCCTTCAAATGAAAAACATTTTTTTTTTTTTTTTTTAAATGCATGCAGGGTCCAAATTCAGTTGTGGCATTGTGTATGAGCGGAGCGGATCAGCCAAAAACTTAATTTAAGGTGGAGTACGCTTACACTACACATGCATGAAAGTTCTTCACATGGCTGCTGCAGCTATATGATGTCACTCTTTCCTTGCAAACCAATACAGAGCCCTAGGAAAAAAAAAGATGGTCTAAAGCTATACAGTGATATTTCCAGGAAAATATTCAGAAAACAAGGCTACCAGTGAACACAGTATATTCTCACCAAAAACAATTTGCTGAATTTCACCAATCAACATTAATCATGGAATACATTTAATCTGCTGATAGGCATACCTGGAAATACAGTATACAAAAGTTCATATTATACAGAGTATCTTGAATAATATGATACTGTGAATCTTTTTAAAAATTCCCTAAACAAAGCACATTTTATCTAAGTACTACTTAATACTGTAGTACAAGCCACAAAACATAACTCAGATACACACCCTTGCTTTCCAATGACCAAGAAAAGTCCAGTTCACATTGCAAGGTGCTGCCCAAGACAGAAATAAGCTGAGGTAGAAAACAGATAAGATGATAAATGGTAGTCTAAAACATCAGATTCAGTAAAAACAAGCTCTCCAAGTTGAGTATTGTAAAAGACTGAAGACTTTGTTTTTCCTTTGCTTGAAATATACTGAATTTAACTTGTGAACTGGTATCAATTGCCCATCCTTATATACTTGCTACTATGTGCTATAGTGCAAAAAGCAAAAACTTCAAACAGATGGTGGATTGTATTTGAATAAGTGATGAGTTACTTTAATACTGTACTTTATTAAATGATATGTCTATTATTACAAATTACCAATAATCAAAAATATGCACAATACAGATTTCCTTTCATTCGGTCATTAGTAACTATTGTGGCGGACGGCCAGGACCCATGCCCGACTGGGACGCCTAGAAGGACCAGGAGAGGAATTATACCTCCCCTGGACCACGAGAGGGCAGCCGCCCTGATCTGTATGGGGGCCACGGGAACCGAGCATGGAAGTTCAACCCTACTGGGGCCCGTGGCCACCACAGGGGGGCGCCTGGAGGATTGGCGAGCCCTGAATGTCAGCACTTCTGCCACACCCAGATGTGCTGCTGGAATTAATTCCAGGGACACCCAGAGTGCTTCTGGGTGCTCATGCAGGACTTTTGCCACGCCAGGAAGTGCCACTGGAAGACCCTCATGGAGCACCTGGAGCACATCTGGTGGCTATAAAAGAGGCCGCCTCCCTCGAGTAGAAGAACTGGAGTTGGGAGGAAAGGTGGAAACACGGCAGGAGACGTCCAGAAAAGAGAGTCACGGACTGAACTAGGGTGTTTGGTGCAGGGCACTGTGTTGTGTGCAGGACTTTTGTAAATAAAGGGTGTATTTTTGAGTCATTCAGTGTCTGCCTGTTCATGTCCGGGCTAACCTTCCACACTATATTTAGTTCAACACAACTCCAAGATATCATAAAAACTTAATTTATGAGTGTACTAAAGTAGCCATCGTTCTCCATAATTAATTTCAGGTTTTTCTAGATCTTGCACTGAAAATTTTAATACAATGTAAAATAAACTGTTGAAAGCATGATGATGGTGCCAACCTCACAATATTTTGAACTCCAATTTGAATGTTCTACAGTTATTTGCATTTGTTTCTTTCCATAGTCAAAAGATACACTTGTGAATTTTATTAACAAGTCTTAACTGTTCCAGAGTGGGTTTGGGTATTAGTGTACACTGCTATAGATTTGTGATTCCTATCCTTTAGTCTCTTCTACTGTGAGCTCATGCAACCCTGACCAGGAGAAAGTTCATAGGCAGAGAATCATAAGGAGCTTACCAATAATATACATTGGTCAACCACAACAGATCTTCTGTTGAGACAAACAAATATTTTAAAAACTACTGTAAAAAACTACACAGAATAGGGAGGAAAATGTACTATACAAATCTAATTATTAGAAAAAAAAAAAACAGTGCCTGTAAATAACCTTGGAATATTCACCACAGAAAGGTACTATATCAAATAAAGATTGTTTTTCTTAAGCTTAAAATTATTCAGTTTCTTCCCTCTGCACATTTATCGGCTATGTAAACTGATTTTATACAATAAAACTGAATTACAAATTGTGATTAATTTATCAATAAGGTGTAATGGCTCTACAGCAAAGGGCTTTATACCAGTTCAATACCCACCCCCCAACTCACACTGTGATTCTGAGGCAAGTCACTTAACCTGCCTGTAACTCAAATCTAAAGTAGTACATGCATAAACAATAGCAACGTTACCCTGTCTTCCAAGGTCCCTTAAGTTAAGACATCCATCCATCCATTTTCCAACCCGCTGAATCCGAACACAGGGTCACGGGGTCTGCTGGAGCCAATTCCAGCCAACACAGGGCACAAGGCAGGAACCAATCCCGGGCAGGGTGCCAACCCACCGCAGGACACACACAAACACACCAAGCACACACTAGGGCCAATTTAGAATCACCAATCCACCTAACCTGCATGTCTTTGGACCGTGGGAGGAAACCGGAGCGCCCAGAGGAAACCCACGCAGACACGGGGAGAACATGCAAACTCCACGCAGGGTGGACCCGGGAAGCGAACCTGGGTCTCCTAACTGCGAGGCAGCAGCACTACCACTGCACCACCGTGCCACCCTAAGTTAAGACATCTGCTGAAAAATAATGCATGGCAGTTCAGTTTTTTAAAGAATGCTAGCTTAGCTGCCTGGTGTGTAAGGTTTTGTTTCTGTGGTTCTTCTTCCACTGTTAGGCCATTTGGTAATTCTAATTTAGTCCAAGCATGTAAAGGTATGTGCAGGAGTTTCACCTGCAATTTGACTGGCATTCTATAAGAAGCAGGTCCCCACTTTGCACCCACTGCTGCCAGACTAAGGCTCAGAGTCCTCATGGAAACAGAGGCAATATTCTGCAGCTCACCAAAACATGTTAACATAAAGAATCAAATATCCCACTACACCTTACACAGGAAATAATACGACAGGTTTTATAAAGGAGCTTTTCGAAATTCTGAAACAGAAATCCAACAATAAACAGACATAGGAAAAAATATCACAACACTCTAAAACCCACTTAAACCAATTCAGGATCACTCAGGATAACAGCCTGTCATGGCAGAACTGGCCGCCAGGCAGGAAACTACCCTGGACAGGGCACCAATACATCTTTTGGCATACTCATCCACACAACCATATTCACTTTCACACCAGGCCAATTAGGAATTGGCAATTACCTTTTTGTTATACTCCAACATCCCAAAAGATGTATGCACTAAAATGCCCAGAGTTCAGCCCAAAAAGATGGAGGGAAAATTGTGCAAACTCCATATGGACAGGAACTGAGCTTGGGACTTTGGGTAACATGACAAAAAGAGTGCTAAAAATGCACACAGAGTTAAATGTACACAGCCAGTGCAGTGCTTTTTCTATTTCTGTGAAGAGAAATGCAGAAATGTAATTTTGTGGACACTTCTAAAAATGACATTATAAGCTTCAGGTTTTGTCCCATATGTCAACCCCCTGCAACCCAATACCCTTCCCTGGTAATAATTTCTGTATTATATACAATGTCTGCAAAAAGCATCAGGGCAGGTACACAAAAATCTGCTACAAGGGGACACTAGAGAGAAACCAAAAAATCATGTAATAAAAGGGTATCTGTACTGTGCAATGTATAACACCATATTACGTTTAATCCCTCACAAAAAGTTAAACAGCAGTAGTTGCCCATATGTCTCTATTAACTGTTGCAAATGATTCAGACGGACACATTTTTATTTGGACACCTCTATCTCTAAAGAGAAAGTATCTACAAGCTTTTCTAAAGCAGCAGGAACATCATCTCATGGTATAAAAAAAATAGTAAAAGGTTAAGTTTTAAGTACCCACTAAATTACATTCCTGCACTTTTCTCTACAGTAACTGTCCAAGACAGAAAGAGCAACCTACCGACTCCTTACTAGTGAAGGAAAATTTCAACAACAATTCAAAATACTCCAAAACCTTTGCAGTACTTGAGATTCTAAACACTACTCTGAAGTCTGTACCAAAAAGAAGTTGTCATGGGACTGTGCTAAACGTGGCTTCATTATGTCACCACCTGTTTCAAAACCATGCATAGTTAATTCTGCTAGCAGTTCAGATAGTGGGGATCCCATAGGTGCGCCATCTTTCTGTTGGCAATATTTCCCATTGAATTAAAAATAGGTTTTAAGTAAGACAGTGACTCACTAACATCATTATGTCTTGAGTAGACAATTTTGTTCATGTACCAGGATGGTATCAACCTTTAAGTTCATTAGTAATGTCTCTGTGGCCAGTTGGACAGGTTTGGATGTAAACAGGGACATCATATCAAAAGAAACCATTAACTCATTATCTCTGAGGAACTGCCCATGCCAACATTTTAATTCCATACCAGAACTGTGTATGTAAAAGTCCTATTTATTTGTTAAGTATTCTAGCATCAGGAAAACTGGAACAATCTACATGAGAGCAGGCCATTCAGTCTAACCAAGCTCACTAGTAATATCCACTTCATTCTTCTAAAATAACATCCAAGTCTACTTTTGAAGTTCCTTAAGTTCTACTGTCTACCACACTACTTGGTTGCTTATTTAATGCATTTAGGGTTTTCTGTGTAAAGAGATTGTACAGGTGGTGAACTAGCTGAGGGCAGGGAAGGCTGCAGGGATCTGTGGTATCCGGGGTGAATTTCTCCAGGCTGGTAGTAAGGCTGTCCTCCTGGCTTTGAAAATAATCTTTGTTTCCATTTAGGAGACGGGCATCATCCCAAATGACTGGAAAACAAGTCTTGTTGTCCATATCTGGAAAGGGAAGGATGATTGCCTGGATTGTGGCAACTAAAGGGGGATAACACTGCTCTTGATGCCGGGTAAGGTCTTTGTTAGGGTTAGGATCCATGATCACTTGCTCACCTAGCAGAGGCCGAAGCAGTCTGATTTTACGCCTATGAAGTCTACCACCAACTGCATCCTGGCACTGAGGATTCTCATGAAGAGCAAACGTGAATATCGGCAGAATTTTTTTGCAGCCTTTGTTGATTTTCATAAAAGCGTTCAACTTAGTTGATCGAGCTGCCCTGTGGGACATCCCCAGACTTCACGGGATACCCTCAAGGATTCTGGGTCAGGGCCACCCTGTTCACTGGTAGTTTTAAGTACTGGGCAGAGTGAAGCCAGAACATCTGCATTTTTCCCAGTTGATTCTGGGGTTCATCAGGGGTGTGTTCTTGCTCCTACTCTGTTCAGTGCTTGCATGAACTGGGTGTTGGGCAAGGTTTTGGGGTCCAGAAGCTGTGGGGCACCCTTTGATGAAGAAAGATTCATTGATCTTGACCTTGCTGACAATGCTGTGATCTTTACAGAGTCAACAGAGGCTTTGATCAGGGCTCTCAAGAGACTGAACAAGGAGTCTGAGTGTCTGGGCTTGCAAGTGTCCTGGATAAAAACCAAGATCCAGGCCTTTAATGGCCTCTTAGGTTCAGCCATCCAGCAGTGTGTCTGTATGCGGAGAGAATGTCAGCCCTGTCGAGAGGTTTACTTACATCGGCAGTGACAATCATGTCTCTAGGGACTCTTCCTATGAAGTCAGTAGACCCCAGTAGAGGGCACAGGGGTCATGAGATCACTGGAAAAGGGTGTGTGGCGCTCCCAATATCTACGCAAAAGGACAAAGGTCCAAGTCTTTAGAGTCCTGGTGCTTCCCATCTTGCTATGTGGTTGCAAGACATGGACGCTATCCAGTGTCCTGAAACAAAGACTGGACTCCTTCAGTACTGTGTCTCTTCAGAGAATCCTTGGGTACCGCTGGTTTGACTTTGTGTCAAATGAGCAGTTGCTCACGGAGTCCCAAATGAGGCACATTACCTACATTGTGAGGGACAGTCAGTTACAGCTCTACAACCATGTGGCGCGATTCCTTGAGGGAGATTCAGCTTGCAGGATCCTTGTTGAGAACCAGAGTGGCAGGACCAGGCCAAGGGGACGCCCACATAACATGTAGCTGCGGCAGATAGATGGCCATTTCCAGAGGGTGGGACTGGACTATGTGTGTCTGCCTGGGGAGTTGCCAACCAGGATCCTGAGCTGTTTCGTCGTGTTGTGGATGTAGCAAAGCACCGAACCAGTGCATGCTACCCAACCTGACCTGTGTAAAGAAAAAATTCTTAAATGTCTGTGCAAAATTTTCCCTTAAATTTCCAGCTGTATCCCCAACTTTTTGATGAATTCATTTTAAAGTCTTGAACTAATATACTAATTCCCTTCACAACTTTAAACATTTCCGTCATGTCTCCTCTTAATCTACTGTTCCTTAAACTGAAAAGGCTTAGTTCTTTTAATTTTTCCTCATAATCTGTCCCCTGTAGAACTGGAATCAACCCAGGAATAAGCATTTAGGTAAACTGTATGTGGGACCACCTCACAGAATGATGACAGGTCACCGTCACATACACAAAACAAACATCTAAGAAACTGGGCACCCGTATCCATTACTTTCAAAAATGCTGTCAGGAGAAAACATTCAAAATCAATTGTGTTCAACCACAATGACTAATCAAGAGGAAACACGAAAAACACATGGGAGTTTGATGAGGTATGGTTCAAATATGAGAACCCAATTAACACAGGCATCCCCCAGAATTCTACTCATGCCCACCTGAAGGCTAAAGCCACTATACAGGTGCTGGTCATAAAATTAGAATATCATGACAAAGTTGATTTATTTCAGTAATTCCATTCAAAAAGTGAAACTTGTATTTTAGATTCATTCATTACACACAGACTGATGTATTTCAAATGTTTATTTCTTTTAATGTTGATGATTATAACTGACAACTAATGAAAGTCCCAAATTCAGTATCTCGGGAAAATTAGAATATCAATTAAGACCAATGCAAAAAAAGGATTTTTAGAAATGTTGGCCAACTGAAAGGTATGAACATGAAAAGTATGAGCATGTACAGCACTCAATATTTAGTTGGGGCTCCTTTGGCCTGGATTACTGCAGCAATGCGGCGTGGCATGGAGTCGATCAGTCTGTGGCACTGTTCAGGTGTTATGAGAGCCCATGTTGCTCTGATAGTGGCCTTCAGCTCTTCTGAATTGTTGGGTCTGGCGTATCACATCTTCCTCTTCACAATACCCCATAGATTTTCTATGGGGTTAAGGTCAGGTGAGTTTGCAGGCCAATCAAGAACAGGGATACCATGGTCCTTAAACCAGGTACTGGTAGCTTTGGCACTGTGTGCAGGTGCCAGGTCCTGTTGGAAAATGAAATCTGCATCTCCATAATGTTCGCCAGCAGCAGGAAGCATGAAGTGCTCTAAAACTTCCTGGTAGACGGCTGCGTTGACCTTGGACCTCAGAAAACACAATGGACCAACACCAGCAGATGACATGGCACCCCAAACCATCACTGACTGTGGAAACTTTACACTGGACCTCACGCAACGTGGATTCTTTGCCTCTCCTCTCTTCCTCCAGACTCTGGGACCTTGATTTCCAAAGGAAATGCAAAATTTACTTTCATCAGAGAACATAACTTTGGACCACTCAGCAGCAGTCCAAAGGCGAGACGTTTCTGACGCTGTCTCTTGTTCAAGAGTGGCTTGACACAAGGAATGCGACAGCTGAATCCCATGTCTTGCATACGTCTGTGTGTGGTGGTTCTTGAAGCACTGACTCCAGCTGCAGTCCACTCTTTGTGAATCTCCCCCACATTTTTGAATGGGTTTTGTTTCACAATCCTCTCCAGGGTGCGGTTATCCCTATTGCTTGTACACTTTTTTCTACCACATCTTGTCCTTCCCTTCGCCTCTCTATTAATGTGCTTGGACACAGAGCTCTGTGAACAGCCAGCCTCTTTAGCAATGACCTTTTGTGTCTTGCCCTCCTTGTGCAAGGTGTCAGTGGATGTCTTTTGGACAACTGTCAAGTCAGCAGTCTTCCCCATGATTGTGTAGCCTACAGAACTAGACTGAGAGACCATTTAAAGGCTTTTGCAGGTGTTTTGAGTTAATTAGCTGATTAGAGTGTGGCACCAGGTGTCTTCAATATTGAACCTTTTCACAATATTCTAATTTTCCGAGATACTAAATTTGGGACTTTCATTAGTTGTCAGTTATAACCATCAAAATTAAAAGAAATAAACATTTGAAATACATACATAGAAAACACTCATGAGAAGCATATTGTTAAAAAACGCTTCTTTGACTCATCAGCAGCTCTAAAACTTACAAACATTCTAAGCAATCAGTCCGTTTATAGTGCCAACTACAATAGCGACAATAATGTAAATAATAAGGTGGAAAGATTTAATACTAAATTGAGAGCAGCTGTTGACATAGTTGCACCTGAAAAGACAGTTAAAAAATCTTCTAGCATTGTTATACCATGGAAGACCCAAAGAGTGTCTGATTTAAAGAGAGCATGCCGTAGAGCTGAGCGTAAATGGAGGAAGACTAAACTAACTATCCACTATGAAATATTAAAAGTTAAAATAACAGAATACAATAACACAGTTCATCTTGAGAGGCGCTGCTATTTCTCTAAGATTATAAATAACAATGCTAGTAATCCCAGAGTCTTATTCTCTATGATTGATCGTCTGCTAAACCCAGGTAACTCAAAGGAATGCATCCTAAGTACTTCCAAGTAAAACCTGTGAGGCTATTGCTGTATTTTTTAATCAAAAAATTAATGATATTATAAATAACACAGTATATCTCCCCAACACTAAGGATCCTCCTAAACCCCAGTATCCCGTTATAAACAAATTGAACTCTTTCACTAGGATAGATTTACCTGCTTTACATAAAATAATTTCTCAAATGAAACCCTCCACCTGCGTCCTTGACCCAATACCAACAAATTTTTTCAAAGAAGTATCGGGCGCGCTAATTGATAATGTTCTTGACATAGTAAATTTGTCATTAGATACGGGGGTCTTCCCAGACTGTCTTAAGACTGCTGTAGTTAAACCCCTACTTAAGAAAAATAACCTCGACCCCTCTGCTCTTGAAAATTATAGACCCATCTCTAACCTGCCTTTTTTAAGTAAAATTCTAGAGAAGGCAGTCATTATGCAGTTAAATGACCACCTCAATAAACATGCTATTCTTGATAAATTTCAGTCAGGTTTTAGAACAAATCACAGCACAGAAACTGCACTCGTTAAAGTAGTAAATGACTTGCGGGTAAATGCAGACAGAGGCCATTTATCTGTTCTCATCCTCTTAGATCTGAGTGCCGCATTTGACACCATTGATCATAATATTCTTAAAAATTGCCTTAGTCAGTGGGTGGGCCACTCTGACGGTGTCTTAAATTGGTTTGAATCCTACCTGGCAGGGAGAAAATTCTTTGTTAGTTGTGGTAATTACAACTCAAAGACACATGACATCCTATATGGTGTTCCACAAGGCTCTATCCTGGGTCCGCTGCTCTTCTCAATCTACATGCTTCCATTAGGTCAGATTATCTCAGGGCACAACATGAGCTACCACAGCTATGCTGATGACACACAACTGTATTTATCAATTGCACCTGATGACCCCAAATCTCTTGATTCACTAACACAATGTCTGACTTGTATTTCAGAATGAATGAATAGTAACTTTCTCAAGTTAAATAAAGACAAAACTGAAATCTTAGTGATTGGCAATAATGGGTACAATGAGGCTATTAGAAATAAACTGGAAGCATTAGGATTAAAAGTCAAAACGGAGGTAAAAAGCTTAGGGGTAACTGTTGACTGTAATCTAAATTTTAAATCGCATATTAATCAGATCACTAGGACAGCATTTTTTCACTTAAGAAACATAGCAAAAGTTAGACCTCTTATATCATTGAAAGATGCTGAGAAATTAGTTCATGCGTTTGTTTTCAGTCAGCTAGATTACTGTAACGCACTCCTCTCAGGACTACCCAAAAATGACATAAATCGTTTGCAACTAGTGCAGAATGCAGCTGCTAGAATCCTTACCAGGAAAAGAAAATCCGAGGACATTTCTCTAGTTTCTCCTTAGAATTCCTAGAGCAAAACTTAAAAGAAATGGTGAGGCAGCCTTCTGCTGTTATGCACCTAAAATCTGGAATAGCCTACCAATAGGAATTCGCCAGGCTAATACAGTGGAGCACTTTAAAAAACTGCTGAAAACACATTACTTTAACATGGCCTTCTCATAACTTCACTGTAATTTAATCCTGATACTCTGTATATCCAATTCATTATAATAACTATTCATGGTGGCTCTAAAATCTGTACTAACCCCTACTCTCTCTTCTGTTTCCTTTTCCGGTGTCCTTTTGGTGGTGGCTTGCGCCACCACCATCTACTCTAAGTACCATGATGTTCCAAAAATGATGGATGGATTAAAAGCCAGAAGTCTGTATGAACATCAGCATCAAGTGACTCCGTGAGAACCCTAACTACAAAGAGGACTATTTCATTTATGTTAGGTAGAATGCCCAGAGGGGACTGGGCGGTCTCGTGGCCTGGAACCCCTACAGATTTTATTTTTTTCTCAGCTTCCTGGATTTTTTTTTGTTTTTACTGTCCACCCTGGCCATCGGACCTTACTCCTTTCTATGTTAACTAATGTTGTCTTATTTTAATTTGTTATTTTTTTTTTCTTTTCTTCATTATGTAAAGCACTTTGAGCTACTTTTTGTATGAAAATGTGCTATATAAATAAATGTTGTTGTTGTTGTTGTTGTATCAGTCTGTGTGTAATGAATGAATCTAATATACAAGTTTCACTTTTTGAATGGAATTACTGAAATAAATCAACTTTGTCATGATATTCTAATTTTATGACCAGCACCTGTACCATTAATGACTCACACATCCTTGTACACAAAGTGGTGTTCTCCCCTAACATCTAATCATTTGTCCTCTGGTGAAGTTACCTGACAAGGTTGAAGGCTCAGAAATAAGTATTTTGATACATGCTTCTCTTTTCATCTACTATAGATGTAGATACACACATATTGATAGACAACAAATGTAGACAAATATAGATATACAAACTTAATAGGACATCACTGGACCGCAGATCAAGAAAATGTGTTGCCACCAAAACGTTTACCGATTACTTTCTGACTAGATTTCACTGATCTGATAATTTGAACATTCCAAAAGATTGAAATCTTTTTCAGAATCAATTGTTTCATTTGATTCGATCTCCGAAATGTTCCATTTTTACCATCATTACACCCTACATTTGTAGGTGCACCAGAATTTACACCCACGACACTATGTTTGTGAGAAGGCAGCACTAACTATTTAGCACCTCTGCCACTTCTAAGGACAAAATAAAGTCTGAATTAGCATAAGCCATCTTAACCTGGGGTGTTATAAGAAATTTAATGATTTACTTCATGAGGTAGAAGTATGAAATAACAAAAATAGCTGCATCAAATATTATAAATATTAAACTGCTTCGATTTCAGTATTTAAAGTTTAAATAGTCGCAATTGTAAAAGAAAGTTGTATTCCTCACTCTCTCAGAGGTCTACAAAGGGCAAGGACCACTGAAAAAGAATCAAATATAAAAAGAAAATTCCAGATTTGTGATCAGCAAACTCAAAACATCACCCTACATGCCTATATTACCGATCCTATTTTTTTTTAAGTTTTGTGAAAGGAGTAACTATGACCCCTTGTAAAAGTGGAATCGATTGATGTGACATGCACAACCAACAAAAAAAAAATGGTTTATCGGGTCTAGACAAAAACAGGAAGAACCCCAAAAACTTGAGGTCTTGAATAAGAGTCAAATGGGATGTCATACGATGGGTTTTCTCGTACTGGCGAGTCAGGCAGCGCTGGACAAAAAAAAATCCAGAGCGTTTAAAAGTAATTCTTATGAACGCAAAGTGGTAAATTCTGAGCAAATGTTACAAAGTGTCGCAACTGATATGTGGAATTACCAAGTAGTTTTGTTAATACTACTGCCACATAATATTCTGTAATAGCTAGGTGAAGAGTGAATAATCGGTTTAAAGGCTTGTTCTCCTCAAAATCGTTCATGGGTTCTTATGTTCTAAAATATATTTTTAATTAAACTTGATATAGGTTTGGCCATCTAAATTGTGATTAATCTCCGAAATCTTGCATGGTCCGATCTCATTTGTGTTTTCCACTCTGTAAATGAACCATTAGTAATCAAGAAGATCTTTGCCCCATCGGGACTACCACCCATTTATCTTCATCCGCCGAATTCGAAAGACAAATGTGCTAATTAGACGCACGGACGCTACTTTTCACTACATAACCAGAAGTAATATGGTACGGCGTTGTGTGTGGAGATAAGAGATTTCGCGCAGCTCTGAGCAAAGTCCACTGCTGTTAGCATAACAGCGCTTGAAACAACCAAACATAGTCAGTGCTGTAAGGCTTTAGCAGCGATCTGATCATAGTACAAATACAAACGACAGCTATCAGGAAAAGGACCTCGGATAGCAACACAAACAGATCATTTCCAAAGAGTAATCCGAGTCGTGATGAATGAGGGCACGGGAAGATTCTGCAATAAACTGCCGGGACCTCAGTAACACGGTATAATTCAAACACTTATAAAAAGAAAATAAGAACGGTAATATTGTGCACATGGATCGCTACACTATTAATTGCTATCATTCAAATACGACCTAATCATGAGGACAAGTACTTAATTTCTACCCCCCCCCCCCCCCGGTAAACTTTGATGCGAAGCTATTGAGCTCCACGCCTTTGAACTCCACGCTGGCGCGCGTACCCTTTCCACAACAAAAAACACGTGGAGACGCCGAGTTGCACTTTAGATCGCTAGCAGCAGATAGACAAAAGCGTGCCCTACCGGATGGCAGGCTTCGCACAACATCTCTAGCGAATGCTTTAAAAATCACGCACAGATTAAGGTTAACTAATTAAATGCATTTAGAATAAACAAGCGTACAAAAGTGTGCTCGCGTAAAATGCTCTAGCTATGCTGTGATTTCTTCTGGATCACTGCCACAGGACACCTCCTGTGAGATTCGAAGAGATCGGCGTCCTGCTTTAAAATGGGAAGCATTCGCTTTGTAGAAAAAAAGACACTGCTATATTAAGCAGTGAGAGTGCATGCACACGCGCTGCTCGCTGTGACCTTATCAAAGAAATACAAAATCAAAATTAATACAACTCAGAACGAATGAATATCTTAGCCAACCTACACACAATTCACAGTTTAATTAGTTTCATTAAATACAGGCAACACTTATTACAGGACAAATGGGAACACAACGAATACAACCTCAAAATACGGCCCTGCATACGATACAACCATGCAACGAACTTAAAGAGTTCCATGTTCACCTGAGTTCTTTCTCTTCCAACTTGGGTTTTTTAGCTACTGGTTCTTCTAAAGCCATCTTCAGCCGAGGATTTCACTGAACACTGTACTACACTACACTGCCACCTTCGCCGTGTGCCGCAAAGAAAAGGAGAAACTGAAAGGGAGCGAGCGAAGCGATCACGACTTAGTCGTCTGGGCAGAATGCCTGTACCGATATGTGAGGATAGACACCGCCTCGACTAAAACTGAACAACAAATGGCACAAAAGAAACGATACTTCTTAATGCTTACAATAAAACGCAAAAAGTTCTAGTCTAATAGGTTTTCCTGGGCACTGACGAAGACAACCACGTGAAGCTGTCCATTGGTAGTAGATTGGCGGCAGCAGGGGGTTGCGTGCATTGCATGCGATGGTCGTGTTGGCTGGAGCTGTGTGTGTTTTATAATTATATAAAAAAAATCTCTTTACTCCAAAATCAAACTAAAACGAATTGTGGCATTCGAAGTAATGCACAGTCTATGTATTGGTAGTATTTTTTTTTACTTGTTTAGAAATTACATACGTCAACTAGGCACTTTAACTTCATTTGTGTACATTGAGAGAACCGTTTAAAGTTTTAACTCTGTACGTTTCAGAAATTTAGGAGGTTAGTAGAAAAATGATGAAATGCCCTGTGATTATGGAAGGGGCAAAAGAACCAATAAGCTAAACGAATGACTAGTCACTGCAAATTCTTTATTAGCGATTATCCCGAAGATAGGGCTGCATTCGTCCTGTTTTAGTTTTACATTTAATGTCCTATTCTTTTGGGCATAAACGTAACCTACCCCGGTGCTACCGGTCCTTGCAGCCATATTGACTCTGCGAGTGGATGGAAAGCAGGAAGAAGGCAGGTTGGTTTTTCTTTAATGTGTGTACAGCAGCTGCTTAAATCCCCTAAAACAGCTGTCTGACAATAATCACTCTCGTGCATGATCGTTGTTCACAATGCAGCTTGATGTAGATGAGGAGGTGACGAGTATGCGGTGTTTAGCAGCCTTAGGAGAACTTTGGATGTAGCCATAAAAAGAAAAGCGCTGTGCTAAAAGTTGAATATTAAGAAAGCGAAGGTTTCGGCAACATAACTCGCAATGGATTTCTCTTTCTGTCTGTCTTCCTTCCTTCCTTGTCAGTGTGGATTTAAGTCGAAATCGCAGTCGTTCAGGAATGTTGGAATTAGCTCTGCTTTAAAAACGCCGACGTGGTACTGCAGCGCAAAGAACGGGAAAAGAAGCGTTCATTTAAAGTTTGATAGACAGCAGTTCAGAGTTGGATTTCATTCTGAGTTGAAAAGTTCTGAGTATGCTCACAATGACCAATAGACGACTTGCAGTGACTAGTATGAATTATGCATCCCCGTGGGATTTAAACTAAGAGAGAACATTTCTTTTTTAAATTCTTTTAAGGAATACGTTTTCAGTCACTGGAATCTCATTTGCTGGTAACTGAGCAATGTAAATTTTTGCAGTTTAACCAACACTATTATTTTTTTTTTGCAAGATAACACTTAAAATCACTGATTAACTTAAAATTGGACTGGTGTGAGTGTTACTATGGGTGTGTGCCCTGCAATGAAAAGGGGCCCCGGCCAGGGTTGCGTTCTGCCCAATGGGTTTATATTTTGAATAAAATAAGTAAATGCGCAAATAAATACAAGTACAGTGAAATATGTACCATAAGCTCAGGGGTAAAAGTAAGGTTAGTGGTTTGTGTTGTGAGCGTGTGCCATGAATAGTTAATGTTAAGGGTTACTGTGAACACTTGATTTTAACATGCAGATATCCAACAGCGACTACTTCTGTCCCTGCCCTATATGGCATCATTGATTTTGATTTGCGCCTACCGATAAAACTACGTCCCGAAAGTGCTGGTCTCCAACTTCTGATCTAGACTTGCTATATGGTGCTGAGGCTCTGCAAATAAATGCATCTCGCTTGACTTGTGAATCCTGTGGCTTATGCACATGTTCCGAGTTGTGACTATGAGTCTTGGATACAAGTGAAAGAAAAAGTTGCCCGGAAATATGGTGTGAAGTGGCCACTTTAATTAAAAAAAAACAATTCATTGTTAGGAGCCTACATCGAAATTGTTTGCTGTGTATGTGTCTCTTGAAGGTTTACCACCACTCCACCACCGTTTCAACAATCAAAAAGCAGTGCTCACTAGAACCCACTCTTTCAAGTTTGAGTGAAGGTGACAGTTTTCATTTTGAGGATTTTTTTTTCATGTTGTTCATGTTACTAAAATAAATAAATGAAGAAATAATAAATACATAAAGAACAAACTATACTTGTGACAGATTTAATTATATATACTTACATTTTATGGTATTGTTCATTATCAGATTTCACTGTACTTTTATTTGCATGTTTATTTTGTCTAAAATTAACCTCCATACTGCTCCGCATCCTGTGGTGCTGGGATGTGCTCCAGCCCCTGGGACCCTGAATTACACCAGGTTAGTACGGGAAATCAATGAACACATGTAGGCATCATACTTGTGGGCAAAATAAGAGAAATTCCAAGATTCATGACTAATACCGAGAGCAATGGACGACATGGAAATTCAAAGTTTTGTCAAATGCTTAACTGCTGCTTCTCATCTTTAGAAGACTGGCCTCCAATCCTGCCCCAGTCACTGTCTGTCTTTACACCTAGCCCCTGTTTGCATGTGTTTGGACTACAGTACAGTTGTTTCTTTCAAAGATATTGTGTTAGGTAGATCAATAACTCTAAATTGGTCCAGAATAAGCAGGTGTTGGCATGTGTGTAGTGTGCTCTGTGGTGGGCAGCCATACCATTTGTGGATGGTGCTGGTCTTGCTACTGATTTTGCCAGGATAGGTAATGGTAAATTGGATGATGGGGGTACAGGAAAATTAATTGATGTTATTCCAGTTAACAATGCCATCTATTTTCTAAACCCAGTGTATTCTGAGTAGGATCATGGGGAAGCTGGAGTCTATTCCAGCAAGCATATTGGATGGGGCACTAGTTCATCATAGGTTGAACACGCACATACACACTAAGTTCAATGTAGTATTACAGTAGATAGATAGATACTTTATTAATCCCAAGGGGAAATTCACAATATTTTGGCAAAAATTGCCAATCCTCCACCTAACCTGGTGAATATTATAATTTTAATACAATTATTAAGATATCTTCAAAATTCTTTTGTGAAATATAGCATTACAGTACATTTATTATCTAGGAGTTTTTCTTTATATTTCTAAAACAGTTATAACAAAAGTATTTATAGTAGAAAATATCTCATAGGAAATGTATACATATACAATATATATTTATAATTGTAGTAATAAACATCCAGTAACAAACTCGTTATTTTTAAGAAATAACCACAACGAAAAAGATTGTTTTTGCAAAAAGAACAGAGAAGAAAATCTGATTATTATATTATGATTATTTTAATATTATATGTAATGTAGTATTTTTGGCACCATACAACACTGAAATTTATAAATCAAGCTGAAGATGTTATTTTAGGTCGTCATTTTTATTTCATGTACAATATTTAATAAATGTTGTTTTTGCTTTGTGTCCATTAATCATATGCTCTGTCACAAGGCACCTTATAGGGCTAACAAGATTGCAATGCAGTATAAAACACAAACATTGAAGACAAGAGAAAAAAACAGCAGTGGCACACACCAGCAGAGACTTGGAAGTATACTTGATAAGTTTTAAACAGCATCACAAGGAGCTTAGCTACAAAAAGGAGCATTCAGTATGAATAAGTGACAAAGTAACAAAGGGCAATATGCAGATCAAGCTCAGCTGCAGAATAAAAGTAGAAAACAGTACAACATAAAAGAACAGGATAAACAGAAAAATTCTAGGTTGTGCTATTAAAGAAAACAGGCCAAGTTACTTTCATACGGTGATGGAGTTGCAATACAATGATTTTGAAGAGAAGGAACCTTGGGCAGTCTTGAATTAAGACACAACCGTTAAAAAGCCAATGTGTTATGTCAAAACAACAGTCCCACCTGTGTTTCAGTGTGTAAGCATTACAAACCCAAATGGACATTTGCATTGAGCTCGAAAGCAGCACTTTAGAATAGTAAAATAGTCCAGATGAGTACACTGAAGCCTGAAGGAATGCACCAAATCACTAATATTCTGTGGCATTCAAATGTTACTCTGCTTGTACCAAGGGGACCCAATGAGTCAACCCATGAAAGCATTCCACACCAGTCATTACACAGTTACCAGCAGCTTGTAACTGAGACGACAGACAGGACGGCCCCATGGGTCACTGACTTTTCACCATACCCCGATCCTCCCTTCTATGCCAGCCAGCAGCAGCAGCTAGGGTTCTTGAGACTAGATGTTTTTCCAGTTCTCCTATGTTCAGAGTTGGCATTCCTTAGCCCATTGCAACATCCTCCTGTTTTCTACTGACAAAAGAGAAATTGGCTATCATAACCAATAAGCAGCATAGTACAAAAACCTTTGCTTTGAAGTGCCTCTTTTCAGCACCTCCATTATATCTGTCTACACTGACCAGCGAAATCCTTTCTCTTATCTTTCAGAAGCCTACAGGTTTGGTATGTTATTTATGCACGTGTATTCCTTATATACTCATTTTCACACATCTGTAGCATTCAAAGCCACTTAACATTTAAGTCTTAGCATTTTGTCTTTAATTTGTGCACACAGGCACACAATCGGTCTGTGCCTGTTTTAAACAGCCTTACCTGCACCTATGATGCTGTCAGTGATTGAGCATTTTAGTTACGTGGGAAGGGCTGGTGTACTTAATGAAGTAGTCACTTGCTGTGCATAATAAAATCTGGTCCAAGTTGTTATGTGATGTTTGTGCTATTGTAAAATATAATGAAGTAAGTAATGAATGAATGTTAACTTGCTGTATTTTCCTGTCAATTAGGATAAACACAATGATTCACAGCCTTTTTCTCATCAACTCTACTGCTGATATATTTCTGGAGAAGCACTGGAAAAGTGTAGTGAGCCGGTCTGTATGTGATTACTTTTTTGAAGCTTTTAGCAAAGCATCTGATCCAGAAAATGTGCCTCCTGTCATTCCAACTCCCCATCATTATCTTATTAGTATCTTCTGGGAAAAAACCTTTTTTGTTGCTGTCATTCAGAATGAAGTGTCTCCACTTTTTGTAATTGAGTTCTTACATCGTGTTGCAGAAACATTTCAGGTAAGATCTTACTTATTCTGTGTATCTTTACAAATTTCCCAATAATTATCTGATGATTCCTAGCGAAGATTTACACTGCCCAAGAGTAAAATACATTTTAGACAGCTTGGGTGTTTTGAGCCTATTTGGCATGTTCTTTTGGAATAGTTATAAAATGTTCCAACCCGATTAGCCTAGTTCATGGTCAGGGGAACCAGTTCTTTCTCTGGCAGCATAAGGTACAAAGCAGGAACTAATCTTGGGCAAGGCACAAGCATTCGCACACACCTGTACACCATTACCAAAACACACATCTGCAGAAAAAGTATAAAAAAACATTCTGTAGAAATTTTAATTAATTAATCTGTATAAATATTTCAAACTTTTTGTTTTATTTGCTGCCAAGGTGTCTGTTAATTTGAAGTGGCAACCCCTAACGGGAGCAGCCGAAAGAAGAAGAAGACTATATAATGACGTACTGTATGTATTATACAAGTACTCTCATTAGTGTATACCAGAAAAATTACATTGTCAGAGCAGATTTGTTAGCATTTATCTTCTTACCGATAAAATATGAAATGTCCCGAAAGATCAAACTAGTAAGCTGTCTTGGCACTAGCTGTTCTATAAAACCCCTTTCAGCCTCCTGACCGTGCACTGTGCCCGAAAAGACATGATTTGCAGCCCATCTAAACTTATTCAGAGCCCTTTGGTTCCCAACCTGACCTTTGAACTAGTAAGACTGCCGTTACTAGTTTGAGGTTCTCACCATTTGTTTTTTTTTCTTTTCATATGCTGGAGAGCTTGTTCATTGTCAGCTTTTGCATGTTAGTGTTACAGTATACGTATAACAGACTGAAGTAGATGAAGAAACTTTATACCACTTAATTCTGTTCCCAGTTATTTTAGCAGATTTTGTATATAAGTATGCATTTGTGAAAATTTAAACCACAGTTTAACTATAATTTTTAAGTCAATCAGTAACACTTTAGTTTAGGTACTGCAAAAATGCATCTATTACTTATTTACAATTATGTAACAGGGCTTTAACAAGCACTTCTTTGGATCTTCATAACACTTACAAAGCATCAGTAAAGAGTTTATTCATCTCTGCGATGTGACCTACTAACACAACTTCACCTCGGAGTGGTCTGAGGTGGCTTAACTGAGACACATTTCTCCTGATATTATATATGTAGTATAAGACCTGTGAATCCTTCACATTAAGTAATTTTACCATCGTGCCAGTATGTCGCACTGCACAGCAACAAATACCCTACTTATATGTGTTATGAAGGCCAAAAGAGGCTTTTGTTAAGATCTTGTTACATACAAATAAGGTCACTTCCTTAGGGGACAGAAATACATCCATTTAAAAGTAATGGTCATATAAAGTGTGTTGCTGCTGAGAAACATTCCTGCAAAAGGAAAACTAGCAGTAGACATTACGCCTAGAGTGTTACAGAAAAATGAGTCCAAAAACCAGCCAGAGTCAAAAGGAAGAGTTACAGCAAATCTAGTTAGAAGCTTGGAAAAATGATACAGCACTGTAGCAAAGAATATTGCTCTGGTTTTGTATTCTGAGGGAGGCCACTCAAAATACTGGTTTACAGTATTTTAAAAACACAAAACATTATTGTTATTTTACTTTTTTATTGTATTGATGTGTTTAATATATTCATTTTCACAGGTATTAAGTTACAAATAATGTATTCTTATTAAGATGTAATCATTTTTTTTAACTATAACCTATTATAGATTTCCTCCATGTAACATTACTCTTCATGAATGGATAATTGTGGCTAAATAAAAAAAAATGATTTGTAAACAAACTAGAAGCTCAAAAATAAATGTAAAAAAGGTTATGAAGATTCATAGACAGGCTAGAAGAGACATGTCCAAATTTGTCAGTGTTATTTGGCTGGAATCACTTAATTAAGGCTCTGAACTGCATCCTAGGAAAGCTTTTTGCATTCCACAATTTTTTCTCAGCAAAAGGGAAATAAAATAGAATTAAATGTATGCTGTACAACATTTGCTCTAATTAAAAAAACAAGTTTGGTATTTTTCAAGTCAAGATATTTCTTCACAAACATGTTGTATATGCATTTGCTTCACAAAACTAAGTTATAAAGTTAATCCCTTTCTTTAAATTAAATAAAAAAATATGTTGCCTGCACTGGTGCTTTACATTGCTGTCTATGAAGTATGAAGGAATTGCATAAAAGCTTACCAAAAGTGTCAGTTTTTTAAGCCAAGACAGTAGTTGAGTATTGATCCATGTTTTGCGATTACTCACACATTGTAAAAGAGTTTATATACAGGTCATTTTTGGACAAAAAAACACCAGTATTATGAGATTGAGAAATTTTAAAAGAAGACCAGCCGTGTACAATACATCAGCACTTAGTCTTTCTGTCCTGTCAGACCAAAACACAGTAAACTTTTCACACCATGTGGTTGGTTTTGTTTTGATTAAATCCTGTATTTGTGTGAGAATGCACTGGAATTTGCAATAAAATGAGTATTTCCTGATCTCTTTTACTGTCACAAACATGCAATACTTGACAACTGTCTTCACCTGAAAAATGGATGTATTTGGTAAGTTTTCAAGTTTTTTCTCTGTATCCCATACCCTCCATTGTAAAGCACCAGTGCAGGCAAGATATATATTTTTTTTAATTTATAGAAAGCACTTAACTTTAGGACACAATTTCAAGTGGTAAATGCATATATACTATGTTTATGAAAAATACAGAATTTACATCCATCCATCCATTATCCAACCTGCTACATCCTAACTACAGGGTCACGGGGGTCTGCTGGAGCCAATCCCAGCGAACACAGGGCGCAAGGCAGGAAACAAACCCCAGGCAGGGCGCCAGCCAACTGCAGGGCACGCGCACACACACACACCAAGCACACACTAGAGACAATTTAGAATCGACAATGCACCTAACCTGCATGTCTTTGAACTGTTAGAGGAAACCCGAGCACCCAAAGGAAACCCATGCAGACATGGGGAGAACATGCCCGTGTCTCCTAACTGCGAGGCAGCAGCGGTACCCACTGCGCCCCCTTGCCGCCCACAGAACTTACACTTTAATATTAATTGACCCACTGTTTTAGCTTTTATTGAATTGAAAAAATATAAATATCTTTATACACAAACGATTGAACATAAGCAATTACATGTCTACGATAGTATCCACAGTGTTTCCTGCTTATGCTCGGACAGGAAACAATCATTTCACCATTTAACATTCACAGATACGGCTGCTGATATATATTTACATTAGACAGAAATAAATCAGTCTCTCATTGTTATGGTGTTTCTTGATTACATTACTTCTTGATATAAAATACTGTATGTTGTACTTTTCTCTAAACTAGGATTACTTTGGCGAGTGTTCAGAGACTTCAATTAAAGATAATTTAGTTATTGTATATGAGCTTCTGGAAGAAATGCTAGACAATGGCTTTCCTTTGGCCACAGAATCTAATATCTTGAAAGAGTTGATCAGGCCTCCAACAATCCTACGATCAGTTGTCAACACAATCACAGGTAAATGTCACACTTACTCTTATAGCAACTGTAACATGTTACAAAATATTTTAAATGTTAAAATGAAAAGTAATTTTTATCATTTTAATATGATTCAGTGATGTAATACTGAAAAGAGAAAATGGTGTAAGAGTTCTCCATAATTATAGAAGTTCTAAAAGTACATTTTCAGTAAATATACTGTAAATAAATAATAATAGAATTGTGGATATTTTGGTGACACAACAAAAGAGGAAGGTGACAAATGTGTGCAAGAAAAAGGGCAAAGTGACAAATGTACGCAGCTTCCCAGCAGGGTTAGTTTTCATTTCTGGAAATTTATATTTTTAATAATATAAATGAACTGTGTATGTAGCCTAATAAAACATATAACATGAAGGGAAACTCTACACTATACATTAAAACAAATTAAACAGCACCAGAAGACCATGGAAATGAAGCAACACCTGTACTGTGCAGTCCTTCATAGCAGGTCTTAAAGTAGATACCCATCCACATGTCGGTATTAGCAGGCAGCGGTTAAGCCGGACATATCTTAATTTGGACATAGGAGTGGGCATTATGGCCAACAATCTATGTCAGCTTCTAATTAAAAATTGGGAAGATTTTGGTAGATACCCACATAATGTGTTTATTTGTAAATACTCTTCAGATGTAGATGTGTTTAGTTTTTGTTATTAATGGTTAATTCTGCACACAGATGCACCTCTTGATTCATCAAAACACTTGTTAATGCTCTGCTACTTAAATGGATTCCATAGCCATACTCTAGGCAATATTCTTATAGGGGCAGGCTCACTTTGTACACACTGTTCATGTACAAGTAAATCACAAAGACATTACCTTTAAGACTTGAATACACCAACATAAAACACATTTCCAGTTTACTTTTGCATATGCAATATTCTTAAATGGGGAGGCTCACTTCTTACAGACAGATCACAAACAAGGAAATCCACAAAGAGTTTAACCTTTAAGACATTCATACACCAACTTAAAATCACATTTCTCATTTCCTTTGTGATATAACACATTTTACTTTGAAAAGCATCCACAAGCTCTTCAAAAGCAGTAGGATTGTAATCACAAGGCACAACACATTTTGCTAATAACATGTTGACTTGTAAGCGATTTATCATTTTTGTAAGTGTCCACTAAATTAAATTCCTGCACAGCACTTGCCCGAGATGGAAAGAGCAGTCCATCGCCTACACTCATGTTTTCATTTGTCTGGATGTGTTTTTCCTGTTCATATTTGTCATTTTGTCCCTGCACTTTTGTCAGTGCATGAAATATTTTACCAATTCTAGGATGTGTAAAATGAAACAAGCAAATTTATTTATAGACCATACCTGTATATTCAATTTTTATTCCAGGAAGCAGTAATGTTGGTAATATGCTGCCATCTGGTCAGCTCTCCAGCATACCATGGAGAAGAGCCGGTGTGAAGTACTCAAATAATGAAGCGTACTTTGATGTCATAGAAGAAATAGATGCCATTATAGATAAATCAGGTAAGGATGTGTAGATACTGATTTTCTGGCCATATTTTACCAGTAGGTTGTAGCAATTTAAATTGTAAGCATTTCTTGCACTCTTGTAACTTTTACAACCATATTTTATTTTCAGGCTCTCCCAATTGCTTACTTACTTCATGTTTCCTCCATTTAGTACTTTAAATTTACCCATCTGCACATTTTAAACATTTTTTTCCCCTTGTAATATTGTTGAACTGTTTTCCACTCTGAGTGAATTGTGCAGTGAAGCTGCAACTAAAAAGAAAACAGTACTAACTAGAAACTTTCAAGTTTGACAAGAGGCATGCGATTTAAGATCACAAAAAACATTATTATATGTTGACAAATGTAATGTATAAAGTTATATGAGCTGGTTTTATAAAACAAATGAAAATGTATATGCCATTTCCCAGCTTGCATTGTGTAAACAGTGCTACCTGATCTGTACGACTTCAAACCTGTCCAAGATATAAACATATTTAAAACACAATAAAATGATGTATTTTATTTCCAGCTTTCAGAAAAATAAAGTTTTCCAGTATAAAAACAAATGTAAACAAATGAACGCTAGCTAGACACAATTTTTATGTAAACCAAAATCTATGCCAATGAAAACCAAGTGCTTCCATCAATCTGTTGAACACATCGGCCAGAACTGACCCTGTTCTGTCAGAATACTTCTTGTGCTGTAAACTCATGATTGTCATCAGTTATGCTGAGCTGAAGTGGTAAAAGTTTGGAGGAATAAAAAAAGTAATCAGTTAACTGACACTATTAATGCAAAGACATATCAAGGTCATTCAGTCGATTTCTAATCCGCTTAGTCCTGAACAGGGTTGTGGGGGTCTGCTGGAGCCTACCCCAGCCAGCATAGGGTGCAAGGCAGGAACAAACCCTGGACAGGGTGTTAGTCCATCACAGTGTGAAGACACACATCCCAACCGCACACTTGGACCAATTTAGGATTGCCAGTTCACCTAACCTGCATATCTTTGGACTGTGGGAGGAAACCCACGTAGACACTGGGAGAACTTGCAAACTCCTTGCAGGAAGGAGACTTATCAAGGTGGACAGGCAAATTGGTGAACAGTGGTTTCCACTCAACCTTTGCACAGCCTGATAACAAAGAAATAAGTCACTTCATAATGTAGTGTTAAGAAATATACATGGTGGCATAGTGCTTAGCACTGCTACCTCCAGGCTCCCAGGACCTCGATTTAATTCTGGGTGTGTTCATTCTTTGCAAGGTGTGAGTATGCCGTACCTCTGCCTGCACCATCCCAGTGAAGTGATTCTCTCTAAATGTGTCCAAAGGCAATAGTAGTGGTTATGGCATGTGTGTTGAGTTCAATGAAGTTCTTACTTGCATGTCTGACCAACATGTACCACGTTACGTCAGGCGTAAATTTGTGAGTGCACATTAACATGCTGAGCAGTGGATCAGCATCTCTTTGAGGACTGAGTGCTGTTGTGAGCTTCCTGTGACCTTGTATTAAAATAACCTGTATGTTTTATGCCACATTTAAGACATTAATGCCTTTGTTATCACTGAGTTAACACTTAAAAGTGGAAGAAAAAGAAATTTCAAACGGAATTTCACAAAGTGACATGGGTCCAGTACCTTCTTGCCCATAACACTGCTTTTTACTTAATATACATTTCTAATCAGGGGACACCTACCCATTTGGGGAACATTATAAGCAAATTCTCCTGTGGCATTAGCTTTATTTATACAAGGTGGGAAAAATGACCCTGAAGGTTCTCTGTAACTAAATCCCTTGGCCCTTGGGGTTTGATCACTTAGCCGAACTACTGTTAAGACAGCACAGGTGGCGCTTAAATGGAAATCACATTGTGCTGGTTGTAGTTAGGATTTGTCATGTGTGATTATTTTGCACTATGTCACCCACTTAATAATCATTCCTCCCTGTGTTTGTGAATCAGCTATTGGATATTTTTTTGCCCGTATAGCCCATTAATTGGTAAGGGTTGAGGGAGGGGGCAAGCAAGCCAGGACTGCCATTTTAGTAGATGCCATTTGCCATCACTGTGAAAGTAAAACTTTTCTGAACCAGTCAACTTCAAAACTTTGCATGTAAACTGTATATAACATTTGTAAACGTATAATTTTATTCCTCATAAGGTGTTTTTTTGTGTCTTTTGGGAGAAAACAGGATCCACAGTTTTCGCTGAAATCCAAGGTGTTATAGACGCTTGTATTAAGCTGACGGGGATGCCTGATCTAACATTATCCTTTATGGTAGGTATGCCTATCAGCACCTGATGCTGTATGCCTCAAAAATAATTTCTGCAGTAGTGTAATAGCACATAGACATCACAAATAAACTGTGAAATAAATGACTGGACACACAACAAAGGTTTGGGGCAGCCACCCGTATTGGTTCCCTGGCTGCAATAGGCTTTCAGTTGAGTACAATGTGTACAGATTCAAGTCCAAAGTAGAACTGATTACAGTATTTATACTCGGGTTTAAGTTCTCCCATGGATAAGTCAGGACTTGATTTATAATTTCCAGTATTTTATAATGTCTGTCGTATAAGTCAAATTTGGAAAACTCACACTATTGGTCCAAGAGATTGATATGCTAACGGCCACCTGACAGAGTAACCACGGAGCACACGGCCTTTTTTTTTTCTATGTATTGTGCCTACGTGACCACGCAGTAATACCCAAACTATTCCGAAGCAACTTGTGTTTTGTATCTCACGCCCGCGTACACCTTTATCATAAGAGCATCCCTTATCTACGATGGAGCGTTCGACCAGAAGAAAATATGAAGGTGGTTTTAAATTAAAAGTCATTGAAGTGGCGAAAGAAATTGGTAACTGCGCTGCTGCAACAAAATTTTAAGTGTTTCTCAGAAACTAGTGCAAGATTGGAGGAAGCAAGAAGATGTAAAAGTATATATACAGTCATGGCCGAAATTATCAGCACCCCTGGAATTTTCCCAGAAAATGCACCATTTCTCCCAGAAAATTATTGCAATTACAAATGTTTTCGTATATACATGTTTATTTCCTTTATGTGCATTGGAACAACACAAAAAACAGAGAAAAAAAGCCAAATCTGACATCATGTCACACAGAACTCCAAAAATGGGCCAGACAAAATTATTGGCACCCTTTCAAAACTGTGGGTAAATCGTTTTATTTCAAGCATATGATGCTCGTTTGAACTCACCTGTGGCAAGAAACAGGTGCTGGCAATATAGCAATCACACCTGAAGCCAGTTAAAATGGAGAAAAGTTGACTCAACCTTTCTGTTGTGTGTCTGAGTGTGCTAAGTATGGAGAACAGAAAGAAGAGCAGAGAATTGCCTGAGGACTTGAGAACAAAAATTGTGGAAAAATATCAACAATCTCAAGGCTACAAGTCCATCTCCAGAGATCTTCATGTTCCTTTGTCCACTGTGCGCAACATAATCAAGAAGTTCACAACACATGGCACTGTAGCTAATCTCCCCAGACATGGACGGAAGAGAAAAATTGATAAAAGACTGCAACGAAGGATAGTCCGAATGGTGGATAAACAGCCCCAATCAACTTCAAAACATATTCAAGCTGTTCTGCAGACTCTGGGTGCAACAGTGTCAGCTCGAACTATCCATCGACATCTGCGCGAAATGAAACGCTATGGCAGGAGAGCCAGGAGGACTCCACTGCTGACACAGAAACATAAAAAAGCCAGACTGGAGTTTGCCAAAATGTACTTGAGGAAGCCAAAATCCTTCTGGGTGAACGTCTTGTGGACAGATGAGACCAAGGTAGAGCTTTTTGGTAAAGCTCATCATTTTACTGTTTACAGAAAACGGAATGAGGCCTACGAAGAAAAGAACATAGTACCTACAGTCAAACATGGTGGAGGTTCTAAGATGTTTTGCTGCCTCTGGCACTGGATGCCTTGACTGTGTGAAAGGCATCATGAAATCTGAAGACTACCAAAAGATATTGGGGCGCAATGTAGGGCCCAGTGTCAGAAAGCTGGGTCTACGTCAGAGGTCATGGGTGTTCCAGCAGGACAATGACCCCAAACATACCTCTAAAAGCACTCAGAAATGGTTGAAGACAAAGTGCTAGAGAGTTCTGAAGTGGCCAGCAATGAGTCCGGATCTAAATCCGATTGAACACTTATGGAGAGATCTCAAAATTGCTGTTGGGAGAAGGCACCCTTCAAATCTGAGAAACCTTGAGCAGTTTGCCAAAGAAGAGTGGTCGGAAATAACAGTTGAGAGGTGTAACAAGCTTGTTGATGGTTATAGGAAGCGCTTGATTTCAGTTATTTTTTCCAAAGGGCGTCCAACCAAATATTAAGTAGAGGGTGCCAATAATTTTGTCCAGCCCGGTTTTTGAGTTTTGTGTGAAATGATGTCAGATTTGGCTTTTTTTCTCTGTTTTTTTGTGGTGTTCCAATGCAAATAAAGGAAATAAACATGTGTATACCAAAACATTTGTAATTGCAACAATTTTCTGGGAGAAATGGTGCATTTTCAAGGAAAATTCCAGGGGTGCCGATAATTTCGGCCATGACTGTATATATATCCTCTTTAATAAAATCCCTCTGTGCGTCCAGGTGTCCGTGTGTGTGGGTGTCTTCTGGTGAAGTGCGCATGCGCAGGGCACGGTGCGATGCGTGATATTACTGTCAGAGAAAGTTACAGGCGTTTTACGGAAATACAAACCAGTATTACTGCGAGAGGAAATTAAAGGTACACAATACAGTGACGCATATTACAGCCACATACAAGCCAGTATTACTGTCAGAGGGGATTAAAGGCATATTATGACGCGCACACCTGTATTACCGCTAGAGAAAATTAAAGGTATATTACGGACGTACAAGCCAGCAGATGCACAAGACAGTATTACTGTCACAGAAAATTAGACACACAATACACGGCGGCAGCCCATGAAGCACGGTCAGCTCAGCAAGTAAACATCAACAAAAGAAACGCTGAAAGAAAGAAAAATACGACCAACAAAAAGAATGAGGTCAAAGTCCCTTGCCATTTAATATAGACTGTTCCTACTAATGTTTATGCACTACTGTTCTAGCACCCGTTATTGTAACGGGCTAAATGACTAGTATGTATATATACTGTATGTATATATATATATATATATATATATATATATATATATATATATATATATATATATATATATATGCCTTAAGTGTCGTATTTTTGAAAGGGCGTACAAGTCAGGGTCTGATTTTATGATCAATTTTTACTTAAACGCGAGTATATAAGATAAGTATGAAGGATGAGGGTTTTTTTTTATAGTCGGTTCCCAACAAGTGACATCCTCAGGGCCGGGACAGGCAGGATTCCTCGTATGTGGTCTGCGGAGAGAAAAGAGAGAGGTTTAGCGCAACCTGCCGCCCCCCCGGCCTGGTGTGGAATTGGCGTTTTCTGGTCTGTTTGGTCGACTCCCAAACACATGTGTGACAACTGGAACTCCAAATATCAGTGATTTGTTTAAATTTAGTTACCCATTAGTCTTAAAAGATATTCCGCAGTGGTCTTGCTGCTGCTTGCCAGTAAGGAGACTGTGGGTTCGCTTCCCGGATCCTCCCTGTGTGGAGAGTAGTGAGAAAAGCGCTATATAAATATTTTGAATTAATGGTGTGCTTTTGTTTTTGCATTAGAACCCCAGGCTCTTAGATGATGTAAGCTTCCATCCATGTGTTCGCTTTAAGCGCTGGGAATCTGAGCGAGTCCTTTCCTTTATTCCTCCAGATGGCACTTTCCGTCTGATGTCCTATCATGTCAGTTCCCAGAAGTAAGTGATTAATTATAGGCTTACCTGCAGCGCTGCCTTTATCTGGCCATAGGTTGTTGGTGGGTGTGTGATGAATGTAATGGAACAGTTAAGAAGGAATAGACTCTTGTAAACAACTGGGAAAAGTATCTGCTGCAGACATTGAAAGAAAACAAATAATAGGTTCTAGAAATCATGAATCTAATAAGATGCAATGACTCTAATCATCCCTTTATCCCCATTTGATTCATAAGATAATATGAATGCAAAGCAAAAAGTGAAACTAAATCTGTACTCTGGCGTATACATATGTGTTCTTGGAACAAAAGGTCATTGGCAAGCATGTAGACCGCCACGTTATTTGCTATTAATGGACAATCATCGTTCATTTGAGCAAGATTATAACTGGGGGGGGGGGGGGGTTACAAAAACTCCTTGACAGCTACTTTAATTATAAATGTGCTATTTGCAAGAATTTAGCCTATAGTTCTATATATCCATCTGTTTATCATGTAAATGTAATCTGAGAATGCTGTTAATTGTAGGGCATGGCATTTCTAATTCTTTTTTTTTATTATTTTTGTAGTCTGGTAGCCATCCCTGTGTATGTGAAACATAACATAAGCTTTCGAGAAAGTGGAGCGTCTGGACGATTTGATGTCACGATTGGACCTAAGCAGACCATGGGGAAGACAGTGGAGGGAATTGTTGTTACTGTTCACCTACCAAAAGTGGTGCTCAATACGGACCTGACATCAACACATGGCAACTACACTTTCGATCCTGTGACAAAGGTAGTCCCTCTCACTGGCAAATGTAGGATGTAGGCCATTATTCTGTATCAGTGCAATGGGGGCACTTTCTGCATGTTCAGACATTAAAAACACGCATTACTCCCGTTGAGAGTCAGGTAGCAAACTCCAATGTATTCCTTTTAAAAAACATTTTAGGTTTGCACAGTTGTTTTAAAGGAAGCAAGTTGGTGAAAATGAAACAGTAACTTTTAGAATTTGTGCTATCAGATGTGCAGCATGTTCTCAATTAACATTAATCAGAGGTTCCCAACACGATAACTCAAATGAATTTCTGCTCCTCTCTAGAGCCCTGTTTCACTGTCAACCCATCCACAGTTGGTTCCTTCTTTGTTCTCAGTGCTATTGGGATCCACTCTGGCATGTCGCAAACTTGAAATGGATGTTTGAGTGTTGTTTTGATACCCTGAAGTTCATTCATTTAGGAGGTGTGTTACTCATTGACCTTCCCTTTTGCAGCCTACACATTGCACTCTTACAAGGGGAGTTCCAAAAGTCTGTTTTCATGGACTTTTGAATTTTGTTTGTTTTTGATATTTGATTTTTTTTCAGGGAATCTTATTCAATTTACAAAAACCTCCTGACATTTTCAGGTTTGTTTGGTATTTATGGTGACAAGAAATGGAAGGTAGAAGTGAAGCCAGGTTTTTCAAATTAGATCCTGAGACAAAACATCAGATCATGGTTTAGTCTGAAAAGGAACACCACTGCCAAAGAAAGGCCACTGTGTTAAGTCTGCCGTAAAGGGTGTTCAATGTTTTCTTCTCTCATGAAGCTGCCATCCCATTTGAGGAATGCCAGACCGTGTCAATGGACATCTCTATAAAGAAATGTTTGGTTGAAGTTTTCTAAAATCTCACGAGAGACCTGTCCAAGTGCAAGGTGAGTGACTGGTTCCTTCACTGTGGCTGTTCTCCTGCGAATCAAGCCAAGACCATCGTCTTCAATTTTGCCTCTGAGACCAACCTTTTAGATTCCCCACCTTACTTACCTGACCTGGGGCCTTGTGATTTCTGGCTCTTACCCAAAGTCAAGGCCAACATGTGTGGAAAATGCTATGGGAATCAAGATGACATGATCAAGGCCATGAAGGAATGAAGAGCTGGCCAAGCTTCTTCTTCTTTTTTCGACTGCTCCTGTTAGGAGTCACCATAGTGGATCAGCTTCTTCCATATCTTTCTGTCCTCTGCATCTTGCTCTGTTACACCCATCACCTGCATGTCCTCTCTCACCACATCCATAAACCTTCTCTTAGGCCTTCCCCTTTTCTTCTTCCCTGGCAACTCTACCTTTAGCATCCTTTTCCCAATATACCCAGCATCTCTCCTCTGCACATGTCCAACCAACGCAATCTCACCTCTCTGACTTTGTGTCCTAACCGTCCAACCTGAGCTGACCCTCTAATGTACTCATTTCTAATCCTATCCATCCTCGTCACACCCAATGCAAATCTTAGCATCTTTAACTCTGCCACCTCCAGCTTTGTCTCCTGCTGCGTCTCTTCCACAATCCCCATTACTCTGGACTGTTGATCCCAAGTATTTAAACTCATCCACCTTCGCCAACTCTACTCCCTGCATCCTCACCATTTCACTGACCTCCCTCTCATTCACACACATGTATTCTGCCTTGTTCCTACTGACCTTCATTCCTCTCCTCTCTAGAACATATCTCCACCTCTCCAGGGTCTCCTCAACCTGCTCCATACTCTCGCTACAGATAACAATGTCATCAGCAAACATCATAGTCCACAGGGACACCTGTCTAATCTCGTCTGTCTGGCCAAGCTGAAGATGAAAATTTTTTTTTCTCATATTTCAAAAGTAAATGGAGATCAGCAGCGATTATGTGGAGAAGTAGAGAATACATAAGATTTTTAAAAATCTCAGGGTTGTCTCCTTTATTTCTATTCAAGTGAGTGGACTTTTGGAACTCCCCTCATTTTGGGGGTCAGGATGTGTGTTTAAAATAGAGTGAGCTGTAAACCAAGATGGAACAATGTCTGAATTGTCTTTTAACTCTCCCTCAGATATTAGTGTGGGACATTGGAAAAATGAACCCGCAGAAGTTACCAAATCTTAAAGGAACTTTAAGCATGCAGTCCGGTGTGCCCAAACCCGAGGAAAATCCCAGTTTGAACATCCAACTGCGAATCCAACAGCTTGCAATTTCAGGTAGGAAAGGAAGACTGAGACGGCCCAGTTGTCACTGCCCGTTGTCCGGTGGCTGAGAGTCATGGAGTGTTGTTCTTAGTATCCAAGGAGTTTAACACATTTATTGAAATTATAGCGCAAGTTTCTTACACATTTCAGTGCACTGGAGGCCCACATTACTCTTTCTTTTGACGACTCATTTAGTGCTGTTAGGCGTTGTCTACGACTCAGTGCCAGCAGTACTGCAATTAAAACTTAAAAAAATGCAATGTAAGGGTGTAATGTTTTACTGAGGTTTTACTTAAGTTATTGTTATTTATTAATGAGTTTTAATAATAATCTTTTACATTGTTTCATGCAGTTTGATTGACACAGCTTTATTAAATATATTTTTTCTCCCCTCATTTGTAGGTCTTAAGGTGAACCGTCTAGATATGTATGGTGAGAAATACAAACCGTTTAAAGGCGTCAAATATGTCACGAAAGCTGGAAAGTTTCAAGTCAGGACCTGAGTTGTTCTGCTCGATGTACTTAGAATGCTGGGAGATTTCACTGTGACGTGTGGAGTAGTGGAATAAAGTATTGTGTAGCCAATCTCTTATTGCCAAAAAGAAAGATCACACTTAACGCTGCATTCCTCTATTTAAATGCCATACATTCATATACCTCATACTTTAAATCTGCCATTAGAATGATTTACATTGCATACACGTAGACTTCTATTGTAAATCTTCTGGTACTTAATGTATATTAACAGCTTACATTTCAGAGAAGGTGATTTCTTTTAAGTTGATTAAACCAAATATAATCTACATGTCATAATAATTACAATTTTGATACTACCCTGAAAATGAGTCCTTCTCAAGATTACTCCATAATCCACTGTTTTACTGTAAGACGCTAATTTTTTTAAAGAAATTTCTCTTTTATGAAAATTAACCAGAGCTAGTTATATTTACATAACCCTAAAATGCACAGCTTTGAGTAGATCTCCATCTTTGCAATAATTTGTTTATAATCAGATTTGTACGTTTAAAGAGAATACTGTACTTAAATATTTTGGTAAAATGTGTGCCAATATTTGAAATGTTGTAGCCATTGTTTTTGTCACTGAATAAACTACAGAAGACAACCTATTAACCAATCTTATTTTTAAAGCAACTCGTCTGTGTGCCTTTGTTTCTTTTTGATTTATTTTTCTTCAGTATTTATAATAATGCAGTACTTAATTATTTAAAAACAAGATTTTCATTATCAATGTGAATGTCTGTAAATAAAGTGCAGAAGGACATTATTAACAATAAGAATAAATTGCCATTCATGTAAAATCAAGTTCTGGTTAGACAGCTGCTGTTCCTCTGGCTCACACTACCGGCTATGAAGCAGGTAACTGCGTGATTGTGATTGTGACAAACAGACTGAAGGTCTGTCCCAGAAAGCTTGGGTTGTATTCCAAGATTGGGGGAAGGTGAGAAGGTTGTCATCAAAGGATCATGGGTGCCTGGCAGGTTGGTATAAGATTTGCAACACTGCCATGCAAAGTCTGAGCTCTTGAAACCGTTAGTTTTGTAAGTCAAGCAGGCGAGGTTAAAGGTTACTAAGAGGCTGCTGCTATGATCAAGCCAGCTGAATTGCCTGATCCCCCGGCAGTGTCTGTTAATACAAGGTGTAGTGAAGCCATTGAAAAGTGAGCTACAGCCATGGAGAGACAAGGACAGCACAGAGCTGTGTGTCTGATGAACAGATAAAATGTTTGGATTCTTCAAATTGTTCCATTGCAGCCTCTTTCTTTTCCTCATTGTTGCAGGTATGAGGTTTTCAAATTACAGCCTCCTGGCTTAACAAGAAATTCCTGTCTCATGAGGTGAGCTGCTGAAGCCACAAAGAGCAGTTCAGTTATCGGTATTCAGCTGCAGCAGGTAAACCAATCCATCCATGACAGCAGAGCAGGCCTGGTCTTTCTTAGGTAGACCAATTCCTTAGCAATTTAGTGTTTGTGGGGACAGCATCTTCATTTTTTTTTTGGAAATTTACTTTAGTGTTCCATGAAGTTCACGATACTGTAAAAGTGATGTCCTGTAAACATGACTCGTTTATTATGGATATATCCACCCATTTACTGCACTCACTTACTTAATCCTGTGCTATGATCACAGGGCAACAGTGGGCACAAAATGGAAGTGAAACTTGAACATGATAGCAGCCCATCTCAAAGCACACTCATCCACACAGCTACGCTCACTTGTACAGCAGTAAATCCTGAAACGTTTATATCTTTAATTTATGAGGGGGAAAAACCATTGCACCTAGATATGGATACCAAAAAATAGTCCACCAAGAAAGCAAATGGGATAGGAATCAAGCATGTGATTCATGGACCTGTAAGAGTTACATGGTTAGAGCTGCACCCTCACTCCCCCGTGGTGTCCCCCACATTAGAATCCCATACCCAGTTCCTGTCTGTCTACATTCCCTTTGTGCGTGAGGTTCTCTCCATTTTTCTAACTTACACTATCTGATGTGTCAGAGTATCGGTGGCCCCTCTGCAGTACTGATCCCCAAAACCAACATGCTTGAAGATGATAAAGGAGCGAGTGCACTTTGTGTCACGGAGCTGGTCACTTTCATGGTTTTGCTAGGTAGAATTCATAATTCATGTAAATACATTTTCCCGCATCTTTATTCACCATTTTTTATTTTGATGTTAAACATTAGAAGCGGGTGGAATAAAATACGTAGGAAAAAAAGAAAACATCAAAAAATACTGTTATAAAATTTTATTACAAAAATGCAGTGAATGACAAGGTGTACCAGCTACATTTGAAGAGTGACACGTGGCGATAGAAAATCCCAAGAAAAAAACCATTCTAATCTGACAGAAGGCTTTGAGCGCCGACGACGCATCAGGAGCCAGCCAGAGAATATTGCTGCTATTTTAAGAAGTAGCCATGCCAGTCCCTATGAAGATCAGGGTAACAGATTAGGATGCAGTGTATTTCAAAATGTGAATACCCATTTAATAAAAGGGTTGTAAACAAAAACAAAAAACCTAAACAATCCAGACATTTGATCATAGAGTCCATAAATCTTTCAAAAATTTCAAACAAGGCACAAGGTGTATCAGATTAATTGAAAAATATTCTAAGAAATAAGACCAATGTTTTATTTACATTCAGATTACAGTAGGTTTTCAGTCTCGATGATATTTAAATATGTAAGAAGCATCACATACAGACAGCAAGATGTCACCCCTCTTTAAAAATGAAAAGGCCACTAGTTGTCCAGACGACAGTTTGCACCCCAGTAACGGGTTCAAAATTTCTCCCATCAGCAAGCTTTACACTCTCAAACTTGGCAGTGCAGCTGGCCATCTCCTTTAGAAAAGTTTCTATGTCATCGAGGCAAACGCTGAGAAGTGCGTCTCCAAAGAATAACATTTCACTGTTTTGTATCTACTTTAAGAAGGCGGATGTTTTCATCTGCTTAACTCTTTAGGGAAGTAATTATTAAGTAACAGATGCTCCGCACGTTCTCTTTGAACTAACAAATACACGTCTTTGTTTTCTCCTTTGCAAAAATCATCCACACAGCTAATACTTTATAAAAAAATTACTTCACCGAAAGACTGCTGATAAAATTTAACTGTAAAAGGATCTCCTGAAGCTTTGTGACATTCTACCAACAACCAGAACTAACTTTTTACAGTTAGTTGCTAATAGTATTTAAAAATATACATTTAACTACAAAGACTAGTGTTTAGGAAAAATACAAATGCATAGGGAAAACAAAAAATGATTATGTGAGAAAAAGCACCAAAAAAACTCATGTGAAACTAGAAGAAAAAACAGCTTCTGATCTTTGGCATGTTTTGCTTCAAAAAGTTAAATAAAAATGCATCTATTGTGAAAAAAAAGGTCAAAATCATTCACCTCGGCCAGTGTTTACTACTCCGCCAATCTCAGTACAGGTAAAAAGTGCAAGATAGTGGAGGCCATAGTGTTATTTTAGTGTCCCTTTTGACGCTTCAGTTGACGGGTTCTCACTCTCTCACGTCAAACTGCCATGCCGTAAGGTGAAACAAACAAAACAAAAGAAGAAAGAGTTACATAGATGTCACTCGGCAGATTGTCATTTTGTCCACGACTGCCCATGTGGACCACAGGCACACGTTGTACCTTTGTGTGGTTACAAAGTCACACCAAGCAACCTTCTTACAGTATTGTGATCTTTGTGAACGTGAAGGATTGTCCGAGGTCTGAGTCTTGAGCGCTCCCAACTCAGATACCTGAAATATATGCTAACTGAACTAGAAAAGAAAACATGTGAACGAGGATGGACTTTTAAGAAAAAAAATATAAATATATATATATATTTGTTATCCCTCAAAATGATAATTGAATAAATTTGCATATCATATCATTGAAAAGCATAATTACATAAAAACCTTTGCCAACAACATGGGACTTCAGTACATACTGCATTCATATATGGAGGTTTTAGGTTTTGTTTTGTTGTTAATACAAACCGTGTTCAAACAGAGGTCTCGGTTTCAAAATGTTTGGATAGATAGGATTTCTGGTGTTTATGCTAAATCCTTACATTTCCTGTCCTGTTCCTCAGTTTACTGGTACCATGGAGTCTTTCTGACCCAGCGCAGAGTGAATCCAGCGTCAGTTCGGATCTTAATGGAGGCGGCCTCTGCCTCTCTCACCGTCTCCTTCACGGACTGCATCAGGTTCTGTGCATTGTGGACCAGCATTTCCGTAGCCTACAAGTGACAGACAACAAGAGCGTCATTACCGCCTTCCGCACCAGGCTGTTTGGCATGCCAGGTGACCACAAACACACCCCCCATTCATAGCGGGCCAATGCACAGACGCCAATAAACCCAACTGGAGAAGCAGGAGAAAAGGCATACAAAGATGGCAGCACCTCCCAAAGTGACGAGGCTAGCAGGCCAACTGGAGAGGTGTGAGGCGGCCCCGCCATGTAGCCAGCCACAAGCTGCTAAAAATGATAATGCAGCACTGGCACAAGACAAGAGGCATATACTGATGTCACTTTACAGCTGGCATGTTGGTTTGTCGAGATGTTATTTAGGGTGCTCGACATTTTTTACATTAATCAAACACAAGAATGCCGTGGAGCCCCCGTTTTGGAATGTTTCATTTATTTCCTGGCAAACACGGGGGAAATTATGCATTACATTTTTTTTGTATATATTTTATTAAAATAAAAAGACATTCCATTCATGCAAGTCAAGTTTAACAAAACAGACTGTCAAATCAACAACTTATTTCAGCATTTCATTCCCCATCTTACCTGCTCAGACTCCTCTTCACTGATGTTAGTACGTCCCAACATGGTGGCTTTGACAGTTGACAGAATTTTTAACTGAGTGCTTATAGTTGGGATCCGTTCACAGACCTTTAAAGATAAAAAGTTAACAGGAAGTTACAGAATGAAGATAGAAACTTTTGGCCATTACAAATGTATGTCATTTGATATTACAGGAATGAAAGACAAATCATAGAAACTTTATCTGAAGTAAACAAACCTTTATTTATGTGGCACTTCACGCACACAAACACACAGACTGCCTTTCTAAGGCAGAAATAAATAACCGCCATTAAAGAGGAATTCCACAAAGTTACAGGAAGGGCAAATGAATTTGAACGACTGACATTTTTGAGCAATAACAACAGACAGTAGTCTGACTGGTGGAACAAGCAGGCCGCCTTCATCCCTTCCACGTAGTCCCTCACCTTTTAAAGACTCTCGCCTTCGTACCCAATAAGTTTATTAACGCAGTTTCAATTCGGGGTTCTATAAGGAAAGAAGACAGCAAAATGGCTTCTGCATTGCACTGCAGTTCTTTTAGCTGATGGTTTTTATGAATGATGCACATGTCTCCTGTATATATCAGATACTCCATACAATTATCAGTGTGTGTGCTCTCTCTAGTCCATGAGATGTCAAGTACATAATTAGTGTACAAATGTGGCGGCCAATCAGGTGCCATTCAAAGAGTGGGCACTGTGATTCTTCTGTTGCCGATTTGTACATGAAAGTAATTAACCTTTGGTCAATTCTGTCATGTAATTATCACACAATGCAGGGTTCAGTGCAGGCAGAATAAAGTCTGACATCTCTTGCAGTGACAACTATAATTATGTTTGCTGAACACTTGATGTCATTGGTCTTTCTTACACTTTTTTGATATTAAAATTGCAAAAATGAAATACAATGTTTTTATGAAGGCATTTCAAGTAGAGTAATATAATCAGGGGTACATTTTGCACAGTGCAACAATGCACCACACAATGTTTGCACAGATTTTACTACTTAACTGTTTTACGCCATCTCCCTTTCATTAGTTGCTGCTGCTGCTTGCTCCTCTTTTGTGAGAATCTTCACACACTGCCACTAGGCCCTCTTGCTCTGCTGGTGTGAAGGTTGGTCCCTCTGTGGATATACTTAATGCTAACTGACACATGTGCTTGAGGACGCAGCTACTACGCAACATGTCGACTGTCTATACTTGCGCTTGTACTGTAAGTAAATCTGGAGGATTCCACCAGGTGGCAGAGTGAGACATCATCATGGTGAGAAAACAACATCCGGTTTGTCGTCTTTGCATTCTGATGCTGTTGCAAAGGTGCAAAACAAATATATATATATAGCAACACCGATACAGATGGTATGCGAGACCTTTAAATGTATCACGTCACTACAATGGGGAATATGTGACGCTTGTAATGCCTATGCTAGAAATGTCAGCATTTAAATTGGATGATTTGCTTCACTGCATCAAACATCGAAGTATGACGCAGGCTGATCCTGTTGCCATCACATGTTGATAGTACAACGATGCTGACATCACGTACCAAAACTTTAAACACACATCACCCGTATTTTTGCTGGTACTGCAACTTGTGCATGTGTTGCGTTGACTTCTGACGACGTGCTCGGAGGACGCATCAAAACAAAGCTGGGAACGCGTGGCAGCAATGATGTGTGAGCATAAGCGTTCTGAGCATGAAGTATAAACTGGCCCTAAGACTTGTGGTCCACGGCTGATTGGCTGTTCAGTGATCGACTCATTTCCATACACTTTTAAATGAATGTGCATTAATTTGGATCAACCTATTTGGATTGCATGAGCCAAAATCACGCTAAAGCAAGTTGGAATTCATTCTGAGATCCAGGGTTATCTAATCTCACTTTCTGGGAAAGACCCCACATTACAAAGTGCTGTACATAAAAATGACTCACACAAAACAGCAATAAAGCAAATATCAAAAAGTAATAAATCCAATGGAATAAAAATAGTTGTTAAAATGTTTTTAAAAAATGTTCATCAAATCAGATATTCAGAACAAAAAACATTCCACCGCTGGGGGTGCAGACCCCTTTAATTTCTGTATACAGCCAAAAGAACTTGATTGGTGGATCTAAGATCTACGATTGTAAGACCACAACATTTTAGAAATATATTGTGAGGCTTCACCATGTAGTGCTGGGAGTTTAAAATTAATTCTGAACTTCACTGGCAACCCTGGAATAAGATGTTTCAGTTAAGATGAGAAGCAGCTGCCTTTTGCACCAACTGAAGATGTGCCACATCTATCTCCTTGGCGGACGCAATTAAAAGGGACATCACAATAGTCCACACACAAAAACGAATCATTTTCTTAGGAAGCTGAAATAATAAAGACCACACTATACTGTATGCATACCTTTCTGAATGTCTGTAAGGTGAACACCAGTATGCATACCTACATTGTTTTTTGTAAATACAATATAAGCTCCTCTTTTTTATATGAAGGCCTACGTCAACATGCTCTCGTGCCTCTCTGTAGTTCACTCAGTGGTCTTGGAGAATAAACGAGTCAGTGAAGGAGTGGGATCGCATGAACCTCTTTTACAAGTTCCAGGACTATGGACAAGCAGCAAGTCATCATCTGGCTGCTACTCCCCATAATTTGGGTATTTTGGTTCACAGAAACTACCTAAAGAGACCTGATGTGGCCTGCCCGTGTCATTTTTTTCTGAAGAAGTGACACAGACCAGTTATAAGGGTGCTGGCTAAAGCTGATGTCGCACTAAATGCCTTTTCCAGTGATTTTCAGTTGTGGTCTTTACTTTCATAATCTTAGCAAGACTTTGCACGCTCCCATGACCACACATTGTGTAGTAGGACATTCCCAGTGACACAGTCATGGCAGCCTGCAACTTGCTAACTGACGTTGTCATAATCAGACAGGTTTGATTTTGTTTTAAGTCATATGAACGGGTTCCTGTTTGTGTGTGAAAACTAGCATCCAATGAGTGCCCACCTGAAAATACAATCCATAGAATATGGCCGCAAGGAAGGAAAACAGACAAGAGGCCCCTCTGTCTGATGTCAGGGGTTTGTTGTACCATGACACAATAGAAAAGGAAAATGAGGGGCCAAGACTGCAGCTGTACTACCTGTGCCTGGAAAATATTTGCACAGCCACGGGCACTGTCAAACAGCATGTTAACTGGCTGTCCAACTGCTGTAAGCCGACTGTATTTTGGAAATTTGAAGCTGTGCTGAAAAGTCACGAGGCAATTGTGTAGCCCATAATCCCCTATAATTCCTAGTCATGTCATCGGACATCCTCAAGGCAACAAGATCTAGCAAGTGCAGTCATTATGTGTAACACACACAGTGAGGAGGATGGTTTGAGTGGTCAAAGATTCTTAAGGACCACGGGAAGGGTTGCAAGAAAAAAACCCTCTGCTGCCATCAAACAACAGACTCAAGCGCCTACAGTTATCCCAACATCACTGGAACTTTCAATGGGACAGGAATCTGCGGTGAGACGAAACAAAAATAGAGCTGTTCAGCAACAAACACCAGAGGTGGGTTTGGTGTACAGAAAATGATACGCATGCAGAAAAATACCTCATCAAGCTTTGATGTTGTGGGGCTGTTTTTTTCACCACATGATTTCATGTACTCTGTTGAGTATTTGCAGATACAGTTAGGTCCGTAAGTATTTGGACAGTCATACAATTTTGCAATGGTAGTGCTGCTGCTTTGCAGTAAGGAGACTGTGGAAGATTGTGGGTTCGCTTCCCGGTTCCTCCCTGTGTGGATAGCGCTTTGAGTACTGAGAAAAGCGCTATATAAATGTAATGAATTATTATTATTATTATTTTGGCTCTCTGTGCCAGTGCATTTGAAACAAAGCAATCAAGGTGTGATTGAAGTGTAGCCTTGCAGTTTTAATTTAAGGCATTTAACAAAAATATTGTATGAGCCATTTAGAAAAGACATTTTTATACATGGTCCCCCAATTTTCAGGGGCTCAAAAGTATTTGGACAAACTAATATAATCATGAATATAATGATCATATTCAATACTTGGTTAAAAATTCTTTACAGTCAATGACTGCTTGAAGTCTGAACCCATGGCCATCTCCAAGTGCTGGGTTTCTATCTGAGGTGATACTTTGCCAGGCCTTTACTGCAGCTGTCTTCAGTTGCTGCTTGTTCATTGGACTTTCTGCCATCAGTTTTGTGAACTGCATGTCCAACTGGGTTGAGGTCAGTTAATCGACTTGGTCATTCAAGAATATTCCACTACATTGCCTTGAAAAGCATTTGGTTTGCTGTCACAGTATGTTTTGGCTCATTGTCCATCTATACTGTGAAGCGTCATTCTATTTAGCCGTTTGTTTGAATCTGAGCAGACAGTATAGGCCTATACACTTCAGAATACATCCTGCTACTTTTGTCAGTAGTCATATCATCAATAAACACCAGTGACCGTCTTCCATTGACAGTCTCGCGGGCCCATGCCATTACACTTCCTCCACCATGTCTCACAGATGATGCGGTATGCTACAGACCATGAGTTGTTCCTTCTCTTCTCCATATTCTTGTCAATTCATTGTTCTTGTACATACTGGTCTTAATTTAATTTGTCCAAAGAAAATTGTTCTAAAACTGAACAGTTTTTGGTGAAGAAAAACCAATTCACAAGGAAAGAATTCTGCAACCATCTAGCACAGTTGTCTTCAGTGGTTGTCCAGGCCTTCTGGTGTTGCTCTTTAAGAATGTACCTGATGTTTCTGCTATCTCACTAAAGGGTTTGTTTTGTTTTCTGCATCTAATGATGGCCTGTGTTTACTTGCATGAACAGCTCTTTGAACCTCATATTGAGAGTTCACAGTCACAGCTTCCAAATTCCACAGTTGGAATCGACTAGACCTTCTACCTGCTTAACAGTTAATAAAATAATGAGGGGCCTGCTCCGATCTGGCTATTGAACAGCTTGTCAGTCAATTGTCTAAATAATTTTGAGCCCCTGAAAATGAGCGGACCATGTGAAAAATGGCTGTTATTCCTAAATGGCTCCTACTATATTTCTGCTAAACCTTTTGAATTAATGCTGAAAGCCTACACGTCAATCATGTGATTATACATTTCAAATCCACTGTGGTGGCATACACAGCGGAAATAATGAAAATTGTGTCACTGTCCAAATATTTATGGACTTAACTCTATTAAATCAAAACCTGACTGCCCTTACCAGAAAACCTAAACTGGGTTGTGGTTGGATCTTCCAGTTGTTCAATGATCCAAAGCACACATCAAAGTCAACACACAAATTGTTGAGTGACCAGTAAATCATGGTGCTGCCATGGCCTTCCCAGTCCCCTGACCTAAGCTTCATTGAAAACCTATGGGATGAACTGAAGGATCATGAGACACTATGTATGGTGTCAAATCTCTTGTCATGTACTCTGAAACCTCATCAAGCATTACAGGAGAAGACTCAGAGCTGCTATCTTGGGGGGGTGGTGCACAAAGTATTATATGAGGGGTGCCAATACTTTAGAAAAGAATTTGTTTTATGGTGAGAATTTCTTTTATCTTGCAATTATTTTACTTCAATTAAAGGTTTGATTTTTGTTAATATTTTGAATGAGGGATCAAGAGGATAAACAATAATGCCATTTGCTTCACAGCTCATTTTGCTTTTAATTACCAAAGATACTAATTATAGTAGAGGACACTGCATCAGTACTGGGGAAAAGAAAAAACCCTCAACACAAAAAGTAGCATCACTGTCTGGTAGACTAAAGATGCACCCAAAATAGCACACACATTCAACTGTACTGTGACCCTCGCCGAGGAACGGTGTGTGTCATCAGTGTCATCACAACCTACTCAACCATAAAGTGGCTTCTGAAAGTTTGTGAGGACCACCGTAACCAGTTCTGAACATGAATCAGTCCAGTTCTGAAAAAGACCTTTAGCAATAAAATCTCGCTCCTGCCCCCAAAAGCAACCTTTCACCAATATGTTCTCATTGATCGCCCACCTTAATAAAAGGATAAGTGTCTTGTAACTGTGTGTCCATCTGGTTGCGGTGTCTCTTCCATTCCAACAGATGGTGCATTACAAACATTTATAGTAATGTATTTTATTACTATAAATGTTTGTAATTTGCCATGTGTTGGATTGACAAATGCAATGTATTTCATACTACATGCATTTCAAAATATGTTCCAACAGATGATGCACTGTAAACACTAACACTGGAGTCTGTGTGGATTACACAGATTTCAACCCATCTTAGGCTGGGGATATACTTAACGCTATATGAAGCCTGAGTTTGAGGACACTGCTGCTCTGGAGCATTCTACTGTCTATACTTTAAGTAAATCTGGCGGATTCCACCAGGTGGCAGTGCTAGAAATCATCATGGTGAGAAAACAATGTCAGGTTATGCCGAGTTGTGAGTTGAGGGAAGAAAGATGTTAAAGATAAAAATTCTTTGCGTGCTGATGCTGTTGCCATGATATGTGTGTGTGTGTGTGTGTGTGTGTGTGTGTGTGTAAGCATTCGAAGCGTGAATTATAAACTGGCCCTTAGATGGGTAGCACAGCTAGTCAATAATATTAATGAAACTGATAAAAATGAGAAACAAGATATATCAGTGAATGTTACCAGTAGGACCTTAAACTGCAATCTGTCCTATAGCATTGTGGGATTATGGTGTAGTCATAATAGTGCCTACTTTTGTATTTAAGTAACATTATTGGTGTGTACTTTAAATCACCAAATGGCTATTTTTATAAAGAAATGTGTAGTTCTGCTTAACTGTGAGGGTCTCTGGACTCTATAAAGTAAGAAAAGTCTGTGCTGAGCACATTTGTCAAGTGGCCATACTGCCTTTTTGAAAAAGTCTTAGAAATTAATCATTCACTAAAACTGAAGCCAACCTATATTATGGAGACTAAAAGAAAAGGATAAGGACTAATTAAAAAGACATATTGAAACTGCAAAATATATGTAATGCACAAGGATATGTATGTTAGAAGAGGTTCTTATTACATAATTAAATCATAAGAGATCCCAAAAGAATGTGAAATGAAAGGGGTAAAACAAACAAAATGCAGCCTCCCCAGTAACAGTCCTTACAATTTCTGGATAGTACTCACCTGGAGAAGGTTTGTTCGGATGCGCTTGTCAGTGCACTGCTTGGCCACTTCCTTGGCCAGTCTGGTGACCTCATCTGAAGCCTTGGCAATGTCTTTGGCACACTGAATAAGAGCACGCTTGTTACCACTGCCACCTCGCACCAGCCGGGACATTTCAGCCATCAGCAAAGCCATCCTTTTGGCAGCACCTATGATGTCATTACCCTGTGATATTTGGGAAGATAGAGCACAAGAAATAACTGACAAACTGCAAGATAGCGTCTGGAAAGAAACACATAAAACTGATGCAACAATGGCGAGAATCTCTCGACTGTCAGATCGAGCAAGTGGTGAACTTTACACCCTGAACTCCTACTGTTGGTTTATTTAATAAAAATAGCACAAGCAGGTTTAATTTGATATAAAATATTTCCCAATAAAATCCCAAGACACATTCAGTTGTAGCCTTCCTTTTCTAAAAGGAACACCCCCATCTTGCCATATTAAAAAAAATTGGTTTGAAATTAGACAGAAGTCACTAATGCATCAATGCTAGAAGCAGTCACTACTAATTGGGAAGAATGAAAAATAAAATAAATAGACCTCCAACATTTATGTTTCAGTTTTTTTCTGTTCTTAAGTTACAGATGTAAATATATGCATATTATTTCTTTGTAAAGTCTCAATTTTTCATACATCAATAAGTAATGTTTTATTCCAAAAAACAAAATGAAATCAGTAAACTGAATAATTCATTAAAAAAAGAAAAAAAAAAAAAAAAAAAAGAGTATCACCCCATCTTGTCAGTTTGAAATCCTCCTCTTTAGTCTGATAAATTCTTAAGTAAGAGTTTTGCCTTTAGAAGGCCACATATGATTGTGCTAGTAAACATCAAAATAAAAAAGCACACTCCGATATAATCCATGCAGGAATTGGGATGAAGGAGTTAGTAATCAAATTCATAAAGGAAGAATGTCTGCTTCTAAATAAGCATTTCAGTTTTATTATTTGAAGCCAATCAATCGCCTCTGCTTTCTTCACACAGATCCCCACCAAGCGGCTTATTAGAACACTGGTGTTTATCTCAGCAAACAAGTGGTCTGTACTGTCCTGAGAGGGCAATGTACACAAAAGGCAACACTTCAAACATAACACTTCAAACATAATCCAACGACAAATTAGGTGCCAGATTTATAAATGTTCCCCAGTGACACGATTAATGTACAAATGAAAACACAGCAGATATTAAACCTTCTCTCCCAAGTGACATCATGAAGCGTCTCAATCTGTGAGGTGGGTGCTTTAAACTCTAGGTTAGTGCCTTGTATAGGCGTTATTATACATATACAGAGCCAATACATAACATGTGGTATATATAGTCTGTAGTTAATTAAAAGATTCCATTTTTATATCAGCAGAATTTAGGCTGTGTGCACAAAGATAAGACACGAGCATAAAAGGTCCTATGCACTCAGGGTTTGTCAAGTCAACTACACACAACCATTTTGGTTTACTCATTGAAATCTGTTTTTTTTTTTTTTTTAAAAAAAAGTCTGTGAAAAAAATATTTTCATGTTAAATTATTTTTATTCTTTTTCCTTTAATGACAATAACCTGACATGTTGAGAATTTACTTCCATTTCCCAATCCAGGTCTGAGACAGCCCATCCTATCCAGGTGAACTTTTTGTTTTCTACTCTTTCCTTTCATAATCTAATATGGAATGTGTTTCACTTAATACAAAATTTGTAACAATGTGTTTTATACAGAAATTATAAAGAGATTAAAAAAAAAAGTTGGGAGTCATAACGCATTTATATGGGATTATATGGTCAATATTTTCATGTGTGCACAGTACAGTGAAATTCCTATTTGCATATACAAATCAACATATAATATGTCACCACTCTCCAGTGCCATGATTAGTTAGTACAACTACTTTACCCTCCAAACTTCTATCTTTTAATTAAAATTCTTAAAAAAGTCAAATAGGCAATTGGCTATTTCTAAACTTACATATAAAACTTAGATTATAGCTATCATAATCTATATAAACAGAATCATAAAGTTACCCAGCTGTCTGTTTGGCAATCATGCAAAAATGGCTGAACTGATTTTCATGATATTTTGCAAGTGCATTGGTGTTGGTACAACTTAAAATGCAGGATATATGCTGTATCAAGGAAAGGGGTTGTAATAAAAAAAAGTGTTGATGCAGGGACTTAAATTCTAATCAAGTAGGAGGATTGTGCTGGGCAGATGGGAGGACATTGTCATCAGCAGACACGGACTTTTATATCAGCCAAAGTGGGATTTCATCTAAGAGCACAGGTACAGTGTTTTCTTCTAAACTAACTTAGGTAATAATTTCATTGTCTCACTGGATTACAGCTTTTGTCTGAGAGTACATTTTTTTTGTCTCATCGTGGGTATTGTTTAGTCATGTTGAAGTTCCAAATTACAGTTTTTCACCTATTTATTTATCCCCATACAAAACTGGGTACTTTGGTTAGTGTACCACAATATCAGGTGTACTTAGTTAAGGACCATCTTTGGAAAAGAAAAAACAAATCCTCACTGGGCTGAAAGCCAGCAGCTGCACAATGATCCTCCAGAACCAGGATTGGGAAAATATGATGTAGTCAGCCACCTTGTTTGGTCCGTGGCTATCCTGAACCTCTTATTTACTGTAATTAGACTCAGAGTAGGAGACAGTCCAACACCGCCATACTGCTTTAGGCAGCACTTTGATGTGCCCTCTCGTTAGCAAATGGCACTTTGTTTTATTTTATTTATTTTAATATGGTCCCATGGTGAAGATCAATAATGCAGCTCACTCAGTATGTGGCGTAAAGCCACAGTTTAGGACTACAGGGGTGCATTCCTGCTCAAGCTGCGATCATAATTTTTTACTCCGACTTATTTTAAAATAGCTTTTAACTTCTACTAAGTCTGGGGAGGCTCTTCCGCAGAAGTTGTTATTTGTCTTTGGAAAAGCCCTTTAGGTATATGTCACTTAACAAAGAGGTTGAGGAGAGGGACTGCACTTCTGTGAACTACAATAAACAATAAAAAGCCTCTTGTTGGGAAGACTAAATTTGGAACAATCTTTACATATGCATGGAATTTAATTACAGGTAGAAACTGATCTTGGGACTATGAAATCAACTGGAGTAAAACCTGGATGCAATTGCTCTCTCTCTCTTTAGGAAACTATGTCACGAATCATTCATCTTGGGCATTTTGTGAATCGCTGCACCCTCTAGAGATCAGTCTTTCACCCAAGACAGCTTAAAAAGCTCAACACATTTTGGCCCAACGTCCAGAAAAGTGAAAGAAATACTGTAAATTCAAGCACCAAGCATGTACACTAACAGTAAAAGTCAACTGAGATTTACACTAAATTGCCCATAATCAACCTGCCCAATTACCCAGAAAGCTGCAGACAATCTTCCTTTTTTTTCTTTTTGTTTTAAAAAAGCACTCCAAGCAACTGTGCAGCTGTACTTTAGTTGAGGTGAAAGCAAGTGTATTTATACAACAAAGCAGACAGACATATTCAAATGACTTCATGAGCTTTTTTTCTTCAATATTTATATGGAAGTCATTGAGAAACTGTCATCCATGGCTTCACAGGTGATATGATGTTTTTGAATTGATCCCAGATGGAAGTGCAGCTGTGAAGTTAGATTCTGAAGAAAACAGCATTTTCATCCCCTAAGGGTGTCAACAGAAACAAATCAAATCAAACGTCAGAGCAAGCTGAAGAACTTGTGAAGCCAGTTTCAGATTGTTCAAAGGTGCAGACAAACTATTCATTCAGCACAAAAACGACTAATGGAAGCCCAGCAAAGACCAAGAGTGATGCAAGAAAAAACCAAATTCAGTCAACATGGGTCAGCGTTCTGAATGACTGGATGCACAAGGGCCAATCGCCAGTGGGAAAACAGGAATACCTTACTGGACCACTTGCGTGCTTCCTGGTGCAAAGACTGAGCAGCGGCCAGCATGGGCTGATTAACAGGCTGATTGGTTGGCATTAAGAGCAGCTCAGGCTCGTAATCATCTTCATTGTCAGAGGGGAGGGTGAACTCAACATCATCGGCATCATCCTCCTCATCTATATCTACGTCTGCCTCAGCAGCATCATTACCCTCATCAGTCACATCGGGCTGGGGAGGTGCAGCAGGATGCAGGGGGGTGCATGGAGAGACAAGGAGAAAGTTAGAATGAGAGGCGCAAGAGGAAGATCGGCGGGAAGAAAATCATGACAACTGAGTGGCCGTGCAATCATTTGGCTGCAGGAAATGAAAGAACAGTGCGTAAGAGAAAAGATGAGAGCAAATGAAAAGTTAAGAGAGATGCCGCCTTCTGCGTGTGGTACAGCACACTGACCAGCAAAGCTCATGACTTCAGAATTCACAGAGAATCCAGCAAGTCCAACAGTCACTGGCACAATTTCTCATTACTGGGAATACCACTTCTCTATACTTGCTAATCATTTTTGGGGGGGCTCTATCACTGATTTGGGTAGGCTTTATTCAAACAAAATTTTAAAGCTTAACCATCTACAACATGTACTTGTAGGACAGGCTTTTAGAAAGCAATGTAAATTCCAGCCATACTCTGTTGGTGGGTACAAAACTGGGTCAAAAACAGGAAGCAAACAGTAATGGTGAGTGGAACTTGTTTAGAATCAGCCGATGTTAAAAGTGGTGTCTCTAAAAGGACCAGTGCTGATGCCGCTGTTCTTTTTAAATAAACATAAATGATATGGAAAAGACTATAATCAATAAGCTGGTTTGCAGTTGATACCAAACTAGGTGGAAGAGCAGATAATGGAGAATCAGCTAAATTGTTACAGAGAGACTTGAACACAATACTGGCTTGGGCAGTTTTGCCTGCATAGGAAATTTCATGAAATTACATGTAAAGTTTTACATGACTTGTTTTAAGACTTGTTCAAGGTTCACAAAATGACGTCTTTTAGCATACTGAAGCCTCGGGTGCCTCTCAAATCAACAGGCTGCTTTGTTGTTAATAGTCCATGACAATACTTGTGATGTTGTCTGCTAAGCCTCGCACAAGGAAAGGCTTTCACAGTTAATGGGAATGACCAGGCGAGGAAGTGTTAAATAATGCCATAAGCAAAACCAAAGGTCAGTCCTATGATTCATGAAAGCTAAATCATAATTCAAGTGCCTCTAATTGTACTAAGGAATATAGAAACAAAACTACGGTACCAGGAAATCTATAAAAGACTATTTTTTGACTTATCTGCAAAGTCAGATGTTGATGAATGTAATGCACCATTTTTTATACAGTCACACTTCTAACATTAATCGTGTCAAATACAGAAATGTGCTCTATAATAACTGAAGTAACATTGTGGTAATGGCGATGGGAAAAAATGATGGCACCCTAGGAAAAAACAAATCTGGGTACAAAAAATACTAATTTGTGCTGTTTTAATATTTAATAATAATTTTATAATAATAGCAATTGCTAAAATATGATTCACCATCTCAAAAAGCCCATTGTGAGAAAGAACTATTAAGAAAGAAGCCGAAACAGGCATTCAAAAAATGTCCAAACATACAAAAATGAGAACATCGCCTAATCACGAGATTTGTACTCTGTATTCCAAAAGTGCTTTTATAAGTGAACTGTAAAATTTGAGTAGAACTCCCCTTGGCTTAAATGGTACAAGTTTTATGATATTAATATTTATTAACCTCTCAGAAAAGAACACAAGGTCAATAAAAACCCTTAAATCATTTTAATGTGTGTTTTTTGCATTTATAGTTTATGTTTTATTACCTACTAGGGGCTCCGCCCCCTGCTCGCTTCGCTCGCCAACCCCTGGTGTTGGGAATGACAAAGAGCGTGATGTATGAATGAGATATAGAATAGTGTGACGGTGTAGATGATGCAAATAGAAAGCAAACAATAAAGTGTGTGGCACAGTGTAAAGGTTTATTTGAAAATTTCTTTGTACACGCCGTTTAAGTGTAAAAGGTAATTCCAGCCTCAGAACTTGTAAGGTCATTTAAGATGGTTATTGTTGTGATCAGAGTCAAGTTTGTCAGAGCTTAGAAAGAGTTGTGTCTCTCCAGGAAGTAATGGAATGACTTGGGTATTAATGTTTTCCACATTAATATTTTTTGGACATAATATAGTGCGTTGTGTTAAAAGGGGCATTTGGTCTAATGAGATTGCTGTTCCAAATGTCTCTGTAACTAAGTTGTCGCAGTTAAAGGCTTGAGGAATTGTAATAATATGTGGCTGAAGTCCATCTGTATTGGTGAGTGTACCATCTCTCAGTTGTAATAAGCAATTGTTATGATCTGGTTCTGGACATCGTATCTTTTTTACTAACTGTATCTTTTGAAAGCAATGCCAATTGTCTGCGTATTTTAAGGTGCACTGAACAATAGCTGAGTGCATGGCATCTGGAAGAATAGCTAAGCACTGTCTAAAATCTCCTCCTCATAAAAGTACCTTTCCTCCAAATCGAATATTATTATTCATAAACGTTTGTAGAAGTTTATGAATGGTGTTGAGTAAGTGACTTCATGCCATTGAACATTCATCAATAAACAACATTTTTTCAAGACGGATGTCACGTGCAGTGCCACCTTTAATGTTCATAGTGAATACCGATTTGTAGGATCTAATGTAGTTGATAAAGATTTCACTTTCAGGTACATCGTCAGTTATAAGCTTCTGTAGATATTCAGTATATGAATGTAAAGAAGGCAGTCTAATTTGACCATTTTGACAACAACGTATTGCCAGTTGTTTCTTCAGGGTAGTGAACTGAATGACAATGATTGCAAATGACATTCATTAATCCGAATGAATTTTCCTGGTGTATGTTTTCCTTGTGCCGTTTGAGAGGCGCGTTGTTGCATGTGTAGTATTTGGGACGTGTTGTTTTGGAGCTGTAATCGATTTGCCTGTGCTGTGTGAGAAGCCCATTGTAGCCTTCGCTGCCATTAACGTATGTCTGAGACGGGAGGTGTTTCGTTTTGAATCCGTGCCTGTTGCGATGCAGCACTTTGATTGATAGTTTGAGTAATGTGGATCTAGGATGTAGATTTGTGCATATTTGCGTTGTTGATTTGTTTCAGGGTGCACTGTTCCAATGCGATGCAGTATTTGTGCACATATGCGAAAGCAGTATGGGCCATTGCCTTTTGGTGGCCTGATATTTACTCCGGTATATGCAAAAGCAAATGAACTATTGTAGGATCTAATGCAGTTCATAAAGTTTTTACTTTTAGGTACATCGTTAGTTAGAAGCTTTAGTTGAGCTTTGCGTTTTTGGAGTCGAGACATTTTTTCTTTTAGAAATATGGATAAGTAATAAGGAGTATTGCACTCACTGTTAATATGGAGCCTTTTCTGCGGTTGAACGGTTAATAGTGCCTTATTGTAATGAGATCCACCTATGCTGCATAGCCGTCTATTTTGTTGTTTCTTTCGTGTTCGTGTGTTTGTTCCTGTTATCCTTTCCTTTTCGTTTTGTACCCGTGACCGTGTATTCATGACTTGTTTCTTTCTCAGCATGCAAAATATGGATAAGTTATAAGGAGGATCGCAGTCACTGTTAATATGTTTCCTTTTCTGCAGTTGAACGGTTAATAGTGCTTTATTGTAAGGAGATTCACCTATGCTGACACCTATGCTGTCTAGTGTGAAGGTGTTGACGTTCACTTTAGAATATGTGGCTTTGGGTGTCACTTCTTATGGATGTGTGTGTGTGTGTGTGGGGGGGGGGGGGGGGTTGAGGATTGTTGTCGCGCGAGCGTCTTCTTTCTTTTTGTGTTCCTGTGTGTTGTTGAATCCCCCTCTTTGTGTGTGTCCCGTCCCTTGCTTGTAGGGTCTGTGGGGGTGGTTTTGTGTTCTTTTTTTGTGTTCTATGGGCTTGTTGAATCCCCCTCTGGGTGTGTGTCCCGTCCGGTGCCTGTAGGGGGGGGGGGTGCCTTGCTGTTGTGCGCGAGCCTCTTTTTTTTTTTTTGGGTCTAGTTTCGTGTGCAATGTGTTTCGTGCTTTGTTTGCGTTTGAATACTTTTTTATGTGCCTTTTCCTTTTTTCTGTGCTCTTTGCGCCTCATTTCTCCATTTTTCCTGTGCTCACTCCTTTTTTCTGTGGTCTTGTCCGCCTCTCGCGGCCCCTCATCCGCCTCTCTCGCCCTCTTTTGTCCGCCTTTCTCGGCTCCTCAGCCGACTCTTGCGGACTCTTTTTGCGCCTGCGCAGTTCGTCTTTTTGCAGCTATGGCCCATTGCCGGATGTGCCTGCGTCCATCATCCGGTTTAGCATTCTCGGTTAGTAATATGGATGTGTAGCATTTTAAAGCTATTTGTTATGATTGCATGTTCCTGCTTTTTGGCAGGGTCTCAAAGACTGTCTGAGCCTTTTAAATTTTCTGAACAATTTAACCCATCAATACGGTATAAATTAGGAAAGGTAAAATCTTGGGGTGTCTGCACAGATGCCAAAACCCCAGTATTTCACACTTGTGTATTCTCCATTATATTCTATTAAACAGTCTGCAACCCAGTCCCTACATGTTGTCATCACTGGTATTATGTGAATTTCATCTTCAACTTATTCATCCATCCTTTTACTGAAAGTGCCTATTTCAATTTAAGACAGCGGGTGCAAGGTGGGAACCAAACCTTAAGATGGTGTCATCACAAGGCTCCCCCACAATCATTTACAGAAGCTGCTAATTAATCTATCACACATGCTTTGGGGAAAATGGATAAAAAATGGAATGCTATGATAAAAAATCCATGTGGATCCAGGCCAAGCTTTGAACAAAGTCTGCAGGATCAGTTAGATTACAGTGCTAACCACTGTTGAGCCTTTTAGTGTTGGATTATTTACTTCAATTCAACAGCACCGGAAATAAAAATCCATCAGCACAAACATACCAAATATAACAGGTGTGTGAACAGAGCTGGAAACAGTGCTTGGCAGCCACAGTATGTCCCAAAATAGCACTTTGCTCTGAGCGCAATGCTCATACACTCTGTCAGGGGAAAAAAAAGAGCTGTGCAACATGACACAACTAACACTTGCTGCACTTTCCCCTTCATCTTTAAGGCAGAGATAGTCAGTGTATATTAGCTTTGTGGTACACAGTCCTTGACCAACTATTTCAATGTGCAGCATCCAAGCCATGTGTTTCTCAGAGCACAGGTCACATTTCACAGGGCAAGATGTTTTTCAGAGGATGTATTTTTGTCTTGTGTCCGACTATAATGTGCCTACTTCAGAATGTGTTATTGCTTATGCTGTGATGTATCTCAGCCTTGTGTGTCTACTCGTTAGTATCAATAGTACTGAATGCAATATAAATCTCAACATGGACATTTCTACTGTAAAAACACAGCTGCTCATAAATAGAAAAGAGGTGCAATTCTGTCCACAAGCATTTTTCTTCACACAATCACCAGTTAGGGGGAAAACAAAACCCTAAACACAGTGGGTATCAAATGAAACCAAAATGTATGGATGAAAACAATTCTGAACATATAAAGAAATGGTATTCATCAAGCACAGTGACTCTTAGACAATCTGGACCACAATCCCTTAGGCTCCTTCACTGAGCACAGATAAAAATCAGAGAGCAGAGAAAGAGAAGCTTTGTTGCTGCTGGAGAGGAACTTAATAAATCCATTACAGTAATCACTTAAGGCTAAAATGGACACTGCTGGCCAGAGACTAGAAAGTTGAGACAAACTGCATCACAGTTGGAAAAGAACGTTGCAAGCAGCATGCAGAGCACAGTGGTGCAGATGTGCCGAGAATGAGGTACACAAGTCGGGAGTGCCCACAGGGTGAAGGCAAGATGTAAGATAGATCTGAAGATTCACCATAGATTAGGTCCTTACAGTGTCAGAAAAGTAAAGAGAAAACATGTTAATAAAACACAGTAAAGCAACACCTGCAAATTGAAAAGGAAATGGACACTTTTAGTGCAAAGAAGTTAAATCAAACCAAATAATTGAAAATAAAAAAAACATGACATTTATTTCAGTATGAATAAATGAAAAGGAAATTAGTAACTCTACGGTATATATTTAGTACTATGCAGAGGGTGACTTCCTAATTACATTCCTGTTTCTACTTTCCTTATTTGCATTTCCCATTCTCAATTTGTTCCTAGGACAATACCATGCCAACATCAAGATTATGGTCTGTGTATTGCCTTAGAAGAAGAACTGAAAATCAGGTTGGATCAAGAGCACTGGCAGAGATGCCTATCATAGGGTATTAAGTTTAGTTTGCTTGCTGTCAGCTTCAGATAATGTTTTATATAGAATACTCTAATCCAGAGGAGTACACCAATGTAAACGACTATGCATCCTTTCTTGGAATTACAATATATACACACTGCCAGTCAAAAGTTTGGATACAAATAGATAATTTCACAGTTTGGATATAAATTGATATCTTTTTTAATCAAAATACCATTAAACTAATTGAAAAATACAAACAAGACATTACTAGTGTTGCTAATGGCTATTACTGCTTCAAATGACTGATTAAGTTATTTTTCCACATATGACAGTAAATCCCCATTTACAGTAGCCATTTCTTCAGTGTCCTAATGGTACACTCCCTTAGCTTATCCTTAATAAGTCATGAATACATGCTGTGCGGATGGCTGGGGGTCCTGCCCAACCGGGACACCTGGAAGGAGTCTGCATGGGGGCCACGGGAACAGCTCATCCCTGTTGGGGCCCATGGCCACTGCCAGGGGGTGACCGGACAATTATGGAGCCCTGGACGGCAGCACTTCCCCTCACCAGGGAGTACTGCCGGAAGAACATCAGGAAGCACCTGGAGCACATCCGGGTGAAGTATAAGAGAGGCCGCCTCACTCCATTCGGAGAGCAGGAGTCGAGAGGCAGAGGACGGAGCTCGCGACAGAAGGAGTGGAGGCAGCAGAAGAAGTCCAAAGAGAAAGAGGAGACTGAATTGATGGTGAACTGTGCACTTTAATGTGGGTACAGGTGGAGAAGAAAATAATAAATGTGTATTTCTGGGACATTGTGAGTCGGTGTCTGTGTCTGGGTTTAAAGTCCACAATGCTAACAGGTTATTAGAGAAACCTTTGTTAATTGCATTAGCGCCACTGAAACCTGTCATGCTGTTGACTTGGTTTGGAAGGCACTGAGATTCCTAAAGTTTGGCTCTGTGTTCAAAAACAGTCAAAATGAAACACCCTTCTCACGAAACACATCAGATTTTCTTTTGCAGAATAAAGGTGATTCCATATGACAGATTGCTAAGTAACTGAAAATTTCGTACAAGTCCTTTAACCGTAAACTGGATCTAACCAGAATAGAATAAGAAAGGCCCACACAGTCAACTGCATAAAAGAATAAGGATGTCAGAGTGTGTAGTTTGAGAAACAAACTACTTACAGGTGCTCACTTGGCTTCCTCCTTAAATACATACCCAATATAAGTATAGTCTGCAACAGAAAAAAAGATGACTACAGGATTCTGATCATAATATGCTTTTTCAGTCATCTTCAATCCAATGTTTATGTTCTTTTCCCCATTTTAACCTTTTCTTTTTATTTGCCAGTGTCACATACGGCTTTTTCTTTAAAACTCTGCATCTAAGACCAATATATCAGAATCGTCTTTTCACTGTTGCAGAGGACACTGGTGTTTGGTATCTTGGGAAAAAATATACCAATTTCTATCAAAACCATGAACATTTTTGGGTGTGGTCATACTTCTGATCCTTAATGTATGTATGTATACATACAGGTGGGAAATAAAAATGTGTAATATATACTATATATTATATATATATATATATATATATATATATATATAGATATATATATATATATATATATATATATATATATATATATATATATATATATATATATATAGAGAGAGAGAGAGAGAGAGAGAGAGAGAGAGAGAGAGAGAGAGAGAGAGAGAGAGAGAGAGAGAGAGAGAGATAGATAGATAGATAGATAGATAGATAGATAGATAGATAGATAGATATATCTACACACACACATACATTGTATATATTTTCTCATCTAACAACATACCTTTTTCCCCCAATTATTTCATTTTTTATTTGTATATTTTAATGTGCACTGCTAAAAACTCAACCATGAGTCAAAATTTTCATCTAAAATTGTGCTTACCTATATGTAAAATGTTAACATTTACTTTTGTTAATCATTTACTATATTAATATTATGAATTTCATTTGCCAAAATTCATGAAAATTCAAAGGTAATATCAAATGTCTGGCACGGTGTCATTTGGACTTGAAATCACAAATATCATGCTCAAATCCTATTAATAGCTAAGTGCATAACATTGATCAAGTCCAATAAAAGCTGTAACATCCCATACCTCTAAAGCCAAGCAATTGTGAAACATTATGCTCAACGGTGTGGTGCCAATTTTATAAGTGCTGCTGTACACTGTTTTGACACAACGCCAAGGAGCCCATTCCATTAGCCACTTACTTTATATATGTCAATGCGACATTTATTTTTAATATTCTGGCCTCAGCACAACTGAACTTGAATCAAAGCATTGTTGACAGATTTAATTAAAATTACATACATATAGTCAAAAGTAATTTGCAATCATTTCAGAATTTGAAGTACCTCAAATGAAGCCATTTTCAATCTGGAGCAATAAGTTTTTGGGTTAGCTATGCAGAGATGGAGAAAAAGAAATAGAAGATATTGGCTTAAAGATATGCATATAGGACTGAAATGTTGGCTGGCAATTGGAGTTACTCCAGTGTTTTGCTAACCAATCCGTCTAAACTCCAGTAGAATTATTCGGTAAAATGTAATAAAGTACACTGCAAAAACTGTGGTTTTAATCTGCTAATACTTATTACCAGACAGCTCATTTTATCACACTGAATCTTCAAGAAGTAAATGCAGACAGAAACCATGTAAAGGTCTTAGGAGAGCCAGTTGTTGTGACTTAGTGAAGAAGAGCTCTGTTGCAATCCTTGCCAACACATAATAACTAGGAATTGGCAAAACAATATATATTTTATAGATTCAACGCCATACAGATACATCATTACAGCATCCACCAGGGCTTCACAATCTTAAACACAAGCAGAAGTTCTTCCAATAAATCATCTTTACGGTACTTATTTTATATAGCCTATTACACTGAGATTATTTCATTGAACTTTTCACGCTTTGCTTATGGTTCTCCTAAAACGCCTGAATTAATATGCCTTGTAAATGTTCAGCAAGTTTTTCCTGACCTGAATAATGCTTTAAGGGTTAATATTTTTGTTGCAAGGCAAATAAAAAGAAGTAGAAGACTGATCTTTATTTATCAACACCTAAATAAAAAGAAGCTACAGTTAGTGTTATTGGCATTGAAACCTATAATAAGTACAATTCATAAAAGGACACAATTTTATTTTAATACTCATATAATGTTAGGCAAAGTATATTAAATATGTTTCCACCTTTGTCACTAAATACAGAAAATATAAAATATTATCTGTAAGTGTGCTGCTTTCATTCTTAGCTCATCAGGCTTCAAATCTCCACAAGTGCTCACCTTGCTAGACCACTTCCTGGCTTCATCATGCAACTGCCTGGCAGCAACCATCATTGGCTGGTTGACCATTTCACCTGCTTTTTGTTCAGGGAACTCTTCATCCTTTTCTTCTGGAGGTGGAGGTCTTGGAGGAGGCACCTCTCCCTCTGGAAGTGGGGGTTTGGGTGGAGCAGGTTCATCACTCACCTGCACAGAGAATACAAGTTTATTCCCACTAAAAAAACAATGAGACCCAGCTGTCTGGCTAGAGGTAACAGAACGTTAAAGTCTAATGCATTGATTCTTAATCAGGGCATCACAAACTCCACTGCAGGTGCAATAAGCTCTTACTGACATTTTTCAACTTCCTTTTTTAATCAGTGTCATTATGAACAGAGTACATTTTAAATAAGATTTTTTTTTCATAAGTTTTAAAGAAGGTTTCTGAATGGTCTCACCATAAAGTACAGTAAGTTACACATGCAGGTAATGAAAGGTCTGGTTCCAGAGATAACACAATTTGTATAAGCAAGTCAGAAAATATCTAACCAGTAGTGCTGGACGGTATACCGGTTCATACCAAAAACTGTTTTTTATTTTTGTTATGATATGGATTTTTTGGGTTTGATACGTCAGACAGAGATGGCACACATGCAATAAAGAAACCCCACTCAGATGAACATCCATTGAATTCTGTGTTCATGTCTCCAACTACCAGATCACGAACCCAACATTTACACAATATTTAAGCTAAACCTGTGCGATACCCATTCATACATCCATTTTTTGGAGCCTCATCACACCTGCCATAAAGATCTCTACACTGAATGTACACCTGGGGACCCCTTACTGCGAGGGAACAGCACTATTGCCACACTACCATGCATGTTTAATACCTGCTTTAATGCATTTCTTCATGAAAATGATACCAAGTATTTATCTTAGCATTCTAAATTTTCAGAGAGCAGGAATATCATGAAATGAATGGATTCTGTGCGACGATCGCTGCCTGCGCCTCCTCTTAGTGCAGAGGAAGTCAGTTTAAGAAGCACATAGCGATTAACAACTGGGTCTGAGAACACTTAATACAAAGCATTTAATGTGCTACATTAACTTATGATGGGGTTTAAGAAAACCTAGTAAATTAAACAATGATTTTAGGGTGAAGTTTAGTTTACGACATTGTACTTTAATTACAAAATAAACTATGAGAATAAAGTGGAAATGTCGACTTTAATCTTGACATAAGCATTGAGATTAAAGTGAAAAAGTCAGGAATAAAGTCAACATGATGACTTTATTCTCAACATATAGTTTTTTTTTCTTCCCTGTGTCCGTATTTTTTTTTCTTCACAGTGGCCCTAATACGATTCTGTAGGACTATACCACAAATAGCATTATAAATGCAAGTTGCAGTTTTATTATTTATGTATATAGCTTAGCTTGAAGCAAGGTCCACATTAATGTAGTTTGCCTTAATGATGGTTCAGTTGGTAAAGATGTCATCACCAAGTTGCACTTGTCTTAAAGTAATAGTATTATTACTGGAAGTTGCACTATTATTTATTTTATTGTTACTATTAGTTAGTTTAAATATTATGCAGTTTAATGATGGTTAAATTGTTTAAAAAGTCACTTTAACGTGTCAGTGGACAGAGACTGTTAACATTAACAGAAAGTGTAGTTGGTTTACAAAACATATTTACTATTTATTCCTTTTCTAAGACATGTTCAGTGCAATACAACTTTTGACAAGCACCTCTGGATATTTTACTAAGTCTAAATGCCTCTTTGGATGGTTGAAAATATGTTGTCAAAATTTTAGTGTAAGTTGTTTGCAAACTTTGTTCAGTAAAAAGGTTCTATATTTTGACTGCATCTGTCATGCAATGTGACTCCTTCTCTTTATTAGTGCCACCCCCCTTGAAAACTATCACCTTGTGGGGCCATGCAAACCTGTATTAATACTTGTGTGCACATTAAAATGTTTTTTTGTACAATGTAAAATTCTCATGACAGTCGAATAGGTTATTCTTAGCCAGTAATTGCAGTGGAAAATGTGGTTAACATCCACTCACGCATGGGAAAAAAATACTGTTGAATACCGTCAAACCGGTATAATTTTGAAAAATACCGTGATATTGAATTTTGGTCATACCACCCAGCACTACTAACCAGTATATTTAAGTTTTCCATATGTGCTCCTGGTCTGTTTCTGCCAATGGAGATGTGCCCTACTATGTCCTTGTTAAGACCCTGTCTGTCTAGATGTGCCCCTCTCATATCCATCACCAGACTGGTGATGCACCTAACACCCATCCTTTAGTTTGTGTGTGGCAAGCCCACAGAATGACTCAGTGGGTTCCACAAGAGCATGTCATTAGCTACATACTCAACTACTGCAAAGGTACTGACTGGATAGTTTTGTTGGGAACAGTGTGGTAACTAGCAGCTCAAAATAATTCAGTGTTGATTCATCCAGTCTACCTACTTCTCCTCCAATGCACTTCGTCAATCAAAATACACAAATTGGCTCATGGCCCTTAGACATTTGCACCCAGCAACTATTTCCTAAGTGGCATAATTCTTATAGTTCCCTTTATGTTCTCTGAACAATTAGTCAGAAAAATACCACAAAGTGTCTAATGGTCCTGGACCTAACTTTCAGTACCAGTTATTTAAAAATCCACCATGGGTTAACTTAAAGTGAGAAAATCCTGTTGCTGTTTCAAGGCAAAATGTTGTTTGTTATTGCTATTTTATTCCACTACATTGGACGGAATTAGTTTACAAAGTAAAATAATTGATTCATGTACTGTTCGTCTTGATAGTGCAATAATGTGGCCACTGCACAGTGACTTTGGATTATCTTGTCTTGTAACATAATATATTTAAATGAGTTAGAAATGATAGTAAGAATAAATAAGAATACATTCATTCTCTGAAAGTAACAGACTGAATTTTGTGCCTGAATATACAGAAGCCATGGTCACCAACTCCTCCAACCTTAACCTTCAGCAGGCTACTTTTTTTGATTTAGCTGGCTATTTCAAATCTTGGGGAACTCCCTGTAGACTCTACTCTGCTCTTGTTGAGCTGGGCCTGATTAAGCATCCTAGATTACCCAGCCACCATAAGTTTCTAGCAAACATGGCCTCCTAGATTAGGGTAGATTCCAATACCCCTGTTGTTGGTTTTTCTAATTTAAACCATCATGTGAGTGTTTTTGGACACCATGTCTGCACCCTTCACATAGACCATTCTCCCAAAGGGAACACAAAGCAATACAAGGATCCCTGGAGCCTTTAAATCAATCTATCACCAGTATTTGTATAGTTTTAAGATATTTTATAGTTTCAGTTTTTATTTAGTTTTTGATTTTATTTTTGTTGTTTTTGTTTAGTTTTTCATGTTTTTTAATTTTTTTTTTTTGCAGTTTTCTAGTATTGTTCTTTTCTGATCTTATTTAGTCATAGTTTGACAGCAATTAGCGTTTAATTTGCGTCTCATCAAAAATGTCCACAAAGACACAGTATTAGAAGTGGAAAAACACACTTTTTTATAGTTGTCAAGTTGTGTACAATTCATGCTGTGCCTATCAACTTATAATACATCCAATTTTACTGTCTGTGACAGAACTTAAATTTAACTGTTCAAGGATTCCAGAAAAATCAAAACATACAAGGATCAATGATGTTGTTACTTTAACCTGCAATAAGTTTAAGAAAATGGTTATTTAATTTCAAAACCTTTCTTTATTTTTGAGATTCCCTTTGTGAGCATTAAGATCACTGCACACAAATACTCTTATTTTATATTTATTTTTGATACCTCCTGATGCAGACATTATGTTATCTACCCTTTTCAAAACTTTAAAAGTGTATTATTTTCATGGAATTCTAACATTGTTAACCTTTGAAATACTGTTGAAGTCACTGCTTGAACTGTATTAATAACAGTAACAGCAGAGAGAGAGATGAACTTTTTCCATGTATCTGTTGCATTTCTGCAAGTATACCATTTACATTAAAAACTGAACAACTGTTACAGCAACATCTCAGATCTTTCACTTAATAAGCAACATGCAAAACCTGGGGAGCTCCCTGTGAGCCTAACCTGAGAGTATGTGATTTAAAAGCACAAGTAGGAATAAACAGATTCTGGAAGTTGAGTGTGCTTAATAAAACACTTCTAATATTAAAAAATTATCTGAAATTACGCACAGTTCATATACATATAGGGGAATATGCTACTCTACAGACACTTACCTAGTTGGCAATCAAACCTGAGCTCATAATGCTGTGTAATAATAATAATACATTTTGTTTATGTAACACCTTTTAAATGCTCAATGTTCTTCATAAACAGTCAAAGGAATATAACAAATAAAAGCAATGATGACACTAATAACACGGAATATAAACTAATATCAAAAATTAATAAATATTTGAAAGGCAAAGTTCTAAATTAGATTAAGCAGCAGACAGGAATAAAAAAGAAAGCCATGAACAAACCGCTCAATTTTTGTACAGTTACAAGTAGGTGTATAAATGTAGATGTTATAATCACCTACAGTGGTAAGGAGCAATGAATAGGATAAGAGCAGATTTCATTATCAGTTTCACAGTCAAGCACTGGACAACATGGACCACTTAATGGCTGTTCAGTTCATATCTAACAATCCCAGCCTGACCTGGACAGTGCTACAAAGTAAACAAATCACAATTTTTTTTTTTTTTTTTTGCAATACATATCAGAATTGTAGTCTGCAATGAATGAATCCGATAGTTCCATTGCTTTATCACAGATAAGCCACATATTAAGCATGAAAATGTTAGACAAAGAAAGATTGCCGCACACCAGAGTTTACTTCAATTGAGCAGATTGGGTACATTATTCTTGTTAAAATAAACTCTGAGCAGGATGGCGTTCTTCAGAACTAACAATACTGATGAGCTCCCAAACACAGCATACCATGATCTCCTGTTAAAAACTTTGCAATACGGCGGCATTCTAAATATATTAAGTTTATTGCAATCGATAAAGCTCTGTGACACTACACTGCCCACATTGAAAATAATAATAATCTGATTAAAACTAAATGTATACATGTAACATTGGCTCAGTGGGTAACACTGACTGTATGCCATGTAGGCATTTGCCTGTGTCACTGCTCTCAGGTCAAAAAAGGAAAGCTGACCGATAGATGAAATGACCAATGAAATCCAGAGATTTAGATGCCAGCAGTGAGAGATACATGCACATGATACTTGCATCAATGCTCGTTCCTAACCAAAGTTATGACTGCATGATTTTAAGCACTATTACTTAAATACTCCAGCAACTGCATGCTCACATGTATGTTATACACAAAGACCAGCATGGTGAAAATTAAAAAATGAAATTACAAAAGTTAGTTTTTCTAATTTTCTGAAATTTTGTCATTTATTGTAGTTTTAGGTAACCTTATAAATTTTTCGTTAACGATATATTTTGTTGTAGTTTTAATTTATTAGGAATAACAGTCTATCACTTCATTGTCACAATTCTAAAAAGCCTCCTCATTCAACTATAAAATTAAAAGAAATAATTATTTTTCCCAGTTTCATTCCTACAATATTCTTCAATGCGTAAAAAGACTACTCTTCTCCAACAAGAGGTAACAAGAGCCAAAGAATTACTGGTTAATACACATATTAAGAACCACTGTCCTAGATGGATATAATAGTTAAAACATTCTGAGGCAACAGTTATATCAGAAATGACCTTGCTGTGATTCAGTGACATATGTTTAATTAAAGTGCAAAATAACTCACATGAAGCTGATCAAGGTCAGGTGGAGGCGGGGGGAAGTCTGGCTCTTGGGGCTGGAAGGCCTCCCGTACTTTAGCTACAGCTCCCAGAATTCTGTATCCAGATTCCAAGAAATTTTTTTGGAGGCCTACACAAAGCAAGGAAAGCATGTCAGATGTTCCTTCTACACAGCTGCAACACTTCATTAAGATATAAAAAGCAACATAACTGAAAAGTACAATGCATAGTAGAGGTCAAAATTGTTCATTTTCTAAGTGTTTTTTTAGCAATATCTACAAATACACAAAAAACTAGGTGTGCTGCAAAAAAAAATACAAAGAAAAAAATTATAAAATTTATGTATACATATATGTAAATATAAATATAAATAATATAGTCTATACTGAATACTTTAATTTACAAAAAAAATGCTTTAAAATATGCTTTAAATATGTGGTTACATATAGTGATATCCATCTTTCCCTTACCTGGGTCTTGGATATTCCCTGCTACTGCTTTGGCATCCATTACCATGGGGGAAATAGTTTTGCTCAGTTCATCTGACGCAGCCTTCACCACTTCACGAAATTTAGGATCTTCTGAATTCTCAACTTCACGTTTAGCAACAAGCAGGATTCGGTTAGCCCGTCGGGCAATGCTAGTAGCCCCAGCAACAAGCATCTGTGGTTGAACATTGGCCATGGCCACTCTACATTTATCAATGTCTTTCTTAATGGCTTCTTCAGAGGCATCCAGCAAGGATTTTGTATCAATGGCTTCATCAACCAAACCTTTATGAAAGAAAGAGAATTCTTCTAATATCCAACAATGTAAGAAAAAAACTTCACATTAAATTGCATATTTTAGACATTTTAAGATTATTCAGAATTGAAAAAAAACAAAAATAAAGATTGCAGTTCTGACAGCACAAATGTCAAAGCTTCTCATCACAGTAAATTGTAAGCTATTTTCTTTGTTAATGTCTATAAGAGTTTAAAATGCATAATATATTAACCACAGAAACTGCATCTCAAAATATAATAAATCATTTGGTATTGACAGATTTAGCAATAGGAACCATCAAAATTAGGCAAAAAACCGAAGACACATTTGAAAAACTTGATCTTAAACACACAATTAAAATGGAAGTTTTGAAAATTTGTTAAGCAGTTTTTTTTTTTGTTTTTTTTGGAAGACTGAAGTAAATTCTTTGCATTAAACTTATATTTGTAATGTTTTGATTTTCATTAAGACAAAAACAACTCAGTAACAACAATAATAATAATAATGAGGAATGAAGCTGGTGGCCCAAAACAACATAAGTTACATTTCTGCAATTTGCAAAAGCTCCTCAGAGGCTAGCAAAGAACTGTTCTTTTGAGAAATACAGCCACTGTTGCATAAATGATGTGCCAGCAGAGCACCACTTTTTACCCAAATCAAAAGAAAGGCAAGACACATAAAGTAACTTTGCAAATTAACTGAGCCATCAAATTGTTCCCTTTTACATTTTCTTTTTAGAAAAAGAGCTGCAGTCTGCATAGCTGACTGAAACCTGCCAGGTACACAGTAATAATAATAATAATATCTTTCACCAACGTAACATATGAGACACAAACATGCCACAACGTTAAACATTCAAAACAATACATTGACTTTAACACAAGGCTTTGAATTTATTGTTTAATTAAAAAAGTCAGTGTCCCAAATCGACTTATACTGTATTAAAGTTCACCATCAAACTTGACAACTAGTATTATCCGTGGTTTACTGCCATCTGCAAACTGATTGATAATAAACCTCATATTTGCTCCTTGCTCCCTAAAAAGTTCTCTAAAGTCAGCTTCTCGTTGGCTTATGATTAAAAAAAAAAAAAAAACCAACATATTGTGCATGGAGTGGAGTACAGTATGCAGTACATTAACAAGGATACTTTAAGCACCAATGAGGTATGTTAAAAAGACGATTAAATTTTGCGATTATATACCGAGTATGTCAATTTATTTAATAAACCTAAAATAAGTGTATATGTTTATGGGGCTGCTTTGGGAAAATTAGGATTTTGCCCTCATCATGACTATTGAATTCCGGCTAGATATGACTGGTCAAGTACAGATCCATCTTTAGGAATAACCTGTAGCAAGGTTTAGACTTAAACAGATCTGGTACACACTTGTGAGCTCAGTTTAACCAGTGTAACTTTTCTCTAGCATCACTCTTGGACTGGGGCATGGAGAATAATTTAGAAACTTATAAAAGCAATACAATTAAAATATTTACTAGCTGTACTACCCATCTAAGATGGGTTGAAATCTAAATAATTAACCACAGACCTCATCATTAAAGTTTTTAGTGCACCATTTATTGGACTGTATTTTGTAATGCATGTAAGTGATACAATTAAAAATGTAGTGCATTTTAACAAATTTTGCATCACAAACATTTGTAGCAATAAAATACATTACTACAAATGGTTGTGATCATCATCTGTTGGAAAGGCAGCGAGACTGCAACCGAAATGACGCAGATACATAGATACTTACCCTTTTATTAAGGTGGGTTTTTCATTATACACTTCATTTTTCTTTATTTTTATTGTTTTGGGATATATGGCTTCCTGACTTTAGGTGCCACTGGTGTTAATTAAATACTGATTTCTCATTGAGTATTATTTCAATACTAAGCTTTTCACTGTTCAGCATGTTTTATTTAGAAATATATAATTGTTCTTAGATTTGTTTAGCAATACAAGAATATGGGAGAATAAACGAAACACCTAAGATACCGAGGTTTGTGTTTTGCAAAACACTTTTTACTTCTTGATCTATATAATTCACTATATTTTGTTAAAGCAGGAGAGTTCTGAAAAATTATTACACAATGTTTTGTTGATTTTTCAGATACATTCATAAAAATATTACATTTTGGAGAATATAATTTGAACAAAATCTGCTGCTTGTGTACATTGTTAAAAATTAGATAAGCAGCGAAACCGAACATATTCACACAACCATACAATAAGTGCTCTTTACAGCTGAACTTTTATGAATTCAACTTTTGGAGGGGATACAGCTAATTTGTGATATTAATTTAGGCATTGATTTATTACTAAGAATTGAGCGGAAAAAATAAAAGGCACAGGTCTTCCTCAAGACAATGATTATAAATGTTTCAATAAGGTAACTGATGCTAGAGTGAAGCCTAGTGGCAAGGTTTGGTAATGCAGTTAAATAAAATATCTTGTCCATCATTGCAATGAGAAGTGCAGCAAAATGACACTTTTATTGGCTAACTGAACAGATTACAACAGGCAAGCCATCACCTTGCCCGCTATTGTAAAGTTACACTCATTTCATTGCCAGTGCTATGAAATCATTATGAGCTGAAAAAAATAGTATCCCTACTGTAAAATGATTTTAGATTGTGACAATTGAACACACTGTATATCTAAGACTATCAAAGGCTTAAAAAATAAAAAATAAATAAAAAGATCCACAAATATTTTGTTACCAGTCATTTTTTCAACATTGTCAATCCACTGATTCTTCATGGTTTCAAAATGTTCATAGGCTGCCTGATTGCCAGGATTCCTCAGGAGAATACGGGCAGCAGAGACAACCTGTCAAGGAATTTAACATATTAAGAGCCACAATAGAGCTAAACTAATTGTCAAAATATCAAGCTAAGATTAAGAAATGCTACTTTGTAATCTACTGAGAAAACATGCAATATAAGAAAATGCATCAAAACAGTGTATTTATTTTTATCCAATTATATAAACACACACATTCAACTTTTCTTTTATATAAAGTTCTTCTCTTCTAGTGTTAACTGTATATATACTTTTAGTAAATATTGTATATTTTTATATATATTTACATACATATACATACAGTACATACATATATACAGACACACACACACACTTGTAAACTCACTGGCCAATTTCTTAAAAAACGCAGCCACCCCGCTCCTCCAAACTACCAACTAATTGGCAACAACACAATATACAAAATATAGCATGCACAGATTGTCAAGTGGTTTAGTTACTTCGTCAAACATATCTAATGGACCAAGCAACCTTGATTTTAAGTGTGATAGTTGCTGCCAGCCACAGAAAAAAAAACCTCAGAAAAGGCTGACACAGTTTGCAGAGTTTTTGGAGAATGGTCCGATAAACAAAAATATCACAATGAGGGGTCATTTTGTGGGTATAAACACCTTGTAAACGACTTGATATCAGAGGACAACTGTCAGACTTGCTAAAGCTAAAAAAAGGAAAAATACCACACAGGACAAATAAATAAAAGATCAGCTCTTTACAAAAATGGTGTGCAGAGGAACATCTCTGCATACACAGTATGCTGAACCTTAAAGCAAATGGGCAGCTCATAGACCATACTGGGATTCACTTTTTCTGTCCGCTTGGAATAGTGCAGGCTGGTGGTTTATTGTAATAATTTAAGGAATGTTTTTGTAGCAGACAATAGGCCTCTTCCTACCAACCAAGTGCCATATAAATGGAATGGTGGACCGAAGTATTGCCAATGACCATGTGTATCCCTTTATGGCCACAGTTCCTCTTTTTCAATCAGATACTTCAGGCAGGATAATGCACCATTCACAAAGCAGTCATTATCTCAAGGTGGCTCTGCATATACAGTAATATTGTTTACTCTAATGGCATGCACAATCCCTATATCTCAATGCAATAGAGCATGTTTTGTATGGAGTACAATGTGTGACCAAAAACTATGCAAGACTGTGTAAGGCTATCAATTCCTAAAGAATACTTCTGGCATCTTGATGAATTGATGCCTCTTGAGGCAGAAAGGGATTCCTTATAAAGTTGCCACATATGCACTGCACAAATATGTGCATATAATATACTGTACAACTGGAATACTTACAAGTGTCCTATTCAGATCACCCATCAAGTCAGTGAGAGTAAACTTCCAATATCTAGTACATGGTCCCAATATCTGCCTACCACTGTAGTTCCATTCACTGTTGCTGTATCTTTAATCACCAGTAGGTAAGGTATCTTAGATTCTCATACAATGTTAAAAATAAAAATGTATTTTATCTAAGATTTTGGTTACCTGAGGTACTTATCTGTTATTTATAACTGACAATTCTGAATCTTGGGTATCTGGAGCTACTCCAGTCCCACTAAAATATCTGTTTTGCACTTACTCTGTGAAACACTCAATATTGAATCCATTTTTAAAGGAAACATAGGAAAAACAGTCAATGCCAGTTATTACAGTGCAAGGCTGAAACCAAACCTAAAGTATACAAACATAATCAACTGGCACACTTCAAAATAAGCACCCCCATTAATAGTAACAAACCTGATTTTGAACAGAAACAGTCTGTAGAGTACAGGACATTTTAGGACAATTTAAAGCTAAAATTTAGATGTTTCATTTTAATTAAAGCAGAAAAGGACACTAAACTTATTTAAAAGGTACAACTAGGCTTTACTGACCTGTGGTGTTAATTCTCTGGCAGATTTCACCGTTGCCTGGATCCCCTCCACTGTACTTTTATTGGCAGTTCCTACAGCTGCTGCTTTCTCTGCTGTAGCTCCAAGCTTAGCTGCATGATTCTCAAAGTTGGCAGCCCGCTCATTAAACACCTCGAAAAAGAGATTGTCATATTTTTTATAACATTTTCCACATTATAAGGTCATGAAATGTGAAAGTGAAATGAACAGGGAAAAACATCCGCTAATCTTCCTAATTATGATAATCACAACTGAACACGTACATTTTTAAGGCAATAATCATCTCAAAATGTCCATTCCATGCTTCACCTATCTTAGTTTAAGCTATGACATTAAACACATTATATTTTAGTCATTCCTTATGCCATTTTTGTTCTTTGAAAACATGCTCTATGATATGCTTTATTAAATATGTATTACTGCATTTTTTGAATAGATAACTTTGTGCCATATTTAGATTTCAACTTAAGAAATCTATTCAAGATTTACTTCAATTAAAGTCAATTGCTTTGTCTTAGAAAAATAATTCACATTTATTATTTATATGTCTTTGCTAACTGTAGAGGCAATAGGAACCAATAGAAGAATAATCAACACAACAGCTTTACTGGAGAAAGGCATCAAGGAGCCACTGTAGGTTGACAAGAATTTCTGTTCAGTTAATCAAAGACCCTTTCTTTTCTTTGACAAAGAGAACAAGGTTCTTAACTCTATCCAAAATCTGTTCACTACCTAATTTTTTGTGAAAAGTGGCATACCTCCAAAACATCATCTATTACCTTTATTTATATTTTTCCATCCCCCTGCTCAACATTAACAGAGCTTAGAAAATGGTATGGTATAGTACATTTTTTCACAGAGCAACAACTGACCTCTTCCCTGTTTGGAGCATCAGGGGGCGCTGTTGCTGCCACAGCCAGCAATTTAATTGGAGTGGTAGTATCACTGAAGATATCGGAAACCTCTTGAGTCATTGCTTCCTGCATCTTTGATTTCAAATCCTACCAAGATATCAGGCAGAAAAAGTTTATTTTTTGATAGTTTAATACAGATCTGCACTTGATTTAAATCACAGAATATAATTAAATATAATTGATAATGGAGAAACACTTTGTTTGGTCATTACAATAAACTAAGGTGTATTTCTTTAATGTTCTGACTGACAAACTATGCTGCTTGTATAGCATTTGTCAAGGCCATACACATCCTTGTGTAAAAGACCATGGATTTTTAGAAACTCCTCTGAAACAAAGCAGTGTCATTCAAAACATCCTGTCCCAAACATCCTTGAACAATAAAATCTAAAAATCTAAAATCTAAAAATTCTGTTAACATACTGTAGGTGTTTTAATAATTCCAATAAACAGATTTCTCAAAAGTTTTTTCAAATTGTATTTTCTTAACCTGGACTCACATACTGTAATTAGGTGAGAAAAAAAGGAGCATTGTTTCTAATAGACAATGCATTTGCACAGAAAATTATGATTAACAAAGGCAAATTTTCAAAAAACGACTTAGTACTAAACTGTATTTTCTAAACATAAAGACCCAAAAATCAGCAGCATCCACCACACACTGGAGGGACATCAGTCCATCACAGAGGGCACTTATTGTATGTGCACACCAAGGTTTACTCATACATGGTCAATTTATGGATGTCAAATAAACTAACAAATTTATTTTGGATGAGAGAATGATTTTGGTGTGCCAGGTGAAAACACACATAGAAAAGGAAAGCATTTGAAAACTTCAAACATATTCAATCAGGAATCAAAATCAACCACCACCCCCACCATGCTACCGGGATATTAACATAGGTACTGATGTGCTCAAGTCATCCTTGCAAAGGAAGGAGACACAGCTGAGAATTTTTGTATTCTGTAGTGTGAGAGATAATTAAAAATACATTTTATACATTTTGCTCCTAAAAGCTTTGTTTTGGTTGTTGCTAAGGAGCCATGCCAGAATTTTAAAGCTGTTTTCACCTTTATAAGGTTTTTTTGTTGTTTTTTTTTTTTTTGCCCTCACAGGAGTAAAATCAGTAGAATTTTTGGGGGAGTGTTTGGAAAAGTTACTTGTTAGTTGTATTTATTTATTTAAACTACTGTCTGCCAAGCAGGGCAGTAAGCAGCAGCAGTTGACACGGGCGTCCTTTAGATGTTTTAAGTTGTTTATAATTGTGTCTTTTATTTATTTATTTATTGTTTGTTCAGTGTCCTCGAGTTCTCTGAAAGGCGCCTTGTATAAATAAAATGTATTATTATTATTATTATTTAGAGAGAGACATAGTGTGCACCCCCTAAACTGGTGCAGAAATAAATTCCAGACCAAAAAGGTGGAGAGAGATGGTCACAGTCACAAGGTGCAAGGTAAAGGGTGAACACTGTCTGGGGGCTTCAACCCCAGAATTGGAAATGTCAAACTGTTTTCAGGTCCTTGTGGAGCTGGATGGTTTCTCTGAAGATTCTGAGATGGTAGGCAGATATAAAGAGTCCCAACGGGACACTTCAAAACCAGTTCCTACAAAGACAGAGGTAGTGATAGTGGGAAACTCAATCATTAGTGGGATTGAAGCACAGGTTTACTCCAGAGACAAAGTCTAACACGGTGTGTTGCCTTCTGGGTGCACAGTTGGTAGACCTCCCTAGCAGAGTTGATAGGTTCTTTGCCACAGCAGGGGTGGACCCAGTGGTCACTGTCCATGTTGGAACAAATGACATACACAAGGGTAGTCAGTCATTTCTGCAATCCAAATTTAAAGAAAATGCCGGGCTTAGGAGCAGAACTGACAAGGTAGTCTTCTCTGAAGTTCTGCCTGTGCCATGTGCCACTTCAGGTAAGACTGAGGAGATTAGAAGGCTTAATAAATGGCTCAAGTATTGGTGTAGGGTAGAAGGGTATGAGTTTATGGGGCATTGGGACTCCTTTAAGAACAGATGGGATCTGTTCCACAGGGGTGGTTACATCTGAACCAGAGGGGCACCAATGTGTTGGGGAGGCGTATAAGTAGGTTAGTTGAGGATTGTTTAAACTAGGGTATGGGGGAGAGGGGGCAGGAAGTTTAGGACAGGCCAGGTTTAGAATTGTACAAAAAGGAACAAACAATAATATAAAAAAAAATTCTAACCCAACATTTAAATACAAAAGTAAAAATGAGTAACACATTAAAAATATCTTGCCACAATGCATGAAGTATCTAAAATAAAACTGATGAGTAGGAGTTGTATGTACCAGAGCATAATTATAATATTATAACAATAATGGAAACCTGACTAAATAACAAAGATAGGGATAAGTATAACATAGATGGATACATATTTTTAGGAAAGATAGACTGAATAGAAAAGGAGATGGGGTTACTGTTTATGTCAAACAGAATTTAAAAGCAAGTACTCTTCATTTGGACGATGAGTCCCATCTTAGCAAGGACATGTGGCAATAGGGAAAGAGGCCTTATTTTGGGAGTGTGTTATAGACTGCCCAATGCAGACAATAATTTCAATGCACATATTTTTGGTAATATTAAAAAGGCAAGTTTACAGGAGGATATTATAAGCATGGGGGACTTTAACTGGGATAACCATGAAAACAGCAGAGAACAAGGAGTTTTTAGATGTAATCAGTGACTTTTTTTTTTAAACACAGTATGTTAAAGCACCAATGCGGGGTGAAGCCTGACTCAATTTAGCGTATTGTAATAATCAGGACAGAACTAAGGGTGTAGATGTGACTGAACCAGTGTTTTGGAAGTGTGTGGTTGCCAAAACTAACACTGTTAAGCTTAACTTTAGTAGAGCAAATTTTGAGCAGATCTATGGAAGAGAGACTGGAATAAACTTAAGTGTGGAGACAGTCAAGGAGCAGTGGAACAGGTTTAAAAATGGTTTACATATAATGCAGTGCAGATGCATATCTAAATTTGGAATTAGTAGGAAACTTAAAAACTCTGCAGTGGGTTAATAAAGTGTTGAAAAAGAGGCTGCAATTGAAAACACAGCTGTATAAAGCATTTTTCTGAGGTCTTCACATGAGGAAGTAGATAACCTCCCACTGGTAAAAGGGACTACTAAGGAGGTACCGAGTGATTTGGAAATTGTAGAGGGAGAAGTACTGCTCAGATTAAATACGCTGAAATCAAACTAATCACCAGGACCAGATAATATTTACACTCAAGTTCTCTAGGAGGTTAGCGAGTACATATATAAACCTTTCATGCATACTTTTAGGAAGTCACTGCGCACTGGAGAAATTACAAAAAAGACAGGAAAATTGCAAATATTACCCGTTATATAAAAAGGGTGACTAGGCATATCCAAGTAACTATAATGGTGTAAGCTTAAGGTACATCACAGGTAAAGTAATGGAAGGAATTATTAAGATTAAGTAACACAAGAACAGCAGTTTTACTGAATAGTCAACATGGTTTCAGAAGAAGGAGGTCATGTTTTACCAACATGCTGGAATTCAGTGATGAAGCAACAAAAGGATATGATCAAAGTGGAGCATATGATATTATTTATCTGGACTTTCATAAAGCATTTGATAGGGTGCCACATGAGAGTCTGGGCATTAAACTAAAAGAAGTGGCATTTCAGGGAATGGTCTGTAGATTGGTGCAAAATTGGCTCAGACACAGGAAGCAGAGGGTAATGGTGCAAGGAACCCAATCAGAATTGGCTGATGTTAACACTAGAATTACCAGAGTCTATGAAAAAACTTGTAGATCCGGCCCACCTTAAAACCATTTGCACGTCTCCGCCAGCGTCCTTTGTCCTCTAAATGTGCCAATAAAAACAAGCTACAAGCAGCCGGCTATTCCATCCCCCCACCGACTTGGAACGAGCACGAGCATCTCCCAGCTCATGCCTTGATTGATTATCTGGGAGTGAAGTGGAGTTTTAGAGTGGAAATAATAGATCGTTATTTGGAACACACGCATTTCATGTGTGTTCCGTTTCTACAGTAATCTGTGTAAACACATCGTTAAAACAGAAACTTTTTCATATTTTAGTAATAAATGTTACAAAATGTAGGCATAAACTATAGAATGTGTGAAGCATGAAGTCCAAACATCAAATAAACACTTTCACAAAAGGTTCAAGAACAATACAACAGCTTCCGCGGCGTAGCGGTAAGATTTGCTGTCTCAGAGCACAGCAGGCTTACTGTCCCTCATCGACCTGAGTTCGATTCCCCGTTGAGGAGAAAGTGTTTTTTTCTTCTTTTTCTTTTTAACCTCAAATGGACATAAAATTTATAAATTGGTATGCACTGTCAGTTAATGACATTGTTATATTTTAATGTGGGATGCTCCTTTTAAAATATTTTTTAACAATTGAGACTGTAATTAACATGAACAAGTATCCTTATAACTGTTATTTTTAAGATCCATAACATACAGACAGACAGAGCACTGCGTAATAGAGAGACAGATAGGCAGAAAAGTCACTAGATATATAAATAAACAGGGAAGGCACATGTACTGAAAGAAAAAAAAAGATCAACATCTGCGTTGATCCTGCTGCACTGAATAAGCTGATGTGCTGTAACATTCCCTCCCCCTCCCCCCCCAATCTGACTGTAAGTAACGGCGCAAGTACAGACGCAAACTAAGTGTACGTGTGTACTGTATAATATTAACAAAAAGAGCAGCTCACTACTGAAAATGGCAAATATAGGAGTGAGTGGGGATCAAACTGGGGACTCTTGATCACACTTGGTTTGCATCTGTACTTGCTCTCTTACTTAGAGTCAGATTGGGGGAGGGGGATGTTACAGCGCGTGAGCTTATTCAGTGCTGCAGGATCAATGCACATGTTCATCTTTTTTTTCTTTCAGTAATAGCGCCAGCATAAATCCACAACCGATCTGACGCTGTTCGTTTTCAAATAAATACTGCATTAGTGCGATGATGTTTTCACATATATTGTCTCTTTTTTTCAGGTGTGTAATAGAAACCACAGCGTAGAGAGAAGCGTGTACATTGTAACAGGTACACACGTTGTAAATGTAGGAAAGACGATCCTTGCGTGTGTGTGTGTGAACTGTTAAAATTTGAATCTGATGATTGCATATAGCGCTGAAGTTACTGCTCTGTACTATTCTATCCTCTGCATGTCCTGGAGTACATAAGAAACAGCATACAGCAACATGTGGGGACTGGCAAGATCGGGAAAAAAAAACACGCGGTCACTGATTACAAACCGCAAGATGTTATGCGAATGAATATGAATAATATAAATAATGTTGCATCCGTGCCACAAGTTTTCCGAAATGTACTATACAGGTCAAAAAACGAATAATTCCAAATATCATATATACCTGTGTTTTGTTTTTTTTTTGTTTTTTTTTTGACATCATACACCATAAGGTGCACACTAATTCAGCATGAGCAGGAACACTCAATAAAACTGAACAAAAAAAAATCAAGGGACGGTGAGATACGAAGAAGACAGCTTCGCCAGCGTTTGTGTGTCAGCTTTAATCCCTCCAGATGAGAGAATGTCCAGTTCTATTGTCTCAAAACACCACTCACATCTCCAGTTATTCCGTTTCAAATAAAAAATAACAGCGTCAGATCCCTGGGTGGGGGGGTGGTAGTATGTATCGTGATTTAGAGAGAATAAAAGTTAAAAAAACGTTAACTTTTACAAGTCCTATAAATGCACACCATGTGTTACAGACGCAAACCAAACGTATGTGTGTATTGTATAAAATTAAAAAAAAGAGCAGCTCACTACTGAAAACGGCAAATATAGGAGTGAGTGGAGATCGAACCGGGGACTCTTGATTACAAGTCAGCAAATCTTACCGCTATGCCACTGAAGCTGTTGTCTCTTCCTTGAACCTTTTGTGAAAGTGTTTACTTGATCTTTGGACTTCAGGATTCATACATTATATAGTTTATGCCTACATTTTGTCATTTACTACTAAAATATGAAAAACGTTTCTGTTTTAAAAATGTGTTTACACAGATTACTGTAGAAATTAAATGAAATGTGTGTGTTCCAAATAGCGATCTATTATTTCCACTCTAAAACTCCAGCAGTTCAGTCACTCCCAGATAATCAAACAAGGCATGAGCTGGGAAAACTTAGTTAACGTTCTGCAACGGTGGGGGATGGAATAGCTGGCTGCTTGCTGCTCGTCTTAATCAGCACATTTAGAAGACAAAAGACGCTGGCGGAGAGGTGAGAACAGTTTTAAAGTGGGCCGGATCTACGAGTTTTTTCGTAGACTCTGGTAATTCTAGTGTTAAGAGTGGTATTCCTCAGGGGTCAATGCTAGGGCCGCTGCTATTTTTAAAATACAGTGGAACCTCGGTTTGCAAGTAACTTGGTTTACGAGTGTTTTGCAAGATGAGCTAAAATTTTTAATAAATTTTGACTTGATAAACGAGCGAGGTCTTGCAATATGAGTAGTATATATACACTTTGTTGGCTGAACATCACGTGATCACAACTGAGCTGACGGTTCTTCTCTCGCTGCAGGATTGTGGGCAATCGTCTCCTATTCTCCATCTGAGTCGGCGTGTCTCACTCATATAGTCAACATCCGTATGAGCGTATACTGTTTACTACAGCATTGTGTGTGTGTGTGTGTGTGTGCACGTGTGTGCTGTGACGTGCGAGTACCCGTCTTGCACCACAAAACATGAAGCTGAGTCTCAGTACTTTAGCAACACCAGCTTTATTCAGCTTGAAACAGCAACAGCGCAGTTGTTTATTGTAGTAGGATCTGCCACTCTCCTATACACAGACACAGCAGTCAGGCAGGATCATGGCCAAGTAGTACTGTGCCATGCGCATTTATAATGTTCCTTGTATCACCCATCAACAGCAGGCACTTATAGCATGTCCGCGATCTTTTCGGATTCGCTTTTACGGCAAACTGCTACAGCGCTGGGAGACTGCGATTGCTTTGGGACGCTCTTCCGCGTGTCGTCCTGTTGGGTGGAATCCCACAAGAGTTTAGAAACTCACTAACACCAGCCATGATTCTTTTCAAAGGTAAAGTGCAGGTTAATTTGTTTTATGTATTTTTACTTTATATTTTGTATTAATCATTTTTATATGAATAGTTTTGGGTTGTGGAACAAATCATCTGAGTTTCCATTATTTCTTATGGGGAAATTCACTTTGATATACAAGTGCTTTGGACTGCAAGCACGTTTCCGGAACAAATTATGCTCACAAACCGAGGTTCCACTGTATATACATTATTTGGACAGGTACACAAGTAACAAGCTGGTTGAGTTTGCACATGATACCGAGCTAGGTGGATTGGCAAATAATCTAGAATCTGTTGAATTATTACAAAGGGACTCGGAGAGCATACAGGCTTGGTCAGATCCGTGGTAGATGAAATTTAATGTCAGTAAATGTAAAGCATTACATGTAGGAAGTAAAAATGTTAGGTTTGAATACACAATGGGCAGTCTGAAAATTAAATGTACACCTTGTGAGAAGGATTTAGGACTCAAAGTGGACTCTACACTATCAACTGCCAGACAGTGTTCAGATGCCAATAAGAAGGATTAACAGAATAATAGTTTATATAGTGCCCTGATATGTACAGTACAAGCCTAAGGAGGTTATACTCAAGCTTTATAACACACTGGTGAGGCCTCATCTGAAGTACTGTGCTCAGTTTTGGTCTCCAAGTTACAAAAAGGACATAGCAGCACTAAAAAAAAAAAAGTCCAGGGAAGAGCAAATAGGCTGATTCCAGGACTACAGGGGATGAATTATGGGGAAAGAGTTGTGCCTTTTCATTTTAAGCAAAAGAAGATTAAGAGGAGATATGACTGAAGTGTCTAAAATTATGAAGGGAATTAGAATGGTGGATCGACACTTATTTTGAAATGAGTTCATCAAGAACACAAAGGCACAGTTGGAAACTTGTTTAGGGTAAATTTTGCACAAACCTTAGGAAGTTTTTCTTTACACAGAGAATCATAGACACATGGAATAAGCTACCAAGAAGTGTGGTAGACAGTAGGACTTTAGGGACTTTTCAAATTAGACTTGATGTTATTTTAGAAGAATTAAGTGGATAGGAATAGCAAGTTTTGTTGGGCTGAATGGCCTGTTCTCATCTAGATTGCTATAATGTTCTAATGTAATTTTAAACAACATACAACTTCAAGCTAGTTAAACAAAATAGGACTAAACTGCAGCTTCAGCTACAGACCACCAAGTATTTACAAAGAGATAGTAACCTTTAGTGAATCCTGCAGCTGAGCAGTCACTGCTCGTGCTTGGGGCCCTTCACCCTCACCCCGAGCTGCCAGTTCTGCCAGCTGAGCAGTCAGCTGCTCTACCCGGTCACACTTTCCAAGGAGTTCTTGACGATAAGGGCCCATCATGGCATTTGCCAGTCTTCTGCCTTCAGCCACAAGTCCACGTATTGCAGCCTGACCTGAAATGTACATAAACATGAGGACAGTTACCAAGACCACATCACACAAGCATCCAAGTGACTTTCTTTAGATTACAGAAATAGTGTTTGATCTGATTTCAAACTGCTAAAGAACGGAGATTGTCCACAAACACCAGGACTATTCAATATCATACACTATTTTGTAGATCTTAATATATTGTATGGTCATATTGTTTTCCTACATTCAACTTAAAAACTTCCACCTTAATTTTCAATCATTTTTGTTCTCATTTTTACCTATACTAATAAAATGTAAATGAAAATAAAAAGGCACTTGCATTTTTTTATGACAAATAACTAAACCAAGATATAAAAAATTGCTTGACTTAAATAATGTTTACCTTTTTATAATAGGTTTATATTTTGAAAAATATAAGTCTTATTAGGCAACAATCCTTAATATTAAAAAAGGGATAAAGATTAAAAGACCCAAGCCTAAAGAAAACAAGCTCTTTAATTCTTACTTCAATGAAGTATGATTTCTTTTTTGACAGACAAAAAAAGTTCTTTAACCTTAATTAAATAGACATGTTAATTGCAGTTCTTTTTATCATTGCTTCTATACTCTGCACACATGGAAATAATACTCTATAAACCTTTCGACTTGGCAATGTGGTTGTTTAAATGTCTGTTTTCAGTATAGAACTAAGGAGTGCAAATGTCACGGATTCTGTCAATGAACGAAAATAATTAGCATTTACCAACAACATTTTAATATTGCCATGACAGTTACAATCTCCACCTGGTCATTTCATATTGCTGTGTGTTTAGTCTCTAGTTTGAAATGTCTTTAATATTTCTGGTAATCTTACTTTGCACTGCATTTTAAATGATTTGCTAAGCTCCTTGCGATGGTGCCCATTATGAAAAGCATGATAAAAAATAACATTCCCTCCTAAGAAAACACAAATGCATGTAAATTAAGTATAGTGTGTAATTTGCATGAATTATTACTTAAACTTAGGTTGCTTCTAACACAATTATTGAACAACTTTAATTTTTTACTACACTATACAGTGTATAGTTTTTGGCAAAATGTTATTCTTTAGCTGTACTGTATAATTCTATAGAGATTTTAACAAAATGTATGATAGGAAACATTCAAAAATCAGGTTCTTTGCCCTGATAGTGATGAAATATAAGATTTCAGTTTGTTTTTTCTTTGTTTGTGTTACAAAAGAGAAACCTATAACAAAATATAACTACATTTTCTTTATAGTACATGACCAGAAATACCATTGTAATTATCAGACTTATCTTCTCATTTTTAAGAGACACACTTTTGGTATTTGTACTTGCACTAGGTGATCTTCAGATAAACAGAGCATTTATGCTACTACTCTTGAAAATCGAACTGAGTCATGAAAATATATACCAACCAATCAGCATCAAAATAATTCTGAAAGTACCAAGTAGTATGAACATATTTTTTTTTAAATGCAAACATTGTGCTATATTAACGGAAGCAGAAGAACACAGTTAATGAAGATACTAATTGTCTTGCAAAATGTATTAATATTCCCTTGGGGAAAGAAAGAAAACAAAAAGTTACACAGAGCTTTGGTGGGAGCTATAGGTTTTAGTCTTTTGCATTTAATGAGCAGTGTGATTACTGAAAGTATTTCTTGGTTGATATCATCGCCTTTTGCTATGAAAGCAAGTAATTGTTGATCGATGCTATCTGCTACTGATATTTGTTTGCAAGTTTCATCTCTTAAAAATGAATTTCTATCAGGCACTGAAATATGTTTTATGCCTGGGTTTAATTTTTAATTTTTTGGAACCATTGTTTAACTATCTGTGTGGTGATAACTAGAATAATTTTATGATGTGATTCTGTTTGTGCACTCTGGTTATTACAGCTTACAAACTTTATTGTTCCAGGCACTGATTTGGATTGAGCTGCTTCAGAAGGTAGCTATCAATTTAGATTAACATTTACTTGTATGATATTCAGACTGTGATTCTGAGAAGGAATTACAACGGCTAGCTGTCAGACAAACAAGTAAGGAAGAAGTAAAGACTACTAGCCTACGAGAAAACTTGTAATCCCGTGTCACCTTAAATTCCCTCGCATGTCCTCATCAGCATCTTTTGTTATATATCGTTATTTGGAACGCATACATTTCATGTGTTTTCTGTGTCTACAACGATCTGTGTAAATGCAGGATGACAGGAAAGGCGAGGCAAGAAAAGCTGAACATACAACTAGAACAGAAACGTTTTCCATCTTCTACTAATGTAAAATTGAAGTCCAAATATCAAATAAACACTTTCACAAAAGACACAGATATAACAAAACAAGTGAGCTGTTTTTCAAGAATTTAACCAAAGTAAAAGAAATTGGGATAGGGTACAATACACACACCCACATATACGTCAGCTTGGCTGGTGTAGAGGTAAGAACTGCTGTCTCCAAGTCAAGAGGTGGCGGCTTCAATCCCGGTGCTTTCATGCATTAACTGTTTTGAGTGGTGAGCGGTTATCTATTACTACTATTATACAATAAAAACATACATTTGATTTATTTGAGTCTGTAATAGCCAGTGTAAATTTATGGTACTTGAAAAAGTTAGCGTTAGTGCTGGGCAGTGTGACCAAAATTCTACATCACAGTAATTTTCAAAATTATACCGGTTTCACGGTATTGGACGGTATTTTTTTCCCCATGCATGAGTGGATGTTAACAACATTTTCCACTGCAATTACTGGCTAAGAATAACCTATTCCACTGTCATGAGAATTGTACATTGTACAAAAAAAGATTTTAATGTGCACACAAGTATTAATACAGGTTTGCATGGCCCCTAGACAGACAGGGTCTTAGCAAGGACATAGTAGGGCACATCTCCATTGGCAGAAACAGACCAGGAGCACATATGGAAAACTTAAATATACTGGTTAGTAGTGCTGGGTGGTATGACCAAAATTCAATATCACAGTATTTTTCAAAATTATACCGGTTTGACGGTATTCAACAGTATTTTTTTCCCATGCGTGAGTGGATGTTAACCACATTTTCCACTGCAATTACTGGCTAAGAATAACCTATTCGACTGTCATGAGAATTTTACATTGTACAAAAAAACATTTTAATGTGCACACAAGTATTAATACAGGTTTGCATGGCCCCACAAGGTGATAGTTTTCAAGGGGGTGGCACTAATAAAGAGAAGGAGTCACATTGCATGACAGATGCAGTCAAAATATAGAACCTTTTTACTGAACAATGTTTGCAAACAACTTAAACTAAAATTTTGACAACATATTTTCAACCATCCAAAGAGACATTTGGACTTAGTAAAATATCCAGAGGCGCTTGTCAAAAGTTGTATTGCACTGAACATGTCTTAGAAAAGGAATAAATAGTAAATATTTTTTGTAAACCAACTACACTTTGTTAATGTTAACAATCTCTGTCCACTGACATGTTAAAGTGACTTTTTAAACAACTTAACCATCATTAAACTGCATAATATTTAAACTAATAAAAATAACAATAAAATAAATAATAGTGCAACTTCCAGTAATAATACTATTACTTCCAAGACTTCAAGCCTAGGTGCATTACACAGTATTCATAAAATAAAAATAAAATAAAACTAGTGCAACTTGGTGATGACATCTTTACCAACTGAACCATCATTAAGGCAAACTGCATTAATGTGGACCTTGCTTCAAGCTAAGCTATATACATAAATAATAAAGCTGCAACTTGCATTTATAATGCTATTTGTGGAATAACCCTACAGAATCGTATTAGGGCCACGATGAAAAAAAAAAAATACGGACACAGTGAAGGAAAAAAAAAACTATATGTCGAGATTAAAGTCAACATTTCCACTTTAATGTCAAAATAAACTACGAGATTAAAGTAGAATGTCGTAAACTAAACTTCATCCTAAAATCAATGTTTAATTCACTACATTTTCTCAATCCCCGTCATAAGTTATGTAGCACATTAAATGCTTTATGTTGTGTTCCCTGACAAAGTTGTTAATCGCTACGCTCTTCTTAAACTGACTTCCTCTCTGAAAATGTAGAATGCTAAGATAATTTTTTATGATGAAATGCATTAAAACAGTTATTAAACATGCACGGTAGTGTGGCGGTAGTGCTGCTCCCTCGCAGTAAGGGGTCATCATGTGTATGTTCAATGCAGAGAACTTTATGGCAGGTGTGACGACGTTCCAAAAAACTGGATGTTCAATGAATTCAATGGATGTTCTTCTGAGCGGGCTTTCTTTATTGCATGCGTATTAAACCCCCAGTTCTTATCCTTTCGTTTTCTTTCTCCACATAACCAATTGCCATACGATAAACGTCCTTGTGAAATTAAAACTAGTTATAAAACTTAGACCACGAAGTGTTCAGGACTTTAAAAAAAAAAAATCTTCGTTATACATGTTTAATTATGCTGTCCATTCAGGGTTGCACCCATCCCAGCAAGCACTGTGTGTAAGGCAGGAGGAAATCCTGGACATGGCGCCAGCACATCGCAGGGAGAATATAAGTAATATACACACTAGCAGGGTTAATATAGCATAGCAAAACCAGCCATCCTACATGGCTTTGAAAGGAAACTGAAGCACGCCGAGTAAAACCCACCAGAAAAACATGCAAATTCAAAGCAAGGAACACCCGAGACCCCATTGCTGCAAGGCAGCTGTGCAACCTCCACGTCACCGTGTCCCCACATGATTAATACATGCTTTAATGCATTTCATCATGAAAATTATATCAAGTATTTATCTTAGCATTTTAAATGTTCAGGGAACAGGAATATCATGAAATTAATGTATTCTGTGTGCTGCCTGCGCCTCCTCTTAATGCAAGAGGAAGTCAGTTTAACATGGCTCGGGGAACATAACACAAAGCAATTAATGTGCTACATAACTTATGATGGGGTTTGAGAAAATCTAGTAAATTAAATATTCATTTTAAGATTAAGTTTAGTTTACGATGTTCTACTTTAATAACAAATTACGAGAATAAAGTCAACATGTTGACTTTAATCTCGACAAACAGCAAGAATAAAGTAGAAATGTCGACTTTATTCTCGTCATAAGCGTCAAGATTAAAGTGGAAATGTCGAGAATAAAGTCAACATATCGTCACACTATTACACAGTACCCAGGTACATTACACAGTATTGGAAAAAAATACAACTTGGCTTGCAGTATTATCCAGTAGTATAGAAACAGTATTCACACATTTGAACATAATGGTCCACAACCTTTTAAATTCAAAGTATCTCCGGACAACAGACGTGACTCCTTTTTCCAGCAAATGTTCTTCTGCATCATTATGTTCAACTTTATCGTCTGCTACAGCTTCAGTTTCAGAATGTTCTCTGTCCATTTTCACCACGCAATACCTCTACTAACGCATGTACTCCAGTGTATGCTTGTTTAGCGGTGTAGCAGTGAAAAAGAGCCCCCGTGCAACACCTCTGTGGTATGTGTTTAGCGGTGTAGCAGTCAAAATGGTCCCCCTTAAACAGTTTCCTGCTGCGCCACATTCCGAATGTTGTTTAGGCAATTTAAACCGGTGTTGCGGTCTAAGAAAAATCCATATCATAACAAAAATAAAAAACGGTTTTCAGTATGAACCGGTATACCGCCCAGCACTAGTTAGCATTTTGTTTCATTATTCTAATTTTATTCTCTCAGCCATGTTCACACTCCCCCCTATCTGACACTGTATAATGCATTTATTCATACAGACCTCTCCCTACCTGAATACATACATTGAGGCATGATGCAAGATGAAACATGAATAATGCACACCAAGAAGTAGTAAGCTAGGACATAGAACGTATTTAGTATCTAACGAATACATAGGTATCTAAAACACAGGGCTTACTAACCTAGTGGAAATCTCACATAAAGGAATAGATAAGCATTTAAAAGCAAACTAACCAAGGAAATATAGATATTGTAAAGTTAAAATCTGTACTGCCTTTGAAAACTACATTCAGGTAAATGATTAAGTGTTTCTAAAACATGAGTGGCTCAAATGGCAAAAAGATGTGCTGTTGCAGATATTATATATGCAGAATGGGTAATGGTAGGCGCCGCCGTGAGTGGCAGCCTTTCCAGCAGCTCCATGTATGACTTTATATTTCTACCTTTTTCTTACTAATTGGACATGGATTTTTACACGGCAAGACTCGTCTATTCAGGTTGTCAACTTCAAGTGCTGAAAACAGAGGCCCATGCCGGTGTGGTTCCCTATTTACCTGACGAGGCAAGAAGGCGGTATCGTGGCAGCAGAGCTGGTGCTAAGCTAAAGGCTAAGTTGCTAGCGAGAAAGTGGTGATACAAGCCTTCAGTGCCTTCTGTGATCCTGGGAAACGTGAACTCACTACCAAATAAGATCGACGAACTGGCTGCGCTGGTGAAAAATGTCAGGACCTACAGAGATTGCAGTTTGTTGTGTTTTTGTGAAACGTGGCGAACAACTAGCATCCCAGATGCTAACGTGGAGCTACCCGGGTTTAGCACAGTTAGAGCGGACAGAGACGCAAATACCTGTGGGAAGCGGAAAGGAGGAGGACTCACTCTCTATGTGAATACAAGGTGGTGCAAGCCAGGACATGTAAAAGTCAAAATCTTCACTTGCTGCAGGGACATCGAACTGTTGGCCATAAGTCTGCGTCCCTATTAATTGCCCAGAGAGGTTGGACACATCATTGTTGTTATTCTTTACATTCCTCCTCGGGCGGACGTGGAGATAGCGTGTGACGTCATTCACAAAGCTGTTGCTAAACTTCAAACACCCTGAGGCGCTTGTGCTAATCGCTGGAGACTTTAACCATGTGACGCTGGACAAAACATTACCTGCCTTCTCCCATTATGTGGATTGTAACACCCGGGGAAATAGGACTATTGACCTACTGTATGCAAAAGTGAAAGATGCATATAGCGCCACCCTGCTGCCTTCGCTTGGGAAAGCAGATCATAACCTGGTTCTGCTACAGCCTCACTACAAACCAAGAGTGAGGGAGCTCCTACAACCACACGCTTATTCAGGAATTGGTCCCCTGAGGCAGAGCAGGCTCTGAAAGACTGCTTTGGAACTATTGACTGGGATATCCTGCAGGGATCATATAATGAGAACATTGAGGAGGTTGTTGACTGCACCACTGACTACATCAACTTCTGTATGGACATTGTAGTTTCAGTAAGAACAGTACGCTGCTATGCTAACAACAAGCCATGGATTACAAGTGACATCAAGAGCCTTTTGAACCAGAAAAAAAGGGCTTTTAAAGGCGGTGATCAGCATGAGCTCAAGTACATGCAGAAGGAACTCCGAGTCCAGCTCAGGAAGGCGAAAGAGCAGTACAGGAGAAAGCTGGAGCAGAAGTTGCAGAATAACAGCATAAAAGAAGTGTGGGATGGGATGAAGATCATCAATGGCTGCAGCTCCAAGCGGGGTGCCACCATCGAGAGAGGCGTGGAGAGAGCGAACCTGATGAACAACTTCCTTAACAGGTTTGACCACCATAACCCACTCTCAACTCAGAATACTACATCTTCCACCCATCCTTCTGCTGATACCAGCATAGGAGAGAGTTTTCCCCCCCTCCCACGATTACAGCAGCCCAGGTAAGCAGAGAGCTGAGGAGACTTCGTGCCAGCAAAGCAGTGGGTCCAGATGGAGTATTGCCACGACTGCTGAAGGCCTGTGCGTTGGAGCTGGGGAGTCCTCTACAGCGCATCTTCATCACCCCAGTCCCAAAGGTATCACGTTCTGGTGGGCTGAATGACTTCCAGCCTGTTGCTCTGACATCACATGTGATGAAGACCATGAAACGGCTGCTGCTTCACCACCTGAGGCCACAGGTCCACCACGCCCTCGACTCTCTGCAGTTCACATACCAGGAGAAGGTGGGAGCGGAGGATGCCATCATCTACATGCTACACGAATCCCTCTCCCACTTGGACAGAGGCAGTGGTGCAGTAAGAATTATGTTTCTGAACTTCTCTAGCGCCTTCAACACCATCCAACCTCTGCTCCTTAGGGACAAGCTGACAGAGATGGGAGCAGATTCATACCTGGTGGCATGGATCGTGGACTATCTTACGGACAGACCTCAGTATGTGTGTCTCAGGAACTGCAGGTCTGACATTGTGGTCAGCAGCACAGGAGCGGCGAAGGGGACTGTGCTTTCTCCGGTCCTGTTCAGCCTATATACATCGGACTTCAAATACAACTTGGAGTCCTACCACGTGCAAAAGTTCACTGATGACACTGCTATCATGGGCTGCATCAGGAGTGGGCAGGAGGAGGAGTACAGGACTTTGTTAAATGGTGCGACTCAAACCACCTACAACTGAACACCAGCAAAACCAAGGAGCTGGTGGGGGATTTTAGGAGGCCCAGGCCCCTCCTGGACCCCGTGATTATCAGATGTGACTGTGTGCAGAGGGTACAGACCTATAAATACCTGGGAGTGCAGCTGAATGAAAAATTGGACTGGACTGCCAATACTGATGCTCTGTGCAAGAGAGGACAGAGCCGACTATACTTCCTTAGAAGGCTGGCGTCCTTCAACATCTGCAATAAGATGCTGCAGATGTTCTATCAGACGGTTGTGGCGAGCGCCCTCTTCTACACGGTGGTGTGCTGGGGAGGCAGCATAAAGAAAAGGGACGCCTCACGCCTGGACAAACTGGTGAGGAAGGCAGGCTCTATTGTAAGCACAGAGCTGGACAGCTTGACATCTGTGGCAGAGCGACAGGCACTGAGCAGGCTCCTGTCAACCATGGAGAATCCACTGAACAGTATCATCTCCAGACAGAGGAGCAGCTTCAGCAACAGACTGCTGTCACTGTCTTGCTCCACTGATAGACTGAGGACATCGTTCCTCCCCCACTCTATGCAACTCTTCAATTCCACCCGGGGCGGGGTAAAAACGTTAACACTATACAAGATTATTGTCTATTATATCTGCCTCGCACTCTCTACCATGCAAATATTTTTTTTTTTTTTTTTTTTTTATATATAAACAACTTGCACTGCGTTTTTATTGCTCTTTAATTAATATTGTTTTTCTCAGTATGCTGCTGCTGGAGTATGTGAATTTCCCCTTGGGGATTAATAAAGTATCTATCTATCTATATACAACACTAGAAAAATTCGGGGTGAACAAAGACACCTCATAAACATACAGTAACTGCGGGTAAATGCAGAACAGAAAATGTCCCATAAAAGCAAAGACATGAACACTCACCTACACCACGATCTTCAATATTGGGATTGTCTATCCAGCGCTGAGCTTGTTCAATTTTACCTTCCAAGTTAACAGCTGCTTTCACAGGTCTGCTGTTGGCCACAGCTTTGTTGGTCTTTGACTGCAGATTCTGTAAGGCTGTGGCAATCTGCTTGGCCAAGGCTCTGGCCTCTGGGCTATCCCCTTTGCCTCTGAAATAATGAAGAAATACACTGTAGCACAACAGATTTATACAGGTGACTCTAATAGTTTGAAAAAATCAAGGTTAAAGCAAAGGTAAAGAGTGAACTTCAGCCTCTCACTTCACCAATCACTAAAATAATTCAGCTATCATTTTCTCTCTGGTCATCTGCTTTTTCTAAGGATAACTTTTTGTAAAATCTCAGGACATCTCATTACAAGATCTGGAAATGTAAGCAAATGGCAAAAATCAGATGAAGTGGCTGCACTAGCAAACAAAAAATATTCCAGCAAAAACAGAACAGGCACTAAAGAAAAGGTTGCTGTGTTTACATTAGGCATTCCACTTTCACTTTTTCTCTTATCTGTTCTTTTACAGAAACCACTTAATATATGTTTTAAGGTCACTGTTAACTAAAACCTACCTATTCCACAATTCAACTAATAAACTCTAGACACTAACCAAGTCTTGTACAGGGTGCACTCATGCACATACCTACATGAACTGAAACCATGTTACCGTATTTTTCGCACCATAAGACGCACTTTTTTTTCCCCCAAAAGAAGGTTGGAAATGTCTGTGCGTCTTATGGAGCGAATATTGCGTCACAGACCATGATGTGTATTACCTGACAAAAGTCGACATCCAGGGGTAGAGGGCGACAAAACTCACTGTTACGTTACAGGCATTCCCTCTGTGCTTGGAGGAATGTTAGACTCATTGACTCAGCATCTAATCCTTGCGTGTGCGTGAGTTGCGAAATGTAAACAAATATAAACAAAGGCAAGATAGCATCTACATCTCATGAGGGAGCAAAGCGAGTGCAGAAAACAAAATACTCAGCAGACGATGTTTTGCGCATTATCACTAAGTCGGACTCTGGACTCGACAGATTGCCAGCTGCTGGACTACTTCAGGCTGTTCTTTCCTGTAGCTGCCTTTCAGCTATTGTCAGACGAGACAAACAGGTATGCAGAGCAATTTTTTGAATCGAGGGCTGTGCTTGTACCGCATTCTCGTTTTTCAAACTGGAAACCCACAACAAAACACGAGATGAAGGGCTTTGTGGCATTACAAATATAGATGGGACTAGACTGGTGATATAACTTCAGGGAGCATTGGTCCAAACGTGCTTTGTCCCCTGGTGGCTTTGGACAGGTTATGCCGCGTGATGATAGGTACGTGCTCCTGCAAAGTGATTGTGAGCAACTGAGCTTCATAAATTCTGACGCTAGCGATGAGGAGTTCTTGGGGTTTCCATAAAACTAGAAGAGTGCTTGAACCTTAAAGTCTCTCCTTATTTGTTAATGACAGTGATGATGTTTCTTAATACCGCTGTTGAATTTACATGGTTCAAATATTATTCTAGTATATTTTATTAAACATATTAGTGCACCATTTGGTTCAGAATATTTTTTTTCTTGTTTTCCTCCTCTAAACCTAGGTGCGTCTAATGGTCAGGTGCGTCTTATGGTGCAAAAAATACAGTAATTTAGAACTTGCTATTAACCTTAAATATCCATTTTGGCATATAGGAGGGGAGAAAAAACAATACCTAGAGAAAAACTTGCATAGACACAGTAACTAGTTCTAGGATTCAAACTAAATTTCTGGAAGCTATAAAAAAGCATGGTTAACCACTACGCCACACTACTGTGATCAATTTCACATTATTAAAAATACATAATATTCACTCATTAAAAAGTAATTTTTTTACCTTATTAAAAACTAAGTTAAAAGAATGGTATACTATATTCATTTGTCTGCAGCTAACTTCTCTTGCTGCAATTATCAACACATGCCAAACATACCAACTGAACAACTTGTGCACTGGACCAGGCACTCTGTGAAGCATGTGTGAAATATTTTAAATTACATTTTTAGCCAAGTCAATGTACTACAAAGAAGAATTAAGTGACAAGTTTAATTTAATAACTATTTCACATTAACTTTCTAACCACAATATTTAACAGAAAGAATAAACTAGTCCTCTATTGTAAAAGGCTCAGTATGCAAGTACCACTAAACAATAAATCAACAGCAGGAATAAAATTAACTTGACTTGATTCCCCTCCTACGTACTGCCTCCTTAGATCCTTTAGTTTAGCTGTCAGTGCAGAAATCTCTCCAAAATTGCGCAGGATATCATCTCTCTCCTTTGGATCCTCACACAGGTCTGCAATTTTCTTTGCTTCTGCCAGGATTCCACGGATATTTTCTTCTCCCTCAGGGCCACCATTAGGGTCTGCAAGCCAATTCTAATAAAACACCATTGAAAACAAAATTAAAACCTGAAACACAACTTAAAGAAAAAAAGTTTTATAAGCAGAAAGTCTAATACCCTACTGCTGACAAGATAAAGTGTTGCTATTAGTGACATAATCACTCATAAATGTTACCATTTTAGCATTTCACACTAACATTAGTTTGTGTTTTATTTGGTTAAATGCTAAATATGTATTTGTTTAAATTTCATCTAACTTTAATAAACTTGAATATCTGTATTTACTCAGCAACTTAACTAAATATATTTATTGCTTTGTTGTGTTTTACTACTGCATTTTTTCTGCTTTCACTTTAAAAATTAAATTTAAATATTAAAGACTGTCTAATATTAAGATATCAGCTAAGAAAAATAACACAAAAAATAAACAAAATTTCTATAGTATCACTCAATACATGGAGCATTTTTCTGTACATTTATTTGACCGTATGAATTAATTAGCATCTCTCACTAATCTTTATGTATCATTTTAAAAATAGCATGCTTGGAGACAATAAAATGAGAGCAGAACACAATTAACCAATTATCAGCAGATCCATTACTTTGCAGCAACAAGAAATCTGTAACCCTGCCAAATCTGCAGTTCCATGCTCACTGCATTTTGTTTAGAAAAGTCTGAAGAGAAAACATTTTAGTTTTGTGCCGATAATGGCAGATTCAGATCCACAATCTTGCTTTCAGATTTTTCTGCAGAGGATAATGACTTCACTCACCGGCTTTATCAAATCAAACTTTTATTTGTCACATACAAATTTTACATACAGTGCAATATGTAATGAAATGCTTAGTTGCTCAAGTTCAATGACTGTGTTAATAAGAAGAATATAAAGTGCCAATAGCAATACATCATGTTATAAATATTCAAAAATGTTTAATCAAAAACATGTGACAAATAATAAATAATGATTAAATGAATATCTTAAGGGCGGCACGGTGGCGCAGTGGGTAGCGCTGCTGCCTCGCAGTTGGGTGACCTGAGGACCCGGGTTCGCTTCCCGGGTCCTCCCTGCGTGGAGTTTGCATGTTCTCCCCGTGTCTGCGTGAGTTTCCTCCGGGCGCTCCGGTTTCCTCCCACAGTCCAAAGACATGCAGGTTAGGTGGATTGGCGATTCCTAGTGTGTGCTTGGTGTGTGGGTGTGTTTGTGTGTGTCCTGCGGTGGGTTGGCACCCTGCCCGGGATTGGTTCCTGCCTTGCGCCCTGTGTTGGCTGGGATTGGCTCCAGCAGACCCCCGTGACCCTGTGTTCGGATTCAGCGTGTTGGAAAATAGATGGATGGATGGATGAATATCTTAAACAATTAATGTGAGTTACAAATAGGGCTTTATGTAATTCTACACACTACTTCTTTAGCATGTGAATGGACTGTGAGGAAAAGCTCCTCTTCAGTCTCCTGCTTATTCTGAAGGCAGATAATTAAAAAGTCAAAAAATATTTAGGTATAAAACAAATGTGTTGTTCCTATCCCTCCTTTGCCTTTATTTTATGCATATAAATGTTAATATACAGCAGATTAAAATATATGTTTTCCCCATCCTCTTTTTAACTTAATTTTTATAACTAAATGTTACTATGAAGCACTTCAGCTTGCTGTGATGCTTTGATACACTCCACAAACAGTGCCCTCACCTAATCAGTTATAACATCATTACTGTAAACAATTTAATCAATTAGGTAATTGTTAACAAGTTAAGAACTAACCCTTTATGTTCATTCAATCATCTCAATAATCCAACCTGTATTTTTATTCAATATATTCCACTACTACACTATGCAAAAGTGGCAGTTTTCTCGTATATATAATATTTTACACCTCAAGGTGTCCTTGAGTGTTTAGAAAGGCACCTACAAATAAATAAAATGTATATTATTATTATTAAAATCACCACTTGACTGTCAAGACCATACACATCTGACCGTAGACGATCTAATTATCACGTAAAATAATGTATATAGAGACATATATATTAACTGTGAACTTCTAATTGGTCAATTAATGTGGTTCTTGGTCCCACCTACTGGTTACAAGCCACGAACACTAGGTTCCAAGACATACAGTTTCCTTTAAATTCAACCTCCTTGGCCTTGCTGACAGGAAAGACAGGAGACCTAGAGCAGTCCTGAGTGTCTGACATTTAAACTACAACTAAGAAAATCAAGGGTTCAAGAAGGCAGCAGAGCAAAGTAGCTAACTGAATTGAATGATTCCTGTCCCTACAAAGAGCTTAAAAATACCAAGCTACGTATTTAATTTATTTTTATTAAGCACATGGTAAACAAAGAAAAATTGATGAAAAGTGGCCTTAAGAGAGATATAGAATGGAGAGGACAACTTTCAACTTTTATATATGAAGGTCATATAAAAGAGATGTTTGTTTAATTCTATGCATGTGTGTAGCTCTGCGGTGGGTTCGCACCCTGCCTGGGATTGGTTCCTGCCTTGTGCCCTGTGTTGGCTGGGATTGGCTCCAGCAGACCCCCCCGTGACCCTGTGTTCGGATTCAGCGGGTTGGAAAATGGATGGATGTGTGTAGCTGTGTACTCACCCTTTCACAATTTTCCCATTAAGACTGCCACTAACAGTAATAAGGAAACATATAATTCGAAATTGATTCTGTACCTGTGCAGCATCAATCTTCTTGGCAATTGCTTGCTTGGAGTTGGTCATAGCCTCCAGCTTTTGGGCTGCATTACCTACTTTTGCAGTGAGTAGGTCCAGGCCCTGGGAAACCTGTGCTGCTTTCTGTAAAGCAACAGGACTGCCACCTTGACCCCTAAAAGTCAGAACAGAAAATAATACACTTTAGGTCACAAAAATACCTAACCATGTTGGAAGTAATGTAAACATTTTTGATAGAAGCTCAAAGCTACTACAACAATGAAAGAGCTTTTTGGCATTTATTCAATGAATGAGGAGAAAGGAGAATTTACATACTAGTATCCCTCATAATTTTTCTAGTTAACTCCTACCTATCCCGCATTTCAGCTACTTGATCTGTCATCTGACCAAGTGTCTTTGCTGTTCCCAGGATGTCCCTTCTCTCCTTTCCAGCACACAACTCTCCAACTTTTCCAGCTTCATCGAGTATTTGTCTAATAGCTTGTTCTCCGGCATCACCTACAAATGATTAAAATCAGACACAATCAATTAAGATTAGACAAACAAATTGGCTAATCTTAGAAATAATGACTGTATTAAACTTGAAAAGGTAAATGTTGCAAATTTACTACATGTTTCACTTTGCCTCAACATTACATCACTTCACTTTATAAATAACAAGTAATGCAATGTGAAACTTATTTTATTGAAGCAAAATACTTGCATTAATTAAAAAAAAAAATTGCATTACTCCATGATGCTGCATTTGCTTGAAATGCCACAGCTTGTTAAAGTAGAGTAATTGAGTTAACTTTCAAAAGCAACTTTCCCAGATTTACTGTGTTTAACAACAAGGCATTACTTTTGTTTTCCTGTTGCACCAGTAAATGGGGTGGCATACATACAGTACATACTAGGGCTGAATTATTTGATAAAAAAATCATTATTTTGACAAACATTGTGATTTAAACTATGATACGCAAGTATTAAAGTTTCCATTTTGCAATGCAACTTCAAGGCTAAAAAGAAATGATGGCATACATGATTACACTAAGATGACACTTGCCAGTATTTATTAACTCAAACGTTTTTCAAACAAAAACAAATTAGTTTATTCTGTCATCTCCAAAAGCATACACTCCACTAGACTACTAGTCCAAAACAAACAGCAATGTGATTAATTAATGAGGTATTTGATCGATCAGTGTTACTGTGTGTTCCACACTTCTGTAGTTAATGTTCAGCAGACTAGAGGCAAAAACCCATTTAAATACCCACAGGAACTGAAGGCACAATACATTTAATAATCCGTTAATGCCGTTTAATAATCTCACTGGTTCAAAATAAGATTTCAATTTTAATTTGATTAATTGTGCAGCACTAACACATATATACAAACACACACATCCCAACATTCACACTATATGAAGTACATACATACACTTTAAAATATCTTATTGGTGTCTGCAAGTACGGACACAAATATGTTGGGTATTGTTTTGTGTTTCTGCATTAATTATTCTTACATTTACATACATATATTTTCACATGAAAGGTATGCAGAAACAAAAGTGCATGCATGATGTATTATAAAGCTTTAAATCTCAATGTAAATTGGCTATTTCCTGATCTGAGCTTCTACTGAAATAAGTCTGAAAGCACAATGTTCTTTTACTTTTTTTAACATTTCACATCAGGAAAGAGTAAAACAAAAAAAAAAAAAGAAGACATCCTCGTACAATGCTGCTTCATCTCTGTTTTCATTATGAGTTTTATTTCTGATGTTGGAGGCAACTGATATTCTTCATTCTCCTAAATAACCTGTACAACAATTTAGCATAAAATGAACATTCTGGCAAACAGACAAAGACATGTGTTCACTATAATGTGCAAAGCATCAGCTATTGAAGCATTATTTTTACAAAATGATCAGGGCTTCAGAAAAGGCATTGAAGGTGGCAGGAAGAGTGCAAGAGAAACAAAACTGGATTACACATTTATAGATGTGGAAATGACTGTTTTTAACTTATTCCAAAAAGAAGAAGACAGACATTCAGAGGCTAAATGAAAGAACAGCTAGCAATGTTTATAAAAAAAGAAGAGATAAACCTATGTCAGGAGATCCAATGTGACAATTTAAGTAAGGATGAGACTTCATCAGCAATCTGTTCTGTGGCCACAAGAAAGATGAAAGTGCTGGTCAGGGGTAACTCTTACATAATGTCTGACAAATACATTTGAAGGAACAAGGAGAAAAATTAGGGCAAGAGTACACCTCTTCTTATGTGTTTAATAAAGATGCACCACAAGAATCTAGTAAGTTTGAGTACTGAGAAAAGCGCTATATAAATGTAATGAATTATTAATTATTATTAAGTTCAAATTCAGATATTAATAGGAGATGTTCTACAGGCAACAGGATAATACTACTATTTAAGCAAAATTTTGAATTGGGAAAGCATTAAACCGATGTTCAATGAAGATATTCCACAGACATTTGGCTGTCTTTTCATGTGCTCACTGTTTGTGCCAAAGGCTTTGGCTTGTTATAAATAAAATATTGAATAAATAGGTTAAAACAAGAAAGGATATTCTCATACCTGTATTCACATACCTGCATGAATGTCCCATTATTGCCCAATACAGTATATTAAATTCAAACAATCGTCAACTATTATAAATTGAAGTGTTTGCTACCTTCTTCTTTAAAAAAATACAGGATGATTGTTTAACTTCAAATTAGTTATACTTTGCCATGTCAGTTTTCATTATTAAAAAAACACATCTCCTTCCCAAGACCTGTACATCAACTTAAACTAGATAACCAAGACCAGAACAGGATACTGTTTAAATTACTTAATTCTCTGTTATTAGCAAGAATTATTACAGCCAGGAACTGATCTAGTGAAGTTAAGCAGAGTTGGTATGAGACATGATGGCTCACCTGGTTGTGCATTAGGGTCTCTCAGCCATCCTTTTGCCTGATTCATTTTAGAACCAATTAAAGCCAAAGCTCTCTTCATTGCTTCAGTGTCCTTGATAGGAAGAGAAAATAAAATATTAAGCTACTGTCATATCAATTTCAATTAAAGACATACTATATAATTTAAGAATGTCAAATGTGACAAGACTGATCTGTATTCAACTTCACAAAAAGATGTAATTTTTTTGTAAAGGCAATATTATTTATAAAAAAAGTCAAAAGGTTTACTGGAAATGGGTGAACACAGATGCTTTTAATGATGATTGCATGCAGTTCTGTTCCCTCTTATTTAAATCCTTAACTTGACCAGACAGTCTATCTTCAAGTTGCTTAATACTGCTCATCTTAATATATTCTTGCAGGCACTACATTAAGCAGCTAAAAAACTATGTTTAAAAAGTCACATGGAAAGTAGCAGTCTGATGTTCTTTGTTGGAAATTCCAAAGTACAAATTCTCACTGTACATCATGACCTTGAGTACTACTCAATTAATCATCTGTTTAATTACAAAATGATTGGCTATTTCAGTAAAAACTGGAAACTCTAAATTAGTTTATTTTCTTTTTCATCTTTATTCTAATCACGGTCAAATTGGCTTTTATATAATGAGAACACCAAAAGACACCGGTACACTATAGCAGTGGTCCCCAACCTTTCTGACAGCAAGGACCACTTTATTAGATGCAAATTTTTCCACGGACCGGTCGGTGGTGGGGGGGCAGTTTTATACACAATTTACATAACATTTCTATTATTATTAAGTTATTAAGCAGTTCGCATACGTTTGCAACCCGAGATTTTTCTTCTTTTTTTGCATATAACAAAGACATGCTTTGCATTTGCCATTCCAACAGATTGCACATCACAAACATTAACACTATCTTTTTTTCGTGTCTGCCGTTTCTGGATGGATGTTTTTCAAATGTTGACAAGCAATAAGCAAAAGGTATCACTGAAAACCACAGAAAACAAAAACAGTATGAGGAAAGTTCGAAGAAAGAGATTTTTTTTTTTTTTTTTACAATGTTTCTGTTTGGGGATCATTGTGGAAACGTGCACAACTGAGCTGTGACCACAGATCTAACTGCTCTGTGGATGATTCGTTCAAGCATTTCAAGGTCACTTCGTTGTAATGAAAGCATCTGCTGAATGTACTTCATAGTAACGCAATTTCTATAGACTCGCGTCATATAGGGAAACTGTTGGGACCATAAAAATAACTTTGTTGTAATACTCTCTCACCTCGGTCTCTCTCCTCTCTCTGCGCCGCTGCAAAGCCCCGCCCACCAAGCGTTCTGAAAAGTCTGAGTGAGTCTCCGTTGCCAGCAGTTCTCTCGCGGCCTGGCTGTCAGATGGCTGCAGCCCGGTAGTGGGCCGCGGACCGGGGGTTGGGGACCACTGCACTATAGGACAAACCCACTCTCATTTATGCTGGGCCAAGGTATTTGTACTTTAGTCCAAAAAAAAAAAAAACCTTTCAACTATGGGAGTGACACTAACTCCTAACAGAAGTTCATAAAATCTAGACAAGATGATGCAAAATCAATACAGAAGGCACAAAAGCTGGCAAAAGAGTAAGGTCTAAATGTTGACACTACAACACTACTACCTACTGGTATCACAACAACTGTTCATCAGAAAAAAAGCAAAACAGAGGTGGCAGAAATCATTCAAGAACAAGCAACTTTGCTAGCATCAAAATACACCATACTCAATTTCTCTGTACTTTTTTCTTTACTTTAAGGGTAGATGGATTTGTTAGAACACTGATGTTTGAGTCCTTACAACTTCTAACTTTTAAATGTACAGGCCTTAGACCTATGGTCAGTGAAGCTAACAGGCTAAAATAAAAACAAAACAGTATGAATTCAATACCGCCATGTCTCAAGACAGCACCCAGTCCATAACGGTCACCAGTTCTGTAAGCAGGATTCAATAGTCCAATGACACAAAAGAAAATTCTCCGAACAAACAACTTGGGTATTATGGGAATTACACGAAAAACAGTTATCACAGCAAATCTACTGAAGCACTTATTCAGGACATCACTTCCTCACCTACATACCCAACTTCATAATTTTAGTCACAGCAAGCAACAAACCCCTATTCCTACAATCACTTAGTACGGGCAGATGGCATGAAAGGAAAGGCAAAACCCATCTGCCATTATAATCCATCCATCCATTATCCAACCCGCTATATCCTAACTACATGGTCACGGGGGTCTGCTGGAGCCAATACCAGCCAACACAGGGCGCAAGGCAGGAAACAAACCCCAGGGTAGGGCGCCAGCCCACCGCAGGGCGCACACACACACACCCACACACTAGGGAAATCGCCAATGCACCTACCTTGCATGTTTTTGGACTGTGGGAGGAAACCCACGCAGACACGGGAAGAACATGCAAATTCCACGCAGGGAGGACCTGGGAATCGAACCCAGGTCTCCTTACTGCAAGGCAGCAGCGCTACCCACTGCGCCACCATGCCACCCCTGCCATTATAATACCTTCCTGAAAAATATTTGATACTGGACTTGCTATAGGGAACACAGCCAGTATTTTAATAAAAACTGATTGTGCCATGACAGGCCTGGAGACAAAATGAAAGCAGAAATACAACTGCTACATTTATGTGCATTAACTTGAACACTGGCATATTAGTCGCATGTAATTACTTTTACTTTTTTTTATATTTTTGACTTCAGTGCTATAATGTCAGTGTTAGAGCACACATTAACTATATCATTTATCCACATTAGAACTTTGCAAATATGACAACTCATCGCCCCTCTGCTTGTAATATGACCAAGCTGTGTGGTAGCTTACTGTTGAGCATGCAACGTACAGTTGGCCATGTGAAAAGCAGTCCTGCCTCAAATCAATGCCAACCTTTTGTAGGGTCTGTCCCTGAGAACTTATTAATTGTCATTGCGAAGCAGAGCCTTAGTGGAAATTGTAGGCATTTGAATTGAAATGGGAGATCAGAGGGTATAACGGGGATGCGAGGAATAAAAACTCTCTCCCCTGAGCCACTGCCAGTAAAAATAGTTGCCTCAATGAGGTTGTTTTGCAGACACGTGACCTGAAGTCTCGTGCCGTCACAAAGTTTCAGTGGCTGTACGCAAATCCACAATTGGTTTCATATTCTGTTCGTACCTTATCAATTATGTTATTTGTTTTTTGAACAGGTTTGATTCATCGAAGTGATCACTCCTGCTGCGTTCAGTCACTTCACGTGATCCGCGGTCTTGTGTGATGTTGCGATGTCCACGGGTTTATTTAATGTTAGCTAAGACCCGGCAGTTAAAAGTGTCTTCTCATTAAACTTGTATCTCGCGAATATGGCATTGCAAACGGCAGCGGGTCAGTTCATGTGCTTACGTGGGAGGCGTGATGACGCGATATATTTTGATATAAATCAAAATACCCGCGCTTCGCAGCGGCGAAGTACTGCTTTAAAAATTTTATTAAGAAGAAAAGTAAACCTTTTTTAAACTGAGGAAAATGAACCGGTTGTAATATGACCAAGCTGTGTGCTGAGTTTACTCTTGAGCATGAAATCTAACGTGGTTTGTGCCCTTCAGAATGAAAACAGTTTTGCATTTACCTCTTTAATAAAAGGGCGAGCTTTTAAGCCTGAGAAATCACCCCCATAAATGCACACGTTTAATTGCACGTGTTAATATGTATACTTACACAGTATTAAAAGACACTCAACAATTAACGTTATTTACCTTTGTTCCCCGCGTTTGATAAAAGGCGAGCTTTTAAGCCCTGAGAAATCACCCCGTAAATGCAAACGTTTAATTGCACGTGTTAATATGTATGCTTTACACAGTATTAAAAGACACTCAAAAATTAACGTCATTTACCTTCGTACCCGCATTTGACTCTTGCTGTAAATCTCTTCCTTGTTTTTAGTTCACGTGATTATGTAGGAGGCGTGATGACGCGCTACGTGACTCCGCCTCCTCCATTAGAGTATATGGACAAAAAACAGGTTCCAGTTATGACCATTACGCATAGAATTTCGAAATGAAACCTGGAGTTTGCAAAACCTGAAGTTGGAGAATTAGTGATGAGTGAGTCAGTCAGTCAGTCAGTGAGGGCTTTGCCTTTGATTAGTATAGATATTGCATACCAGGGATTTTTCCTGGCTTGTATCCAAAGCTGCTGGGATAGGCTACAGGTTTCCTGCAATCCTGCTCTGGATAAGCAGATAATGTATATATTGTTCTTAATCTCTGCTGTTTCTGTCATTTTGTGGCTGTCCTCACTCCTATTACCTGCTCTTACTCTGTTCATTAAGGGTTTACTGTTCTTATGCATGGACTTTTCAAGTTTTACTGCCCCTAACCTTCACACTACATGCTCGTTTTTCTTTGTTTCCCTCAGAAGAGCCACTTGGAGTCTGAACACTGATTCAAGCCTAAGACCCGTGTTCTTCCTAAGTCCCCATGATTTTCACAACTGTCAGAACACAGTAGAATCTATTTTGTTATTTTTTATATATTTTCAGGCCTGCAGGTGGCAAAATTCTGTCTATAAATTTTCTGTGTCCGAGATAGAATCAGATATCAATATGGCTGGTATAAAATAAAGCCCAGTATGGGAGATTTTTGAATGCAGTATTGAAGGCATTCATTATAAGCACATCGTCTTGGAGCAGGATATGTTGTTTGCAGTAGACATTTAAAGTAAAAAACCCTCAACCCTTAAAATTCACCTAAATTTCATTACAAATTGGCCCATTCTGGGCAAGAAACGGAAAAGATGAAAAGTGCCAACAGTCAGCGCACATTGATTCAGCAAAAATGGCAAAGAAAATATTTTAAAAATTTATAAAATAGTATAAAATTCATCATATTCAGTATCTGATTTTGATTATGCTTGTTTTTATCAGACAAAAACAAAAATGGACAGTAAACCATGTAGTGTAGTAAGCTTCCACTAACATCATCTTCTTCTTCTGGGTGCTCCCATTAGGGGTTGCCACAGCGGATCATCTTGTTCCATATCTTCCTGTCCTCTACATCTTGCTCTGTGACACCCAGCACCTGCATGTCCTCTTTCACCACATCCTTAAACCTCCTCTTAAGCATTCCTCTTTTCCTCTTACCTGGCAGCTCTATCCTTAACATCCTTCTCCCAATATACTCAGCATCTCTCCATTGCACATGTCCAAACCAACACAATTTCACCCCTCTAATTTTGTCTCCTAACCACTAAGCTTCAATGAACATAAACTTGTATTATATCCATCCATCCATTATCCAACCCACTATATCCTAACTACAGGGTCACAGGGGTCTGCTGGAGCCAATCGTATTATATCTAAACCCAGTTAAGTGTGCAGTTCTGTCTGATTGTGACACAAAACTAAACTCCATAGTAGCTCTTTTAACTGTACCATAATTACAAAAACGGAAACTAATAGATATAAAAATAAAATAGAAATGTCTTTATGAAATAAAAACTAAATTAAAACTAAAGATGCACGATGAAGGAAAACTAAAACTAAACTGAATTTCCAAGTAAAGTCAAAAAAATATAGAAATAAAAACTAACATAAAAAGGCAAAACTATAACCTTGCTACTATGGTAGTTTTACCTCATAGAACAGAATTTACTATCCACAAAATATTATATAAAAAAAACAATGTTACTAATCGCATCACTGACAGATGTGCTGACAGCTTCTAAATATGTACTGACCCAGGTACGAGCATCACAATCAAAGAATGTGATTGTGGATTAAATGTAGCTTCACAACAAAAAAAAAAAAAAAAAAATACGTTTATCTGAACTATAAGACAAATATTTTAAAAGGAAATGCTGAGACAGATATACAAATTACCCTAAAAAATATTGGAGGTCTTGGTATTCCTACTCCTAATGTGCAGTCAAGTTGATTTTATTTGGTTTGTGTCATATGAACTTTAGAATTTTTATTTTTACATTTTAAAAAATTAATAACAAAATTGTGCTCTTTTTATTCAGGTAATGTATTTTTTCAAAGTAATTTATCAATTAAAGGTGCAAGATAGTTAAGTTCCTAATGCAATGAGTCAGTATGTACTGGGAAATGAACAACAACCTTGAACTTTATAGCCACACATAGATCAGTATGTACTGGGAAATGAACAACAACCTTGAACTTTATAGCCACACATAGAACTTTTCAATATGCGTTTTCTACGACAATCAATTACAGAAAAGGTCCACTGTATGGGATGATGTGTTTAAAGCCTTAAATTTCATAACTGAATTCTGGGTAGCTATAAAAAGACACACAAGAATAACTGGAATTACACAAACATATGGAAAAGACTCACAAGAAGGAAGGTAGTACTTTCAGTATGCTCAGCATTTCATGATTTCCAGATGGACTAAATTCCCCAGTGACAATTAATAAAATAAATAAATAAACACTATAAATTTGGCAGTAATTACAAATATGCATTATTTAAGATGCATGGCAAATGAAAATGTTGCCTCCAACCTACTGGTCCTAAAAGAACAGTATGGTAAATTGAAGGGCACTGGATAAAATGTGAGCCTGCAGATAATAGTATACAGATATCAGACTGACAGCTGAAAAGGAATTAAAGAAAACAAAAAGCATAAAAAGGCTAGGTACAGCAACAACAAACTTTACCACACCCTACACTTTCTTACATGGTGTAATTGAGCATGTATTCTGAAATATATATGCGCAACATCAACTGCTACATGTCTAAACGAGGAGTTGAGACAAAAAGAAATAATTGATTAATTAATTACTAAAGTAGTTAACTCTTTTTAGGTAGAAAGAATTATACACAAAAAAGCTAGATTAAACAACTTATAAAAAATATATTTCAAGCAAACATAACACTTCAGCAATGTATCTGAACATGTTGAGCTAACATGCTTTTAACTCTGCTTTTTCATGAAATAGGCCAATGTTCTGAAAATAAAACATCTTTAATAAGTCAAAAAGATCGAACAGACACCATGCAAACCACAAATCTTTATATATTAAAAAATAAATAAATAAATAAATAATTTTTAACTACATCCACAAATCACACTTAAAAGGGTGGGCATTATTAATTAATGCCAAGAAGGAATAATACATTTATGTGGAATTATATTTCAGGGATTATTTTAGAAGGAATAAAAAACAAACTGTATTCAGTGTAATCAAACGTATATAATACTTTTAAGAGCAAGGTAAAATGCTTCACTAAATATTGAGATGGTAGTGGAATCATGCCCACAAATGTCCAATATTTTTTAAAATGCCAGCAATAGTTAATTTAATAAATAGAATACAAGATGACTAAGGATACTGCACCCCATTTCACTGTATCTCTTTTTATCAAACTGTTGATAAAATTCACGCATTGTCAAAAAAGAACTTTTACATTACAATGAAGCAGTCACCTGACATGTCACTTCCCCAAAGAGGAGGAAAAGTAAATAAGACAAAAATCTCCTCAGTGAGTTACCCTGTAATGGATATGACTAACATAAAATGTGCTCTTTTGATCTATTTTTTTCAACTACTATATGCATGTGAGAAATCCTCCACTGCACCCCATACAAAACAGGCTGTGGTGCTCCTTTTTCATGAAATTTTACAAGTTTCTGCCATATACTTCACATAACAATTGCATCTTCTCCAACAATAAGTTATTGCTGAATTGTCTTATTCCAGGCTGCGAGTTAGTAATTTCAATCACTTCTCAAATACAAGAAACAAAAATACAAAACCAAGAGACAGCAAAAAAGCAAGACAACTTTTGTAAACACTTAAACAATACTTAAGATTTCATATGTGAGGTCAAAATGCTTAAATTTTCAAAATGCAACATTAGTAGAATTTCAATGTTATACTCAACACCTAATAAAGAAAAAAAAAATCACACATCACTTACCAATCAAGTACATTTAATTAAGAGGCTAAAGTGCTAAAACAGAATACACACAAGCCAAAGAAAAATGCAAAGAAGATAAAAATGCACACTGCACACAGAGCGAACTGACATGCAGTAGCACATGGGCAAGGGGCAAGAGGAAGGCTTACCTTCTACAGGGAGAAAAGAATGTAGAGGAAAGGAAGAACAAAAAAATACAAAATGTTTAACGAGTCATTGCAAACAACCAAAACAGGAAAGAAAATGTTCAGTTAGGGAAAACTAATATGAAGCTCAGTGGTGGTGGTGGTGGTGCTAGTTGGTGCTTAGAAGAGTGGGGTTATAAAATTTGGAGAAATATTTACTCTTTCTAATGTTACATTAGGGAGAAAGCAGATTAGAATGAAAAATATAACAGCATTCTCGTAAATAGAGATCCCACAAATGGTTTTACTACCACTGAGTACAATGCTTAAGTGTGTATGAGGTAACCCGGACAGCACTCAAATTCAGTGCTCCATTTCTCCTTCAGTAGTCTCAATAATTATTAAATATATTAAACAACTTTTCCAAAGACATACTGTACAGTATCTCTCTGACAAATTGTTTGGACCTGAATGTTTTGAGTTTCTTCAAAAAAGATACTGTATTATTTTACATACAATTATTATACAATTGTTCTAAACCTTGTCTTGTGCCTGTGGGAAAGAAAGAAAGAAAGAAAGAAAGAAAGAAAAAGAAAGAAAGAAAGAAAGAAAAGAAAGGAAGAAGAAGAAAGAAAGAAGAAAAAAAGAAAGAAAGAAAGAAGAGAAGAAGAAAGAAAGAAGAAAGAAAGAAAGAAAGAAAGAAAGAAAGAAAGAAAGAAAGAAGTCGTACCTTTATGGGTTAAAGAGAGGTGAACACCTGCAGTCAAATTTATTTGAATAGCAGAGCAATAACAAGTGATTAAATGGGTAACAGGTGCTTCTGTGTTAATACACACACACACTCGCTTTGCTCAGCAACCCCCGTGCAGGTGTTACGTGCTAGCCACTTCGCGTATAGGGAAGCGGATGTATAATTTAAACAGATTTTTATTTTCTATGCATAAAAGACCTAACTATTTTACAACGAGTAATTAACTATAGTAAAAAAAAAATAGTAAAATGTAATAAATTGAAAGAAAATTATGTTTCATGTTGTGTTAGAGGTATTTGTTGAATTAATGTTTTCATAAGTTTGGCTTTGAAATTAACGTGCAAATACTTTTTAAACTTACACTTTTATTGTGAAACTTCAGTAAAAACAATATTTGGAATTAACATTTAGTCAATATCGCATCAGATTTTGATTCCGTGTCTGGAGTTACATAGTGACAACGCAACGTATAACTGCCCGTGAGTGAATATCGCTTCTTTCTAATAAACAAACCGACTTTTTGAAAGTTTGTCCCTGTGATATGTTAATTGTTATAACAAAACCTATTCTAATGGGAAACTGTAACAATTTTAATACTGTCACACACGTGTGTTTAGGAGGCAGCTAAAGGGCTTAAATACAGGTAGTTCCATGCCAGACCAGGGGGTGGCGGAGTGCACTAATTTTCCCTCTCGATCTTTTACAGACCATTCTAGGGAAATCCCACCCGGCTCTGGGGCAGCCACTGACGTCACTTCTGGTTCCGGTCGGGATGACATCACTTCCGCTACTGGCCTTTAAAGCTGCCATCTTGCTACCTGAAGATCAGTTCTGTTTTGGACTCAGTTGAATGAGCATGTCTCTGTTTTTTGATACCTTTTGCAGCCGTAATCGATTAAATGGGTGGCTGCCCCAAACCCTCTCGATGTCTTTTAGTCGTTTTTCTGACAATACGAATGGCATATTAAGATCTCCTTTGTTGTCTAATGTTATCCGCAGAAGATATACTACATTATCTTTCTTGTCACCTGTTAAAAATTTTACATGTCAGAATTGTTCAACCAATTTTGAATACAACTAATCTTGTCCTATTGCATAGCCCATCACTCATACATAAATTACGCAATAACATTACGATACATCCTTCTTTTAACAGTAATTTGGCCAGTGGAAGACCAGACGGTGTTAACGGTTGTAGATAGTCTATGGGATATTGTAAGCTGATGTTTTCATCTTCTGCAACATCACCACCAACTGTTTCAGCATAGTCTACTGATATGCATTTAACTAATTTGCCGTGTAACCGATCAACAATTTTCGTGTTAATTCGTTTGACTTCATTGTTTCTCTGTGCTAGGATTGCCCATGTAACTCATTTCTTCTGTTGATAACTTCAATAAGATTTGGACATAAGTCTTCTTTTATTGGGAACTTAAAGTGAGGAAAACGTAAAAATGTATAACAGCTGAGAGCGCAGGAACTGTGTAAGACAAAAGCATTCACTCGAATGAGAGGTAAAAGGACCGTGGGCATAGGCGGTTAACCATAAATGGTTGCGAGGAGGGCGGGACTTGAAAAAACCTCTTGGCAAGAGTCTCGTCTCAAGGTTTTCTTTAATAATAGAGACATACACACATATATATATATATATATTATACATATACAGTGCATCCAGAAAGTATTCACAGCGCATCACTTTTTCCACATTTTGTTATGTTACAGCCTTATTCCAAAATGGATTAAATTAATTTTTTTCCTCAGAATTCTACACACACACCCATAATGACAACGTGAAAAAAGTTTACTTGAGGTTTTTGCAAATTTATTAAAAATAAAAAAACTGAGAAATACCATGTACATAAGTATTCACAGCCTTTGCTCAATACTTTGTCGATGCACCTTTGGCAGCAATTACAGCCTCAAGTCTTTTTAAATATGGTGCCACAAGCTTGGCACACCTATCCTTGGCCAGTTTCGCCCATTCCTCTTTGCAGCACCTCTCAAGCTCCATCAGGTTGGGTGGGAAGCGTCAGTGCACAGCCATTTTAAGATCTCTCCAGAGATGTTCAAATCGGATTTTAGTCTGGGCTCTGGCTGGGCCACTCAAGGACATTCACAGAGTTGTCCTGAAGCCACTCCTTTGATATCTTGGCTGTGTGCTTAGGGTCATTGTCCTGCTGAAAGATGAACCGTCGCCCCAGTCTGAGGTCAAGAGCACTCTGGAGCAGGTTTTCATCCAGGATGTCTCTGTACATTGCTGCAGTCATCTTTCCCTTTATCCTGACTAGTCTCAAAGTCCCTGCTGCTGAAAAACATCCCCACAGCATGATGCTGCCACCACCATGCTTCACTGTAGGGATGGTATTGGCCTGGTGATGAGCGGTGCCTGGTTTCCTCCAAACGTGATGCCTGGCATTCACACCAAACAGTTCAATCTTTGTCTCATCAGACCAGAGAATTTTCTTTCTCATGGTTTGAGAGTCCTTCAGGTGCCTTCTGGCAAACTCCAGGAGGGCTGCCATGTGCCTTTTACTAAGGAGTGGCTTCCATCTGGCCACTCTACCATACAGGCTTGATTGGTGGATTGCTGCAGAGATGGTTGTCCTTCTGGAAGGTTCTCCTCTCTCCACAGAGGACCTCTGGAGCTCTGACAGAGTGACCATCGGGTTCTTGGTCACCTCCCTGACTAAGACCTTTCTCCACCGATCGCTCAGTTTAGATGGCCGGCCAGCTCTAGGAAGTGTCCTGGTGGTTTTGAACTTCTTCCACTAACGGATGATGGAGGCCACTGTGCTCATTGGGACCTTCAAAGCAGCAGAAAGTTTTCTGTAACATTCCCCAGATTTGTGCCTCGAGACAATCCTGTCTCTGAGGTCTACAGACAATTCCTTTGACTTCATGTCAGAGCACAAACCAAGCAGGAACTGTCAACTGTGGGACCTTATATAGACAGGTGTGTGCCTTTACAAATCATGTCTAATCAACTGAATTTACCACAGGTGGACTCCAATTAAGCTGCAGAAACATCTCAAGGATGATCAGGGGAAACAGGATGCACCGGAGCTCAATTTTGAGATTCATGGCAAAGGCTGTGAATACTTATGTACATGTGCTTTCTCAATTTATTTATTTTTAATAAATTTGCAAAAACCTCAAGTAAACTTTTTTCACGTTGTCATTATGGGGTGTTGTGTGTAGAATTCTGAAGAAAAAAATGAATTTAATCCATTTTGGAATAAGGCTGTAACATAACAAAATGTGGAAAAAGTGATGCGCTGTGAATACTTTCCAGATGCACTGTAAATAAATTTATATATTATATATTATATATTATATATATATTTATATATATATATATATATATATAATATATATTATATATATATTCACGGCATTCGTAGTCTGTGTTCAATCTGATTGTATGGGTGGTTACCTACCAGGTAACGCTTGTGGTTGGCCAGCAAGTCTGCTAACATCCGCCACGGTGCCCTCAGTTGTGAGAAGCAGATCATAGAATGGTTGAAATAGTTTACACACACACACACACACATACATACACACACACACACTGTGCCCTTTTATTGGCACCCCTTCCAAAAATTAGTAACAAGGGTTAGAAAAAAATCACTGTTTGCTGAAGAACTAGCATCTTGCATTGAAAAAATGAGAAACATCTGACATTTAATTGAAATAAGTTCATTCAAAGAAAAACAAAGTCCTCATCAAGAAATAAATATTTTTAACAAAAATACATGTGCCACAATTGTTGGCACCCTTGGAAATTAATGTGAAACAATGTAACTGAAGCATGTTTCCCATTTAAATTGGACATTGTTAAGTTGATTGGAGTGTATTGGAACTTTCCAGCTGAAATCAATGACTTCCTCCTTAACTGGGATGCAAATGTGAGGATGCACAGAGCCAAATTTCCTTAGCCAACCATCATCAAGGCAAAGAAAAGAGAACACTCAATCCAAATGAGCGAGAAGTGTGTTGCCCTTCATAACTCAGGGAATTTTTATTTTTTTTATTTAAAAATAAATAAATAAATAAATAAAATAAAATAAAAAAGGTACTTGCCCGAAAATGCACATTTCTACAGTTAGGGCAATAATATATTATATATATTTTATATATATATATATTATATTTTATATATATTATATTATATAGACACACATGCGATACTAGTATCTACCAAAACCATCAAAATTTAAGTATACATATGTATTTTAGACCATGCCATCCACTCCTTGTTATTTAACATTTTTGGAGCACAGGCAGGTCACACAATAGGTCCAGTTTTGGAATAAACCATCCGACTATGACCGGACAAATCACTCTTCACTACACTCATTGTCTGCCAATGAAATAAAAACAGTTATTAAATTTGTTTTACATGTAGGCATACATATCAAAGATCTGTGTCATTTCCACCTTCTCATTTATGATGTTTCAACAAAATTATGCCCAAACAGCCTCCATTATTGGATATGCTGTTCAACAAGCATTACAAACAAGTAAATGGGTACATTTTTTTTCCATCTATACAAATCATTCAGGCTGTGTAGCGAATGTGGAACTCTAAAACATTCAGTAAAATAAATTTCATTTCATTCTTTAGTCATTTGAGACTCTAAAAGGATGTACTTTTCTGGTGAAGATAACACCCAGTGAGGAATAAAGGAGAAAGATAAAAAGAATGAAGCACTTTAAAACTAGTTTCATGACATAGGAACCTACTTTGTTTGCCCAAGCATCTTCATCCCAGGAAGTAAGCTGCAGCACACGGATAATCTCATTGATCTCTGCACTCATCTTTTCCACAGTAAAATTACGATTCTTCAGAGCCTCTTCAATTCCTTGACTTTTGGAACTTTTTGTTGTTACGTAGATTTTAATTGCTATGTAACATCAAAATGTAATCAATAATTAAATGAATTAATAAAATTAGAAAGATGATCTACATCATGATGTAGTATATTACTACTGACTATTTTTTGTATCTAAACATGTTTACATGGAATATAAACAACAATACACAGATAAAATGTTGTGGGGTGAACTTAACAAATTTTCTTGATTAACCTATAAGGAATTTAAATGTGGATGAAGCAACCCCTACCCAAACTTTTTTTTTTTTTTTTTTTTTTTTTACAGTAGTCTATTATATACTTCAAAATAAAACATTTTATATACAGTGAATCTTGTGAATCTAGCCAGTAAAAATGTTAAACTAACAAAAACCTTTTGCCATCAGTACGCTTTTTCAGCTACATTTATTTTAAAGGAATAAAACTCATTATTAATTAGGTCATCTAAAATTCAATATTTGCTACATTTGCAAAGACATTTGTCAGGAAACATCAGTTTATGATGAGATATCTCACTTAGAATGTGCTGCACTGCAGTAGGTTATTCCTACCACTGAAGAGGAAAAAAATGTGTTGTCATTTCGCAGAGATATTGCCTTCTGTGTCATTATGCATGCGTTTGCCCCTAATAACAGCACGTCTATAGTGTGCAATCTAGTGACATGAACTGAACAGAGGCTATAGACATATACCATCCATCCATCCATCCATCCATTTTCCAACCCGCTGAATCCGAACACAGGGTCACAGGGGTCTGCTGGAACAATCCCAGCCAACACAGGGCACAAGGCAGGAACCAATCCAGAGCAGGGTGCCAACCCACCGCAGCAATTGACTAAGAATTTAAATTTAAATAGAAACAATATGAATGGATTTTGTTGTTTTAATTAAAAGCACAACTCACAGCAATAATTTCTAGAGTAAACTGCCATTACTCAACTACCTCAGACTGACTTTATTCAAAATGAATATGTTTTTAAGCTTTTAAAAAATTATTTTTGGTAACATTTGTCAATATGCAACTACATTAAATTTTATTCGACCGAAAAGGTGCATGTTTGTGGACTTTACATATCCATTTCTAGTACAATTGAAATAATCTGTATGGATGTCATAATAACACTGTTTCTGTTTATAAAAAGCAAATTAATTTTAATTGGCAAAGAAAATTTTGATATTTGTCAGTGTATGAGTGATATGTCTCAATGAATAACACTGCAATACTCAACTGTATCTATTCCCACCCACATTGTAATTTTTATCTTTATATAACTAAACATATTTGTTACACAGCTCCTTTTCAGAATAGTTGTGATTTTGATGACAACCTAGATTTCTCACCTGAGATCAACACAGGAAGCAGTTCCTTCACTGTGTTCATGGAGTTCACCAACATCACCCTGTGTTCTTGATGCGTTAACTCCTGCTGTCGCTCATCAATCATTTTTGCCATTTTTGTCATACCTAAATCATTTAGAGAAGGTCAGAGTTAGTTATATGTAGACAGGGTGAAAAATCAAGAAGTTGAAAAAAAAAAAAAATGTTAATACAAATACAAGGCAGCAAAATACAGTCATATGAAAAAGTTTGGGTACCCCTCTTAATTCTTTGGATTTTTGTTTATCATTGGCTGAGCTTTCAAAGTAGCAACTTCCTTTTAATATAAGACATGCCCTATGGAAACAGGAGTATTTCAGCAGTGACATTAAGTTTATTGGATTAATAGAAAATATGCAATATGCGTCATAACAAAATTAGACGGGTGTAAAAATTTGGGCACCCCAACAGAGATATTACATCAATCTTGAAGAATTTGTTGATAATGGGTTGAATTCATCCAACCCTCGACTTTAACAAGGGCCCCAGTCCCTGAACTAGTCCCACAGCATGATGGAACCTCCACCAAATTTCACAGTAGGTAGCAGGTGTTTTTCTTGGAATGCAGTGTTCTTCTTCCGCCAAGCAAAGTGCCTTTTGTTATGACCAAATAACTCAAAAATTCTCATCAGTTCAAAGTATTTTGTTCCAAAATGAATCTGGCTTGTCTAAATGAGCATTTGCATACAACTAGCGACTCTGTTTGTGGCATGAGTGTAGAAGGGGCTTCTTTCTCATAACCCTGCCATATAGATGTTCTTTGTGCAAATTGCGCTGAATTGTAGAACGATGTACAGATACACCATCTGCAGCAAGATGTTCTTGCAGGTCTTTGGAGGTTATCTGTGGGTTGTCTGTAACCATTCTCACAGTCTTGCGCATATGCTGCTCCTGTATTTTTCTTGGCCTGCCAGACCTGGGTGTCTGTGGCCTTCCATTTCCTGATTCCATTCCTTATAGTTGAAACTGACAGTTTAAACCTCTGAGATAGCTTTCTGTAGCCTTCCCCTAAACCATGAGACTGAACAATCTTTGTTTCCAGATCTTTTGAGAGTTGCTTTGAGGATCCCATACTGTCACTCTTCAGATGAGAGTCAAAGGGAAGCACAACTTGCAACTGACCACCTTAAATACCTTTTCTCATGATTGGACACACCTGTCTATGAAGTTCAAGGCTTAACGAGCTAAACAACCAATTTGGTGTTGCATGTAATCAGCATTGAGCAGTTACATGCATTCAAATCAGCAAAATTAGAAGGGGACACACATTTTTGCACAGCCAGTTTTTCACATTTGATTTAATTACATTCAACTAAATATTGCTTCACTAAAAATCTTTGTTCGGAAAACACCCCAGTACTCAGATGTTCCTGGGAAATGAAAGACATACCATTGTTATCTTTTTTGTTGAAAGTAGAGTGAATTATTATGCAGGCTGAGAGGGGTTCCCAAACTTTTTCATATGACTGTATAAATATATTTCTTCATATGACAAACTTTTATTTATGGTTTTATTTTTTTTTTATTTGACCCAAGCAAAACTACAGTTATGTAAGGTATTTCTATGATATGTGTACATATAATAATGCATTTCAATTGTGAACAGACTTATTTGCTACAGTGGAGTCAATGTTGCTGATATGATTATTTTTATTTATGAATTAGTAGCCATTCTTACCAAGACTACTCAAAACACTTAACTGCATTTCAAAAGATTTTTAATGTTGTGCTAAAGATGACAAATTAATCTCATTTCCTCTCCATTATTAGGTATCTGATATCCAAGAGCAGAAAAATCATTTAAAATAGTTTTGAGAAAACTGGCCTCAATTTCAGGTTTGTTTTTTTTTTTTTGTTTGTTTTTGATTAGGATAGTGGAATACAATTTCTTTACTATATTTGTGCCTTACTCTTGACGATTTATTTTACATTTTAGGAAGTTAATGTCATTATGACTCATGCAACTGAAGTTTTCTTACTTTCAGGAACAAATTTTATGAAGAGGTTATAAACTGATTTTCTATAGACTCCTTTTTCTTGGAGAACTAGCATTACATATTTTCATGTACATGTTAAATTCATAAGTAAATAAAAAAAAATACTAACCCGGTCCCAGATTTTTAGTGTAAGTTACTAGGTCTTCCATTGTCTCAACAACCTCTGCCACTGTTAAATATTCCAAAATGCCCTTACAGACACGGATGATTTTTCGAACCTTTTATAAAAACATAATCAATACACAATCCATGAATTTGCAACACATTGTAATCCAGGTAATAAGTATGATCCAACCTTCGATTTCATTGGTAAAGTTTGTCTAAGAACCTTCTGAAAATATTCTTCTGTTTTCAGCTTAAGTTATTATTGCTACCTTTTCAATGAATTAATCGAGGATATTTTCTTTTTTATACTGAGCAACAAAATGTTCAAGAATATGTATTTGTACAGTAAATAAAAAAACCTGACCATTTCTACATTAGTTTTTACTGTAGCGTTAGCAAATTATTTGAATCAATAATTCAGTTTTACCTCTGCTTCATCAAAGGTCAAAAGCAGATCTGAAGTCCCCGAAAGAATCCCCCTTGATCCATCTATCAGATAATCCCGTGCAGGCACTGAATAAGGATCGGCTTTCAGCATTTGGGCAGCCTGAACCAGTTTAGTACATGCATTCTCCACCCTGCGAAGGAATAACACAAATAATAATAATAATAATAAATTTTATTTATATAGGGGCTTTAACAGTAGAATTATTGGTATTTAAAATGTTAAGCTGATACTAACTGTAAATCCTGTATGCTCTATAATATAGGAGGCCTACAAAAAGCACTGCCAAAATCATATCAGAATGCAATAAAAACACCACCATGTCCAACATTTTTATGCACTAAATACAATTAAGAACTAAAGTCGGTAACATCTCTTCATTATCAAAAACACTACAGTAGGCATCATTTTATTATAGTGCTGCCTTTCAGTATTGGGATGAAAAATCTCGTTACTGTCTGTTAAATTTACACATTCTCAAAGTGCCTTTTTGGGTATTTTGTAAACTGGTATAGTATGAGGGAGTGTGAAGCATGTGCACAACAGTAGTCTGCAGTGGACTAGCTTCTAACTCAGAACTTATAGCAGTTTTGCCCAACAAATGCTGCTGGCAAGGACTATTCATCTTGTATACTGCCTTATGCAATAATTGTATGTTATTATAAAAAGCAAACAAACAAAAAACACAATGCAATATTATATGTAATGTTTAGAATGTTACTATACCTGTACAAACTGAATGAATGCATTTACAAAAATGAGATTTTTTTTTTTCATTTTGAATTGTTCTAGGAAAAAAAATTATTTGTTGACAACTTTTAGTTTATCAGAAAATTGGAGCAACACTCAATGCAAATGTTTCTTATAAGCAGGAACAGTTCTCACTTTTCTTGGTAAAGATTTTGTTTATCTTTATACATAACACTGTAGCCTGTATGAAGGCATAATTGCACTCAGGCCAAACTTAGTTTCCTCTGCTAGGATTGACACTCCTATGTCACAAACTGTTCGTCCTAATGTTCAAACAGGTGACTCCAGTTTCATTCCACCATCCACAGACTTGCTCATTTTAGCATATTATATAGCTTTTCTTCCCTCTGTTTGTACAATAAGTGGTTAGTATGTTTTGTTGTACTAGTATCAGAGTCCAATGAGAAATATGATGAAGAGATTCAAAAGAAGAATTGGACTTTTCTGTGGAGTTTACATTTGCACACTTCATACTTGCTAAATATTAAGTTCTCCATTGGTATAACCAGGGCTGTGGAGTCAGAAACAAATTTTGGGTACCTGGAGTCAGGGTTGGAGTTGGCAAAAATGTACCGACTCCGACTCCTAATAAATTTAAATTGTAATGAAAAAAAAATACATCAAGTTCAAATGTCCCATTTCACAAACAACAGTCATAATTAAGTACTTCTCTGATGTAAGAATAAAGCTCAGTGCATAGTTGTGTTACTACTTGTGTGAAGTTCAGCTGAGCTATTATACAACTGGACATTCACATATTGTAATCTGGATTATGGTACATTACAGAAAGTGTTTTCATTTTATTTCAGATATAATGTGTTTAACAAGTTAATTTGAGTGTAAACAAGTGTAATGATGTAGGTGGAGGTGTGTGCTATGGCCTGATGTGTGTCCAGGGGTTCTTGTCTTTTGTTTAAACTGGCCAATACAAGAATCAGCTTCCTAGCCAGTAGTTCTGTGGTTAAATGACGTGTATGTTCCCTTCCTTTAATCAACATGGAAAATACATTAGAATATTAAATACAGAGAAGTCAGAGTCGAAGTCAGAAGTACTGGAAACTAAGATGTCAGAGTCGAAGGATTTATACACCAACTCCACAGCCCTGGATATAACCCAATACAAAATGTACAATTGTTAGTAATTTGTTGCAATACCTAGGCAGACTTAGAAAATATACTAAAACCTTAAATGTTCATATTTTTCCATAATAGGAGTTTTAACCGGTATCTGTAGTATGTTGTAAGGGGAAGTAACATTTACATATGTCTACAGCTTTATAGGTAATTCCGGTCATGTGTACAGTGAAATTTTTATTGTATATGCTAGTCAACATATTTCTAATATGTTCTGAAATACATTTTCTCCTGGAAATTTATGCATAAACGGAATATTTAAGTTACTTTTACAAACTACTAATCGTGGAATGATAGCGGTAAATTTTAGAAATACAAATTGATGCAACAACAGTATTATGCTTCACTGTGAATATCAATGGCAGCAGCACACTGATTGTTTACAGTAACAACATGTATTTGTACGGCACATACAAAGAATGTAGTTCAAAGTGCTTTACAATGTGTCATTATAATAATCCATACTGAAATTAAATAAGGACCATTGGAAGTAACGGTCAACATTTGGAAACTTAAAGTTAAAAATTCTGAATTCTCATGCTTGAATTAAAAAAAAAATCATTTCAGTGTTCTCCTCACCTGTAATTTCCCATTTACCTATTATAACATATGTCAAACCTAACAGACTACACAATGTTTTTAGTATTATGGTGAAGTAATAGGGTGTTGTACCATGTTGGCCACAATGGATGCAATGAAAAGTCAAGCAAAATTACACTTTTTATTAGTTAACTGAACAGATTACCATGTGTATATGTAAGCTTTTGAGGCAGCTCAGGTCCCTTCTTCAGGCAATTTGTAATCTAACAAGTTAACATTATAAGTTTCCTGAAAAAGCGGCCTAAGCTGCCTAGAAAGTTTGCATATTGTATCTGTTCAGTTAGCCAATAAAATGTGTAATTTTGCTTGACTTCTCATAATATTATGGTGACAAAGACTAAAGTTTACCTACTCTTATCTTTTCCTGTCTTGCCAATCAATAGTCACCCATCTTCTATAAGACATACCTGATTGCTGGGGTCTCTACTGTCTGATCAAACAGCTGAAAACTAATAACGAATACATTTATTATCTTTATAGTGTCAATATTGTCATTTATTTTACTCTTGTTACCTGGAACTTTCAGAAACATGAACCAAGCAGAATATCTTGGGTCAAAAGTAATTACACAATACAAAAGACAAGAGTTGATACGTCATAAATCATGGTATTTAAGAATTAAACAAGAATGGGCAAAATAAGACTTTAGACATTTATCTACAGATATATTCAACTTTGGTTTATACTCCATGATGGTGATTAAAGAAAAAATAAAAAAATACATTGACATTGCTTTTTTTGATAATTAAGGATTTCAAAGGCAGTGTACTCAGATTTTCAAATCTCATACCATGCAAATGAAACTTTATATTATTTTGATCCATACAGCATGCATGCAAAAGGCAACTCTGAAATCATGTGGATTTCAATTTTCATATTTATCATTATAGTCCGTAGCAGCAACAGGTGCAAGGTACAAACTGGGACTGGTCAAAAGTCCCTAGAAGGGCTCTATTGCATGCAACCACATACTAACACTTAGCCATTTACTGCAATTAAGACTGCTGAATATCTATAGTGACTATGCATAATTATTACATTTTGAAAGCAGACTGAATTGGTCTTAAGATAAAGAATACACTTCTGTTTAAGTGACTTCTTGAATTATCAAAAACATGTGAAAAAAGTATACAGTGGAACCTCGGTTTGCGAGTTTGACTTGGTTTACGAGTGTTTTGCAAGACGAGCTAAATTTTTTAATAAATTTTAACTTGATAAACGAGCGAGGTCTTTCAATATGAGTAGTATGTATAGGATTTGTCTGCTGAGCGTTATGTGATCACAACTGAGCTGATGGTGGTTCTCTCTCTCTCTCTCTCTCTCTCTCTCTGCGGGATTGTGGGCAATCGTCTCCTATTCTCCATCTGAGTCAGCGTGCCTCACTCATATAGTCAACATCCGTACAAGTGTATACTGTTTATTACAGCATTGTGACTGTGTGTGTGCATGTGTGTGCTGTGACGCGCGAGTCCCAATCTTGCACCCCAAAACACGAAGCCGAGTCTCAGTACTTTAGCAACACCAGCTTCAGCTTGAAACAGCAACAGCGCGGTTATTTATTGAAGCGGGATTTGCCACTCTCCTATACACAGACACAGCAGTCAGGCAGTAATAGTGATACTGTGCCCTGTGCATTTATAATGTTCCTTGTATCAGCCATCGACGGCAGGTGCTTATAGCATGTCCGTGATCTTTTTGGATTCACTTTTATGGCGAACTGCTACAACGCTGGGAGACTGCGATTGCTTTGGGACGCTCTTCCGCATGTCCTCCCGTTGTGTGGAATCCCACAAGAGTTTAGAAACTCACTCACACCAGCCATGATTCTTTTCAAAGGTAAAGTGCAGGTTAATTTGTTTTATGTATTTTTACTTCATATTTTGTATTAATCATTTTTATATGAATAGTTTTGGGTTGTGGAACGAATCATCTGAGTTTCCATTATTTCTTTGGGGAAATTCGCTTTGATACACGAGTGCTTTGGACTGCGAGCACGTTTCCGGAACGAATTATGCTCTCAAACCGAGGTTCCACTGTAATAATATTCGAGGAACTGACCAGACTTGCCATAACTACAGGCAGCTTTCACTTTGCTTAATCAACAGTTTTAAAGAGCCAACTGATCATTGCAATTTTTAGAGGTGCCATTTTTCTTCCACATCTTAATGATGGTCTTCACGGTGTTGCATGATATACAGATGCTGGTCATAAAATTAGAATATCATGACAAAGTTGATTTATTTCAGTAATTCCATTCAAAAAGTGAAACTTGTATATTAGATTCATTCATTACACACAGACTGATGTATTTCAAATGTTTATTTCTTTTAATGTTGATGATTATAACTGACAACTAATGAAAGTCCCAAATTCAGTATCTCGGAAAATTAGAATATTGTGAAAAGGTTCAATATTGAAGACACCTGGTGCCACACTCTAATCAGCTAATTAACTCAAAACACCTGCAAAAGCCTTTAAATGGTCTCTCAGTCTAGTTCTGTAGGCTACACAATCATGGGGAAGACTGCTGACTTGACAGTTGTCCAAAAGACAACCATTGACACCTTGCACAAGGAGGGCAAGACACAAAAGGTCATTGCTAAAGAGGCTGGCTGTTCTGTGTCCAAGCACATTAATAGAGAGGCGAAGGGAAGGACAAGATGTGGTAGAAAAAAGTGTACAAGCAATAGAAATAACCGCACCCTGGAGAGGATTGTGAAACAAAACCCATTCAAAAATGGGGGGGAGATTCACAAAGAGTGGACTGCAGCTGGAGTCAGTGCTTCAAGAACCACCACGCACAGACGTATGCAAGACATGGGTTTCAGCTGTCGCATTCCTTGTGTCAAGCCACTCTTGAACAAAAGACAGCGTCAGAAGCGTCTCGCCTGGGCTAAAGACAAAAAGAACTGGACTGCTGCTGAGTGGTCCAAAGTTATGTTCTCTGATGAAAGTAAATTTTGCATTTCCTTTGGAAATCAAGGTCCTAAAGTCTGGAGGAAGAGAGAAGAGGCACAGAATCCACGTTGTGTGAGGTCCAGTGTAAAGTTTCCACAGTCAGTGATGGTTTGGGGTGCCATGTCATCTGCTGGTGTTGGTCCATTGTGTTGTCTAAGGTCCAAGGTCAACGCAGCCGTCTACCAGGAAGTTTCAGAGCACTTCATGCTTCCTGCTGCTGACGAACTTTATGGAGATGCAGATTTCATTTTCCAACAGTACCTGGCACCTGCACACAGTGCCAAAGATACCAGTACCTGGTTTAAGGACCATGGTATCCCTGTCTTGATTGGCCAGCAAACTCGCCTGACCTTAACCCCATAGAAAATCTATGGGGTATTGTGAAGAGGAAAATGCAATACGCCAGACCCAACAATTCAGAAGAGCTGAAGGCCACTATCAGAGCAACATGGGCTCTCATAACACCTGAGCAGTGCCACAGACTGATCGACTCCATGCCACGCCGCACTGCTGCAGTAATCCAGGCCAAAGGAGCCCCAACTAAATATTGAGTGCTGTACATGCTCATACCTTCCAGTTGGCCAACATTTCTAAAAAATCCTTTTTTTGCATTGGTCTTAATTGATATTCTAATTTTCTGAGATACTGAATTTGGGGCTTTCATTAGTTGTCAATTATAATCATCAACATTAAAAGAAATAAACATTTGAAATACATCAGTCTGTGTGTAATGAATGAATCTAATATACAAGTTTCACTTTTTGAATGGAATTACTGAAATAAATCAACTTTGTCATGATATTCTAATTTTATGACCAGCATCTGTATGTAATACGTTCAAAACTCTGATCCACAATTATGTCTATATGCAAAGATTACACCTTTACAGAACTTCTAGAGAAACAGCAAATTTAAATAGGGCTAATCTTGAATCACATCAATTGATGGAAGCTGAAATTTCCTTTGTGCATCTCTTAAAATGTGATAAAATCATCTGAATACTTTTATAAACCCTAATTTAAAGGGTTAGCATTCTAATGAAACCAAGGTACTGGATTTTATATTCTGAATACTGTATGTTTAAGTTTGTGTTTCATAATTATAAAAATGATCATTTAAATGCTTTGGTGTACTGAACAATTCCAGTGCCACTGCTCTGATCTTTAGCTCCTTCTGGTAAGCTGAATCTCCACAGCCAATAATATAATTGTCTCATTAGCTTGTTTTGACAGCTTGTTTTATTCAGCTGTTACAGTGATAGAATTTTGCAAGAGTCATGTGTGAGATGAAACTGTCAGTGGCTATGTCTGACATGTTATTAGCCAATAGACTTTACTTCATGAGCTAGTGTGTGGCCACTGGCAATCTGTTATATTTTTTTTTCCTGTTTTTTAACACTTAGTTTTTGGCCTTTGCAAAAAATCTGCAGCCGAGATAAGCATATGATAATTAAGTATGGATTATGTTGTAGCTGGGACACTAAAGACACACCTTCATTAATTTGCAGCATTTTCAATTTTCTTTTTGTGAAATTCTCAAACAAAAAACTCTCACTTAAGAACAATTTAAGCATATTTATTCTTCAGCTAGTGTGTGTAGCAAGTATCTGGATAACTTCTGAGATTTTCAAGTGGTTTTTTGCTTATATTTCACCTTTGCTGTCTTGAGCCGTTGCTACTGCTTCTCTTTTCACTACTGTGAAACTGCATTAGCTCAAACTGTCTTGAAAGAGGGTCAGACACTTGCACTTTACTGTTTAGTAATCACTACTTCCTTTGCAATAGTTAAAACCTGGATCATAGTTTCTACTATGGTATCAAATTGTCTACATGTTTAGGCCAACACAAATTGCACAAATTGAAACACATCTCAAATTCTGTACAAAGTTTTTATGGGGTGCTGGGGATAACAAAAGGAGATTTAGATGTAGAAAATTATGGAGAAGTCAAGTGCACACATACAAAACATGAACTAGTATACTCTGAGAAACATTTCACTCTTTGTATAATGGTTGATGGCGAAGCAGTTTTTGAAAGAAATGCACAAATTCTAAACAGGGTTTCTCCTCTAGCCAGAATAAAGATACTGTATGCATAGTGGCACAAAACATATTGTAGCTAACATGTTGACCACCTCTTCCTCACTTTTCTAAAGTGATAGAGAGCAAAGAAATGCATCTTTCAAGGCTGAAACATGGTTCCCATGCTAGGAATCTTTTAAGGCAGCTAGCTGCAAAGTAGTGAGTGAATGTTTCATAAATCCTGCCTGCAAACTAAAGTAAGAGCATACAACAGAACAAATAAATTCTTTCATTCTTGTATTGCCATTGTGAAAATATTCACAATTTTTAATGTTCCTTTAATAAATGTTTTCTATGGTACTAACCACAGGTCAGCAAAATAAATGTGATCCAAGTCAGGATTTGGTGCCATGAAATATTAATGAGTATAAATTTGGCAAATGGAAGTAATACAATTGCCAAAATAATCACCCCCACATAACACAGAGTTAAAGGATTTCTATAGTTTAATAAATAGGTCACCAAAATACATTTTTAAATCAGTCTGAAAATAGACATTTAAGTAGAAATTTAGCATCTGACGTATTATCACTTCCAAATTGCCTTTCCCCATAAGTACCAGTGCTCCAGCAACTAGAAAGCACATTAACACCGAGGCACAGGTTTTTCATTTTTCATTGGTTAAAACAAGCATAAACAGAAACAATTAGAAAATGATACCAACCTGTTGTTCTAAATAGACAGACCTTTCAGCTACTACTTTATGCCAGGTTTGACAGGGAAACACCACAAGTATACCGTCACACTCTTTCCCCCACATCTAGTACAAAGACTGTGCTGTGCATGTGAGGTGGCAGTCACAGTGGCCAGTCTTGCTCATTATAAACAACTGTGGATCCCCACAGGTTTATCTTCTATATGGAAGATGTAGACTATGGTTTTAGTTTTTCTGTTCTCAGTTGTCAATTACTCATCTCAAAATTATGGACTCATATGGTCTCTGCTGTTATGCTAAACAAATTGAATTTGTTCTATTTTAAAGTGTGTTTAATTTGTATCTTTACATATAAAAATGATGCCCTTTGCATTATGCAGAAGCTGTAAATTTGTTTCTGTACTCTGTTTATACTTAGTGAAGAGCACTATAAAAATAAACTGAAATTAATAAGTCAGTTTGTTAATGGAGTAAGACCAGCATTAATATTGCCTTTAGAGAGCATAATTCTTGAGAAGGTTTAGAATCTGGCACATCATTAGCAATATTTTGAAATAAATGTAATCTTTCCTTAAAAAATTTAAACACCATCGTCTTTCCACTGAGAGGCAGTACATAGCTGTGAGACATACTTTTTACAGTCTACACTTATAAAAATGAATTGTAACATGTCAAATGACACCTTTTATTGGCTAACTAAATAGCTGCTTCGAAAGCTTGCATTTGTAATCTAATGCCCCTTGATCAGGCCAGGTGTAACAAAGAAACTGAAAAATACTCTAGCTTATATTGGGACAGCAAAGTGATTTTTTTTTCTTTCATGAGCTAGAGTATTTTTCAGTTTCTTTGTTACACTTTGTCTGATGAAGGGGCCTTAGTTGCCTCGAAATCTTGCATTTGTAATCTATTTAATTAGCTAATAAAAGGTGTCATTTCACCCTACTTTTTCCTGTGTCAATCTATGGCTAACACAGTACAACACTCGACTGCTTTGTAACACTTCAGAAACACATAATGCACTCATGTACCAAACATCTAAATTTTTAGCTGACTTACCAGTATACAGTACTTGTAACCAAATGAAAAGTAAGTCCAATGCATTATAATAAACAAACAGAGATAAATTAGGCATCAACATCAAAATGTCTTTGTTAAGTGGACTTGGTTGCACAAACAAAACAGGAGCATACCACCAGCCTGCTTTACAATAAACATTAGCTTAAACTTGTCTATGTTGCAATCTTGTCACAGAACTAAACCTTCTCTGAACCACCCTTACACTCCTCAAGAATCTTGCACAATGTACCTTCTTCAAATTCCAGCTATGTACATTTTATGTTCTGCTTTTGTATTGGGTTGCATAGGTGTGCAGAAAGGTTTTTTGATTAAGAAAATTCAGAGACCAGAATTCCCCACCACCAGTATGCATTATACTGTATTGTGTGTTTACTATAGTATTTTGGGTTTTTTGAAAACGACTGGTAACATTAATGTTCAAACTGTTTCCCAAGACTATTTAAAGGCAAACTCAGGCAAGTCTGTTTTGAATAAGATCTTCAGTTATGAAATTTTCAGCACATCAGAGTTACAGCCAAGTAAAGCTGAGACTCACTGTAACCCCAGTCAGTACCAATGTATAAAGACATGGTCATTTGCTTAGCAAATGGTTTTGTCAGGTCACCTCACAAATTCAGATCGTTGAAACCGAGATCACTTGAGCACTTGACCACAAAAAGTGGGAAAAAAACCCACACATCTAAACCTGTGTGCTGGTAAGCAAAGGAGAAAAAAAGTGATAAGATCAGGAAAAAGAGACCTCATGCCACTCTAACATCTATTCTGATTTTAACTGCCATGGCTCAGTTTTTAACAGGCTGAGATGACTTCTGCCTCCTGAACCAACTTGTAGGTAGGTAACTAGCATAATAAGTCTTGCAGCACAATTTCTTTCCCCCACTAGTTCAACTAGCATACTTCCTCCATAGGTTTATATAATCAAGTATACAGAGTACAGATAAATTCATATTTGTATCTACTAATCAACATGTCATCACTCTGTGACATTTAATCCATTTTGACAATAAGAAATTCAGAGCAAATGTCAAGTCTATGATCAATTCATCAACATCTCAGAATTTATCTTTCTTATGGCATGATTATTTAAAACTACACGACAAAACTAAGGAGGCAAAACAGTCCATCTGGTGGTTTGTCACTCCTTCTCACACTCCAGTGGGGGCCAGAACAAGTGAAGAATTTGAAGCAAAGCTGATAGAGGTTAGGGAGGATTATCAGCATGGTACACAGCCAGAACACTTTATTTATATTTATATATATATATTCACGGCATTCGAAGTCTGTGTCACAATCTGATTGTATGGGTGGTTACCTACCAGGTAACGCTTGTGGTTGGCCAGCAATCTGTATATATATATATATATATATAAAAAGATTTCACAGGCAAAAGTATCACAGAAATAACTTCAAGGAGCACAGCCTGGCCTGCTCTGCTTTGTTTTATTTATAGGGTATCACTCAGTTCCTTGTTACTTTAATAATTACAGCATTACCTATATAATCAGAAGTTTACCTGCGATGCTTACAGTTGCAACCTTACAGATAACATTCACAACTGCTTTTCTTAACCAGCTAATTGTAAACCTTTTGACAGAGATAGATAAAGTCCAGATCTGAGAAAGATGGTGAAAAACAACCATGCACCCCATTAGAGATGAGTGTTTCCTATAAAAAGATTAACACAATAAACATATTTTTAAAACCATACATATTATAATCAGTAATGATCTACTCTTCTACCAATTAGCTGCTAAATTATACCTTGGAACAAATAAATTACAATGTCTCTTGGAGAAAATCAGAATAAAATGGGTTTACATTTTTTCTTCTAATTGGATTGAATTACACAAGTCTGAATCAATCCAATGATTCTGATAACAGGGAAGGCCCTTCCAGAGGCTGTACAACAAGCAAAGTCAGCCATCAGATATGGATACATAATGGGTCAGGTACAGTATGGATGAGGTTGCTTCAACCTTAGAATAAGCAAAATTATATGGTACAGAGTAACATATTACTAGAGAAGAAAGCTGGCCAAAAGCTAGCTTTTCCAATGAAGATTTTTACAATCAAACTCAGACCAGATCTGACCTTAGTCCCTGTACACTGCAATACTAACTGTGACTTGGGAGGTGACAGTTGTTGAAAGCACACAAGTGCCAGAATAGGAAATATTCAGATCTTGCAGCTAAAGCAGTACAACCAGACTGGAGGACTGAGGCGTTCCCCTATTGGGTTTAGCTTCCAAGGATTTATAGCCATAACTACAACCAGGCTATTAAAAAGGAAGGGATTGTAATCTGAGGAGCTGAACAAAGGATCGTAACTGAGTGAGTCAAGCTGATGGTCTTAGAGCAGCAGGGGTAAAAGCAATGGGGGGTACAGCCTTCCAGATATGTTGTGACCAAGCAACCGATGACCCCAATGTTGTTTTTTCATTGTCTTAAAAAAATACAAAAAAGGATTGCAACATCAAATTGCAACACGAAGAACAGGACATCTGACACATTGATCAATTAAAGTAAAAGAAAGCAAAACACAAGGTTGTCAAAGAGCTCATCATAAATGTTGATTAGGAGGGCCTGTATATACCAATCAACAACAGAGTAGTTAGCACTGCAACCTCATGAATCTAATTCCTGGTTTTGAGTTTTATGCCTGGGTGCTATCTAGGTAGAATTTACATGCACTCCCCATGTATATAAAAGTTTGGTTCTAATTTGACCCACATAATTATTTGATATCTACTAGTACTCAATTTCTCTCTTCTTTATACATGTTTTTCACTTGCTTTAGTTTTCATTTTTATATTACGGCTGCAGTTCAATTAAAATATATAATTGTGATTAATCAAGCAACTAAGTGAAATTAACTGCATTTTAATAGAAATTTATTGTATTTTCTTCAAGCATATTAATATTGTTCTTGAAACTAGAAATAACTCTGTGATGAACAGCTAATACAAAACTGTCTTAATAATCACTTGCCTATGCATATTAAATTATTCCAGTTAGTTTATTCAACAGCTTTGTATAACAAAAACAAAGCTCACTGACCACCAAACACCTCAATGGGGTTGCTATAATAATTGGGAAAACCAATATATGTGGTTTGAACTGCAATGTTGCAGGAAAACATATCAAAAGTACTAACAATTACACAAACAAACATTAAAAAACAAACATAAGATCATGGTTCAGCTTTTTGCACAAACAGCACTGTTATAGCTCAGGTTGCGCTTAACTGCGTGATGGAGAGGACATATGTAACACATATTGAATATGTTACAAAAGAATACAAATGGGAGCAAAAGTACAAGATGCTTACAACATTCTTCAACTTCATTGCTTTCACCTTCCTTTCTTGAGGATCTTACTGTAATATACAACTTTGGCAAAAACACACCAGTCTGTAAAAAGGAGACCTTTTTGACTTAATATGCCCAAAATTCCCACACACATGCCAGCTTTCTCTGACTAGAATTAATACCATTTAAACTTCAGGAATACTTGGCAGTCAAACAAGCAAGTGTTGGCTGTCAAAGCAGTTTGGCAGATGAACTGGTTCAAAATGCACTTAATCATATCAAGCATGAATTGAATCTCTCAGATGTCATTTGGGCCATCTCACAAGCTTGTCTCAAAACAAAATTCTGAACAAACAAACTCAAAAAAAAAGTATTTCTGCAATAGCACCACTGTAAATATCAACTTTAAATAACAATCTAATCAGTCTGTGGGATAAATTGTATTAAATACTGTACTCACTTAATAAAAGCAGGCGGCATGTCCCTTTTCATGATCTGGTCCTCTGTTGTCTGAACAGTCTCTTTTCCAACCTAGAAGAAAAGAATTTTGATTTTTCTATTAACATGTAACATTAGTTAACTTAGAAAAATTCTATAGTAATGAGCTTGAATGTTTATCAGGTAGCTTCTAAGTTGCTGTAAATAAAAATATAGGCTAAATAAATAATTACAAGGTGGAGTAAGAACTTAAGAATTATAATATTTAGTGCATAGACTTGTTTCACAAATGAAACAACTAAAGATATTACATCATCTGGCCTTTATGAGCAAAAAACAAGCAAAGCCGGTAAAATATGGCTGTGATCAATGCATTTAAGCATTCACAAGTTTCTTACGTGTATTACAGGCAATGAAAAGTATTCCAGGCTTTAATCATGTCTCTTTGTATGCATAGAAAATCCCATTTCTGTGAAGAGCTATATTTTCAAGTGTCACATTCACTTGAGATTTCACAGGTGTCCTTTAAGCAACAGTACACAAGTCATTATAATAAACATATTTATAATAATAGTATAAATATTAAAAGTGCATGAAGTTCAAACTTACATGGAACACTAAGAATTACACTACCATTCTACATTGATTTTTTTCCTGGAGAAAACTGCAGGCACATTCCTTAGACTTGCTGGACCTTATTTCAATGATGAGGGGACTGACCTTTTGCTACTATCAGTTGTTAAATAAGGGATGCACACAACACTGGTAAGGTCCTGTGTATTGCAGAACATAATATAATAGTAAAGCCCTTTTGCAGAGATGTTCAAGTTAGTGAGCACTAATAAGTCACAGGAGCTATTTAAAATACCTATTAATAAAACATGAAATCCATAGTCTTAAGCGTAAGACAAATGGCTTTATTGACTTTGAAAAAGGGAAAAGAAAGGTGTGTAAGGTTATTTGATAGAGAAAGAAGTTTAAAATCAGACAAGCTCCCTTTCACAAGCCAGACAAAATCAAACAATCAATCAATCAATCAAAACTGGCCAAGGCTAGGTTGTGAACTGTAGCACTAAAGCTATGGAGAAGCTAGTTATTTGGGGAGAAAAAAAAAGGAAAAAAAAATTAACGTTTTATTTGTGAGAGACACTAAATGAGTGTACGTTATTCTGCTATTACCAAGTAAGGATATTGTATTGAGTAGCAATGTGTGTGGCCTGGTGAACATTTTTGACAAACCAGATGAAATGCAAGACACATGACCTCACCTCTACACAGCGGCAGCTCCCAGTAAAATTCTTGGCAGAGGACACTGGATACTTTGGAAGGGTCATAATGGCATGAACAGAAGGTCACACCCAATTTACAAAGTAACAAAAAAAATGAAAAATTGTGAAATATCTTCACCTTTGTGAAGGTCTTCAGGATATACAGACTATAATGAACTGATTTAGAAAATGCAAGTAAACAAATATGAAATTAATGTGTCCCTAAAGAAGGAGGTGTGAAAGGACTTCAGTATTAAGCTGATGAGTGAACAGCACAAACATAGGAAAAAGGGCAGAAATAATGTTCTAAGTGTAGTGTACACAATGATCAAAAAAAAAAAAAAAAAAAAAACACCAGGGAGACATATCTATCTTACTGTGATCTTTACAAAATAATTTTAAGAACCTTCCACAGAGTAGTATTTCTTTTTCTGAAGTACTTAAAGCATATTTTTTTAGATCAGTCAAGAAAGAAAAAAAAAAAAAAAAAGGAGGAAATGCGTGGGAGTAAAAAGGGTAAAATTTAGAACATATGAAAATGAAATATTACAATAAAATAGGAAAACAGCTGTTTCAAGGGAAAGTAGTTATACTCAGTAATCATGGTGCCGGAGAGTGGCAGTATGTTGCATGTTGGTTAGCACAGGGAAGTAAGAATTTCACTGTACATGAGACAGTAATGGCACTATAAACCTTTACTCAGTGACTGTACTTCTATTACTTCAAGATCAGAGAGTCTACAAGATGAGACCCCATTTCCCTCCACTCCCTGCCTAGTTTGTCATGACCTTTGCATTCCAGATAACATAATAAATTTACATCAAACACAACCCAGAAAATAATATTTTAGTAGCTGTAATTGCATTGTCACATTCAAAGACTAGAGTACAGTAAAATTCTAACTTGAACAGCAGCACAGTGATTGCACTGCTACCTTACAATAAGGAAACCAGGGTTCATGCCATAGGCATTCCCTCTGTGGAGTTTGCATGTTTTCCCCGTTTTTGTGCCAGTTTCTTCTAAGTGCTCCAGTTTCCTCCCAAAGTCTAAAGACATGCAGATTAAGTGAATTGGTGATGTTAAATTGGCCTCTGTGTGTGTGTGTTCATCCTGCAATGGTCAGGCATCCTTGTCCAGGTATTGCTCCTGTCTTACAAACAACTGATAATCAGCTTATGAAAATGGACAGATGGATACTTAGAAGCCTTTAGTTTAATCTCAAAAAGACACTTAAACACTGTGCAAATTTCCATAATAGGTCACCCAGGTACTATCTTTTACATATCAACCAATTTTCTTAACCTGCTTATTCCATTACTGGTGAAACCAGAGCTTATCCCAACATGACTGATATAGCCAAGAGCAACTTTTGTTGGGGCACTAACCTATACTAACTCACACAAGGCCAATTTAGTGTTATTAATGATGTTCACATATTTGTTATGTGCAGTGCCGGATTAACCAATAGGCACATGTAGCATATGCTACGGGCCCCGCAATTTCGGGGGCCCCCAAATGGTGGACCCAATATTTAATGAAAAAGTGTAGCATTGAAAAACTGGTCTTTAAAAATATTATCTTTACGTTTTTAAACTGTAAATTTCTTACACAACAAAACTTTAGGGGCCCAACACATAAAATTCACATAAATATTATAAGATTCTTATTATAATCGAGAGTAAAATAATTATTTAGTCCGGTTTGAACTGTTCAGAATCTAAACTTCAGATGATGCAGACCAAAAGGGCCCCCAAATTTGAAATGTGCTACGGGCCCCGAAAGCTCTTAATCCGGCCCTGGTTATGTGGACTGAAGCCCAAAAAGTAACAATAAAAATACACAAACAGAAACCAAGTCACAGTTCAAACTTAAGTTGCCTGCATAAAAGAATCAACATTAAAAAAACAGGTTTTGCTTAAACTACAAGAATTTCTTTAAAATGCCAGCATGATTAGTAGATGCGATTGTGGTTGTTCACATATAGATGAGCACATGATAATGCCTAGGGGGAAAAAATCTATCCGTCAATCCAATTTAGGGTGTTCTAATTACTAACTTTCCTGTAAATGATACTGACAGAATAGCTGAGGTAGAAATTAATAATAATAATAATAATACATTTTATTTATATAGCGCCTTTCCCATGCTCAAGGCCATCATTTAAGCATCAGCTAAGGGCCATTACTTATTTTACCTAAAAATGAGGAATTCATTACAGAAGACATCGTTGTACCATTCAGTGATAGAAAGACATGTCAATTGGAGAGACATTGTTTAAAACTGGCATGAAGGAATCTCCATTTCAAAAACAAATAAAATTTTAGAAATGAGAAGTCCATTCAATCCAGAAGGTTCTAAGTAATTGGGCACAGCTAATTGTGTGAACTATCAATTCCTAATAATAATTCTTTACATTTATATAGCGCTTTTCTCACTACTCAAAGTGCTCTCCACACAGGGAGGACCCGGGAAGCGAACCCACAATCTCCTTACTGCAAAGCAGCTGCACTACCACTGCACCACCTGTGAGGTGCTGCTTCAGAGCAATTTCTGCCCTCCACCACAGTTTTCTGTAAGTAATTAATTATTTAGCACGAAGAACTCTTCAGACATCCTCTTTCATACCTGCTTAATCCAGTTCTGCTAGAGAACATTTTATAAATTGTAGATCTCGTTATTTCAGGTGACCCTGAAACACAGCTTTAAAAAAAGGACATATTGAAATAGCACTACCAAACTACACTTTATCCAGAAAATAACAGCAGACACAGCAGAGACAGAGAGGTGAGACCTTACAAATAATTTTACAAAAAAAATCACAATAAACAAATACCCCATCATATAATTAGTTTCAAGTACTGTGTAGACTACTTTATTCTGTTTCAAATTTCTCACATCAGAACAAAGTACATACTTATTTGATGTCCCATAAATAAGGGACAGCAATTGAAACCTACATGGAACTAAAATAACAATTATAAAAAGTAGTAACTTTTCTACCATGCTTTTATTTAGAGTGTTGTGAAACAGACAACTTTATTTGGGATAGAAAAAGCTTTAATGTTTAGTCCACATTGTCTAAATGTACTTTCCTTCGAGTAAACACTTTTTTGCAGTTCAAAAGTAGCCTATTCTGCTTTGTAAAATTAGGATTTTATATGGCTCTCACTCTATATACCGTTCATCTTTCATGGGCTTCATTTAAGCTTGAACCATTTAACACAAAACAGTTCAAAGCAAAAGTCAGCTCTTCCCCATTATGGTGAAAGACTGACAATTTGCCCAATATGAGCTGGTGCATTCCAGAGTTAAAATTAGCAGTCAACACCTGTCATAGACGCACAGGCACTCTCCTCCCAACCAAGAGGAAGTGAAGCGTAGGACATTATGTGCAAAACTGAGCTGCTTGCCACTCAAGGAGGAGGCCCCATCTCATTGCAAGAGGGGCAATCATGAATTCGTCTTGGCTCCAGCCAAAGTAAACAAAGCAGATTAGGAGAGCTACTGGGCTGCTCTTATTCATGACCTCTCCTGAGAGGACAAAATCCTTGAGTTATGATAACCCTTTGCTAAAACAGAATTTACTTTCAGTGAGAACATCATTAAAAGTCATTTTAGAAAGATTTTTGAGGTATTGAACAGTTAACCTAGATAACCAAATACTTCAGTACATGCTCCCATTCTACCTAAAAATAGACATGTTGGAGTCTCGCAGTCCTCTCATTCTAGCTTATGTTAAATAGTGCAGTGTATCAAATAACTTTGCAATCAAATTTTGCTCTGTGGGGTCATTTCACTTTTTTTTGTGAGCTATTTCAACCTCAAAAAAATAAGTTAAACTAAAACACCATGTACAGCTAATACAAAAAAAAGCCTCCGACATCGAGGAATCGCGAACCATTGCCAATGGAGGAAAAAGATGTTTGACATTCTTGCACTACATAATGAACTAGAGTATAGCAACTATAAAAAAATTCTACAAGATTTACAGAACATCAATCCATTCAATAATGAGCCCATTTCTGAGCAATTTTTGCAGTGTACAATTTCAACCTGGATTTACTAGTCAGCACATTCCATCTTTAACTTTTTCACATTTCCTAGTTACATTCTGAAATAGTGGAAACAAGCATATATCAATGGCAAATTTCAAATGTGGAAGTAAAAGTGTTATTTAGAAGTACTGAACCTATCATGTTGCACTAAACAACACCAACATTCATTTATATAGCACATTTTCATACAAACAATGTAGCTCAAAGCAACTTTTTTTTTTTTTTTTTTAAAACTTTTATAGCAGTAAAACATATTTCTGTGAATATGAACTTAAATGGCCAGGATATAAAAGACTGGCAACAAGCACTTATATTTTTGTAAGCATTATTTTAATAATATTTTTGACAAAGTAATGGTGACAAATAAGGTTTACTTTTAGTAATGAAATACGTCTATGACAAATTGCAAATTTTAGGTTCACATAAAAACAGGCATTATAGAAAAATACAAATTAAAAAAAAAGGGGCAGACCACTAGAAAAAGTTATTAAACACAAGTAAATATTAAGTATTATAAAAGAGACAAAATCTTGGTTTGTTTAAGATTTCCAAGAACTGCTCATGTTTATTTTCAGCAACATAAAAACCATGAAAGGGCTCTAATTTCTAAATAAAGTGATACAAGCCAGAACTTCTGCTATCATTATAGCCAAGCAGGAAGCAGTTCTGCTGAAAAGTTAAGTTCTTTATGCAGAAAGAGCATATGAATTTCAGGTCTCATTACATAAAGTGCTAAAAATAGGTAGTGGTTTAACTGAACTACAACATCTGTCCTACATCCGCTTTTTCTTCATATTTACTTTTACCAGTTAGTAACAATTAAGTAGCACACAAAACAGCAATCTACTGGTTGTAATCTTCATGTGCCTTCAGTGGTCTTTATTATATAGCTCGTTTCACTTTATAGTCACAGTTAATACTGTATTCCTAATTTCTACAACAGACAACTGTACTAGAAAACATTTACAAACCACTGTAATTATACACTAACCTAATATTAATGATACATTTCATGGCCTTCCTACCTCTCTTTTATAGTTTAATACTGGAAAGCACTGCACAGTGTGGTGAAGGTGGCAGAAAATATAACAGATACACAGTTGGCTGGACCTTGTAGAATGAATGTTCTAAACCCTACAGACTTCCAAGAATTTCAATATCATACAGTGAAAAATGTCACAATACCTTACTAGGGTCACAAATCTAAAACGTGTAAATGACAAATGCAGGATAATGCTAGTAGACATGAGACATTAGAAATAAGTTCCCAGATGGTAAATTAACTTTTAGTAGGTTGTTAATGCCAAGTGCTGGAAGTCTCCCCACACCAAATGAGACGCCCATCTTTATTTTGTGCACAATAAAGAAACCATAGCGCCTGTCATAAAAAAAGTTCCACTTTTTCCAAACTCTAAATGAAAAGTCTGGCTTTATTGATCTATTTTCTGATTTTCTTTTCATTTACAGGATTTCATGGATCCAAGAACTATCACAGGAAACAGCCAAGCACATACACTTACCATAATACTGTGAAAAGAGTAATCAATTAATATGACATTTGGGATATGGGAGAAGGACAGAATACCTAGAAAAGTCCCACTCAAAAAAAAATGCTAGTGCCTAGACTAGAAATCAAAACTCATGGAATCAAAGGTCATGGTCGTTCATAGCTTTAGACCAGCAGCAATAAGCACAAGATGTGAATAATGCCTTGATATGATGCCAGTCAGGCACTGGGCATACTGCACTTACTTGTTGTAGCTTAAAATGCAAGATTTTAGAAAGTAGGGTAAAACCATAGCACTTTTGAAAAACCCATGCTGAATTTGAAAGAGTGTGTGCAAACTATATGCAATTTTATCCTTGGTTTATCATCGTCCAAAAATAAACAGGGGGCTGTAAAAGACCGGTTAATTCAGTTATTTCATTTCATTGTGTAGATTAATTAGGCCAGTCGATGTGCCTGTTGAAGAAACATCTGTAAACATTTTTATTTTGAGTTGCTTTAAAATAGGTTTTAATATTAGGAATGGTGACATGCCAGGTGTCACAAGATCATCTTCTAGGTTCTGTTAGGATAGTTGATACTATGACAGGACTAGAGAGGGTGCTGTGACTTTACCTACTATTTTGCTCACAGTTCCAAGAAGGTGTCAACTAACTGTGCCTATGGAATCCAGAGCAAGTCCCACCTGTTGCAGATGGGCACCATAAAAGCAAACAACTCCTGGAAGGTGGCACCTCACTACAGTCAGATCCTTGTGGAGGATAGCGCTTCCAAGTGAGCCTACTACTGATGGGGAAACTGAACCCAAGGGCCTTTGTCATCTGATTGTTTTTTGTTATGCAGCCGCACATTTTCATTCAGAACCATTTCGCAACTTCTTGTTGTTTGTACCACTGGTCACACAAATTACAGCTGTTGTCCTGTACTTCTCTAATTAAAGGTAGCTTGCTTAGTATTGGAAAAAAAAAACAAACACTTTACACAAGCAAGCAAATTCAATCTAAATAGGTACCAATCTGTCCTCAATTATTAGAAAATGGTTTCTAATTAGAAACATAACTGAAGAAAATATTACACAAGACCACATAAATTTATATACAGTACAATCTCTCTTAATTGCCCTCGCATTAACCAGCAGGTTAAAATAAAATAAATAAATAAAAAAAAAAATTTTTAATCCTCAGTTCTTCTTTATATTATATGTATGCACTTCCTTCTTTCCTGGAAGGTGAGAGGGCTCCTACGCTCAGAGTGATTTCCGTTTACATATTCCTTTATGAATTTTCCATGGTGCCGCCTTCTATCTACCTGGCGGCTCCCCTTCTTCTACCATTGGGTTTCACAAAAGGGGAGTCGCCCTACCTGCAGGTGCAGGTGCAGCTGCCTTCCACACTGGTCCGGTAGCCCTCTGATCCCTGGCTACACCGGCCTCCATCCAGACCGAGACCTGGGTTCTTTCCAGCGGCCAGGGCGCTCACGCTCAACAGCCAGTCGTCTTCAATACCGGTCACTCCAGCTCCGTGATAGCTCAGCTGGAGCGACCGCTTTCTTCAGCCCCACCGAGTGTCAGCCAAACACTCATCAGCAGGGGTTCATCTTCCAGCTGCCTGCCTTTGCTTCATCGAATCTGCTCTCTCTCTCTCTCGCTCTCCTGCACCGGCTTTCCTCTATCTGCTTCCTTCTCCATTAACCTCCCGTTCTTTCCTGTTTTCCCACTAGCCGCCTCGCGCTTCTATTTATCACGGGAACGTGGATCAGATCTGGTAATTAGCAGTTCCCGGGAACAATTACGGATGCGGATGACTCCTCACCAATGCTCTTAAGCTAGGATTGCCCGCATCACAAATCCCCCGGGAACCGATTGGCCACGCATACTGGCTAAGAGTGCAGCAATTATTTATTTAAAAAGTGGCCTTTTTGACTTGAGCTGTGGACCCACTACACCACACTGTCCAGTCATTGTACGAGAAAAAAACCTGTGTGCGAAATCGTGGATGAAGCTTTGTGGATATGGTTTCTTCAGGAACGTCGAAGAGGTACAGTACATACCTTAGAAATATTTTTCTATATGAAAATTGGTATGCGTCGGATTAACCAGCCAAAATGGCAACAGGCCAAAGGTACAGTCCCAATGTGGCCGGTTAAGAGGGATTGTACTGTAATTTCTTTTCAGTATACTTTCTATGTGCTAAAATTAACATTGAATAAGCAAGACACAACAGGCCATTGCCAAGCCTACATAGCTAGTTTAGAAACAGAGATATTAAAAAACCTAAATAAAAAAGGAATTAATTTTGGAGGCAACTGTAGTACATCAGTTTGTGACTAAATCAAAGCAGCTGCCAACTCATGTCTCCAGAGGCCAAGTCTGAAATCCACGTGTTTTTTTTTTTTTTTTTTAGCAAAATGTACAGAAATTAAAGAAATTCTAGAGATTCTACCCTACTGAGAAGAAAAGAAATGACCAGCATCTATATTTGTCTAATTTTTTTTAAAAAAATTAAGCTTACTACAATTAAGTAAGCAGGAGCATTGAACCATAGAAATACTCGTCAAGACTTGATAATAGATATGTGGAATATCCAGAAACAACAAAAATATATGACAAAAAGAAGATGCCAAATTCAAGCAGAAATTCTAGGCAGTCAGTGGATTGGTTGCAAAGCTCACATACACTCTAGGACTGGGCACAAGCATCTGGAAAGCCAGACATCACATAATGTAGGCATGTACAGATCAGTTGGCAGATCTCTTCTGTCAATGGCTTTAAAACAAACACCACTGTTCAGTGCCAAAAAAAATCCACCGTCACATACCTATATGACTTAAGTAATTTGGCACTCAACCTGATTGCCATAAATTACTTCAAGCATTTGAAACATAAAACATATGAAATCAAGCATACTAGTCACAATGACTTGCTTCAGTTTGCCTATTGATATAAATGGAACCATGGATGTCAGAATGTTGATAGCCATCCAAGAAGCACAAACCGACCTCAATAAAACACATATGTAACAAAGCCATTAGCTGACTTCAGTTCAACATTGCTCACTATCATCTTTTTGAAGCTATCAGAAAACTTAATTGCCCTTGATATAAGCACCACTCTTCCCACAGCATGTAAATGAATCCAAGATTTTCTGAAGAATACACATCAAACCACCTCGCTCTAAGCACTGGATCACCTTCAGAGCTTTGTCCTCAAACTTTTGCTGTTTTCCGCATTTAAGTGTACTGGTACTTAAAAAATTGATTAATTCAATGATTGATCGATTGAATTAATCAATTAATTAAACATCAGTTTTACTAAATTCATAAATTTTCCTCTGGATCAATAAAGTATTTGTCTAGCTATCTATCCATCCATCCATTGTCCAACCCGCTGAATCCGAACACAGGGTCACGGGGGTCTGCTGGAGCCAATCCCAGCCAACACAGGGCACAAGGCAGGAACCAATCCCGGGCAGGGTGCCAACCCACCGCGGGACACACACAAACACACCAAGCACACACTAGAGACAATTTAGAATCGCCAATCCACCTAACCTGCATGTCTTTGGACTGTGGGAGGAAACGTCTAGCTATCTATCTAGGATTAAATCTATTTAATTGCCAGCTGTTACTCTTTACAAACAGAATTTTACTGAAATTTGTTAATTCTGCACCATCATTTAACGTTCTTAAAATAAAAACTATCTAGAACAGTGTTTCCCAAACTCGGACCTGGGGAACCCCTGTGGCTGCAGGTTTTTGTTCCAACCAGCTTCTGTTTATAATTGAACTCCTGGGCTAATTAAGTGAACTGATATTTCCCAAGTTCTGTGTTTAGGGAACAATATAGAAATTAGAAAACTAAGTTTGCTAAAAAAAATACTAAAACGTACCAAGCAGTTATATAGAAATACTGTACAGTAATCCCTCCTCCATCGCGGGGGTTGCGTTCCAGAGCCACCCGCGAAATAAGAAAATCCGCGAAGTAGAAACCATATGTTTATATGGTTATTTTTATATTGTCATGCTTGGGTCACAGATTTGCGCAGAAACACAGGAGGTTGTAGAGAGACAGGAACGTTTATTCAAACACTGCAAACAAACATTTGTCTCTTTTTCAAAAGTTTAAACTGTGCTCCATGACAAGACAGAGATGACAGTTCCGTCTCACAATTAAAAGAATGCAAACATATCTTCCTCTTCAAAAGAGTGAGTGTCAGGAGCACAGGCTGTCAGAGAGATAGACAGAAAAACAAACAAATCAATAGGGCTGCTTTAAGTATGCGAAGCACCGCGGCACAAAGCTGTTGAAGGCGGCAGCTCACACCCCCCTACGTCAGGAGCAGACAGAGAGAGAGAGAGAGAGAGACATAGAGAGAGACCGAGTTTGTTTTTCAAGCACAAATCAATACGTGCCCTTCGAGCTTTTAAGTATGCGAAGCACTGTGTAGCATGTCGTTTCAGGAAGCAGCTGCACAAAAGATAGCAACTGAAGATAATCTTTCAGCATTTTTTAGACGAGCGTCCGTATCGTCTAGGTGTGCGAACAGCCCCCCTGCTCAATCCCCCTACGTCAGGATCTGAGAAACTCAGCGCAAGAGAGACAGAGAAAAGTAAGCTGGGTAGCTTCTCAGCCATCTGCCAATAGCGTCCCTTGTATGAAATCAACTGGGAAAACCAACTGAGGAAGCATGTACCAGAAATTAAAAGACCCATTGTCCGCAGAAACCCGCGAAGCAGCGAAAAATCCGCGATATCTATTTAAATATGGTTACATATAAAATCCGCGATGGAGTGAAGCCGCGAAAGGCGAAGCGCGATATAGCGAGGGATTACTGTAATGTATTTTTTTCTTTTTAACAGTATTTTCATTCTACTTTTTTAGGTCTTCTAATTGTTTAATGAATCCGTTATTTACTAATTAGTGGGTCTGACTCTAAAGTAGTTGCAGCCTTTGATTATTCAGTGTTGTTAGCCTGGGTGTCTGCTCTGCTCGTTTTAAATTGTCATTATTAAGATACAACAAAGGGGGAAAAACTGCACAGAGAAAGGGCAAAGTATAATGAAATCAACAAAAGAGAGTTAATCATTTAAATCTATAGCAAAAGAAGAAATATTTCTAAATGTCTTATAAATGTAAAAATCATGCTGATGTGCTTTTCTGAATGTGGAATAAAAGAAAAAAAAACAGCTAATTAAATGAGATCAGTGTGATGAGGTGTTGTCACTGATTAGGAATCTGGTTGGAACAAAAACCTGCAGCAATAGGGGGTCCCCAGGACCGAGTTCGGGAAACACTGATCTAGAAGGCCACAATCTCCTGAAACTAGAGATAATCCAGTAGTATGTAACCAATCAATCACACCTTTAATATATTCCAAAAAAGCCTTAAGGGGAATTTCATCATCAGAGAAATACACATATTCTAAAAAAAAGACTTTGCAATCTGTTATTTTATTACTACATTTCACATCAAAGGTTTCCATTCACTACTGAATGTTTCTTTTTTTAAACTACCTACCCATGTACATTTGAGATTTTTAAGTTCTACCTGAAAAAAGACCACGGTTTGCAAAAGTGAATTTAATCATTCTTCCAATTATTGTAAGAGTCACATGACAAACACCTGGAAGAACAAAAGGTATTAAAATTATAATCCTGGAGTTACATGCACAACTGCACAGCAAACATTTAAACTAAGAATGGAACATAGCAGGACATTGTTGATGAAACTAAACACCTTCCAAGAGTTGTAAATTAAGCTGTTACATCTATTTAAAGATGAAAAGCTAAATTCAGTTTCACTAAATGGAACATATACAGTACAAAACAGTGAACATACTGAAAATAATAAATTTAATGATATTGTAGCTCATCTTGCTATAGAACCATTGGAATCAATGCAGAAAAGGCTACTGTTAGAGATTAATCTAATCTTGGTATCTGTGGGCATAGAGTGAAGAAGTAACCTGGTCATGGCCTCCAGGCTGGAAAAACAATTTAAAAATCAAATGTGATATTTCTGAGAGGAAAAAAAAAGACATCACATTTTATACCTTTTAATATTCAGTTACTTGCTGAAGGACAGAACTAGTCATATTTTACTTCATTTTTCACTGCATTAATTTTAAAGTCCCTGAAGAAAGGCTTGTAAAGCTAAGATCAAAACTTCACTCCTTTATAGAGTGTGCAGTTGTGTGTGCATTAATGTACAGTAATTGCAATTAATTTTTTTATAACACATGTGGGAGATGGCCGGCTGTTCATCCCGGCCAATACCCCCAGGCCACTAGATGGAGCCCTCCCTGTAGCAGTGAAGTTCCCCGAAGACCAGCTGGGAATTATGGAAAATGGAGTTTTTATTCCCAACCCTGCTGGACACTGTGGGGCCCAGAGGATGCTGCAGGGAGGCTCAAGGACTTATACCTGCCCTATAACCCGAAAGTACGTCATGATGACATGACCAGAAGGAACGACGTGCTTCCGGGTTGAAGAAAAGGACTTTTTATCTGACCCGGAAGTGATAAGGAATCATGGACTGTAGGATGGGAAACACTTCCAGGTCAGGGAATATAAAAGGACTGTGGGAAAGCCCAGACGCTGAGCTGAGCTGGGAGGAAGGGTGGCGAAGTGTCTGGGAGAGGAGGAGTGATTATTATTCTTGGTTATAGTGTATTTGTATGTGTAGTGTGGAGTGGAGGGTGCTTTGTGCACAATATTATTATAAAATAAATAATAATTATAGTTTTACCTGGTGTTTGGAGTGGTATCTGAGGATTCAAGGGAGCTCTAGCGCCCCCTACTCCTACACACAATAAATTTACCTAAAGTTGAACACATATTGCCAGCCATAAAGTTGTAGGAGTTCAAATCTCTCTATTATAAACGGAAATATTAAGACGAGACTTTTTCCAACAGATTTTTTCAAGTCCCATGAGACGAGACTTTTGTCAAGAGATTTTGTCAAGTCCTGCCCTCCTGTCAACCATTTACAACCATGCCCACAGTCCACTCACCTCTCATTCGTGTGAATGCTTTTGTCAGACACAATTCCTGCACTCTCAGCTCTTATAAATTTTTGTTTTCCTCACTTTAAGTTCCCAATAAAATAAGACTTATTATGTCCAAATCTTATTGATGAATTTCATCCCGAAGGGTTTCAACAGAAGAAATTAATACACAGGCAATCCAGGCACTGAGAAACGAAGTCAAACAAATTAACGCGAAAATTGTTGATTCGTTACACACAAATGACATGCAAAATTTTAACAGGCAAGAAGAAAGGTAATGTAGTACATCTTCCACGGATAACAGACACCAAAGGAGATATTGATATGCCATTCATATTAAAGCTTTTGCTATGACAATTAACAAATCACAGGGACAAACATTCGAAAAAGTCTGTTTATTTACTAGAGAGAAAGAAACAATATTCACTCACGGGCAGTTATACATTGCATTGCCACGATGCAAGTCCAAACACGGAATCAAAATTCAAATGCGATATTGCCGAAAAGTTATAATTTAAAAAAATTGTTTTTACTTAAGTTTTATAGTAAAAGTTTAAAAAGTATTTGCGTGCTAATTTCAAAGCCAAACAGAACGAAAATGTATAATGCAATGAATACCTCTAACGCAACATAAAACATAATTTTCTTCCAATTTATTACATTTTACTATTTTTTACTATGGTTAATTACTCACTGTAATGCAAAATAGTTAGTTCTACTATGCATATGTAACAATTCCCAAGAATGAAAGTTGCCCTTGCTCAAAGATCTGGGGAAACTGCGACCTATAGTTCCAGAAACACTGCTCAAGTAAAAAGGGGTTTGAAAGAAAGAAGAGATGAGCAAACAGTCTTTCAAATCTACTGGTTACTTCCAGTATCTAAAGTATTGAAATGCTAGTACAGTACAGTTTTAAAATTTGGGTTTTTCAGTACACCACACTACCCAAATGATAACATTTTATTTCTAGAGCAATTGATATTTTGAATTCTGTCACTTGTACGGATGGTGCTACATTCTGAATTAATTATTTTGCATCTGCTGAAATTAATTATTCTTCTTTGCACTAATATGAGTGTGTGCATATACGATAACACTAGTTGTCAGTTGCTGTGTCTTTATTTTATTGGATCTGTGTAACAATGTCTTATTTTTTGTACTTTCCTGCCGCAAAAAAATTTACCTCTGAAATAATAAGTCTACCTAACCTAACCTATTGATAACATTTTAGAACAGAAAAATGTCCATGAACTAACAGTAGGAAAGCAGGGACTGGGGGGTTTGCCCAAGTATTGGCCATTACTAGATAATAGCAAGCAGGAGGCATGTTGAAAAGGGTTAAGAAAGCAGCCTAATGCCAGCAGTCTCTAAAGAAACACACATCTGTGGCGGAGCGACACAGACGGGCACTGAGCAGGCTCCTATCAATTATGGAGAATCCACTGCATCCACTGAACAGTATCATTATTCAAAGTTATTGTCTGTTTTTACCTGCATTATTATTACTCTTTAATTTAATATTGTTTTTTGTATCAGTATGCTGCTGCTGGAGTATGTGAATTTCCCCTTGGGATTAATAAAGTATCTATCTATCTATCATCAAAATTAGAATCAATCAATATCTATTGTCAACTGAAAATTTCAGTCTCTTTATAAATAACTAAACAACACCAGAAAAATCTCTTCAGTAGCCCAAGACTGGACTACTACACAAAATTAAATTCTGTTGCAGACCAGTGAAATAGATATTTAAAAAAAAACAAAAAAAAACCTGTAGTCAGTTTTCCTTCCATTCCAGTTTTTTTCTACACTTGGTTCAAACATCTACTCCTGCAAGATACAGGGAGTTCATTTTTTTTCTTTTTATTTCAAATGTCACCATTTCCTTATACTGTATTTTCACTTCTAGTTCATCACATCCAAGATATTAACACTCCCAGTGGCTCCAGAAACAACAGCACTGCTGACTTTTCACAGACACCCAAGCATATTTTTAGATGAGGCATCAGCTTCTCCTCATTACACTTTACAAAGGTATTCCCATGCTGAATTTCATTTAGATGTTTTAGATGCATTTAGTGAACGGATCTCCAGTTATCAAGAATCATCTTATGATTATGCTGAAAGAAAAATAAAAAATTTTTAAAAAAAAACACTGAAAAGAGAGTGTTAGTTAATGCTATAAATTCAGGAGATTCAATACTACAGTCAAAATACGATAGGGATTAATACGGGAAACATGATTTGCAGTAAAAAGAAAGTACTGTTTAATTTTGTTTTGGGTAAACTCTTATTTAGAAGGTTTATAGTTTTATACGGTCAATATTGCTTGAAGTTTAAATGTTGGGAAGTGGGGTTTTAAATAATCAGCAGACATTCCCCTTTTATTAGAGTGTCTCTCTCTCTCTCGATCTCTCAAAGGGGGCAGCTTGTAACTCCTTTGCAAGCTACTTGTTGATTCTGCCTATTTCTGTCTATTGAAAAGGGAATCAAGTTAAAAGGAAACTATGGTTTGGGGTAAAACCAACGCACGCAACACAGAGTACAAATAGTTTTTAGTTTACAAACATGCATGCTCATTTCTCATTAGAACAAACACTAAGAAGTAAGTGGCCTAAGTAAGAGAAAGCTACACTTATAAATATTTATCACTTCAAAGATAATCCCCAGGGGGCAAAGAATGCACTGTCCACCAAATGTGGGATGTGCTTATTTAATATAGGAATAAAAATTTGATAAAAAGTAAATACTGTAAAGAAAAGGTAGGGAGCCACAAATAATGGTGACCACCAACTAAAATGTGAGATGGTAAACCTAAACTGTGAAATAAAACCACTTGCTCAATATACTCTTCCTAAACCTCTGCTTGGAACACAACAACGTATTGCTCTATAAAAGAAAAAGTACAAAAAAAAAAAAATCTAATGCATTCACAGACTCCTGGACACTTATAGTCTAAGAAGTTTAAATCTGTTTCAACTTGGACAGGAACAAAGAGGTAGGGAAATCCATAAGAGCACAAAGACTTTGGTATGTGATGCAACATTTTAAAAACTGTTATAATTTTATTTTAAAAAAGAGTAAACAAGTGAGATCAACACTAATCATCTACTTATATGCAGAAAGTAGCCTAGTTGCAAGTCAAGCCAAAAATGTTTATAATTATTAAAGCAAAAAGAGCTCAACCACTATGTACAGTATTATGATATTGCTTATTGTATCAACAATACTGTATCCTGAATCCAAAGAAAGCTCTTCTTTTCTTAACAAGTCCATACTGCACATACCAATAGCTCTCTCTACTTTATGACTGCCTGATGATAACTTCACTGTTGCTTATTTGCCTCTGTTATAAAAGCTGCCAATGCACACACACTTACTGCATTTTGAAGAATTCATTGTGCATGGAAAAATACAGAACACTTACATGAAAAGATTCCATAAACCTTTTTATTTGGTCTGTCAGAAGTTGCTTTGCTATTTATAATACTTGTCTTAGTTGTGTAATTTTGAAATATTGTATCAAAGTGACAAGGATACCATACTGACATCTTGTTTTCTCTGTAAAGCGCACTATGGTTTTCATCTACAAAATGACTAAACATTAAAACTGTGTTTACTCACATCCCTAGTGCTTGGTCAGTAAGGTGTCATTGTAGTAAAAATGTAAAATTATTTATTAGTTCAAGATCATCATGCTGACTTTGAGTCAAGAATCTACAATACATTTCTATTCAGCAATAAAACTAGCAAGTGTTGTGCAAGTGTTTTAAATAATGAATCACTAACGTACAAAGCTAATTTATCCTTGAAAACTAATACTATAACTGTTACATATCTGTGTCTGAACAAACCCAATCCAAATTACCGCAGAGCAGCTTCATCATTCCAAAGTATCTGGCATAGTTTTGTTTACTTAAAAGGGATTCTGCGCTGGATTTGTGTAAGCTAACACATAAAAAAGTTATGTTTGCACTAGGAGTTGCTCTGCAGCAATTAGAAGCAAGCCTGATCACCCTGAATGCACAACATAGCACATTCTCAGAATAACTTATTGGGCAAAAAACATTTGGCATGATCCAGCAGCCCTGGCAGCACGGTGAGGTGTACTGCCTCTTAGAGAAGACTGTGACAGATCTCTAAGGTTTTGTATCTGGACATGGGATTCTTTTCATGTCTATTGTATGTGGGTTTTCCTCCAAGCATTCCAGTTTCCTACTAACATTCTCAAACACACACAGAATACATTATTTGGTGCTGTCAGAAGGCTCCAGTCTCTCCTGCAACCCTAAACTGAATTAAGCAGGTTTGAAAATAAAGCACTATGTACGGCCCAGCCCAGCCTGCCTAAAATATTATCTGGCTCATGTATTTGATCCATATCCAGTTATGTAGTGAAGCATTTGTACATCCTGCCTGTAACTTTAAGCAAATGAAGTGCTATTAAGTATTAACAGAAGTTTAAGTCTGTACCAGTGTCCCAAATTAGTATCTTATCAATCATGACTTCATTAGAACACAGTCACATAATGCATATAAATTAAGGCTGAACGGCATGTCCCATTTTTCACATTTGCTACAATTAACATTTATTTGGCACACACTCCAAAATTACATGTTTCAGCTTTAAAGCATGAAAGAGTTTACATTTTTTTCTATATGAGATGATCAGTAAAACTGATGGCATCAGTTCCTACAGTAGTCTGTCCTACTTACTGATTATAGAACAGTAGGTAGCATATGCGCACAACTGTACAACTACTAGTCTACAACTTCTAGCACTTTGAGGTACTTTTTGTATGAAAATGTGCTATATAAATAAATGTTGTTGTTGTTGTTGTAGTCCTACAGGACTATGCCTTACTATTTGACACACAATTTGTTAATTCTTCAATACAAGGGCAAAACAAAACATCAACCACTTTTAAAATCAACATTCTCACTTGTGTCATCAGATCTTGCCTCCATTTACATTTTATCGCCCCCCCCCCAACTTTATGTATTCTGGTACCATGCCCTCAAATGTACTCTATGTCTGCAGGTGCATAGACTTATCGCGGAACGGGACTCTTAAGATGCTACAATCACTAGCTCCACATTTACCCAGGATAATAATAAAAGACTGTCAACAGTTTTTGAGTTTGTTTTTTAAAATCACTGACAAATATAACATTAAATATTTTTGGTATTTGCAATTAGGATTCTGCTTAGCAACGGTTATAAAATTAATCCAGGTGATAAACACCTACTCAAGCATTGAGCTGACTCTGGCATTTTTTCTTCCCAAGGTGAAGCTGTAAATGGCATGGCTATGGCCAACTGTATGATCCTTTCTATAAACATATGAGTTAAATATATGTAGGATTACTTCTGTTTTACCCTTAGATATAGTATCTACTGTATACTAATAAAAGGCAAAGCCCTCACTCACTCATCAATAATTCTCCAACTTCCCGTGTAGGTGGAAGGCTGAAATTTGGCAGGCTCATTCCTTACAGCTTACTTACAAAAGTTAGGCAGGTTTCATTTCGAAATTCTACGTGTAATGGTCATAACTGGAACCTCTTTTTTGTCCATATACTGTAATGGAGGAGGCAGAGTCGCGTATCGCGTCATCACGCCTCCTATGTAATCACGTGAACTGAAAACAAGGAAGAGATTTACAGCACGACTCAAACGCGGGAACAAAGGTAAATGACGGTAATTGTTGAGTGTCTTTTAATACTGTGTAAGCATAAATATTAACAAGTGCAATTAAACATGTGCATTTACGGGGTGACTTCTCAGGCTTAAAAGCTCACCTTTTATTAAAAAGGTAAATGCAAACTGTTTTCATTCTGAAGGGCACAAACCACATTGAATTTCCGCCGTTAAACGCGCAAAAATGTCGGTACACCAGATAAATAAGCGCAACATATTATCAGTTGTATTGTATGCTTACAATACATATAGAAATGTGTTAATTGTTAACTAATAGTATGGGATGGTGTTTTTCGACTCAGCTACAGATGCCGATGGAGACCAGAACTGCTTTGGAAAAATATGAACGCCTTGGGGCCGATCTGGAAGAAGGGAGCGCAGCGCCTTGATTTAAACGATTCCATGTCTTGGTGGGTTTGCGTAGCTTATTGTCAATATCTTTACACCTGTTTTTAAGACTTATTGACTGAAACGGGCTTTCACGAAAAAACTTAGGGCTTTGCTACAGGATACACCCTCCACAAGTTAAGGAAGTAAAAATAAAGGTATATATTTCTGTTTTATTTAAACCTTTTAAGTTCGTATGCATAGCCCCATTTGGCTGTTTTAGTTTTTTTTTTTTTTTCTTTCTTCAGTAATATTTAATCTCCTTAAAGAAAAACAACATATGCATTTTACTTTTTTTGTATCTCTTTAGTAATATTTTAGTGTAAAAGGATAACCAGTATTTAAACCTTTTATGTTACTTTATAAAGTTATTTTACACTATGTTGAAAAATTAATAAGAAAGCTACATATTTTGGCAGCTGCTGCTTTAATTTTCAATGAAATGAAAAAAGCTCTCCAAGAGAAAACCTCAATGAAGAAGAAACAGTTTGCACTATCTAAAAAGGAGAAACCCTCATTTATAAAGGTTTGCTGCAGATGACTTAACTAAAAATAAATGAATAGTTCCTATGTGTATAATACATATTTATCTATTTGACTGATGCCTTTATTCCAGCAACTTGCAACATCTCAGGTACAATTTGTTACATTACTTTTGTTTTTTGCAGCACAGGCAGGTGAAGTGACTTCCTCAGGGTCACACAGTGGTGTCAGTACCAGGATTTGAACTGACAAGCTCTGGGTTTGCTGAAATATTACTGAAGAAAGAAAAAAAACGAAAACGGGCAAATGGGGCTATGCATACAAATGTCAATCCATCCATTATCCAACCCGCTATATCCTAAATACAGGAGCCAATCCCTGCCAACACAGGGCACAAGGCAGGAAACAAACCCTGGGCAAGGTGCCAGCCCACCGCAGGGCGCACACACCCACCAGGGACAATTTAGAATCGCCAATGCACCTAACCTGCATGTCTTTGGACAGTGGGAGGAAACCGGAGTACCCGGAGGAAACCCAGACAGACACGGGGAGAACATGCAAACTCCACGCAGGGAAGCGAACCCGGATCTCCTAACTGGCACCTTCACTGCGCCACCATGCCGCCCGCATACAAACTTAAAAGGTTTAAATAAAACAGGAATATATACCTTTATTTTTACTTCCTTAACTTGTGGAGGGTGTATCCTGTAGCAAAGCCCTAACTTTTTTCATGAAAGCCCCTTTCAGTCAATAAGCCTTAAAAACAGGTGTAAAGCTAAACTTGCAGCACCACTATTCAATTACACTTGCCTAACGCCTCTCCTAAGGGGAGATACTGTGGGATCTAGGCATCAGTCAAAGCACCAATCACAGGCCCGATTAGAAAGCAGGAAGCTGTGATTTGTCGTCTCCCTCCCATGTAACAATCACAGCCCGTGTTACAACGCACTATGTATGTATGTGTATATGTGTATATATGTGTGTGTATGTATATGTATATGTATATATATGTTTACATAACCTCTTTAACACACTACTTCTCCGCTGCGAAGCGCGGGTATTTTGCTAGTTAATTATATAATATTTAGATTGTAAACTGCTAGCTTAAATGGATTGTGAACCAAATTACATATTCACATTCATGCTTTTTATGTGCATTATACTGTAAGTATGTTTGTTTTAAAGAATTTTGCAATTCTTGGTAAATGATGCCACAAGAAACTATATATACATACCAGCTGTCAGTAATGACAATGTACTGAGCTTGCAAAACAAAGGAAGAAAAGGAAAGAAAAATCCATGTATTTATCCAAAATCAGAATCAATAATAAAATAATGATGTAAAAAAGAAACAAACTTGGTGAAATAGAAATGGTAAGAAAACAAAAAGTACAATTACAAACTTGTACCTAAAAGAAAATAAAGGAACAAGAACATTAACTATAAAGTGAGCCTATCTGAAGCCAAGTGAGGAGCATCCTGCAATTTAAGGGATTAAAAACAAATATTTCTAGTGCAAAAAAACAATTCAGTAGGCTTAATGGTAGTTAGACAGTTGCATTTTGTCAAAAGTGTTCATAAGCATGTCAAAATGGTTTTAAAAAAATGCTGCCATGGCAAAGGCTTAAAGAAATGTGAATCAATATAATTGTAATTTGCACACCTATTATATCACACTGGCACAATTTGTATTAAAATGCTGTATACTGTAGAAAACAGACCACCTGTGCCAGCTGCAAAAAAAAAAAAAAAAAACACTATCTGGTCAGATTTTAGTTGAGCCACATGCCTGCACTATGTACCACTTTCTCTAAACCAGTATGAAAGCTGCATGCAGAAAATTACAAAATAAAGCAACATGTCATTTGTCCTCTCTCTCATAGCAGCTTTTAAATATTAGAAATTAGAATGAAGGTAGATTCCCATGGGCTCACCACCAATGGGAGGGGCCAAGGAGGTCGGGTGCAGTGTGAGTTGGGTGGTGGCCGAAGGCGGGGACCTTGGCGGTCCGATCCTCGGCTACAGAAGCTGGCTCTTGGGATGTGGAATGTCACCTCTCTGAAGGGGAAGGAGCCTGAGCTTGTGCATGAGGTCGAGAGGTTCCGGCTAGATATAGTCGGGCTCACCTTGACGCACAGCTTGGACTCTGGAACCAATCTCCTTGAGAGGGGCTGGACTCTGTACCATTCTGGAGTTGACCCCGGTGAGAGGCGCCGAGCGGGTGTGGGCATACTTATTGCCCCACGACTTGGAGCCTGTACATTGGGGTTTACCCCGGTAGATGAGAGGGTAGCCTCCCTCCGCCTTCGGGTGGGGGGACAGGTCCTAGCTGTTGTTTGTGCGTATGCACCGAACAGCAGTTCGGAGTACCCACCCTTTTTGGAGTCCCTGGAGGGGGTGCTAGAGGGCATACCTTCTGGGGACTCCCTCGTACTGCTGGGAGACTTCCAGGTCTCACTGTCATTGCCCACGTGAGCATTGAAGGGCGTGATTGGGAGGAATGGCCCCCCCGATCTGAACCCGAGTGGTGTTTTGTTATTGGACTTCTGTGCTCGTCACGGATTGTCCATAACGAACGCCATGTTCAAGCATGGGGGTGTTCATATGTACACTTGGCACCAGGACACCCTAGGCCTCAGTTCGATGATCGACTTTGTGGTCGTGTCGTCGGACTTGCGGCCACATGTCTTGGACACTTGGGTGAAGAGACGGGCGGAGCTATCAACTGATCACCACCTGGTGGTGAGTTGGCTTCGATGGTGGGGGAGGATGCCGGTCAGGCCTGGTAGGCCCAAACGTGTTGTGAGGGTCTGCTGGGAACGTCTGGCAGAGCCCCCTGTCAGAAGTAGCTTCAACTCCCACCTCCGGCAGAACTTCAACCACGTCCCGAGGGAGGTGGGGGACATTGAGTCCGAATGGGCCATGTTCCGTGTCTCTATTGTTGAGGCGGCTGACCGGAGCTGTGGCCGTAAGGTGGTCGGTGCCTGTCGTGGCGGCAATCCCCGAACCCGTTGGTGGACACCGGCGGTGAGGGATGATGTCAAGCTGAAGAAGGAGTCCTACCGGTCCCTTTTGTCCTGTGGGACTCTGGAGGTAGCTAATAGGTACCGGCAGGCCAAGCGGAATGCGGCTTCGGTGGTTGCTGAGGCAAAAACTCGGGCATGGGAGGAGTTTGGGGAGGCCATGGAGAACGACTTTCGGACGGCTTCGAGGAGATTCTGGTCCACCGTCCGGCGTCTCAGGAGGGGGAAGCAGTGCAGTGTCAACACTGTATATAGTGGGGATGGTGCGCTGCTGACCTCGACTCGGGACGTTGTGGGTCGGTGGGGGGAGTACTTCGAAGACCTCCTCAATCCCAATAACATGCCTTCCAATGAGGAAGCAGAGCCTGGGGACTCAGAGGTGGGCTCTCCCATCTCTGGGACTGAGGTCACCGAGGTGGTCAAAAAACTCCTTGGTGGCAGGGGCCCGGGGGTGGATGAGATACGCCCGGAGTTTCTCAAGGCTCTGGATGTTGTAGGGCTGTCTTGGTTGACACGTCTCTGCAACATCGCATGGACATCAGGGACAGTGCCTCTGGATTGGCAGACCGGGGTGGTGGTCCCCCTCTTTAAGAAGGGGGACCGGAGGGTGTGTTCCAACTACAGAGGGATCACACTCCTCAGCCTCCCTGGAAAAGTCTATTCGGGGGTTCTGAAGAGGAGGGTCCGTCGGATAGTCGAACCTCGGATTCAGGAGGAACAGTGTGGTTTTCGTACTGGTCCCGGAACAGTGGACCAGCTCTACACCCTTAGCAGAGTCCTGGAGGGTGCATGGGAGTTCACCCAACCAGTCTACATGTGTTTTGTGGACATGGAAAAGGCGTTTGTGTCCCTCGGGGAATCCTGTGGGAGGTGCTCCGGGAGTATGGAGTACCGGACCCCCTGTTAAGGGCTGTTCGGTCCCTGTACAACCGGTGTCAAGAGTTTGGTCCGCATTGCCGGCAGTAAGTCGAACCCGTTTCCAGTGACAGTTGGACACCGCCAGGGCTGCCCTTTGTCACTGATTCTGTTCATAACTTTTATGGACAGAATTTCTAGGTGCAGCCAGGGTGTAGAGGGGGTCCGGTTTGGTGGACTCAGGATTGGGTCACTGCTTTTTGCAGATGATGTTGTCCTGTTTGCTTCATCAGGCTGTGATCATCAGCTCCCTCTGGATCGGTTCGCAGCTGAGTGTGAAGCGGCTGGGATGGGTATCGGCACCTCCAAATCCGAGACCATGGTCCTCAGCCGGAAAAGGGTGGAGTGCCCTCTCAGGGTTGGGAGCGAGATCCTGCCTCAAGTGGAGGAGTTCAAGTATCTCGGGGTCTTGTTCACAAGTGAGGGAAGAATGGAGCGCGAGATCGACAGGCGGATCGGTGCGGCGTCCGCAGTGATGCGGGCACGGAATCAGTCTATCGTGGTGAAAAAGGAGCTGAGCCATAAGGCAAAGCTCTCAATTTACCAGTCGATCTATGTTCCTACCCTCACCTATGGTCATGAGCTATGGGTAGTGACCGAAAGAACTAGATTGCGAATACAAGCAGCTGAAATGAGTTTCCTCCGCAGGGTGTCTGGGCTTTCCCTTAAAGATAGGGTGAGAAGCTCAGTCATCTGGGAGGGTCTCAGAGTAGAGCCGCTGCTCCTCCGCATGGAGAGGAGTCAGATGAGGTGGCTCGGGCATCTGATCAGGATGCCTCCTGGACGCCTCCCTGGTGAGGTGTTCCGGGCACGTCCAACCGGGAGGAGGCCCCGGGGAAGACCCAGGACACGCTGGAGGGACTATGTCTCCCGGCCGGCCTGGGAACGCCTCAGGATTCTCCCGGAAGAGCTAGAAGAAGTGGCCGGGGAGAGGGAAGTCTGGGTATCTCTGCTCAAGCTGCTGCCCCCGCGACCCGACCTCGGATAAGCGGAAGAGGATGGATGGCTGGATGGATGGAGAATGAAGGTAGAAGAATATCCAGAACATACCCTAAACAAAAAACAATATGTTTAGATGGCTACTGTGTAATGTTCTTTAGGTTGAAGTAGCAACACACTCAGAATAACGTTTCGAATGCTGTTTATTTTGAACCCTGTTTAACCAACTCTCCATACAGCATTTTTTAAACCACACCCTTCCCTCAGAATGTCATACGTCCCAAAAGACACAGACCATAGCAATCAATACCTGAACATAAAGCAATCAACAAAAACATTATTGAACAATCATATACAACATTTCCCACCTCCCCCACCAATTGAATTAGGTGTGAAAAGTGGTCAGAAAGTCTTGGAAGCGGGCAGGCCTTGAACACTGTCTTGCTGCTCGAGATATTGAGGTTCCACTAGTAGCAATGGGTTGAGGATCCGTATTCTGGGGAAGAAGAAGGGGGGTCTGGGACATCCAAGTTGTGTTATCTGAGGTAGGGTTGGTCTTGATGATGCTATCAGATCCTGAAGGGGCTAGCACCTTGCGCAACCTTCCGGCGTGCCACAGAAACCCATCCACTAACTGAAAGGTTGCAGGTCCAAGCTGGCTCTTAATTTGAAGGAGTGACGACCAGAAGGAGTGAAGCTTGCTAGAGCGACATGGGCGGCAGACCCTAACCCAGTCAATCACCTTCAAATTGGGAATCCGTATTCTCCTCTTCCTGTTGAAATCATGCAGGGACTTTGCTTGTCGTTTTTGCACGTTTGACTCAACTGACTTGGTGGGTGAAAAAGTTGTAGGGGGACAAAGCCTATGCAAGGGTAGTTCCAGCTCACGAATAAGTTTGGCTGGGGAAACCCCAGTTGTAACATGCTAGGCAGCTCTATAATACAGCAGGGTCTGTGACAGTGCTTCATTAAAAGAGAAACCCTGAGACAGGTGAGCCCTGAGGCCATGTTTTAGGCTTTGATTAAAACTTTCAACCCCTCCATTAGCCTGGGGGTGATAAAAGAATGTTTTAATATGGCGTATACCCCAGTTTTGGACAAAATCAGTGAACACGGCAGATGTGAACTGTGGACCATTATCCGTTGTAATACATTTTGGTAAACCCCAGTGAGCGAACAGTGTGTCCAGGAAACCAATGAGGAACTCTGCTGTGACTGAGCCCATGGGAATGACCTCTGGCCACTTTACGTGGAGGTCGTATGCTACTACCAAGAAGCGCTGGTGATGTGGCACACCTTTTCATTCGCCACAGATATGAACATGAATGTGTTGCCAAGGCTGAGAGGAGGGTTGGAGAGGCGGCATTGGTGGGGGCACCTGCAGTAGCTTTAGTTTTACAATTCCAAGGTGGCCCTAATGACCCATGGCCAGGACCCAACCCCTGAGGCTGCTGGGCACAACCATGCGATGTCCACGAGCTAGCCAAGTCTCATTCCAACATGAAAGCTCATCTTTAAATCGGATGTAAGACTGGAGGTTAGGGGCCACTTCCAATGACCAGCCATTAGCAATATACTGTCGTAGGACTGTGAAAACTGGATCCAATGCAGATTCTTTTGTAAATTCCTGGAGTGATACCTTATCTTGGAGTGGAGAGTACAGCAAGTGAATCAGATCCTCCTCATGATCAATCTGCATAGTGGTAGGGGGATGAAAAACAGAACGTGACAACAAATTAGCCACTACATTGTCCCGTCCTGGGGTAAACTGTAACTTAAACTTGTACCTCTGGAGATGCTCATCCCAATGGTGCATGCGCAGCAGTCTGTGGCCTGAACCAGCAGACGACATCAAAGATGTTAGGGCCTGGTGGTCAGTTTGTAAAGTAAATGGACGCCCGTACAGGTAGGTATGCCACTTTTCACAGGCCCATACACATGCAAGTGCCTCCCTCACCCCTACTGAGTATTTCTGTTCAGCAGGGCTCAATGCACGGGAAGCAAAAGCCACAAGCTTCTCCACTCCATCTTGTATTTGTGAAAGAAATGCCATATCCACAGAGGGAAAGGTTAGGTGGCTGAAGTGGTAAGTGCGAGAAGAATGTTGTATATGTGGCCATGTTTAGAAGTGACACTTTAGCTCCAGTGCCTAGCAGAAGAGAAATGCAAACATCATCCAGGTACACGGCACGGGAGTGAAACCCAGGTAGAGAGGAACAGACTGTGTGAATAACTGCAGGGGAAGACTCATCAGTGTTGTTTTTGCTGTGTACAGTTACCATTTCCAGGGTCCAGCGCTGACCTGCACCATTTTGCAAAATGATTGGGTTTTTGACACTGCCTACATATTTGTCCTTGTGCAGGGCAGTCCATGGCATGAGACACATGTCTAGTAGAACCGCAATTGCCACAGTGCTGGCGAGACTGAGCTGTATGAGGTCTCATCTGCTGTACTGATGCTTGAGACTGACAGTCAGATGCACAGTTACACTCTCCACCCTGTGGCTCATTCACTGACTGAACAGCAGTTAAGACAGAATGTCAAGTCATCATCCTCCAAAAGAAGCCTCTCACGCACCAGAGGAAGAGTAGTTTTTTCAATCTGTTGGTTTCTAATCATTTCATCACGAAGAAGGCCAAATTTACAAGACTCGGCTAAACCCTTTAAGTCAGCCATGTACTGTGAAATAGACTCACCAGCACGTTGTGTCTGCTGACAGAACTGTAGCCGTTTCAAAAGGACGCTCTGCTTTTTTGTAAAGTGCACGTCAAGGAACCCAATAGCAGCTTCATATGTGTCAGTGTTGCCGAGAGTCTGGAAGACGCAGAGTCCTTCTGAGCCGAGGCAATGCAGAATAGCTCTTTTTCTAGCACTAGCAACTGCGTCCAAACCCACAGCAAGCAGGTACGTTTGAAATTAAGAATTCCATCTGTCACATGGAACAGGCGATTCGCCCGGCTGAGGCAAAAAAGGCTCGGGGTGGCAGCGAAACAAAAGGAACATTTTCAGCCATCCTCATTCACCAATTATAATGTTCTTTAGGTTGAAGTAGCGACACACTCAGAATAACGTTTTGAACGCTGTTAATTTTGAACCCTGTTTAACCAATTCTCCATACAGCATGTTTTTTAAACCACACCCTTCCTCAGGATGTCATACATCCCAAAAGACGCGGACCATAGCAATCAATACCTGAACATAAAGTAAATCGACAAAAGCAGTATTGAACAATCATATACAACATACTGGAACAAGTGTATATGATGTAAGCATCCAGTGTCATTCCTCATGCATTTCCTCTATTCAATTTTAAAAGATTTAGACTTTCAACACGTTAATGCTTACATTATCTCCCTATGCATAAACCCTAATAATACACAAGAAATGACTCCAAAGATTTTTTTTTTTGTTTTTTAGATTCTTAAGTCAATCCCAGAATAGTACTGCCCACAAACATGAAAATTCATGAGGTTAAATTTGACACTCATAGTGTCAGCTCTCTGAAATAGAAAATTTTTGGAGGAATTTTCTAAAGTGTTATCATCTGAATGACAGTAAATCTTGCTAAAACATAGGCACAAACATGCACTAACAGAAAGAAAAGGTAAAACTAATGCATAAACCACTATTTGGCCAGAGAGAATTGATTTAATGGAAATGTTCTTCTTTCAGCATCTGAAGCACAGTAAATCTTGCTAAAACATAGGCACAAAACATGCACTAACAGAAAGAAATAGGTAAAACTAATGCATAAACCACTATTAGGCAAGACAGAATTGATTTAATGGAAATGTTCTTCTTTCAGAAAAAATGTCTGATCAGCAATACCAGCTAGAAAAAGAGTGTACACAATTAAAATATTAAAACAAACATTCTTTCTAAGGATATGAAAATGCATGCAGTACGCAACAAAGTTATTCTGGACTATGCCAGACTTCATTTAAATTCATTAATTGCTATCCACTACCCATATGGGAGAAATAAGAAGGTAACACTTTCATTAAACAAAAAAGAAATAGTTGCTGCCTACAGTATCTTTAGAAGGCATTACAGCAAACATGACAGTAACCAGCTGATAGTGACACATAATGCTGAGACTTTTTAGCAGTAAGCCTACATTTTGAACACAATAGCTGCAGATAACTGTGGTGATAGTGGGAAAAGACAGGAAGTATAAAATGATGGTGGGTTTGAGAGAAGTTGATAGGAAATAAGGCTTGCATCCATTATATTTTGTACAACATAAAAACATCTGTTTTAAAAACAATCAGCAAACCAATAAAAATGCACTAATAAATACCCAAAAGTTTAAATAAAAAACACTTAAAAGGAGAGGTGATTTCAGCATATTTCTGAAAACTGCACAGTTTTATCACTTTACCAATGAAAGTGTTAAATTCAGCAGCTTATTTTTTTCCCTCAAGTTAAAACCCTAAACAACTATTACCTTTTATTATTTACCCAATGCAAATGACATAGTATCTGAGTATATTCCTATGGACATTCCAAAAGAAGCACCTGTTCAGAGTAACTCAAATTCTTTTTGAATTTATATCCGGAAACAGTCAGATAAATTTCAAGTTAATACTGGCATCAAACTATAATATCAAAACAATTCCTATTAAAGACATGTGACAGCTGCCAAAGCTTTTAATATCTCAAGTTGTAAATGTATAAATTTACCAATAGCAGTCAAATGTAGAATATTGCAAAAATAAGTTCACTATGGCTGTCACACTATCCCCAAGCATTAGATTTTAAATGGTGAGAGAGGAGGGGCCCTAATAATAGCCATCCACTCCAGGAAATACATGAAGAATACAAAATACAAATATATGGTACCTTATTAAAAAATACTCATGGGATCAATGCATAAAAAGGAAAACACAGCCTTGAAATAAATAGAAATAAAAATAATGCTATCTCCCTTGGTTTGTCTAGTCATGTCTTGAATGCTTGTCTTTGCACCTGGATGAACTGCCAAGAACACTTTCTACCAATAGCTGAGCCACCAGTCATCTAAGTTACCACAGAATATTGAATGCTTCTACCCAGTCTGTCTTGTTGGTGGATCTGTATGGTGCCTTTCTAAGATGTACAGCATATGGCAAATGTTGTCAAACCTGGTGAACCTTAGCATAAAGTACACACCCCTGCCCACAGATGTAAAGTTGGTAAAAAAAACATGTTCTAAAATATTCTAAGATCGATGCAAATTTAGTTCAGATTTTAGGAATAAAATACAGGTGTAATTTAAAACTACTGTTTACTGGATGATGGTAATACTTCACAAGTGTTACTCATCGGTTATATTACTGGATGTCTGCATTGAAGCAAACACAAAATATACACTTGTAATTTTAAGGATAATCAAGAAATGAGGACTGGCCTAATGTGCAGTATGTGTGCAAAATTGGACTATCCAGGATGAATGCCTTGCTGCAGCTTCTTGTGGCACTTTATGGTAAAAGTGGGATTCTACAAAAGGATAAGTAGGCTTTCAATTTCAAGTACGTGTACATCAAACCAGACATCAAGAGTTATTATCAAGCCTGGTAAAGTAGTGATGCAATTACTTTTTTGTACACATTTCCTGAATAGTTTTGTTTTATTAAATAATTAAATTGTCATTTAAACTGTGCCTGCTGCTACCCTCCATAGTTTAAAAGTGGTTCTAATGCTTAGGGAAGGAAGAAATATATGATACATTTCTGTTCATTCCTCAAATGCCCCTTAGAAAATGGGGGTAGTGGATGGAAAAAAAACTAAAATCTACTACTGATGAAATGACTTGCTGACATGGAGTGCTACAACAAAGCATAATATTTATGTTATTATAATCTTGTAAAAAATACCAGCTTGGGAATGTTCTGTTTAAAATATTCCAGTGGAAAGAGAATGAAAATAAGAATATAACTTATCTTCATTCAGATACATCCTGTGGCATTTTCAATTGTCAAATTGAGGCTAGTCCAATAATAGAACTGGCACTGAAAATACTTGCAGAAAGTAGATAAGTTTAGTACTTCATAAATTTTAGTCTATGAACTTGCCAGTGCCACAGAGATAGGACATGAAAAATTTCTGCAGGTCAGATTACAACACAAAGAAAATGTCAAATCATGTTTCCTTTTAAAGAACAATACTGGATTTTGTAAAGCAATCAAAAACAAACAGCAAGTTCTGGTTACCAAATGCACATTTAGTACTAATTAACAGGACATGTGTATAAACAAGTTATTAATTATAGTGGTTGAACAGGTAAGGCCTTAGGTTGAATTTCTCAGTGACTACACAAGACTGACTCAGGCGGACTCTCTTACAGACAGACCTCAGTATGTGCGTCTCAGGAACTGCAGGTCTGACATTGTGGTCAGCAGCACAGGAGTGCCGCAGGGGACTGTACTTTCTCAGGTCCTGTTCAACCTATATACATCGGACTTTCAATACAACTCGGAGTCCTGCCTCATGCAAAAGTTGGCTGACGACACTGCTATCATGGGCTGCATCAGGAGTGGACAGGAGAAGGAGTATAGGAACCTAATCTAGGACTTTGTTAAATGGTGCGTCTCAAACCACCTACAACTGAACACCAGGAAAACCAAGGAGCTGGTGGGGGATTTTAGGAGGACCAGGCCCCTCATGGACCCCGTGATCATCAGAGGTGACTGTGTACAGAGGGTACAAACCTATAAATACCTGGGACTGCAGCTGGATGATAAATTGGACTGGACTGCCAATACTGATGCTCTGTGCAAGAGAGGACAAAGCCGACTATGCTTCCTTAGAAGGCTGGCGTCCTTCAACATCTGCAATAAGATGCTGCAGATGTTCTATCAGACGGTTGTGGCGAGCGCCCTCTTCTACGTGGCGGTGTGCTGGGGAGGCAGCATAAAGAAGAGGGACACCTCACGCCTGGACAAACTGGTAAGGAAGGCAGGCTCTATTGTAGGTACGGAGCTGGACAGTTTGACATCCATGGCAGAGCGACAGGCGCTAAGCAGGCTCCTGTCAATCATGGAGAATCCACTGCATCCACTGAACACTATCATCTCCAGACAGAGGAGCAGCTTCAGCGACAGACTGCTGTCACTGTCCTGCTCCACTGACAGACTGAGGAGATTGTTCTCCTTGGGATTAATAAAGTATCTATCTATCGATACTTCACCTGTACTTATGACAATGGAAACAACACTATTAATATAATTATAAATATCCTAGACAGTCAAAAAGAATGGAGAGGATGTTTCATTTTTTCTTTGGGGGAAACATCATCACACAGTACATGCCTTTGCCAAATTTATTTCCAGTATTTTTTAATTTATTCCTAATATAAAATTTACTTAAAAGTAGAAAAAGAGCAGCCTTTACAAAACAGAAGTTGTAAGGGTGAGAAGTGAAAAGATGAGCACAGAGACTAAAGAAACAGATTCTTTTTGGTACTGTCCTTTTAGTACTGCTCTCTTATTCTGCATGTTTGGCATTATTTCACTTTCTGTTTCATGTAAGGGTAACTAAAATTTAAAAAAGAGCTAAGACTAGAAATATGGCTAGAGATCACACATACACACATAAATAATACATGTCATTTGTAAAAAGTCTTTTCCATTCAGTTTTATTTCCGTTAACGAAAACTAAAACAAAACATATCATTAACAAAAAAATAATAACTTTAACTAAAACTAAAATAAAAAATGAAAGGCAGAATTAAATGAAAATCAAAATTCAAAAATGAAACTAGTTTTTGTAATTTACTTTTGATTTTCACAACACTAGTCTTTGTGCAAAATGTACATGGTCACCCACGTGCAAATGGGAGGCACTCAAAAGGCCTCAAATAAGTTGTAATTACAGGGGTCTCTTTTTATCCTGCAGACCAGTTACAGGAAATTCCGCTAGTCCCCGATGAGATCTCTTCCAGTTCTGGGCCTGATGACCTCACTTCCGTTTCTGGTCTCAATTACGTAATTTCCAGTTCCAGCCCCCGATTACCTCACTTCCTCTGCATGACTTTAAAACCGCCATTTTGTCCCAAATTCATCAGTTCTGTCTTGAACTTCTTCCAGCAACCATTCTACAATATGCGGGGTGGCTAACCCAACCTTTTTGTGGCTTATTGTCGTTTACTCCGACAGTGGCGTGGTCGGCAGGATTCATTAGCTCCAAGATGTCCAAGGAGCAGGACCTAAAACACAGCTTGGAGGAACCAACATCCACAAGTAGCCAGGTGGGAAAATACCATACCTAAGTTGCCGAGGGTGAGACGTGTGTCGCGATTTGAAAAGACCAGGGGCCTCATGCATAATGCCGTGCGTAGAATTCGCACTATAACATACAAGCACAAAAGCATAAATGTGCTTACGCACAAAAAAATCCAGATGCATAAATCTGTGTGAACGCCAACTTCCATGTTTTTCCTCTCCATAAATCCCGGTCAGCGTGAAAAGTAACACACGTGCACACGCATGCTGTCCCGCCCCAACTCCTCCCAGAATTACACCTCTTTGAATATGCAAATCAATATAAATAGCCCTTAAGATCAGCCTTCTGTGAAAAGACAATGGCAAAAGCATGAGGGAAAATAGAAGGATTTTAGCGAATACCAAGTGGAGACAAGGAAAAACATACTATTTGTTGGTTTAAACAGTGGTATAAACAACAAAAGGAAGCTGATCGAGTGACATAGCGTGTTGGAGAAACTCGAAAGCTCAAGTTCACAAAGTCGCACAGTGCCCGAAATAAAAAAAGTTGTCACATATCAAAGTCAAAGTGAAAAGGCGAGTCGTAGCTCACCATCTGAGTGTCATATGAAAGCTTATTAGGGTACAGAGAAAAAAAAAAAATAGGCACACAGTGGGGAAAAATGCACGAAATGTCAACTTGTCTAAATTTCCACTTTAATCACTTAATTTATTTTGTCATTAAAGTAGAACATCATAAACTTCATCTTAAAATTGTTCAATGTTTAGTTTCTCAAATCCCATCATAACTAAAGTAACACGTTAAATGCTTTATTTTGTATTTGATCTACTACGTATACGTGATATTATTTTCATGATGATAGGAGTTAAAGCAAGTTATTAAACATGGGAACACAGTGGCGCAGTGATTGTTCATGTCTCACGCAAGATGCTTGCTGCGCCATGCGCAACCTTCGATGAAATTCTTTATTGTAGCAGTACTGTCTCTTTCAAATATACTAACCCCCAATTCCTGTCCTTACTTTTCTTTCTACAAATACCCAATCGCCACACAATCAGCTCTGTAATTGACGTTAAGCCATCTGTAAACTTAGAACACTGATTCTTCAAAACTTTTAAGGAACATTGAAATATCTTCGTAGTACATGTTTAATTATTCTATCCATCTATCCTTCCAGCACCAGCAAGAATACAACGTGAGGCAGGAACAATCCGTGAACGGAGCGGCAGCACCTCGCTAGCGCTGTTGCACCGTGTCCTCACATGTTTATATATTAATAAAACAGATTATTTAAATGAAGTTAAAGTTTTATCTGTATAATATAATAAACATTTTGCTGCATTTCATCTTAAAAATTATATCGTCATCATATGTAAATACTCGCTTTAGAAAGTGGCTCAGGTTGTGCAATGTTATAACTGTATCGCAAGTTTACAGTGAGGTAATTGTACTTATAGGTACAAACAGTTCTACAAGGAGCACTTGATGGACTGATTGAGTGCGTTTATAGTTCTTGGGATGAAACGGTTTCTGAACTGCGAGGTCAGTACAGGAAAGGCTCTGAAGCATTTGCCATATGAGAGCAGTTCAATAGACAGCATGGCTGAGGTAGCGTGTGCTAGATGCTGTATACCGATAATTCTCTTTCTGATCAGCTGCTGTACAGCTGTGATTCCCCACTCAGATACAGTGATATAAATACTCAGAGTGGTGCAGTGAGAGTAATATGAAAAAAGATGATCCACTGTGGCAACCGCTAACGGGAGCAGCTGAAACAAGAAGAAGAAGGTGCAGTGAGAGTAACAACGCTAAAGCAGCTATTGTATTTAGAATAGTTTGACCATTCTGTGGACCATTATATTGTTACAGGTTAATTACAATCAGATGCATTAAACTAATAAACAATATGCAGTTAATTTCAGTGTATTTATAAAGCTGTGTCAGGGATGTGGATCTAAAAAAGAAAGGGTAACCACACAGGAACAGTAGCACTGCTTTGACGCTGGGTGCCGCCAGTCTACAAAACTGAGCACAGAACTTGCGTACGCCAGGGTATGAGCTACCATGGAAATGTGTGCAGCTTTACGCCAAGTTTAGGTTTTATACATCGCGATTTGAACGTGGAAACATTCTTATGCAACATTTCTGTGCATACGCACCGTTTATACATGAGGCCCCAGGTGCAAGCCCCGTTCTCCAATGGCTCTACTTTTACAAAGTAAATATCAAAGGGAGTGTGCGGGAGGGGCTGACAGAATTGGGCTGGTCCAGATGGGGAGACCCAGAGGACTTAGGGTGGCTTCGCAGTCTGAAAGAGCAGTACCGTTGCTTCGTCAAACCCGACAGAACTCGTCCTGACTTACTGGCCCGACCATCACCTAAGTCCCAGGTTCACGGGCATGTTTTTTGCTTGGTGACAAGGGGGAATCGAGGGGAATTGGGGAGGAAGGGTATTGTGCACTAACCCTGACATTAAATTGTACGGGAGTAGTAATTAATTGTCAATGACCATAAAATAACTGCCTTGTTCGATTCTGGCAGCAACATTTCCACTGTTGCCCACCGATTTGTGATGCCGCAACAGTGGTTAAAGGGCAAGACCAATCTGACCTTCATCCATAGAGAAACCTGCCAGAGGTACAGATCTCATGTTTCATCAATTACAAAGGGTCACTAAAAAACTTAACCATAACGATCCTCTCAAACCCTTCATTCCCAGTGATCCTGAGGGGAGACTGGTCTAAAAGTAAAAGCGGTTTAACATTATCCACTCCGAAACCACTTTTGGGCCTAGTAATGGATGGAGGAAGTATGTCCCAGTCTGACTCCATGCCGTGTAAACAGCGGAGAGAGAAGACTTGGCCGCTCAGTGTGATGTGGCAATCCCTATGCCATTGCAAAGAAGCATCGCCACCAGTCGTGGTGGCGATGCAAGATGAAACCATGCTCCTTGAGGTCGGCACAGACCCTCTCTCCCAACTACACTTCCAATTTAGAGAAACAATGGCTTCCTTTAAAAGGGAACAATGGAATGGAGATTCCCTTAAATTTGCAAAAAATTCTAGTTAATGGCCAACATGCTCATCAACCCATGCCACAGACTTCACTTTGTTTAACAAAATGACTTTCTTTATCGGGTAGTGGAGCATGAGGGGGAGTTATGGAATTTGTATCTAATCCCACAGACCTTCTAGCGGTAGGTCTGGGAATTAGCACACGCCCTCCTCCTAGGAAGCCATTTAGCCTCTTGAAGATGAACGTGCTATAAAAAATGGTCTGATAGGCTTTAAAGATTAAAGACACTGTGCCATGTTTTAACTACACAATGTTTAGTTTGATCAGTTTTAATCTGCCATGATCAACTGTGCATGTAATATACGGGACAAAGAGTTTTACAGGATAATGATACCTGCAGTGAAAATGAGATCCTCCCCCAATTTAAAGGAATGGTCATGACAACAAGAAATACATTTTGTTTTTGTTTTTGTTTTTTTGAGATAGAACTTAAACTGCTTCTTTCACATGGATTTAATCACTCATCACAAAGCCATTCCCATGGAAATATGTTTTTCCCCCCCCCAGAGAATAAATGTTTAAAAGAAAGGCACCACGTATGCATGAAAGTGGATTAGTACATTTATTCTAATGATTTGCCTTTAAAATGTCTTTGCACAGAGTTCTTCAATGTCAAATAATAAACCGTTACCATATATACTCATGTATAAGTCAGGTCTTAGAACCCGAAAAATCGATCATAAAATCAGACCCCGACTTATACGCCTGTTCAAAAATGCGACATTTATCAGTTTCTCAGACGCATCGAATTTTGTTGCAGCAGTGCAGTAACCAATTTCTTTCACAAGTTCAACGACGTTTAATTTAAAACCAGCTTCATGTTTTCTTCTGATGGAACGCTCCATCGTAGATAAGGGATGTTCTTACAATAAAGGTGTATGAGGGTGTGAGATACAAAAAAGACAAATCAGTGCAAACGTTGCTTCAGAATAGTTCGGGTATGACCATGTGGTCACGTAGGCACAATACATTGAAATCAAAAAAGGCTGTGTGCTCCGTGGTTACTCTCTCAGGTGGGCGTTGGCATATCATAATCTCTTGGACCAATAGCGTGAGTTTTCAGCATTCGACATTATAAAATACCAGAAATTATATGGTAAAATGAAATCCCGACTTATCCGTGAGTATATACGGTAATTATAATTATTACTATTATTAATCATTACTAAATCTTATTTTCCATGTTTCTTTGTTGATGAGCTCCCGTTGAAAAATGTATTGGCAACAGAACATATACTGTAGTGTGCACAGCAAAACAACTGAAGTAACAACTAACAAAAAGTGGAATTTATCGATACCATTTTAATAACTTTTACTCTCTAACATCAATTACTGAGCACCCCTGTAAAATGACAATAACATGTAATACACCTGCAAGCTTAAAACACAGACTTCATTACATTGTTGTACATGAGGAAACAGGAGGCAGGCAGCAGCGTGTGCATGTTTACTGACAGGCAGGCCGGCATTTTGCATGGAGCATCCGTTAAATCAAAAGAGAAATGACATGCAAAGATGCTTGAATACAAGGAGATCCATGACAATCACATCTTAGGGCTCCTGCACCGAATCAGTAGAGACACAATTCCACAGGGGTCATAACAGGGAACCTACATGATGGGCAGATGAATTTCAAAAGTTTTACATGTCTTCTTTGTGTTTTGATGACCTGTTGCATCATATCCAGCCTTTTGTTCATCATTCTGAAACAGGCATAACCAGCCATTCCTTGAAATTCACCATTTGGAATACACGGCCATAACCGTATGGAAATGATAATCACTAAAGCCTATTTCTGGTCGCATTTGCAACCATTTTAGTCACAGTCTGGAGCACTGTCAAGGAAACATAATACGTTACTTTCAAAGCTATCACTAAACGGTTTGAAAATTAGAGCCATGAAAGACTGGCCAAACTCAAACAGACATCCACACACTTCAGATTCAGTAAGTATTTAAACTGGAAAGCAAAAGTTATTTTTATACTGCAAAGATGATAAGCATTTCAGCAATTTCACCCTTTTTTCATACAAATATTGCTTATTTGTTCACGTTACCATCGCAGTGACAGATTAGGCAGATGCATACAATGCAATCAGTGTTATCAACCGAGCCAACATTACATGCACACATGTAGTTTTTATCAGGTTATTAGTACAGATGTTTGAACATGAGTATTGTGGTGTCTCAGATTAAGTTTCTGTCACACTATTGTGCTGAATTTCTCCATGTTAAATCCACCACCAACAGCAAATGGTCAAACTGCAATATTCTCAATATACTTGGAATGCCAAGAATTGTAAAGTTTTTAAATGAGGATCATGACATTACCAGGCTGTGCTTGGGAGCTTATTAGCACACTTTAATTTAGAAGTACGCCACCCAGCTTAGGGTTTATTTTTACAGCAGTAAAGTACCAAATCTGCTCTACATTGAGGAAAAAAAACTCTGCCGATGAAACTGTGTGCAGCAAACCTTCTTAAAAATTGCCGTGCTTAAAATACAACTCATCAGCGGTAAAAGCACTAAACTGATTTATGGCACCTGGGTGAACTGCCAACAGGAGTTTTGCCAATAGCTAGGTCACCCATCATCCAAACCAAATGATAATGGAAAATTGAATACTTTTACCCAATCTGTCTGTTTTGTTGGTGCATCTGTATGGTGCCATTCTAAGACATACATACAGCATATATAAAAAACGCAATGCGACCTAACAAAATACATGCTTCCACACTAGAAAGACATAAGTATACTTATTTGATTCTTGCATGTTTTGATTATTCTGGAAGCTTTAAACCATCCTAGACAGTAAAACTGTACTGTATGTATTAAGTTAGCAGTACATGAATGGCAAACAACTATAAACAACTATAAAGAACACTGTGTGTTTTTTACACTTGCAAAACTAAAAAAATGTGACAAAAACTAAGTTATTGGCTGAAAAACTATAACTAAATAAAAAATAAAATCAAAAAATAAAATTACAAAAATATCTTAAAACTAGAAAAAAACACCTAGTAATACACAGGCGGTGTAAGAGTTCTTATTGCTTGAAGACTAAACACCGCAACTTAATGAGAATAAGATGCACACAAGGACCCCATCAAAACACATCCAACTACAGAACTGGTATATAATCAATCTATATTTGCAATATCTCTTGGCAGTATATGGGACACAGGAAAGCTAGGCTGTTAAGCACCACAAAATCGCTGTTCATAAAAGAAAACCGCACTAACCACTCATTTCATCTTAACTTCCTGCCAAATTCCCAGTTGCTTCAGCCTTTGCAGTTGCCACAAGTCCCTGCTTAAAAATGTTTAAATTCTTTGAAATTCTCTTCAACAAGCTTATTGTTTATGGTTACCTTTATGAGGAAGTTTCAGTAAAGACAGCTACAAGCATCACCAAAATGTCACAAAATGAGACAATTTTATAAGTCACATAGTAAATAAACTAACTGAGAAAAGACCGAGATTGAATTGGGCAAAAAGGAAAGGAAATTAAATAAACATTATTGTCAGGGCAACAGTTGCTAGGAATTTGGCTTGGCGTTACATCCATTGATGTAGCAATAGGATAGGTTTATAGGGACACTGTTTTGTCATGGCAGAGTCCAAGGGTGACCCTGTTTTCCCTTTCAGATACTGTACTGCCTTGTTCACAACAGAATGTCCCAAGTTCCATCGGTTGCTCTTGTATATTTACTCTTAACAGCCTGATCACTGTCAGGATTGACTACTATTGTAATTAAATACTTTCCCATTCTTTTACATCTATAACCCCAGGCAATTAGATATAGTACCGTACCAGACCAGACAGAGAAATTTACACTGGTCATTCATACATACCTGTATATTAACTTAAAAATTCAAATTGTGCACAAAATGTAAGTGGAGTAAAAATGTGTGCTTGGCAAAATCATAAAACCTGATTAATAAGCAATTTATCTTGTTTGCTAAGGCAACCAGGTGGCTCTCTGTCCTTGTCCAATGCGGTCCAACATGGCCTTTGCATGAAATGGCCCCACTATGAATGTGATAGCAGAGACAGCAACATGGTCATCTACATGAATGGAGCAGAACATATGTTTTGCCTTTCTCTAAGCCCTTAATTTAAGTTCAGTTCTGTCATCCTCAACATGCCTTTTGGACCAGTCTGTATATTGTCAGACTTGGCCCCCATTCCATAAGTGGCCTTTAATCTCAGCCTCCATTCCATCCATAGCCTTTGATCTAAGCCACTGCACACCAGCCTTCATTCCATCTCCAGCCTTTCACCTTGGCACTCTGTATTCCTTTTGGGAAGGGATGCTCATGCTTCTAAAACCTGTCCTCCTTCTGGAGGCTCATAAATTTTACTTTTGATGTCACAAATGAAATAAAGCAGCAGCTTCACACTCACTGGGAGTACTGTTATAGCAAAGACTTCAGCCACCCCACCACAACAGCAGCACTTAAAAAGTAGTTTTTAGCTGATCTACTCGGGTCATAAATGTGCCTGAGTAACAAGTTTTTAATTCCAACTTCTAAAATTAAAGTATGGATCAAATTTATTTGATAACTTTACAATAAAAAGACAAAAAAAAAAAACAACCTATGCGCTAGATATACTTTCCACTACAGGCACTGTCACATGTATATGAGCAAATCAAAAAATATAAAATTACAGCACATCACACAACAAAAACCACAATCACAAAATTATATACAGAACAACCACAGTAAAAAATTTTACCCACACAAAAACTATAATAAAAATCAAACTAATAAGAATGTTTAAATAATACAAATGCAATGTTTTAATCAAAAACAGAAAACCAGAAAATAAAGTCTTTATTAGTAAACAAATTTATTTGGAGAAGGATTTTGGATATCTGGGAGATAGAGAACTGAATCAAAACTGTGACATAACATAGTGGCCACAGTACAAATATAGCTATTTATGTGCAACGTTTTTTGGTCTAAGTAATCACTGACATTTTGAAGACTAATTCCTTTCTTATATTAGTCCTTTACTCTGATCCACATTATATAAAGAGCTGTACACACCTATCTAAATAGGAAGGACTCCCTGAGGTTTTCAAGCCATGCATTCAACAATATGCTAGGAACATTCTTTAGGGATTTTGGTTAATGATAATTCAAAAACATTACATGATATCTGCAGATTGTCTAGACCAGGGGTCTCCAACCTATTTTCCTCTGAGAGCTACTTTTACTAAATGAAAATGGCCAAGAGCTACTCATGTTTTCTAACATTTATTCTCATAGCTTATTTCAACCCAAACAAACTGAATAAGCTTGTTTTGCCTGAACATTTACAAAATGTTGGTGTCCAAAACTCACATTTTGCATTAAAACATCACAAAAAATATTTAGTTCACCTAGTTCACCAATTGCATGTGTGATGTGTTTTTAGTTAGTCAGATGACTGGCACTGCATGGAGTCAACAAGAGTGGTGTATGGTGGAGTGTACCCACTTTGGTTCACTCTTATGGAGTCATTTAAATGTTCATCTGTCAGTCTTGTTCTCAACTTTGCCTTTTCTGACATGAATGTCATGAAATCAGACTACTCATAGAGGTATGCAGATCCAAACAAAGCAGACATTTTCAGAGCTGCTTGGTGAAGATTCTTATAGTTATCTGGCTCTACTAAGCTACAGAAATGCTGAGAATGCTGTTGAGACTTTAACTGCACGTTATTTTGAAGGTTTATGAATATATAATATATAAAATCCAATGTCTGTCTGTCTGCCTGTTTGCTTTTCACGAGAGAACTACTTAATGGATTTAGATCTTTTTTTCTATAATTTGCTTGAACATTCCAGTTGATTTTGTGACTCCTCTCATTTCGCTATGTATCATAGTTCACTTGCGGTACTAATTTATTTGCGCAAATCCGAGAAACATGCAGTGGGCCGAGGAGAGGGGCCTTCCTCACTCACTCACCTGCTTTAGGGCATGTTCCTTAACTCTGCTTAGCTAGCGAACAAGAGAACAATTGAATTCAACTTTGTTTGATATTTAAAATGAGTTTGAGTCCGGATATTCTCTTAAGTGTATGCCACATTGAAAAGATAGATTGCAATTCAGATTGTGGATCGTGATTTTGTGTTAAAAGGATCGTCCACCCCTAATTTGAGTAATCAAGTTTTCAAATTTATGTAAGATTCATTAACCCTTTGGCGAGCTGCTTGAAAAGGGGTTGCGAGCTACCGGTAGCTCACGAGCAACATGTTGGAGACACCTGGTCTAGACCCATGTCCATGACATGAGCATCCCATCCCAAGGAACAATAATGAATTTAAATCTACTGTAGGTTCTGTGCAGGCTATCAGAGCAAACCAAAGTCATTCTCATGTTCAAGGAACCAGCTTCAGATGATGCCTCCTTTGTGATTTATACAAGAAAAAATGTTCACCATTGTTCAAGGAACCAGCTTCAGATGATGCCTCCTTTGTGATTTATACAAGAAAAAATGTTCACCATTACACTAATCACAATCAGCCTGTACCACTGACACATGTATCCTGATGGGAAATTTAACAGCAGGTAATAACAGGGTACCACTATAGTAAGTAAGGATTCCACTTTATTTGCAGTATTTCATGAGGGAAGTGGTAATTGTACATATTCAGGAAATCAGTATTATTGTGATGAAATATTGTCAGTGAAGTTTAATGGCAACTATGAAAGATGACAGTGGCACTCAGATGACACACTTTTGGTAGTGTGTGCTAACAGCACATTAGGAGCATCTTCAGTGAGCAATGTTTTTGAATAAGGGTTGGACACAAAAATACTCTTAAGTCAAAGTCTGCAATTCACATACAGAAGGACATAAATTATACTGCATGATTTCTATAGACATTAAATACAACAAAGGTCACAGCTACTCCCTATAAGTATACATACTGCATAGGACCCTAAGCTATACACCATTTTATGAAATGGTCTTGCCCACATATTGCCACTGGAAAATGGATGTCAGAAGTTGTCTGTGCCTCAACAGCAACTATATAGCTGTTTACAACTACTGTACATTTTTCTCTCTCTCACTTTGGCTACTTCTAGAAGCCACTGATGCAGCTCAGCTTTTCCAGCAGATGATGTTTTTAAGAGGCAGTGCTGCTACATGAACTTTGTCACATTTGTTGTCATTGGTAATCAGTGAAGACCGTGTACATACGTAATTTATTTAAATTGCATGTTGAAAAAAAGCAAGGCTTTGAGGATTCTGATAACAGTTTACGTAAGTTTTTTTCTATTAACTGAAGTTTTAAACTTCCAAATTACATTCTGCCTTAAAATGTGATTTTTCTTATTGAAGGTATTACATGTTATTTATAAAGATGATGATGTTTACAAAAAATGCTGTCAGTTTTATCCAACTTAGATCACAATGATACATAACACAGCATGAATGTTCAGCATTTGGCACAAATAATTTAAAGAGCCTCAGTGAGCCCACAACCCCCCCCCCCCTTAAAAAGGAAAACACTGCAGTGCTAATCACTGAAGATGCTGACAGAGTTACTTCTCCCTCAGCAGCAGGGAATCACTTACCTCATTACAGAGGCAAATTGACCCTTAACACGCATGCTCTGTATCCAGGGCAGACTGGAGCAAAGCAGCAGAGATAGATATCCCTATTAGGATTCTTGCCTTTATGAACTCCCCTTTTCTAATGTCATGCATTTATAAACCTAGCATAGTAATATTTTAGAATTCTTAAACAGGAGTTAAGTTACTCTTCCTAACATTCTTAATCTACATAAAAAACTAAGTATCTTAAGTAGGAGGATAGGTGAAAAAAATGGTCATTTGGCATAAAGAAGGTTCCAGGTTAATAAATAAATATTACTAGTAATTAAAAACGAGAAATATTTATTTTTTGTTCCTAAAGTAAATTAAGTATCAGTTCAGATAATACAAATATATATTTAATTTATCTAATTTTGTTCAAATGTACATATTACAGCAAGATTTGCTTCATAAGTCATGTCTGTCAATTGTAAATTAAGAAAATATCTTGTCCACCTGTTATAAAGTTTGTAAATGAACTCTGCTAGCAACAGAGCTATTTATATTTCTTTTTATTATTACTTGGCATAAACATTTGCACCCAGCCAGAATCAGCATAAGCAGATTACATTTCTCCTGCCCAGTTTTTCTACTGACCTCAATTTGCTCAAACTCCGAACAAACACCTGATCACAATAACACAAAAAATTTCTGCATGAAGAAGTGAAAAAAATATTTCAACCCTGTCAAATTACAACATTGCTTTTATTTTCAGCCTACAATGCATGTGTGAGATTTCTACGATATCAGCTTTGGCAAAACAAGGTCCTGTCATTTACTCATTTTCAAATACACAGCCTCACAGAGTCCAACTACAATACCAAATACACAAGTAAACTAACCACAAAATCCTTAAAGTATTTTAGATATCACCATTCCTTTTTATGTATTAAGTGGAGTTGTTTAATGTTAACTTTTTCTTATCGGTAAACTGCTACTTTTTATTTTCAACTTAAACAAAAGTATCTATTTAGATAAACTGCAGTTTGGACAGCAGGTGCGCCAGATCATTCTTTATCAGATAAATTCTGGTACAAACATTAAGTTTACAGCCTGTACACAAAAGTCAATAAATACATTTTTATTTTTACACAAAACATATGTAATCCAAAGAAATCCACTTCATCCACTTACCACCTTCATAATGGAAAAATCATAAGACAGACGCTGAGTAAATATGCATAAATGTATTTCTAAAATGAAATGTGCATATCATAGCCCTTTCAGACATGACTTTGTTATTTAAATCTTTGAATTACACAAAAGATTTATGAACTATTACAATGATCAATAAATTTAAAATTAGAATAATATCTGCTAGCACATTTTCTCATCACAATTTGGTTAGTCAAGCTTTCTCAATTAATTAGTAATAATGATTTTCAGTTGAAGAAACTGCTTTTTATTCATTATATAGAAAGAAAAAAAGATTGCAGTAAAATTAAAACATTTCTCCATATTACTAACATTTTGTAGAAATATTACAGGTGAGTAGTTTGCAAATAAAAATATTTTCCTATACAAGTTCAAAAAGTGCTGCATCTTTAAAAACCTGAGTGGAGGTGGGAGGGGTTATTGATGATGTCACTTCCGCCAAAAGACCCCCGACGACATCACTCCCGTTCTGGGTCCGATGGCATCACTTCCTGTCTCTGCCTTTAAAACCGCTATCTTCCCTTCCTAAAATCAGTTCTGTTTTGGACTCTGTTCTGTGAACAACTCAACAATTTACCCATTTGCAGCCAGGGCACAATATACAGGTGGCTGACCCAAACTTTTTTTGATGTCTCTTGCTCGTTTGTAAGACAGTGGTGTAGTCAGCAGGATGAAGAAATCCCAGAACAGGGACAGGACCGGAGATCTAACCAGGTGGGAGAGTACCAGGCCAAGTTTCTGAGTGGGGGGTTCATCCCATGGTTCAGAGACACACAGTGCAGGCTGCTCTCCCAATACATTTAACTGGACAAACAAAGAAACAAGGGGACTGTATAGGACAGACACACAGGAGTGTGCTGGCCTCTGCAGGGGACGCGAAGTAGGCTTATTATGTTCTCTCGGAGGAGAGAGGTGCCCCCCCAACTAAGGTCAAGACCTTAGATAAATGTAGGGGCATCCCCAGACCAACAGGTGAGAAAATTAAGACAATGGCAATTCGACCCTGACAGGCCGACCCAGGAGCAAGCTTTTGCTCTCTGGACAAAAGAGGGGCTATGTCTAAGGCCATTTGAACAAAACACCCTACAAATCGTGCAGCAAGTAGCCTGTCTTCTATTATTAAAGGGCCTTCCCAAGTATTTCACCCAGCCGGAATGGGGAGAATTTGAAAACATGGATGGCCTCATCGAACTCATTGAAACATCTAGGACGACCTCGCAATCTGGGAGAGCAGAACGGCTCTTTAGCAGATGCCATGGGGATTACGTCCCAAAATATCTGCCCCTCCCCTACAAACAGGAGCCTGTTCCGAAGTCCCCAGATCCATGGGTGTGCAACTTACTCGGGAATGAGGAGGAATGCAGGTGGAAAGAGAAGGGAGGGTTATGTGCACTTACTAACCCCCTGATGATATCACATACGGGAGTAGTAATCGTAAAAGGATATAAAACTGAAGCACGCTTTGATTCCCGCAACAACATTTCCATTGTTGACTGCCGATATGTACTACTGCGACAGTGGGTGAAAGTAAAGATCAGTATAACTTGTATACATGGAGAAGTCCTCATCAGTTTCATCAGTCACGGAGGAACGCTGAAAAAATTCCCTGGGGCGGTCCTCCTGAATCAACCTTTTCCAGTGATTCTAGGGAGGGACTGGTCTAAAAGTAATTGCATTTTAGTACGGTCTACTCCCAAACACCATTTAGGCCTAATTATAGTTGGGAATGACCCGTCTCAAGCTACCTCTATGCCATGTAATCAGCCGGTGAAGAGAAATGCGGAAGACCATGGGCAGAATGGGGCGGTTCCTAGTCCGTCACAAGCAGAAACATCAACCCATGCCACGTCGAGCCGTGAAGAAACCCTTCCCCTTGAAGTGATACCGGACCCTCACACCAAGTTATAATTCTAATCCAGAGAAACTCTGCCTTCTTTCAAAAGGAAAGAAGTGGAACAACAACTCCCTGAAATTTGCAAAAAATGCAGTTGCACTAATAAATGGCCAATGCACTCATCAGCCCATGCCACAGGGTCCTCACTTTGTTATAGAAAATGACCTATTGTATCGGATAGCGGAGCATATGGGGGAGGTGCAGAAGCTGTTAATGCCACGAACCTACCAGGAGCAGGTCTGTGAATTGGCACACGCCCACCTCCTAAGAGGCAATTTGGGCACCGAAAAAACTTTACGGCATATTAAGCTCTAATTTTTTTGGCCGGGGAATTAATGAGGAGGTTCGCCATTTTTGTATCTCTTGTCCAGAGTGTCAACTGTGACAAATTCCTAGGAGGGACCGAACTCCTCTCGTTCCCCTTCCCTTGATTGATGTCCTCTTTGAAAGAATTGTGGTCGATATGGTAGGACCCCTAGAGCCCTCAGCTCGGGAACATAAACATATATTAGTTCTTGTAGACTACCTGATATCCAGAGGCTGTTCCTTTGCACTCAGCCACATCTAAGGCTATCACATGGGAATTGGTAGGGGTCTTCATGCAATGGGCATCCCTAAAGAAGTCCTTACGGACCAAGGGACGCCTTTTACCTCGGAGACATTCAAGGTGACGGCCAAGTTACTTAAAATAAAGCACTTAAACACCGCTGTGTATCATCGTCAAACCAATGGTCTAGTTGGGAGGTTTAATCAGACTCTCAAACAAATGCGTCAGCGAGGATGGCAGGAACTGGGATAAGCTCCTCCTCCTCATGCTTTTTACCTATCGGGAAGTTCCACAAGCCTCTATGGGGGTTCTCGCCTTTTGAATTATTATAATCGACGACAACCCGTTAGCATCTTAATACATAATTCGCCTGCCTCCTCACTCACTCACGTCCGTCCGAAGCCGAATGCGGTCGCCTTCTGCGCACGTCTGAAGCTGAATGAGCAGTCGCCTTCTGCGCAGCTGCCCGAAAAACCTTACGAGACCAACATCCAACCCCAACATCGCAGCAGGCGGCGGATTTACGGCCGCAAAAATTCAAAGAGAAAGGCGACTTCGATTAAAGCTCTAGAGGCCTGAAAGGCGATTTCGACTACAGCTCGAAGCCTAATTACGCATTCTGATTCAATTACACATTCATTCAAAGCACCTATATCAGGTTTGTGGTGCTTATACTTATTACTATTCAAAATTGTACTGGAACATTCATCATTCAATATTATACTATAGGCCTGGAAAATTCATCAACTAACAGTACAAGCCTGTACAGTAATGAGTAAAGCGGACTACAATCATTACAAAACAACTCTTTCATTACTTATCATTTGTTCTTCATACACTGCTGACACAAACTTCGTGCCCGTTTCATCTTTCGTTGTCGAAACGGGCTCTTTGTCTAGTATTAAATATTTTGAAAGAAGGATGGGAAGGAGAGGCCCTTCCCTCTACAAATATATTGGAATACTAGCTGATTACCCAGTGGCTTCGCTCACTGAGTGCAAGGGAAAAAAACTAAAATGTAGTATTTATAAAATAAGTTTGTTAATTACCAATGTTATTTTTGAACAAATAAAGAGCACTTACAATAAATAGAAATTATATAAATATTAATTATTAAGTAGTAAAACATTTTGATAAAAGAATTTGATGAAGATATAAGAAGCGTTTAAATTATTAAACAGTCAAACATTAACATTTAAGAAGTAATGATACATTGAGTACTACTGCAGTGGTTTCGGGCAAACTACCTGCTTGACAACCTTACACTATGTGCCTGTGATTTAAGCGAAAAATTATTCTGAGAAATGTGGACGCTGCCAAACAATTCCCAAGTCTAATACTTAACATGAAGAGGTCGGTACATCTTTTTAGATGTAAACCCTCCATTTTCTTAGAAGAATTAATCACAAAAGCAACCTTGAATGTTGCGGGGTTTTAGTGACCCGAATTCATCTTAAGGGACAGTAAGTAGCCGTGCACCACAATTTACCAAGAGAGTCCTGCATCGAAAGCGCCAATTACATTTATTCGCAAAGATTGCCACTATCCCAGGAGCCAACGGGGCACTTGAAGTGTGAGAAACAGTGCGAGAAGAGAGGACGCTGCCCAAAACTGCGAAGCTGCTGACCAGGAGGAAAAGCCCGACATTCCGCGCCTCCTAGCGTTCACTTTGTTCTTACGACCCCTCCCCGCTGAAGGCGGTCTTGTCTTCACATTGTTTACAGCTCGCCGCAGTTAAAAAGTAGAAAGACGCAAAGCTGTTTTCTTCATCTCTCTTACTATCAAGGTGTAGTGCGTTCCTCTTTTAAGTTGAATGAGGAGCCCAGCACACACAAAAATCTCCTACTCTTAGGAAAATTAATTCTATTAAGTACGGAACCCAGCCAAACCTTAGCCCCAATTTGATATCCTCATCTGGAGTTGTCTTTTATGAATTTATACAAAAGGATATAATTACCCCAACAATTCTTTAAACAGTCAAAAAAGAATATATTATAAATCAAACAAAACAATAAACACCCTTTAAATCCTTGTCAAATCTATAATAACTACACAAACACTCTATAATATACTCCCCAGAAAATGGCGAAACAGCAAAGAAAGAAAGCAAGCAAGGAAAAGAAACGGAAAATTAACCTATTTACAAACAGCACAAATATATTCACAGTACTTAAACCTATATTACATCTACAGTATTTACAAATATAAATTAGACACACACACACACACACAATCCCCACACGTTCCCCAGTCTCTTTTATATCAACTTTGTTTTAAAGTCTAAATTCACACGGCCTGGGAAATCTGCAGTGAATCCAGTGATCAAGTCAGATATGTTCTACTGATGTAAAAGAAGCGATCTCACCTGCCAGGTGACGATTCCTTTGTTGAAGGAAGAAGTCCGTCTCACCCGGGTGTCTCGGCATTAGCGTCCGTCCATGGCCGACGCCCGCACCATAAAAACAAAGTAAAGCCGTGTGCTCCGAAGGTCCTTCGAGCTTAGCCGGCACTCCTTCTCCGTGCACCCAACCGCCCTTATTACGGAGTCTCACTTGCTTTACCGCTGGCTTCTTCTTTATATTCACCTTCCCAGCTCCTTATTTAAACAGTCTTTTTTCTTCTTTTCAATATCAGTAAAATAACTCTCACACAAACAATAAGTTTCTATATTATAATATGTTCTGTGGTCATACGCAATTTTCGTTACCCGTGGTCATACGTCATTTCCGTTTCAAACACGAAAAGAATTTGATATATAGATATCGTGCAATTACGCGATAGATTTGGAAAATTTCGGCCCATACTAAAAAGTCACATGGAAGTGGCTCAAGCAGCACAGGCCCACTATTATGACCGTGGAACGACACTCCAAGAATTCCATCCGGGGGATCGTGTCATGGTTTTAGTTCCTACCTCTCATTCTAAATTGCTAGCCCATTGGCAAGGCCCCTATGAAGTTAAGGAGAAAAAAAAAAAGCACTCATCAATTATTTGATGAAACAACTCACTCGTCGGTTGAGTTTTTTTTTTGGTTGAAAGAAGCTAAATATCTACTTGGTGGGTCTGGGTACCGTAAAGACGCAGTGTTCGAAGGTAGATGTCATATTGAAATGGCCCCGTCCGTGAACCAAGCATTTCTTGGTTTATCCGGGCATTACCGCCGGCTTGTACCTTGTTTTTCCAGAGAGAGCGGCGCCCTTGAATGATTTAACAAAGAAGAGAGCCCCTAATAGCGTGATATGGACTTACACACAGACGCTGCATTTGGTGACTAAAAACAGGCCGTTACGCCAGCACCAATATTGAAAGCACCTAACTTTTCCCTTCCTTTCATTCTCCAGACAGACGCTTCGGACACAGGCCTGGGAGCCGTGCGGAGTCAGAGCGTCGATGGTTTTGGCACACACATGCAATTGGGAGTCAGCTAAAGGGCCTGAATAATAATAGCACCACACCAGACCAGGGGGTGGCGAGCTGCACTGGCTTTCTCTCTCAATCCTCTGCAGGCCATCCATGGGAAATCCCATTCACTTCCAGTGTCAATGATGACGTCACTTCTATTAACGACGCCATTGATGGCATCACTTCCGGTTTGGGTCCCAATGACGACACTTCCTGTTTCAGCCTATAAAGCCACCATCTTTCTATCCTGAAATCTGTTCGGTGAACAACTCAACAATTTACCCATTTGCAGCCAAAGTACAATATATGGGTGGCTGCCCCAAACTATTTTTGATGTCTCTGGCTTGTTTGTATGACACTTCATATGCTCTGAAAACATACACACTATTAAAACATATCCTGCTGCTAACTTGACTTTAAATAAAATATTAGAATTATTATGAAATACAATGTTTGTATAAAGTATCATTTTAGAAGGTGTGCATGCAGAAACGATTGTTGATTTAAGTAATCTGAACCAAATCAAAAACCTTTATCTTCTTAGTCATTGGTTGAAAAGAAAGGAGTTTTTACACATCCAACTAGAAACATCTATTCTAGAATAAAAACGCCACTTATTATTGAAGCACACACGAATTTTATTTTCATAAAAACAAGGCAGAAACTGGATAAGGTAACTGTATATTATTGTACAGTGTGAAGCACACACACTCAAATCTTTCAAATTAGTTGAAGTGGTCAGTTCTACCACATCTTTGAGGTGTCTGACATTTCTTCCTGAATAGGTTGCAGTTTTTATTATATACACCTGACGAAGGTGAAAAAAATCAGCATTACATCACAAAACGGAGAATTGGGGTAGCTTTGCTTCCTCCGAATTGTCTGACTCGTAACTCAGAGATCATAGGGAGTGCTCATGTGCAATTTCCAACTTGGAGATTTCATATTTACCATCTGTCCAATTGAACTTGAACAAAGCATTACAGGCTGAGGACTGCTAATGGACAGTTTTTTTTGTTTGCTTTCTTATTAGATAATGTTACTTGAGTCTTAAAGGATTAAAGTAATCTTAGCAGTGTTTTAGATGCAGAGTGAAAACAAAGTCAAAAGCAGATGCAGACTGCAACTGAACTAGAAAAGAATTATAGCTCTTAGTTATGGATAATGGACTTCTCCAAAAGGCACACTGTGAAACTCCTTCCCTACTAGCAAGTCTTTTTTATACATTAGATTTCATATTAAGCTCTATTTCAAAGCACTTAACGCAAGTTACACAACAGGAAAGCTGAAACTCTGTATTGTATGTAGTATCAGTGTCACATTGTATGGAGTATGCAAAAGTGTCAAAGAGATGGGCAATTTTTTGAAAAGTACCTGTAAGAGTCAAACACAATAGGACAACAAAACAAACACAACTTAAGAAATATGGGTTTACCGCATCATCCTTTAATATCAACTGGGACCTATACAGACAGATAACCTAAAAAATTCCAGAGTATAAGCAGCACAAAGCAAAAAACTGGCAAGACCTATATATCTTAACCAGCATAAAACTGTTTACTTCAAGGACTGGTAAGCACACAGTCATTTATCTTTTTTTAATCAGTAAGTCTGAGACTTATGAATGAAGGCTCATTTCAGTTATAAATATGAGCAGCAAGAAAGTTTTTTTTGGAGAGCCTGAAGGAACCACTCATTTCTACAAGACTGCTCATTGTAATGTTGAATTAACACAAGACAACTTAAAGTGATTAATAACTTTTCATTGAATTAAATCATTAAAAAATGCAGCATGAGGAGTAGCCAGTAGGTTGATCATTCAGACAAACTAAGAATCCAAGCATGCATAGGCCCAAGGAGTTCTGAAGCATTAACTTCCATGTCAGATGTCCTGAATACCCATGTCCCAAACCCAACACACAGTTAAACAAAACATGTTCTACAGAGCTGTCTCACTTGGATTCAGATGCATTCTTAACTCATGCAATATATTATTGTACAAGTTATCAGCAGCATGACTCCTTTAAACCTTGAACCAGTTAATTTCACCTAAACAAAAAAGCACTATAACCAAAAAAAAAAAAAATCTTCTTTGAATATTAAAAAATCCAAGTTAGGTTTATGAATATTTGCACATAGGTAATTTTCGAAAACGAACATTTATATAGACACTGATAATAAAAATATTTTGGCAAACTACCAACAGCCTTTAGGCTTTTCCAGTGTTACAGTTAAGAATATGTTGTAGCTAATGTCCCAGTTCTCCTTTCAAGAAATGCTGGTAAATAAATTACAACCACTTCCTCACATCTATATCCGCAGTGCCACATGCCTATGCTTCCGAAGTGCACTGCATACCTACCTAATGTGATGAATGCTTAAATTAATTTTTAACATTCTGACACCCCAAAAAATATACAAATAAATAAAAATAATGCCAGGAAGTCAGATTTTAGATTTTTTGAATATCGAGTGTATCGCAACAATGTGCCAATTAACCATCTAAAACAACAAGCCTATTCCCTATCTGCCTTAACCATTTCTCTGTAACAACATACCAGACCATTACTGCCACTTACATTGCCACCAAGTCTAACTTTCCTATAATGTTACCTGTTCCATTCTAGAAGTTTCAACATGCCTACACTTATAATTAAGTCCAATCTCTATCTCTCGTATACAGTACCTTGTTATGAACATAATTCTACAAGGCAAGATAATTAGCCAAAGCACTTCTCCGCAAGTCAAAATATGTACATTACTCGCTTTACAATAGCTCTTTAATGAATAGTTTTCAGTGACTAACATATCCCAAGAGTGAAGTGAATAACCCAAAACCACCTACAATCTCTATTTATTAATTTTCCTACGCACCTGTCCAGCTTAGAATTGTCTCACACCTCTATAAGTGACATTTGATAAATGATTCAAAGTCCTGACCATGACGTCTTTTTTTACTTGTTGGTTTTCATTGCTACCAAGATCCTAATCAAAAAACAAAGCATTATACCATTTATTAATAAACTTACCACAAGGTTCTACAACATCAGGAACAAGGCAAGAACCAGCCACGGATGGGGCAACAATCCATCACAGAGCATTCTCATGCACATCTATACTAAATTGAGCCAATTTACAGCAAGCAATAAATTTCACACACACATCTTTGTTATACAGGAGGAAAACCGGAATTCCCCAAGAAAATCCCAATGAAATAAAAGAGTAATACACAAATGGTACACAGAATGGACTGGGGGAACTCATGAAGCTACACTATTAATGACTGAGCCACCATGCTGTCGGAATTTCAAACTACATTTAACAACTGCTTGCAATTGTAATTTTGAGCATAATTTAACATTTTCAAATCCACTTAATCCAATTCCAAGGAAGAAATATTGCACAGAAAGACAGAAACAAAAATGTGCAGTCATTATCTATTGTGATAAAGGAAGTCTGATGAAATGTCAAAGAGAATGACAAAGTGGCTTCATGTGGGGGTTCCTCTTCGACAAATATGCAATGAAACCAAAGCTTAAACTGTCAAATTAGGTCTTACCTAATTACATTCAATTGATATTCTATTAATCAATATCTGTCAGAAAAATACACTGCATTGTGTAGCATATTAAGAAATGAACTGACAGCAACATTTACGTGAGATCTGCTCCTGCTGCCACTACTGCTTGTCATTTATGCTGATCACTGTCACACAGGAGGGAAAAATATGAAATGCCCTAGCAACAGTGTCCATTTTAACTCAGATAACTATTTAAATTATCATCCAGTACAATGGAACCCAACTGATACAAGAAGGATACAAATCTGAGCATTGGAAAACACTAATTTCATCCATTCACATAGTGAATTGTAAAAGGTAATTGGCAATAGGCCACTGGGTCTAATACCATCGAACAGTTGAAATTCAACGAGTGTTCCTATAAGAATATCAGCCGAAGTTGAAGGACTACAAGATCTACAAGGCACAACTGAAATCTTGCAACACAAAAAGATCAAAAAATTGTACTCTCTCATAAGATTATCTGTACCTCTTAACTCTGACTGAGCATCACTTCAAAAAAGTAACTTTCAGAAATAAAGCAGAAAATGGAAAATACAGTAAGCCTCTGGTAATATGCTAGTACATGTCAATTTGAAGCTGTAGGTGGTAAAGAAAAATATGGAATAGCATTAAAGAAGTGAAAGAGTGGCCTTCAATAAAAGAAAGATAAGAAGAGGAACATCGAGTAGTAGAAAGCACAAGGCAGCATCACTATACAGGACTTTCCTAACTATTTTTAGTCATAGCTTTCACTACATCATCTTAAAGAAAAATCACAGCAAATCGTAACAATCATAGCACATGCCCATGATCACATGTACAGTATCATGCAATATTGCAAGGGGCTCAGTAATCGCACTAGAGTACAGTGAAATTCTTATTTGCATGTGCTAATCAACATACAAAATGCCACTCTTCAGCACCATGATTAAAAAATGCAACTACCTTACCTTGAAATGTCTGCTTTCCTTACTTGAAAATTCTCAGAATACACATTGAGTATCTGTGACTTGTGATTTTTGCACAAAAAGTTGCTTGTGTATGTAAGAGTTCACGGGCCAGGAGTACTTAATCATACAATGCATATAAATGCCCACAATCAGTGAAAATGAAAGATGCTGCAAGATGAGAAGGAAAGCAAGTGTTTTGGACCGTCCAGACAGAGAAGAGGCTCACCAAATTCTGTAACCAGTACATATGTTTATTTATTCCAAAATAGAAAAGAAATGGGCAGAGACAGCTTCACTGAACTTGTATATTGGTAAGGTTAAGGTCAGTTGCTAGGATAACTACCAGCTGCCAAAATTAAAGTATTTCTCAATGCTTTTGAAGCATAAAGGGATACAGTGGTACCTCTGGTCACGACCGTAATTCGTTTCAAAACTCTGGACGCGACCTGATTTGGTCGCAACCCAAACGTAATTTCCCCATAAGATTGTATGTAAATACAATTAATCCATTCCAGACCGTACAAACTGTATGTAAATACTGTATATATATTTTTTAAGAACAAAAATTGTTAATTATACCATACAATGCACAGTGTAATAGTAAACTAAATGTAAAAACACTGAACAACACTGAGAAAACTAACGTTGTAAGAGTTTGCGCTAGACCCTTACAAACTGCTCGCTGTCAACTTTTTATGAGTTTTAAACACAGGGAAAAAAATTAAATGCCACTTCTCTTGCGAAACTTTTCAAACCATCCTCTACTGGCTTCAAATTCCTCACCTTCGCCACACGAAGAAGAATTTTTTTTTTCAGCAAACCTCCATGAATCTTCCTGGCTTTAGCACATATGATCGGTTCGCTTAGGCCAGAGTTATACTTCACGTGACGCAACACATGCTGCAGCGGACGCTCCTGCTACGCAAGCGTTGAAGTGTTTATACTTGCGCACGTACTTTACGTAAATCTGAAGGAATCCGCCAGCTGGCAGTGCGAGATATTATCACAGTGAGAACATGTTCGGCTTCTCTGTGTTGTGAATTGCCTAGAACACCCATTAAATTCCAATGACACCTTACCACAATATCTGTGAAAAGGATGTTTATTGATTAAATCCAGGGATGTGTCCATCCCAGCAAGAAACAATCCCTGGACGATGCCTCGGCTCATCACAAGGTGAATACAAGCACACATATACACTAGCGTCATTTTAGCGGCACCAAATCCCCAAATCTGCACATCTTTGGAAGGAAACTGGAGCACACCGAGGAAACCCAGCAGGAAAACATGTAAACTCCAGGCAGGGAATATCAGCAACGTGACTCCCTGCAAGACAGCAGCGCTAACGCTCCGCCACGGTGTCACCCCATGTGTGTAATTATTAACAGTATTCATTATTTAAACGAAATTACCGATTTATCTGTAAAATGTAATATACATACTTTACTGCTTTTCATCATGAAAGTGATATCAAGTATAAATCTAAGGATTCTAAATGTGCAGAGAGTTGGAATATCATACATTTAATGTGCTCAGTGTGGCGATCTATTGCTGGCGATTCGCTGCTGTCAGGAGCAGAGGAAGCCCTAGAAAAAAAGATGGCACAGAAGACGGTATGTGAAAATTTTAAAACTTATCGTGTCATTATGATTGGGAATATGCGACGCTTGAATATAAAAGCACCATGAATACATCTGTATGTCTGCATTTTGCTTCACCACATCGAAGCATTCATCAAATATCGAAGCGCGCGCACCGATCTCGTAGGATCCGCAAAGCGGCTTTCTGTCACATGTAGATAGTAAACAGAGACTCTGACGTCACACTCCAACTTTTAGCACACTGCGCCCCCCGACTTTTTGTTGGTACTGCAACTCGCGCATGCATCGCGTTAATTTCTGAGGACCTGCTCAGAGGACACATCAAATGAATTCTCAGAATGCGTGGCGGCCATGATGCAGGAAGCGTACGCGTTCTGAGCGTGAAGTGCAAATGAGCCCTTACGCTATTCCCTGCAAGTTGCTTTTCGTTCAACCACACTAGCAACAGTTTTTCCACCTCTTCCAGCACTTGAGGCCTCTGCTTGGTTAACACTGTAACTCCTTTTACGACATCAGCTGCTTTGTTAGGCAATGTACAGTAATCCCTCCTCCATCGCGGGGGTTGCGTTCCAGAGCCACCCGCGAAATAAGAAAATCCGTGAAGTAGAAACCATATGTTTATATGGTTATTTTTATATTGTCATGCTTGGGTCACAGATTTGCGCAGAAACACAGGAGGTTGTAGAGAGACAGGAACGTTATTCAAACACTGCAAACAAACATTTGTCTCTTTTTCAAAAGTTTAAACTGTGCTCCATGACAAGACAGAGATGACAGTTCTGTCTCACAATTAAAAGAATGCAAACATATCTTCCTCTTCAAAGGAGTGCGCGTCAGGAGCACAGACTGTCAGAAAGACAGAGGAAAGCAAACAAATCAATAGGGCTGTTTGGCTTTTAAGTATGCAAAGCACCGCCGGTACAAAGCTGTTGAAGGCGGCAGCTCACACCCCCTCCGTCAGGAGCAGAGAGAGAGAGAGAGACAGACAGAGAAAAACAAACAGTCAAAAATCAATACGTGCCCTTCGAGCTTTTAAGTATGCGAAGCACCGTGCAGCATGTCGCTTCAGGAAGCAGCTGCACAGAAGATAGCAACGTGAAGATAATCTTTCAGCATTTTTAGACGAGCGTCCGTATCGTCTAGGTGTGCGAACAGCCCCCCCTGCTCACACCCCCTACGTCAGGATCAGAGAAAGTCAGCGCAAGAGAGAGAGAGAGAGAAAAGTAAGTTGGGTAGCTTCTCAGCCATCTGCCAATAGCGTCCCTTGTATGAAATCAACTGGGCAAACCAACTGAGGAAGCATGTACCAGAAATTAAAAGACCCATTGTCCTCAGAAATCCGCGAACCAGCAAAAAATCCGCGATACATATTTAAATATGCTTACATATAAAATCCGCGATAGAGTGAAGCCGCGAAAGGCGAATCGCGATATAGTGAGGGATCACTATATAAGCAAACAAAAGAAAATGGGAAACGGAGAATGGGAAATCATTGGCCCATATGAACACGCATAGGGAAATTGGCCGCCAGTGTTTTTATTCGCCACCAGAGCATGTGGTCGTAAACAGATGCAAAATTTTGGCAAACCTTTTGATCATAACCCAATTTGTACGTGTTGTGTTGTGTACATGGAAAACACTTTACATGTGTTAAAAATTAACAACCTGTTACAAAGGAAAAACATTTCTGGAAAACCAGATTATATTTTGGCAATCAATGACATCACTGGGTCACTGCTGCCACAGAACATGGTGTCTGTTGCTCTCTGTTACGATGATACTGCTGCAATCAATGAGAGGTTGAAAAAGAAAAAAAAAAAAAACGGTGGCGGCATCCATGAAGAGATGAACTGTAAAATAAGTTTTCGAACTAAACTGTGTGACTGGCACCCTGTCTGGAGATTGTTCCTGCGTTGCACCCAAAGAATGCCAGAATAGGCTACTGCTGTCTCGCAACCCTGCCCTAGATAAGTGGTTTACATAATGGATAGATGGACTAAACAGTAAACGTTGTTATTGTCAATTCTTTTGTTCGGTTTCATATTCTCTCTCCCCGTCTTTCCATGGTTATTTTATGTATATTTTATGTATTTGCCTAATGTACAAATATGAATGGGACACCGAGACGCTGAACATTTAAAGTGTACATTTTTAGGATAAAGCCCTGTGAGTGTAGCATTTTTAGCATGAATTTCACTGTTATTCACTACAATCTTTTTTATCTCCAGACCTGTGTTCTTGTTCAAGAGTAGGTGAGGATGGTGGCATGCAACCTCAGATTTACAGCATACTGTTAGGTTTTTTTTTTCCTCCCCCTTCTTAACGTTCCTTTTGCAACATCTGTGATACCCATTAGGGTGTATTTTTTCTGTAAATGACACGTTTACAACAACAAGGAAAAAAAAACATTCTTATTACTACAGTAGTTTATTAAACTGCAACTTATCTTACTCCACCTCAGCTGTTAGAATGCCATGCAATATGCCTCAGCACTTTCAGATTTGATTTCTAATATACGTAAACATCAGCAACAAGATACTATTTCCTGTGTGATAATTTCAAGCTGCAAGTTAGCACTTCCTATGAAATTGAAAACTATGTCAGTATGCACTTATTTATTAATCTATCATTTTTTAATATGTTCATCTGTAAAAGTCATATTTAAAAATGTTACTTAATTCATCCATTTTCTAAAACCACTTTATTCTGATCTTGGGGGAGCTGGTGCCTATCACTGTAAGCATAGGGCGCAAGGCAGGAACAATTTCTGGACAGGGCACGAATTTATTCACAGAATTTTTGTACTTATTTATTTACTCATTTATTATTGTTATTTATTAATTTATGTATTAATGTAATTGTTTATTATCAATGTTATTAAAATAATTGGAAAGTTCAATTTTCTGCACTATGCAAAATATTAATAATCATTTAAGTTAAATGTCTGTATTCACCCACAAAATAATGTAATCATAAACGCCAAAATATAATACAGTAATCCCTCCCTATATCGCGCTTCGACTTTCACGGCTTCACTCTATCGCGGATTTTATATGTAAGCATATTTAAATATATATCGCGGATTTTTTGCTGGTTCACGGATTTCTGTGGACAATGGGTCTTTTAATTTCTGGTACATGCTTCCTCAGTTGGTTTGCCCAGTTGATTTCATACAAGGGACGCTATTGGCAGATGGCTGAGAAGCTACCCAACCAGAGCGCGTATGACGTATTAAATAAAACTCCTCAAATATATTGTGAGCACGGGGGCTGTTCGCACCCCTAGAGAATACGGCCGCTCCTCAATAAACGCTGAAAGATTACCTTCACATTGCTCCCTTTCTTGCTGGGCTTACATATGGCTGATTTGTCAAGTGAAATGCTTCCCGCACTGTGCTTCGCATACTTAAAAGATCATACAGCACGTATTGATTTTTGATTGTTTGCTTTCTCGCTCTGACATTCTCTGCTCCTGACGGAGGGGGTGTGAGCAGGGGGGCTGTTCGCACACTGGCCTAGAGGATACGGACGCTTCTCTAAAAAATGCTGAAAGACTACCTTTACATTGTACATCCTTGCAGCTGCTTTGTCCGCCTGTGCTTCCTTAAAAGCCAAACAGCCCTATTGATTTTTGTTTGCTTTTTCTCTTTCTCTGACATTCTCTGCTCCTGACGCGCCCTCCTTTGAAGAGGAAGATATGTTTGCATTCTTTTAATTGTGAGACGGAACTGTCATCTCTGTCTTGTCATGGAGCAGAGTTTAAACTTTTGAAAAAGAGACAAATGTTTGTTTGCAGTATTTGAATAAAGTTCCTGTCCCTCTACAACCTCCTGTGTTTCTGTGCAAATCTGTGACCCAAGCATGACAATATAAAAATAACCATATAAATATATGGTTTCTACTTCACGGATTTTCACCTTTCGCGGGGGGTTCTGGAACGCAACCCCCGCGATCAAGGAGGGATTACTGTATAATGGAAATGGTCTGCGACCAAAACAGTGAAAATTTTGAAGAGATATCCCAACTGCTACACAAGACATCTGTGGGAAACTCTGGATTCTGCAATTGCAGACATTAAATTTGAACGGTCTCCAACTACAGATCATGTCAAGTCATGTCATGTTCAGTACAATAAAGATAAATTACATTTGTTTATAAAGGCACTACTTTCCACACAACTGATAAGTTTAAGCAACTTATTTAGGGTCAAAGAATAAAAGTCAGGTATGAAGAGTTAATTGGTAAACTTTGTGGCTTTAAGTTCAGCCACAATATTTCTCTGCTAATCTCATACAATAAATTAGAAACAATGGAAACATTGCTCAAACTGGACAAAATAAAAATGAAACAGTATTTACAGTTTTGAATAGGAAACCAGAAGAATTCTGAAAGAACATCAGAAGTGGATACAAAAACACCACACAAACACAGACCAAACTGCTTTTGGGCCTATATAGATAGGATTTACCTCAAATCACACGGTGGTGGCTTTATTACTTGCATTAATTAGAATTCATTCTCTGTCAACATCCATTAACATCACACAACAAACCAACCCTGTCCCGAATCTCTAATTCAATCAGTTCACTCTCCCTTGGCATCCTTTCTACAGGAGGGAACTCTTTAATTCTGCCTTCCATTCCAAAATCAGCAAAGCCAGCAGCTGGTGGAGTTAAATGCAAGCCGGAAGGAAAAAAAAAAAAAAAAAAAAAATCACTACTAAGCGCAAGGGTAGCACACTAATGATACATGTTATTTTGTCTTTCAATATCAGAAATACATTGCCTGTCTGGTTTGCGTACCATGTTCTGCCAACTGCCTCAGAGGCAGTCAAAAAAGTGTTTTCACAATGGTTTCCTACAAGCCCTCTAAGATGCCTAGTGCATATGGTCAAGCATTCTTTGCATATGCCGAGTTACCCAACCTCTTTATTTAAGAGGGGAAAATAAAAAAAAAAAAAAAAAAAAAAAAAGAAGACATTAGTCCCTAGTTTTGCCTGTATGCTACCCTTTAGTGTCTTGAAGGAACCTCACTAGCTTTGTCCCAGGACATAGCACCACATAAAAGGTGGCAATCACAGTGGGTGAAAAACAATCACCCAGAAGAAACCCAGATTTCCATATTATACTGGAGGTTGTCCTCAAATTAAATTTCTCATATTTACATTTATCATATAGCGAAAATTAATTCACCTTTAGAATATGCAACAACAAAAATTATGCAATGTGCTCTTGCAGACACAAAGTAAATACTGATCTTAGATTACAGAACATATACTTCCACAGTATATTACAGCAACAAAGATAAGCTCAACACATACCACTCATCATGATATATGATACACCAATCTGCCTATAATGTGAATGTCTTACCTTTTTCTTTAAGGTGTAGCCATATGGATAAGGCATGCTACCAAAAGAATATGACAAATGCTGCCAAATCAAATAATGGTTTGATCTCTATCGACAAAATACACCTTTGAAAGCATCCCCTCCAAGCGAATCAAGGTCACCCTCAAAAACACATTAGTCACCAAATGCAATTCTGCAAAGCTCTGCCAGTAATTTAGGAGTTATATGCCAAAAGGAGCTGTATTTAATCTACTACCTATATCCAATTCACAAAAAGGTTAAACAAAGTTTTCCGAATACTTTCTATGTCTACTGTAACTCTCCATGATGATGACACATAAACAAAAAGTCTTGGTAATGGCATAACGAGTCACTGACTTTTAATTAATTTTACATAGGATTTTAAAATGAACGTCACTCATGATTTGAAAGGTTTAGTAATTAAGTGTACAGGAGGAAAAATTGTAAGATAGACACTAAATACTTTCCTCTACCCGAAAGCGAAAATCAAATTATGATTCACTAATCTGAAGTACTCTGACAAAATATTTTTTTTTCTTTAGATTCTCTCAATGTGATAAGCATTTTTCCATTAGAACTGACTGCCGCCACAAAAAATAAATATTGAACCTCCTTGTGGCAGAGTGGTTTAAAAGAAATACTCCACAAAAGAAGAAGAGGTCTGGCTCAAAACTAAACTGACAAAGTCAGTAACTTCACTAGAGTTTCCTATTCTTCAGAGGAGTGAAGCGTAAGTGCAGGTGTATTCAACACCAGATTTAAGTTACTTTCCGGTACTACTTTAACTTTAAATCTGATCCATATGTTAAGGAGCAAAGGTGTTTTCTTTCTCCTTTATCTTAAGGAAATAAATGTAAACTTATCTATATTTCTACAGGTGAAGCAGTAAAATAAAATGTTTCAACATTACCAGTCCGAAACAATATATAAATATGCTGTAAGAGATGGCCGGGATGCCCCCGAGATGGAAGGATGGGGGAAGGCAACTTTTCAAGGACAATGCCTCCCCCAAAACACTAGATGGCAGTTCCCCTGGACTGTACCGGTTCCCTGGAGTCACGCAGGGCACTATGGGACATGGAGTTTGGCAACACAGTCCTGCTGGGTACCGTGGGTGCCGCCAGGGGACACTGTGGGAAGATGGTGGGAGAATAAATTCTCACCTAGCCCGGAAGTACTAATGGATCATGAGGATGGAAGTCCCAAAGTACTAACATGCTGATTAAAGACCTGGAATTCTCCATCTGATCCGGAAGTGCTGGCAAGTCACGTGAGAGGAAGAACAGAAGCACTTCTGGGTCAAGGACTAAATAAAGGACTGCTGTGAACCCAGCAACCGAGCCAGAGTCTGTTGGTGGAATTCATATCATTATCCAGCAAAAAATACCACACATTTGAGATGTTGTGTGTTAAAAATTCATATTTTTATAGCATAAAGGACCTCAGATATCCAACTGCAATAGGTGAATGCGTTAGGGCTGAGTCAATAGTCATTGATATCATCCACTGATGATCAGCAGGACACATCGTCAATTGGCTCCAAACATTGGCAGAAATTTTCTCAAACCACAGCCATCACTTTTTTTTTACCCACCTCACAAGGAAGCTGTTACAATTACACCAGGGAGGCAGCTATGTAGAGAGATGCAGTGCAAACTGCAGCACTCTGTCTTCACCGTTAACTCTCCAAAGTCCAAACTACTAACAGTTTTGTAAGATGGCACCAGTGCTTGTGGTCAACCAACAAGCACAATTCATCTACCAACAGTTCCTAACCGAATGACAAGTATATACCCTGGAATAAGAGCTAAAAAGAGTACTGGGAACTACCTACCAGAAACTAAAAATGGCCAGAATCCCTGTGGTGGGAATGCTACAAAAGTTCCTGAGTGTCTAAAAAATGTTCCTGCAGTGGGAAAATGCCTATTATCAAATATTGTTACATGTGGAGAGCTGCAACAATCTGTGAGACAAGGAAACTACTGTGTCCCAAACTAAAAGATAGATAGATAAATACTTTATTAATCCCAAGGGGAAATTCACAAATTTAAAAGCCCAAATCCACTACTGCTCAGTATAGTAGATGGTACATGGACAAAGCAGCCAATCAATTGTAATCCACAAGCATCTCATCATCTCTCCACCCATGACCAGCACCCAAGACAATGGTATCATACATCGATATTTTGAAATGATGATGGGTCAACAAGAAATTTGAAGACATTGCACAATCATTTTATGCATAGATGTTTCTTGTTAAGTAACCTTAATTGGCAAGTGACCAGTAGATAGACATTTAAAAAGGAAAACAAAAACAAAAAACTTACCAAAATTGATAATCTTAAGGGGGATTAAAAAAGAAACACAATCACCCAAGTCTCAGACAAAAACAAAGTCAGCAGATAAATAGTGAAATAAGCACTCAAGAAAAGCACAGGTGGCTACAGAAAAAATACTCGGAAGATATACAGCACAGAGAATGCAAATCACATCTTCGCACAACATTAAGTGCCCAGTCATGTTATTAGAGTAGGTTATACCCTGAAGAGTGCTGGTGTGTTGGAAGTTGATTAGCACATGCAAGAATTTCACTGTACTCTACAAGCAATGACCTTATAAAAACTATCTACAAGGCAGACAAACAAGCTAGATGGTGAGAAGAATTTCTCTTCATAACTTTATGAAAATGAAACCATCTTTCATATCTTATGCCATATATTATCTCAAAAACACCATTAACGAAGATTCACATCTATAATGCAAATGCTAGGTCATTCAAATATACTACAACATAAAGACTACTGCACAGTTTCCCAATCAAATATTTGTTGTAAATTTAGTTCTGCTGGATAACAACTTTGGAGCTTTTTATTATTTTTTAACATAGCACATTACATACACTTTACAACTGTATAACACGTACACCAAAAGAGATATTTGTTAAGTATTGTCTTACGTGCAGTTTTAAAACTGTTCGCGAATTGATAATATCATTAGTTTCTGACACTAAATACACACCATAACCATTTAGAAGCTTACCCTCCACTGGAGCTAAAGGAAATACCTACTACCTTCAAATGCTAATGAAGAGGAAGGTTAAAAGAGAGCAAGCTACAAAAAATACTTCCCATTACATGCACTGTGTACTTGCATAGGCACTAGTAGAAAGTCAGAAACACTATTGAAACAATTTTGTACAAAATTACAATCATCCTCATCGCAGCATTTGAAGTTAAAATGTTTTTTAAAATTAAAAAAAAAAATACTGCAAAAGTACTAAATCAATTCAGCAATATTCTGCAATTTTTTTTTTAATTTTTAAACAGATAAAATAATATCCCTATAGACCAGTGGTTTTCATAAGTAATCAGAAGTACTTGTGAGCTGTCCCAACTTGCTAGGTGCTACCAGAAGATGCCGTTCAGGCAGGGATCATCACGCACATTCCTAAGAAAGATGGACTGTTTTGGAATTGCTGGACAACAACAAACTCATAAAAAGAAATTGATTAGACAAAGATGGAATAACATTCGTAAAAATCTTGTACATTACCTGATAGGTATATCTACACAAAGAAGCTAAGTACTGTCAGTGTAAATGATTGTGTTGGTTGCGCTATGTTTTTTGGCCACATGATGATTATATGGGTATGTCACAACCAACCATTTCTCAAATTTTGCACATTATTCTGAACGCCATGATAGATCATAATTTATACAATTCCCCACCACTTCAAGTGAAGTAATGTTAACACAGGCATATAAATCATTAGTTTTCCAGAAATTGTTGGTGTGACTGACAGCACTCACATAAAGGTCACTGCTCCAAGTGTAGATGAGTGTGCATATGAGAACTGGAATTGATATCACATTATCAACACACCTAGTCAAGAATGCAAACTGTATTGTAGCAGATACCATATTACCCTGAAGATAAGAAGGTCTGTATTGGCGATTGACAGTCAAATATCACACAGGTATGTTGTGCTCTGCATTCCATGAACAAAATTAAAAAAAATTGCGTTGAACCTTCCAAACTTGTATAGTGTAAGAAGTCAGGCAGAGACTGCCAAGGCATTAAATAAATAGCTCCTCCCAGTAGATAAAGCGGGGATAACGGAAAGACATACAACATGTGACTCTGAAACATAAAATCAGGAACATTGAAAGAATGAATGAGACTTCAGAAACAATGCTGGAACAGCCGTAACAAGTTTCAGTAACTGTTACTTTACAAGGCATTTCCTGTGTCCAAAATAGCAAGAAACTGATTCTTCTGAAAGTATGGCTACGGATCATTCATTACTACATGTGCATGACCACTGGCAGGCTTTACTCTCATTATGTGTGAAATTATGTGTGAGTGTGTCTCAACGTTTCCATCTCGGTACTCATTACTTACTGCAGTATTCTTGATGTTGTTGAGAAGTTACAACAATTACATGCAGCTCTGCACAATATTCTGCCTTATTAGGTTTTTCTTCTTCTTCTAGTACTTTGAATATTAGGTACTTTTATATTATCATGATGTGATGCAAATTGTATTATCATTTTTAAGATTAGGCACCCAAAGGGTCGTTAACATTATGGACCTATAGGTAACTATGCTTCACTCCCACTAACTTTATGGTGAGTATTTGTGGTTGGAGTAGGCCAGTCTAATAATTTAAAATCCAAAATTAAGTAACCAGGGCAGCAGCCCCACCGATTTGCATCATGAGAATAGAAAAGCACCAAATATTATTATCTTTATCGTCATCTTTATAGTGAAGCCTTGGCATTAGTATCAGAAAAATACAAGATGTCATCATGAGTGCCATCCTACAGCACTCGGTGCCATAAAATTATGGCAGGATTCATTCTCAAATTTGAACGGCTACTCTTCGCTGGGATTGGGTGTAGGATATTCCATAACTACTTCTCATGTTCTACTCTGGAGTATGACAAATTCTTAAGTCAGATCTTCAGTGCAGTTCCTCTGAGTAATTCTAAGATACTTGATAAAGATTGACATTGTTGTACAAATATTTCTAAGAAATTGATTAATATTTGTATTCTTTAACATAGCTTTAAATACCCACTTTTTGCCATTTTCTTTTTAACTTACCCTTTTCTGTAGAGTATGCTTCCTTAATTGTATCCAAATTCTTATAATTAGAATTGAGCAGTGTAGACACAGGAGTAAACACATGATGATAAAAGGGAAAAAAAAAATTTATCCTTTTTTGTTTAAATTATCTGCTCATTAAAAATGTCTCTTATAAATAAGTAGACAAGTGAATACGGCAGTGAAGAATTTGCGAATATGGCAGTGAAGTATTTGCTCCTCCATGAGCATTCAGTTTTATCAGGATTTGGATAAAATTAAGGAATTACACTGGGTGAATTAAATAGAAAACAGCAAAGGAAATATACGTTTTGGCAAAAATACTTTTAATTCTCTCTCTATTGCCTAAAAAAGCCACTACCTCCATCCCACTTAATCTTTTTTTTTTCTTTTTTTAATTCTGAAAGTGAATTTCAAGTGTCTTATCAATCTCAGCAAGGACCAACATCAGTTTATCATCCAGTCTTAGCCTTAGATGTGTGATTTTGTCATAAGCACTTGTTGGTTGACACTTGTAGAACAATTGATTAGAATCTTCATATTTCAAATATTTTTTGAATCTATATAATGATGAGCTTGAATACTATGTCATACGGTGCATGTAGACCAATTATTTAATTCCCAAAAGGAAAGAAAAATCCTGTGATGTGTCATATTCATTTATTCTTTCACTTCGGAGAGAAATAAACAAAGCACCCAGAGGACGTTGTGAAAACTGCAGCCATACGTAGCCGTCATATTCAGCTGAGATTTCTCAGTTGATCAAATGTTAAATCAATCAATCATCAGCTTTAATCCCAATACTTAGATATCTCATTAAGACTTCCACAATTTTATCATTGCATTTCTCTAAAGACGTAAGTTTTACAACGTTACACTTGCATGAAAGTAACTGATACTCATTAAAAAAACATTAAAAAGGCAACTTATTATTAACCCAGCCATAGGGGATGCACAAACCAGTGTGTCTCTTCGTGCTGGTCCCAAGCCCGGATAAATGTGGTGTATTACGTCAGGAAGGGCATCCGGTGTAAAATTTTGCCAAATCAATATGCGGACAACAATACAAATTTATATACTGGATCGGTCGAGCCCCGGGTTAACAACCACCACCACCAGTACTGTTAGCCAAAAGGGTGCTGGCAGAAATTGGGCTACTGTTGGCCAAAGAAGAAGAAAGAGAAGAAGAGGGGGGAGACATGTCCGGAGGCAGGAGGAGAGGAGGAAAGTAAAGAAAGTGGAACTGAGGGTAGGAACTTCGAATGTTGGCAGTATGACTGGTAAGGGGAGAGAGTTAGCAGATATGATGGTGAGAAGGGTTGATATATTGTGCGTTCAACAGACTAAATGGAAGGGGAGTATGGCCAGGTGGATTGGAGGTGGATTCAAATTGTTCTATCATGGTGTGGATGGGAGGAGAAATGGAGTAGGAGTTATTCTGAAGGAACAGTATGTCAAGAGTGTTTAGTAGGTGAAAAGAGCGTCAGACATAGTAATGATTATGAAGCTGGAAATTGCAGGTGTGATGATGAATGTTGTTAGTGCATATGCACCGCAAGTTGGGTGTACAATGGGTGAGAAAGAAGATTTTTGGAGTGAGTTGGATGAAGTGATGAACAGTGTACCCAAGGGACAGAAAGTGGTGATTGGAGCTGATTTCAATGGGCATGTTGGTGAAGGGAACAGTGGAGACAAGGAGGTGATGGGTAGGTATGGTATCAAGGAGAGGTGCCAAAAGGATGAACATGGATGTGGTGAATACGTATTTTAAGAAGAGGGAGGAACATAGGGTTACATAGAAGAGTGGAGGAAGATGCACAAAGGTACTTTACATCATATGCAGAAGAGTTAATCTGAAGGAGATTGAAGACTGTAAAGTGGTGGCAGGGGAAATTGTAGTTAAGCAGCATAGGATGGTGGTCTGTAGGATGACGTTGGAGGAAGAGAGTGAGGGCAGAGCCAAGGATCAAATGGTGAAAGTTGAAAAAGGAAGACTGCAAGGTTGAGTTTAGGGAGGAGGTGAGACAGGCACTGGGTGGCAGTGAAGAGTTACCAGACAGCTGGGAAACTACAGCAGATGTAGTAAGGGTGACAGCAAGAAGGGTGTTTGCGTGACATCTGGAAAGAGGAAGGAGGAAAAGGAAACCTAGTGGTGGAATGAGGAAATACAGGAGAGTATACAGAGGAAAAGGATGACAAAGTAGTGGGATAGTCAGAGAGAAGTGCAACGGATTAGCAAGGAGAAAGTAAGGACAGCTATGAAGAGGATGAAAAATGGAAAGGCCGTTGGTACAGAGGACATATCTATGGAAGCATGGAGGTGTTTAGGAGAGATGGCAGTGGAGTTTTTAACCATATTGTTTAATGGAATCTTGGAAAGTGAGAGGATGCCTGAGGAGTGGAGAAGAAGTGTACTCGTGCCAATATTTAAGAATAAGGGGGATATGCAGGACTGCAGTAACTACAGGGAAATAAAATTGATGAGCCACAGCAAGAAGTTATGGGAAAGAGTAGTGGAAGCTAGGTTAAGAAGTGAGGTGATGATTAGTGAGCAGCAGTATGGTTTCATGCCAAGTAAGAGCACCACAGATGCAATGTTTGCTCTGAGGATATTGATGGAGAAGTTTAGAGAAGGCCAGAAGGAGTTGAATTGTGTCTTTGTGGGCCTGGAGAAAGCATATGACAGGGTGCCTCGAGAGGAGCTGTGGTATTGTATGAGGAAATCAGGAGTGGCAGAGAAGTACGTAAGAGTTGTACAGAATATGTACGAGGGAAGTGTGACAGTGGTGAGGTCTGTGTGACGGATGCATTCAAGTTGAAGATGGGATTACTTCAGGGATCGGCTCTGAGCCCTTTCTTATTTGCAATAGTGATGGTCAGGTTGACAGACGAGATTAGACAGAAGTCCCTGTGGACTATGATGTTTGCTGATGACATTGTGATCTGTAGCGATAGTAGGGAGTAGGTTGAGGACACCCTGGACAGGTGGAGATATGCTCTAGAGAGGAGAGGAATGAAGGTCAGTAGGAACAAGACAGAATACATGTGTGTAAATGAAAGGGAGGTCGGTGGAATGGTGATGATGCAGGGAGTAGAGCTGGCAAAGGTGGATGAGTTTAAATACTTGGGATCAACAGTACAGAGTAATGGGGATTGTGGAAGAGAGGTGAAAAAGAGAGTGCAGGCACGGTGGAATGGGTGGAGAAGAGTGTCAGGAGTAATTTATGACAGACAGGTATCAGCAAGAGTGAAAGGGAAGGTCTACATGACGGTAGTGAGACCAGCTATGTTATATGGGTTTGAGACAGTGACACTGACCAGAAAGCAGGAGACAGAGCAGGAGGTAGCCGAGTTAAAGATGCTAAGATTTGCACTGGGTGTGACGAGGATAGATAGGATTAGAAAGTACATTAGAGGATCGTTGGTTTGGACATGTGCAGAGGAGAGATGCTGGGTATATATTTGGAGAAGGATGCTAAGGATAGAGCGGCCAGGGAAGAGGAAAAGAGGAAGGCCTAAGCGAAGGTTTATGGATGTGGTGAGAGAGGACATGCAGGTGATGGGTGTAACACAGCAAGATGCAGAGGACAGAAAGATATGGAAGAAGATGATCTGCTGTGGCAACCCCTAACAGGAGCAGCCGAAAAAAGAAGAAAAAGGCAACTTATTGCCGAAGAAAATGATTACAGAAAGAACTGGATTATATATATATATCTAATATAAAAAGAAATCCTGTCCCCTGTCCTGATAGTTCATGTATCGCAAACTTTCTCGGACCCGCGAGACGAAAGAGACCTGCCACGGTGCATCTCACGAGAACATAGAACGAGAGTCTTGCAAGACACACCCTACTTACAAGCAATATAAAAAAAAACAAATCAGTAGTGTAAAGGCAGTCATGCAGCACACACAGCTCCAGGGCTCTCAGTGCATATAAAGTGTACAAGGTCAATACGGTAGAAATGAAATGAATAGGGTAGAAATGAAACGTCGACAATTAAACAATTAAACGAAGAAGAAAGAAAAGCGCTGAGAAAAGAGACTCAAATGCGTTGGACAGTAAAATGAGCAAAAAAGAATAATCGAGGTGCAAATTCAGAAAATAAGGAACAAGTGGAATTGAAATAAAAGCACGTCCAATCTGGCTCTTACTTAAATGACAGTGAGTAAAAGACAAAGTAGAACTTTATAGAGATGTTTACAAACGTTGGCGCTAAACACATGCAGAGCAGGTTAGAGACTATGAAACCAGTGAAATTAGAAAGGCTCAAAAAAAAAAAAAATTAAAAAAAAAAAAAAATTAAAAAACTAAACCGATGGCGCTATACACGGTGGAGAAAATTAAAGGATATGAAAGTAGGAAAATTAGAAAATATAAAAAAGTAAAGATCGCAGTAGCTCAAACAAACAAACTCATTTAACTATGCACCAGTCTAACTTTGGTTTTGCATAATAATTACTACACTATTGCTCCTTAACACTTAATTCTACTTTATTCACATAACTTTACTTATTTATTATGTTCTACTATACTGTTATCTTTCGATCTATGACTTTTTGTTAATCTAACTGATATTCCTCTAACTTTGCAGTTTTTTGATAAGGGGATCAGGATGCATTTCACTGCGTGTTGTCCTGTATAACTATGCATGTGACAAATAAAGAATCTTAAGAATTTCAAAAACAGAGATAACCGCACATGCACTTATTGATTACTTTGTTAATGTATATATATTTATCTGTCTGCTTATTTAAAAACCTAAATTTATCCCAGGAGTCAAAAACGTTCTGTCTAGCCCTTGTACAAAAACCTAGACAAAAGCTGGGGTACCACCTTGGTAAACCCATATACTTTTGGAACTATGAGAGGAATATAGAACGACTTTACAGACAGGACTCCAATACAGAACTCTACTTACTTTGTTACTTTGTAAAAAAAAAAATTATTAAATGCTGATGATGTAGATCATTTTGTCTATGCTGAAATTCCAAACAGAGAAACTTATCCTGACCTCATTAAAAAGATTCAGCATATTGGGACTCGCAAGATTACAAATATTGTTTTTACATAAGTTCTGAAATAAAACTGAAACTAATGAAATAGCAACAATTCAAAGAAAAAACAATGTTAAAAGTGTGTATCCAGAAAACCAAATACAGGGGTTGGCGAGTGAAGCGATATATATATATATATATACACACACACACACACACACACACAACGTCAACATAAAAGACTGGGCAAAGACAGAGCAGTTTTTTTTATTATTATTATTACTTCTCCAAGACAGAGTTTAGCAACTGGCACAGAGCTTGGCTTACACGTAGTGAATTCCACCACCACCTAAAGAACTCTAAGAAGAAAAGCCAACATCAGGCAATAAGATGGACACTACTTTAAGGTATAGCCTCTGCCGAGCCTATGCCGTCAGTGCAAAGCAGACACTGGAGGTGACACTATTTAACTGCAGACCAATATATAAACACTAACAAACTCAGCCAAAACTCCAAAGAAATCTAATTTAGATTCACCATTTATCCATACACATACAGGATGTCTTTGGAATGTTGGAGGTAGAGGTGGGCGGTATGACCAAAATTCTATATCATGGTATTTTTCTAAATTATCCCGGTTTCACGGTATTCGACGGTATTTTTTTCCCCATGTACGAGTGGATGTTAACCACATTTTCCACTGCAATTACTGGCTAAGAATAACCTATTCCACTGTAAAGAGTATTGTACATTGTACAAAAAAAAACAAAACATTTTAATGTGCAAACAAGTATTAATACAGGTTTGCATGGCCCCATAAAGTAAAAAATAAAAACAAGTGCAACTTGGTGATGACATCTTTACCAACTGAACCATCATTTAGGCAAACTGCATTAATATGGACCTTGCTTCACGCTAAGCTATATGCATAAATAATAAACCTGCAACTTGCATTTATAATGCTATTTGTGGTATAGCCCTACGGAATCGTATTAGGACCATGGTAAAGAAAAAAAAAAAAAAAAAAAAAGGACACAGGGAAGAAAAAAAACAAACTATATGTCGAGAATAAAGTCAACATTTCCATTTTATTCTCGCCATTTATGTTGAGATTAAAGTCGACATTTCCACTTTATTCTCATAGTTTACTTCATAATTAAAGTAGAATGTCGTAAACTAAACTTCTTCCTAAAATCAATGTTTAATTTACTAGATTTTGTCAAACCCCGTCATAACACAAAGCATTTAATGTGCTGCATTAGCTTAAGTGTTTCCCAACCCAGTTGTTAATCACTACGCTTCTTAAACTGACTTCCTCCGCACTAAGAGGAGACAGCAATCACCGCACAGAATCCATTCACTTCATGATATTCCTGCTTTCTGAAAATTTAGAATGCTAAGATAAATACTTGATATCATTTTCATGATGAAATGCATTAAAGCAGGTATTACACATGCACGGTAGTGAGGCGGTAGTGCTGCTCCCTCGCAGTAAGGGGTCCCCAGGTGTATGTTCAGTGTAGAGAACTTTATGGCAGGTGTGATGAGGCTCCAAAAAACTGGATGTATGAATGGCTATCGCACAGGTTTAACTTAAATATTGTGTAAATGTTGGGTTTGTGATCTGGTGGTCGGAGACACGAACACAGAATTCAATGCATGTTCTTCTGAGCAGGCTTTCTTTATTGCATGCATGCTGTCTCTATCTGACGTACCAAAACCCCATTTCCTGTCCTTCCTTTTTCTTTCACCATATAACCAATCACCACACGATAAACGTCTTTGTGAAATTAAAACTAGTTTTAAACTTAGCCCACGGAGTGTTCAGAACTTTAAAAATATCTTCATTATACATGTTTAATTAAGTTGCGCCCATCTCTGAATGAGTCGCCAGCACATCGCAGGATGAATACAAGCAAAACATACACTAGCAGGGTCAATATAGCATAACAAAACTCCACATCCTACATGACTTTGAAAGGAAACTGAAGCACGCCGAGTAAACCCACCAGAAAAACATGCAAATACAAGGCAGGGTACACCCAAGACACCTTTGCTGCAAGGCAGCAGTGCAACCTCCATGCCGCCATGCCCCCATATGATTAATGCATGCTTCAATGCATTTCACCATGAAAATTATATTAAGTATTTATCTTAGCATTCTAAATGTTCAGAGAGCAGGGATATCATGAAATGAATGTATTCTGTGCGACGATCGCTGCCTGCACCTCCTCTTAGTGTCCTCAGAGAACACTTAACACAAAGCATTTAATGTACTATATAACTTATGACGGGGTTTGAGAAAATCTAGTAAATTAAATATTCATTTTACGATGAAGTTTAGTTTACGATGTTCTACTTTAATGACAAATTACGAGAATAAAGTCAACATGTCGACTTTAATCTTGACATAAACAGCGAGAATAAAGTAGAAATGTCGAGAATAAAGTCAACATGCCGTCACACTATTACACAGTACCCAGGTACATTACACTGTATTGAAAACAAATAAAACAAGTACAACTTGGCTTGCAGTATTATCCAGTAGTATAGAAACAGTATTTACACATCTGACCTTTTAAAACTAAAGTATCTCCAGACAACGGACGCGACTCCTTTTTATCGGCAAAAGTTCTTCTGTGTCATCATGTTCAACTTTATCGCCGGCTTCAGTTTCGGAATGTTCCCTGTCCATTTTCACCGCGCAATACCTACACCACCATACCTATTTAGCGGTGTAGCAGTGAAAAAGGTCCCCACTTGAACAGTTTCCCGCTGCGCCACGTTCCAAACGTCGTTTAGGCAATTTAAACTGGTGTTGCGGTATAAGAAAAATCCATATCATAAAAAAAATAAAAAACGGTTTTCGGTATGAACCAGTATACCGCCCAGCACTAGTTGGAGGTAAACAAGAGTACAGAACAGAAAGCCTGCAAAGGACAGAATTCAAACCACATTTCTTTAGAATTTTGTTGACTGATTAATAAATTTGTTTAACCCTTAATCAAAAAATGATTTTATGCAAAAATGTACAGCATTACATAGAGTAAAGCAGAAGGACCCTGAAACAAAGTAATTCATTCTTCACGTGAGTAAAGCCAGACAAAAATATTGTCATTGAAATTCTCATTACACTAATGGCAAAACATTCATGCTTCTCCCAATAAAATGAAGAATTTACTAGGCAGTATCTAACCCAAAGATAAAGGTGGTCACCTGAATTCAAACAAATATTTTCATGATTTCAGCTAAAAGCAGTATACAATTGATATTTTTTGCAAACAGAAGGCACAAGTGGGTCAAACGGGCGGTAGAAATTAACATGGCTACATTTTAGTTTTATAAATCTAATCATTTGGGGGTAATGATAGGCCAAAGAAGCAAAATAAAGTATTGAAAAGCTTCTTAATACTATAAGAACTCAAATTTAATAGCTCTGTTTAATTCATCTTTTTCTATCTTCATTTAGTGTAACATTTCTAACCTGTAATTTTGCAGTAACACGGCAGAAAGATATATATTAAAAAAAATACAAATTTTGACATAGCTGTTATGAAGTCAATGTCAATCACAAATATGTAAGTTGGACTTACAAATAATTCACTGAATAAGAAGAGTAAATTTAAACAATTTTTTCATCTTTGCAATTCATCAAAAAAGATAAAAAGCGAAACTAAATACAGTGATCCCTCGCTATATCACGCTTCGACTTTCGCGGCTTCACTCTATCGCGATTTTTTCTCATACACGCTTACGTCACTACACATTCGCTTTCTGAGAACTTTTATCTAAGCCCCACGATGGCTCCTAAACGTGCTGCTTTTTCTAAGCCTTCTGACAATGAAACTAAGCACCGGAGGAAGATGCTTACCATCCAGGAGAAGGTGAAACTCTTGGATATGATCAAAGATGGCAATACCCTACAAAAGCCTCCTCACGCATATGAAAAGACAGCGCCAGCAACTGCCTATCAAGATGTTCTTCAGCCGCGCACACAGACACCCACTGCCTACTCCTAGTACTCCTTCAGCGGAAGAAGACAACGACGCACCTGCTGAAGATACTGCACCACCTTGTCACGCTTGGGTCACAGATTTGCACAGAGACACAGGAGGTTGTAGAGAAAAAAAAAGAACTTTATTCAAAGCACTGCAAACAAACATTTGTCTCTTTTCAAAAGTTTAAACGTGCTCCATGACAAGTCAGAGATGACAGTTCCGCCAGGAGCAGAGAATGTCTGAGAGAGAGAGAGAAACAAAACAACCAATTCCAAAGCTGAGAGGCGCTGCACAATACTTTTAAGTAAGCGGAGTACCGCGTGAGAGGTTTATCGCGCGTTATAGCGCAAGTAAGAAGGGTAAGGAGCAATGTGAAGGTAGACGGTCAGCTGTTTCAGGGGTTTTCCCAGGGGTGTCTGTGTCCTCTGAGAATGCGATCAGCGCTCCAGCTTACAACCTGAAGACTCTCCTACTGAGCTCGTGCCTTCATAGGTTAGTGGTTGTGTGTAAGAACTGTGTGTGTGTGTGTAATTAAATGTACAATAATAATAATATGATATTTGTAACGTCTAATATGTCTTATTTTCTCTTATTTTGTCTAATATATTGGGTAATACGAGTGTAATGGTGACTAAAGGGTGTTATTTCATGTCTAGAGGGCTCTAATAATGTTAAAAAACGTATTTCGAAGGTCGTAAACAGGTATTCTATACTCTAACTGCGAAAATATTCGATTTATAAATAAAGAATCCTACTTTGCGAAAACTCATTTATCGCGGTAGAGTCTGGAACGGATTAACCGTGATAAACGAGGGTTCACTGTACCACAGATTATACAGAAATCCTACAAAACAACTAACCACACTCACCAGCTACTTTATTAGGTACACCTGTTCAACTGCTTGTTAGTGGAAATATCTAATTAGCCAATCACATGGCAGCAACTCAATGTCTTTAGGTCTGAAGACACTCTCAACATGATATGCTGAAGTTCAAACACGCATCAGAATGGGGAAGAATGATGATTTAAGCAACTTTAAACAGGGCATGGTTGTTGGTGCCAGGTGAGCTGCTCCGAGTATTTCAGAAACTTATCCTATTGGGATTTTCACACACAATCATCTCTAAGGTTTACAGGGAATGGTCTGAAAAAGTGAAAATATCCAGTGAAGGGCAGTTCTTTGGATACACACACACAAACACCAATTATCAATTATCACAACCTAAACTTAAAAAAAAAAAAAAAAAAAAATTCCTTCTATGCTTGAGCTTGTCTGGCCACAGTAATTTTCATAAATTGGGACTTTCAAAGCTATTCAGTTATGACAAATGTTTGGGAATAACAAAAGTGAAAGGCAAATTTTACTACAGCGATTGGCCATTAGGGATATCAGGTGAATTTTGCTCTCCGATAGTAAATTATTGAGTTTTTTAAAGTCACAAACCGGGACACTTGTATTGCATGTATGCCCAAAAATAATGCCTATTTTCATTTGTTCAATAACTGCTTTATCTCATCATCTGCGAGGTATCAGGACAACTTTCACAAATGAACATGTGATTCCACACAGTACTTGAAGTGGAAACAATTAAATGGCAGTACTGTGTTTCTGCCTGCTTCTTGGTCATCCTTGCAATGCTGTGCATATTTAACACAAGGTCTTAATTAAGCTTTCACCATCAGTTTGGACAGTGCTATCTATATTACTAAACGAAGATTGTATATATGCACAGATGCCAGAAGCACCGCAAGTGCACGCGGACTGCGCCTCAGCGCCCCAGAGTCAAACCCAGCGGCTTCCCAGAGTCAATGGGTGGCGCCCAAACAACACAACACAACCTGTAAACTAAACTTCAGGTCACAATAGAACCGCCGCCCAAACGAGAACACACATACCACCGCATATACAACCTTCGTTTAGTAATGTTTGTATATATGCAAGGTTTGCAGACACCAGAAGCAAGCTGTGCACAATACAACCGCCGCCCGAACGCAAACACCTTTTCACGTCAGCTGCAACCGGGGTACCGGCTAATTTGTTCATAAATGGTCTGACATGTCACTCTTTATTCAAGCTTCCAGTTCCAATCACAGAAACATCGGTTTCAACTATGAAAATGCAAAGTGACAGTGCAAATGAGATCCGTCTGACAAAACTTGACTGTTGTTCTGCACGCCATGCGTTCAGCCAGTTTGAAATACACAGAAAATTGGCATTACTTTGAGAAACTAAGCTTGGAAGAGAACATGCAGTGTACAGATCCAGAATATACCAATTGATGTTGCAACTAGGAAATAGAAACCTTACCAATGTGTTTGAACTTCACCCAGATATTATTCAAATCCCTCACGCCTTTATTTGCGATGACTTGGTAACAAACGTTTTTGGTGAAGCAATATCATTACACCAGATACCACTTTTGACGCACAGGGCTATATTATGTCCAAAGAATATTGATGTTGACCAGATAAATAACCAAGTGATTCCATTGCTTCCTAGAGAAAGCCAAGTCTTTCTAAGTACTGACAGTGTTAATTCTGAAGATGAAACTGACCATCTTAATTTCCCATTAGAATATTTAAACACTATTAACCCGGCCGGATTACCACAACACAATCTTAATCTTAAAGTAGGGACAATAGTCATGCTATTAAGAAACTTTAATACTAAACAAGGTTTTATGCAACGGTACACAGTTGGTCATGAGAGAAAATATTACTGAGGCACAAGTGCTTACGGGATCCCATACTACCAATACTGTTTTGATTCCCAGAATTGACCTTACAAGTTCTGACCTGGAATTACCTTTTAAACTTAAACGACGACAATTTCCCATTAACGCTGCTTTTGCCATGATGATCAACAAATCCCAAGGACAAACCATGGACAAAATAGGCATTTACCTATCTGAGCCTGTATTTCGACATGGACATCTTTATGTTGCCTTTTCAAGAGTTCGGCGTTCGTGTGACGTTAAAGTGAAGGCTTTAACTACTCCATACCAGGGAGAGCTAATTCAATGACAGCAAACCATCTTTACCAAAAATGTTGTTTATAAAGAAATTTTTGATTAACTATTTTGAATTTACCATTTTATGAATTTTTTGTTTACAATTTAATTCATTTAAACCTTTGCACTCCAATATTTTTTTTACTTATAAGTGCAGCAACTCAGACATTTTGGACTTAAATGATATAACAATTACATTTCAATTTTACTTTTAATAAATTGGTTAATTTTAGTACAAATATATTTATTTAATTAAATGAAAACTTTCCCAGGACGCTCCCACCCTCCATCATTTTTCATCCCTCCAAAGATCGGCCGGAACAGAAAGTGATTGCCATTCTTGGATTTGCGATTCTTTAGAGAATCGGGGGTTTACTGGTTATACCTAAATTACATCGAACTGGAGGCTGGTGCACAAGGGGATCCACTTTGGGAGTGTTATATGTGCTGTTCTAAATATATTGTACGGATGTTTGTTTCAGCAGAGCAAGGTTTTAAAACCGGGACAGTTTGATATTATTCAGTTACAGCCTGAAATCTGTACTGTCCCTATCACCTGGATGCCTGGTCACCCTAGTAAATTATAGGGGCTGTTAAATAGTAAATAATTATAATCTGCAGATAATGTAGTTGTGAGCTTGGTTTAATGTAAATAATACTAACTAAATGTTTATTTGCTCTGTGCACATCAGCTTACACGCCACAGAGAACTTCATTCATATCTATAGATAACCCTTTGTTTTCCTTGCTTGCATTTTACACTTTTACAGTTAGTAACTTGAATTTGGTATCTGTTTGCTGTCAGTAGAGAGTCTACAGGAGGTGAAAAAGAGGAAATATACAAGATTGTGTAACCACTGTCAAGGTAAAACTGAAATAGTAAACTAATTGCAGTTGAACTCACACAGAACAATTTTGCATTTTAAGATAGAAGAGTTTGCAAATTCACCAATGCTTTTCAATGGGAGATTTTGGAATTTTAAAAGTGCATACAGCTTGCTCTGTCCAAGATACCTCAACAAAAAATTAAACTGTTTCCACAAATTTCCTTGAAGAACAAGTGTGCCACATTACAACAAAACTGGTCCACAGATCCATCCAAAGTTGTTTCATACAGATAGACATGTCTACCGCAATAAGTGTTTCACACATTATATGCAAATACACCTCAAAAATGAACATGTTTAGTTTTCAGTCTTGTCACATTCATGCTACACATTTCTTTGGATACTGAACCAACACAGACATAACCAAGCAAATTAAGGCATTTTCTAACATTTGATAAACTTAGGAAATACTATTAAAATATACAGTCCTTCTGCAAATACCTTAAAACAAATCACAGAAATCATTATTTTCATAAACATTTACTCATTACATGGAACAGGGAATACAGTTGCTCTTATTTAATAAGCTCCTATAATATTCATATTTTTCTCACTCTCTCTTGGCTCTGTTTGCTGTATGCTTTCACATTTTAGATAATTTTACATTATCTACAGCCCTGCAGATCTGAATTCAAACTCCAGCCTGGGGACCATTTGTGTAGAACCTGCATATTCTCTATGTGCCCATATGTATTTTTATAATGGTACTCTGGATTTACATCCATATCCCAAAGATGTCCACATCTGGTTACAGTCCCTGTTTTATGTGAGTGCACCTTTATGACCTGCAATGGGCATACTCCTGCAAACCAAAATATACATTTAAGAAGCTATGCATCAAGTAACCTACAGGGACAGATTTGCTTCTTAACTGGCATTACCTGCAAGCAGGACTCTAGAAATTTCATTCACAGCATCGTTTCTCAATGAAACCACATTAATTTCTCACTGCAGAAATAGCAGATATCTAACACAGCTTTGAACAGTGCAGTGATGACTGTAAAAACAAACTGCTTTTCAAAAAGAAGCACCTTGGTTATTTTCAATACTTCTATTGGATGTTATGGATAAAAAAGTAAAATAAAAGGGGGGGAGAGAGAGAGACAGGGAGAGAGAAAGAGAGAAAAAAAAACAAAACCCAGTTACCACAGCCACAAACAAATGTGTTTCCGGTACTAACAAAGGAAAAGCTTGACATCCAATTATCTGTTAACTGGCAGTCAGTTTTTCCAAATGATATGCCCCAATGAAATATCTGAATGCGTCACCCAAACAATGTGCTGCATTGTAGAAGTTTAAGAAAATGTGAAACAAAACTGGAAGGCATTCAGAATTCATTATATCTGGCCAGACGCCCAGCTGAACTGATGGTAAACTATGCTAGGCCTTCTCTGGCACTCTTGTACTTGTAACTAAGCTTTGAATTACTCCTTTTTGTGCACTACAAGTTCAATATGACCCTTATACTACCTAAAGCTGTTTAATAAGTCAAAGGCATGAAATGAAGTGGAACTGCACAGACCTACTCTTGGCATATAGATATTAACAATTATGGTTCCTGATATTATACAGTCCTCGTCAAAGTCTGGCTTCCCCAGGTTATCTAACACTGCCCCAAACATGTCTTGCTTTCACATAACTAAATGAACTAATTTGGCAAATCTGCTTAAAAATCTCTTGCCAACTTCGGTTTTCCCAATATAAACAATACATTTAATAAAGTTTAATCTAATACTATTAAAATTAAGCCACTTAGTTACAGAATTTTAGAAAGTTACAGTCTAATTCAGCAGTAGTGGATGCCTAGCTGCAAGCACACCTAAATGACGCTCCATGACCAGGCATTCTAACACAAATTCACACAATGTCATGAGAAGATATTAATTAACAGAACATAGCCGTTTGACAGAGACTTATTACAGTAACACAACATTACTGTATAATGTATGTATTTTACATATACTTTTTTTTCTCCAATCGGGGTTTTTTTTTTTAGGCCGATACCAATTTTATGTTACTGGAACAGCTGGTTCCGATACAGATTTTTTTATCACTTTAAAAAACTTCTTATACTAAGCTTCTGCATAAGCAGTCGTATTGAAGCCTAATGTCTTGTATTAAAGTGTTAACTTTGGTAGTTTTATAATTAAACTACAGTAATTCCTCGCTATATCACGCTTCGCCTTTCGCGGCTTCACTCTATCGCGGATTTTATATGTAAGCATATTTAAATATATATCATGGATTTTTTGCTGGTTCGCGGATTTCTGCGGACAATGGGTCTTTTAATTTCTGGTACATGCTTCCTCAGTTGGTTTGCCTAGTTGATTTCATACAAGGGACGCTATTGGCAGATGGCTGAGAAGCTACCCAACTTACTTTTCTCTCTCTCTCTCTTGCTCTGACATTCTCTGCTCCTGACGGAGGGGGTGTGAGCAGTGGGGCTGTTCGCACACCTAGACGATACGGACGCTCGTCTAAAAATGCTGAAAGATTATCTTCACATTGCTCTCTTCTGTGCAGCTGCTTCGTGAAGCGACATGCTACACGGTGCTTCGCATACTTAAAAGCTCGAAGGGCACGTATTGATTTTGTTTGTTTTTATCTGTCTCTCTCTCTCTCTCTCTCTCTCTGACATTCTCTGCTCCTGACGGAGGGGGTTATTAACAAAATGAAATTCTGTAGGCTTATTGTAAAATTTTAGTAAAAATACTAAAATAAAATTTCCCTAAAAATACATATTTTAATAAAACATGTACAAAAATATTTATTCATAATACATATGCTATAAAAGTAAAGAAAATGCTTCTCATAATGACAAGCTGTTATACTGTTCTGTACTTCTTCTAACAAGAAAAAAAACATTCGCTGGTATTTCGTCACGTATATGTCGGGTCTTGAAACCCGAAAAATCGATCATAAAATCAGACCCCGACTTATACACCCATTCAAAAATGTGACTTACTTTTTTTTTTTTTTTTTTGTTTTTAACATTTTCTTGCTTCCTCCAATCTCGCACCAGTTTCTCAGACACATCAAATTTTGTTGCAGCAGCACAGTTACCAATTTCTTTCACCACTTCAATGAATTTTAATTTAAAACAAGCTTCATATTTTCTTCTGATCGAACACTCCATCGTAGATAAGGGATGCTCTTACGATAAAGGTGTATGAGGGTGCGAGATACAAAAAAAAACACACAACAGTGCAATCGTCACTTCGGAATAGTTTGTGTATTACCACATGGTCACGTAGGCACAATACAAAAAAAAAAAAGGCAGTGTGCTGTGGTTACTCTCTCAGGCGGGCGTTAGCATATCATTCGCTTGGATCAATAGCGTAAGTTTTCCGAATTCAACTAATACAACCAACATTATAAAATACCGGAAATTATACGGTAAAATCAAGCCTCGACTTATCTGCGGGAAAACTTAAACACGAGTATATACAGTACATTACTGATCAAAAGTTTTAGAACACCACAATTTTTCTTCAGATTTAATTGGTTGACATGCAATGAATGACCCAAAATATTGAAAAAGTAAGCAGTAAACTGTCAGAATATTACAAATGGGCCTTCTTCTGGGAACAACCAATAGGTTACAACCTACAAGTTGAAACAAACAATTTGCACAGGTGTCCCAACTCCCTACCGTCTATCTTAAAGCAGAGTTGGAACAGACTATGTTATTACACCCTCTGAAGTACTACTTGGGCAATATTACACTGTAGGAAGTAGTATATTCCAAAGATAATGGCAGGAAAACAGCTATCAACAAATGAAATGAGACCAACCATTATTACCCTTAGAAATGCAGGCCTTTCATTTAGAGAAACTGAAATAAAATCAAAGTGTCAGTGAGTACAGTGTCCTACACAACCCAAAGGCAATTCCAGGCCAAACTGGAAGAAACTGACAGGAAGAGATATGGCAGACCCAAAGTCACCACCCAATCAGGAGACAAGTTTCTGAGGGTCACCAGTTTGTGTGATAGGCACCTCACAGCACAACAGCTTCAAGCACAACTTAACAGTGATAGATAAAAGCAAGTCTCAGTTTCTACTTTGAAGAGGAGACATTGTCCTACAGTTTTGACAGAGAAAGTGTCAGTAAGAAAGTCATTCCTTAAAGGACAAAATAGGGCCTTGAAATACCAGATATGGACTACTGCACAATGAAAGAAAGTCCTATGGACCGATGAATCAAAATTTGAAACCTTTGGTTGATCACGCTGGGTGTTTATAAGCCATCAAGTTGGTGAACAGATGGTCCCTCAGGGTGTGATACCAACTGTCAAACATGTAGGATGAAGTGTGATGGTCTGGGGTTCTTTTGCTGGAAGCAGAGTTGTTGACTTACACACTGAAGTGACTGGCATTCTGAATCAGGAGGGTTACCACAGCTTGGCTATTAAATCAGTAAAAGGTTGCTACTTTGATGAATCAAAAATTTGATTAAAATTTTGTATACTTAATGATTCATTGACACATTTGTTATTCGGCATTGTTTATTTTTTCTTTGCCTTGATTCCATGAAACATTAAGACATTTCCATACAATTTGAAAATACTGAAGTGATGTAAAACTTTTGACCAGTAAGTGCATATTAATTATATTCTCACACAGTCAACTGATGCTAGCATTAAACACGTATTAAAATGTAAATATACAGGCATTTATACATTTAAACCATTTTTACTCATTAATTGAAGTAGTTTTTCTATTTTGGTTTTTTAAACAAAAAAAATTACTAAATTTATACATTTTTTTTTTCTTTTCAGTGTACCAGCTAGAAAAGCAGCCAAATATTTATACACATCCACAAAATATGCAATTGTTTTATTCTGTACAATATATAGGCTGGGAATCGATAAAATAAATAAATCACATAAATGTATGTAATTACACAAGATTAACTGCATCTAACATTTAAACATATAATTATAAAATTAATACAAAAATCATTAAGTAAATACACACTGAATCACAAAATTAATGCTGAATCAACATGAAGGAATTTAAAAAAATTAATGGCATAGTTTAAAGTTAAACAATGATCTTAAACCTGAACCTTTAACAAAATACTACTTAAGCAAGTACAACCTGAATACTTTCCTAAAAGGTAAGTTGAAAAGAAGGCAATAAGAAAACAAGCCCAATGTATTTCTTCTCACATTGGCATAGCATATGAAACACAGACGTGTCAAAGTAAAAAAGGATCAAAACTAATGTTGACTTTGAATACACTACCAAACACTGATTTAATTTAAAGAATTTGCATCTTTTAAAAGGGAACAGTGCCCGAGTTTTCTCCCTGCCGGCCGACGGGGGGAGAAGGCAACTGGGTGACCGTGTCCCAGCCGTGCCTGGTGACGAGAGGCCCGGGAGGTTAGTGCCTACCACCCGGGCCTCTCCAAGGCCACGCACGTCCAGGCCGCGCCCTGGGGCGGACGGCGGTCGGGCGGAACGGGGGGGGAGAGGGGAAGGACACCCAGGGAGGACGCCCCTTCCAGAAACTTGTGTTAAAACTCAGCAAATACTACCCTCAATTGTTCATCACCATCAACAATTGAACATTATACTCTGCACAAGTGCTGTGTCTGCGAATGCCAATTTCCAAGCTGCTTTTTTTTTTTGCCACCCCCTGTCCAGCTCCCTCAGACAGTTTAGCATGTCTAAGAGATTTAATGCTTTTGTGGTTGGTAGAATCATAGTCTATCTTGTGATTTTGTGGGTTACAAAAACGTGCCACCACAGAAAAACTGTTGCAAAACACTGCGCTACCTACACCGTTCCTACTGGCACCCTAAAAAAGATCTCCATAACTGTTATCTCGCTTAAAAACTGACACTGTACATTACTTGGATGGTTATGTTCTGTTCTTTGCATAAATTAACGATAAAACTACAGACTGGAATAACGGGTAGGGATAATCATTATACTTCTATTTCATAGAATTTTGGCATGGTATTAGGGCTGTCTGCATTACCTACACCGTTCCTCCTGGCACCCTAAAAAAGACCACCATGGCTGTTATCTCGCTTAAAAATTGACACTGTACATTACTTGGATGGTTATGTTGTGTTCTTTGCATAAATTAATGATGATACTACAGACTGGAATAATGGGTAGGGATAATCATTACACTTCTATTCCATAGAATTTTGTCATTGTATTAGGTCTGTCAGCATTGTAAGCTACCTGGCACACTGGCAAGTTAAATACAGAGATACTAGAGACTTATTTTGGTTTTACTGCCACTCAAAGATAACTTATTTAGCACTTATGTGATATGACCAGAGGTGGGTAGAGTAGCGTTACTTCAAAATAATATTACTCAAGTAGAAGTAAAAAGTAGTCATCCTAAAAATTACTCAAGTAAGAGTAAAAAAGTATTTGGTGAAAAGATTACTCAAGTACTGAGTAACTGTTTGAACATAATAAATGATTTATTTTTCAGAAATGTTGTAATAAGACAGACAAAAATATAAAATAATGTGCAAATTCTGCCATTTCCAAATAATAAAATAGGACGCCAGGATGCCCCGGAGGACCGGAAGAGGGCTTACTCCTTCCCCAGACCACGTGGGGCGACCGCCCTGGCAGCTATGGGACCACGGGTACAGAGCTTGGAAGCTCAAACCTGTAGGGGCCCGTGGTCACTGCCAGGGGGCGCCCCAATGCCTTGGGAGCCCTGGACCTCAGCACTTCCACCACACCCGGAAGTGCTGGGGGTAGGGGGGGGTTGGGGAGAGGATCGGGGACATCCGGAGTACTTCTGGGTATGCAGCCGGCACTTCCGCCACACTGCGGAGTGCCAGTAGAAGATTGCCGGGAGGCACCTGGAGCACATCTGGGTGATTATAAAAGGGGCCACCTCCCCTCATGGAGGACTTGAGTCGGGTGGAAGAAGGACGAGGTCTGGGAGGAGGCAAGGAGGCGGCCTGAAGAAGTGAGGCATTGTTGTGTTGTGGCCAGGACTTTGGAGACTGTGGTGCACTTTCGTGTAAATATGGACACTGTAAATAAACGTGTGTGGGGTGATTTAAACATGTCTGCCTGTCTGTGTCCGGGTCATGTTCCACAATGAGTACTAATAAATAACATCTCTACAAAATAAAGATGCACAAATAACACAAAGTTCCAAATCTCAGTTTTTCACAACAAAGCTTTTGAAGCCAATACCTACAGTAAGTAACATGTATGTTTGAACAGTGCAAACTACTTACAGTGTGAGTGACAAGATATACCAGGGCTACTCAAATATAAATTTGAAAGGTCCACTTACTAAATTTCCATTCAGTCTGAGGTCCGGAAAAGTGACGGTCAAATTCCAAATAGAGAACTCCAAAAAAAGGCAATCCCCAAACTTTAGAACTATACACAAAAAAATGAAATGGTAGGCCTTTTAGTGTGAAAGGTGACACCTTCTTTGTGCCACCAGTTGTTTGAACTTGGGCATAAAAGGTGTGAGGGCAAGGCGGAGGCACTGATGTAAATGTTCATTGGTGAGGGTGTTGCGGTATGTGTTTTTCACCATGTTCATAGTGGAAAAGGCAGATTCACAGCAGTACGTTGAGGGAAACATTGTAAGAATTTGAAGGGCCATCTTCTGCAGGAGAGGAACACCTGCCTCAGTAACCATCTTTGTCCAGAAGGTGACAAGGTCACAGTGAGATTCCTGCAGTGCTAGGTTTTCTTGTAGCTCAATTAACTCTGTTTGCAGAGAAGCAGCACTGGCCCATTGGAAGACTTTTGTGGCTTCATTTGAGAATTCTGCAATATTTTTGACAAGAAATGGATTTTCGATGCACAGCAAGACTTGTTTTCCCAAAGGGAAATCTTCAAAGCGAGTTTGGAAATTTTTAATCAGCTTGTCCAGGAATTCAGCATAATTGTGATGGTGATGTTTTCCTGCAGTCTGATCCAAAAGTCTTGGGAAGTGAAGCAGGTCCTGCTGTAAGTCACATTTGAACACCTCCAGCTTCCTCTGGAAAGCACGGACAGCTAACATGAGGTCACACACTGTGCTGTTTTTGCCTTGGAGCTTCATATTAAGGTCATTAAGATGGGAAGTAATGTCCGTTAGAAAAGCAACAATTTCCATTTTCTCATCATTCTTCATGAAATCCACAAACGGTTTGGCTTTTGCACTCTTCTGATCCAACAGAAATGTCTCCAGTTCTTTCCGCAGTGCCCAAAAACGCTCCAGTACCTTGCCTTTACTAAGCCACCGGACATTGTTGTGAAGGAGCAAATCATCAAATGTTGCATTCACCTCTATTAGAAATGAGCGCAATAAACGATGTTGCAAAGCAGAGGATGCTCTCAGATAATTGACTAGTTTCATGACTGTTGTCATGACTTCTGAGTACCTTTCTCCAAGGCTGGCACACAAAACCATCTGGTGAATTATGCAGTGGTATGCCATGAGGTCAGGGTGGTGAGTTCTCAAGCGTGACACTAATCCCCTCTCTTTCCCAATCATACATGGTGCGCCATCAGTAGCAATGGAAACAACATGCTTCAGGTCTATCACTCTGTCTCTAAGCATCTGTGTCAATGCTTCATAGATATCATCCCCCCTTGTGTGTCCATGGAGGTTTGTGAGACCCAAAACATCTTCATGAAATTCTCCCTTTTCTTCATCAAAAAATCTGACAAAGACCATGAGTTGTGCATTGTCCGTGATATCTGTGGATTCATCCACAGCCAATGAAATGAATTTGGCTTTTTTTTATAGCAGAACTAAGTTGTTCAAGCAAATCATCAGCGAGTATTTCAGCTCGTCTTGCAGCAGTGGAATCAGAACAGGGTATTTGGTTTATTTTCTGGATTATTTCATCCTTTTGAGTCCCTTCAAACAGAGCAGTCACCACTTCACTCATACACTCTTTGACTACTTCAGCATCAGAGAAGGGTTTCTTGTTTTTTCCCAGGACCCATGCTACTCTAAGTGAGGATTCTGTTGCCCGCTCCTGTTGTGTGGCTGATCTAACTATTACACTGCTTGTAGCTTCATATGATGATTTCAGCTGGTTTATTTTTATGGTCCTTACCTCTGAGTTCTGAGGGTAATTTTGTTCGAAATGTGCATGCTTGGTTTCATAATGGCGTTTCACATTACCACTTTTGATTATTGCTACCGTCTCGTTGCAGATTAAACACATTGGTTTTCTGCTTCCCATGGGGAGCACGAACGCATATTTTTCTGTCCACTCACTCTTAAATTCGCAGTTTTCAAAATCAACTTTTCTTTTCTTATCAATGTACTGTCTTGAGCCAGCCATCTTCACTTTCAGTCAGCAAAAAAAAATTCAGTTATCGAAATTTGCACTGCCTGCGAGTGATGATACTGCCTGTTCACCGGCCTGACCCAGAGCACGTGACCGGTACATAAATCTGGCTGCCGTGAATGAGCGAGCGAGCGAGCGAGTATTGGGGGGGGAGGCGGGGAGTAGTGGGAACGATACTGTTACAACTGCTGTGATTGGACATAGATGAAGCAACCAAACCGAGTAGAAACCTCAAAGATATATCGCGCGGAATCACAATTGTGCACTTCATTGAGAACTCATTTGGATTATGATTAAATTTGCATGTTTGTTTTGGCATCGGTCCAGATTTAACCGTATTTGGGTCCGGATGCGGACCGGAGTCCGCCTATTGAGTACCCCGGAGATATACTGTACACTGGCAGTATAATACTGTATATTCACTTTCTGGTGTAGCGGGTCCACAGCTTGCAAAAAAAAAAAAGGCCAGTTTCAAATCCAATTGCACGACCGCGGGGAGTTAATGAGGTAGTTGGAGCGAGTTACACTTGCACATGTGGGTGCGATCGTTCTCAATTGCTTCATTGGCTTTCTGTGGCGTGTGATTAAGGCCCACAGGGACGGGAGTGTATATAGACGGATCGGCACAAAAAAAAAAAGAAGGGGGGGATCAAAGGAGAAAAAAAAAGAAAGGGCAATCAAAGAAAAGGAGAAAAGAAAACAGTCTGTAGGGGACCGGCATCGTCACACACTTGCCCTCCAAATAGCACAGCTAATAGAAAATAAAATTGGAACAAGGCAGCTTGTGCACATACAAGAAGTCTCACTTTACCATGACTGTCTGTGTCTGTGCATGTTTGGTTAAAATGTGCTTGTTTAAAACGTGCTTGTTCTTTACTCAGTGAAGTGATGGTTAGGCTTCAGCAGGAGTTGGCTCTCAAGGTTCTTGCAGTGAAGCCGTGACCGTTTAGCAGTGATCAATAGCCCTGCATGACTAAAAAGTCTCTCACAGACTGCAGATGCTGGAAATTTGTGTGTGGTCATGTGACTGCATGGCTACGTCTGATCGGTGAAACGGAGTAATGGGACTATTGTTGCTACATCTGATCGGTGAAACAGTCATGCAGTAGATCCACTGGCGACTTCTCTCTGGCAAAAATATAGCATATATAATGGAAAAAAAGTAACAATTCGAGTAAGAGTAGCACTTCTTCTTCACAAATGTACTCAAGTAAAAGTAAAAAGTATGGTGCAGTAAAACTACTCTTAGAAGTACAATTTTTTTAAAAAGTTACTCAAGTAAATGTAACAGAGTAAATGTAACTCGTTACTACCCACCTCTGGATATGACATTCAATCTTCTTACAGAAACATTAAATCCATCCATCTATCCATCCATTTTCCAACCCGCTGAATCCGAACACAGGGTCACGGGGGTCTGCTGGAGCCAATCCCAGCCAACACAGGGCACAAGGCAGGAACCAATCCTGGGCAGGGTGCCAACCCACCGCAGAGAAACATTAAATGAAAGAAAGAAAAAAAAAAGTAATTTTTACCATTACTTTTCTCTAGCACTGCACGAGGATGGCCATAACCCCCACGCCCCTGCACCTATGTCAGTATGTATAAATCAAGAAAGTGAAAACCAGTGCTACATATTGACGTGGCATATCGTGAACAGCGTAATACGAAATTTTAAAACTTTAAATGAAACTTTTATTTCATAAAATTTTTTAACGGTAGTACATAAACACAGTACTAGATGTTTATGTAATTCTTGAGGTACACACTTGTTTGTATTATTGTTTCATAATGTTAAAAAAAAAGAAAAAAATTACATGAAAATGCCACCCTCACCAAAGCAGTGCCCGAGGCATTTGCCTCATTGCCAGCTCTAGATGCGACAATACTTTTTAACATATTAAACAGGCCACTTTAATTGCAAAAATTAACACATTAACTTTCCCAGCCCTAATATAGATCTCCATCCATTTTCTAATTCACTTGTCAAGTTCAGGGTCACAGGATCAAAAAGAAATAATATGACGTTAGAATACAATTGTACAACATACCAAACAATACAGAGTATGGAAAAGCAATATAACACATACTACCATACAAAAATGTGCAATATGTGCTTTTTGAGATACTAGGCCTGCGCTAAAATATTTAGATAAAATGCCATTGCCAGCTTAAAGTGATGATACTAATAGAAACCCACAAATCATCTAGCACTTACTTCACAAATACATGAACTTGAAATGTGAGTTTATTGAGTTATACTTGTATAATGCAACGAAAATCAGATGCAAAATGAAACCTTCTAAAAGTTAAATTTAATGTTGCTATCCTGAAAACAAATTATTTTAGCGCTTTGTAGCATTATGCCATTACACACCAGGGAAAGGCACGTCTCTGCTCTATCAACCCAACAACTTTACAACAGAAAAGCCAGAAAAATTATTTATGTTTGTGCTGAGATAAGGAGGAGGGAGAATGATGAATGGCACAATGTTATACAAAGAAAAAAAAATGTACAGGGACAGTATGTTCAGATCGTGGGAAAGGCTCTTTGCTCTATAAAGCAAGGCAACATTTACCTGAAAATAGAAATCCCAAGAGTGCTTAAATAGAATCTAAAACATTAGATCATACCAAATGGTGTTTCTGCTTCTAACTAAAAAGTCTACTTTAACATATAAGCCATTTTATGCTTCCTTCTTAAAAAAAATTAAAACAATTCCAGCAACATGGAATTTATTACTGTACTGTCTCTTTTGCCATGGAAACAATAGACTAAACGATAAACAGCCATCTGACTACACATTTCCTGACCTTCACACAGAGCAGATTTGTCCCAAAGATTCAAAAGCCTCTATCACTGGAACATGATAGTAAAATGTACTGAAGCCATCAACTCAAAACCTTTAGTTTTATCTGACTTTAGGAAAAAAAATAAACACACTGCACACAATTTGTTCTTACACAATGATGGCCTTTCCCTGCAATTTACTAGAACCCTGTTATTGTTCATTTCCTGTTGTGAGTTCAGTGACAGCATAGGCTCCAGTCCCATGTAACAACAACCCCACCCGACCCCAACACCCCCACTTTATGACAGTTCCAACTGATTAATCACAGAAAGAATTAATGGTTCTCAAATGGCCACCACCTACTCCCAACATTCCTCACCGCCCAAATATTAATTCTTACCAATGCCCCCAGTTCCCTTTTTTATGTAATTCATATGTTCTCCCTTTATTCACATGGGTCTCCTCCTACAGCAGAAAAAAATACTAGCACCACAAATTTGACCTGCTGAGCCCTATGACAGACTGGCATTATGCCCAGTGTTGGTTCTGTTCTTGCACCCACAATTACTGGCATAAACCTCAGCTCCCCACAATGCTATACTAAATGAAGTAAACTCACACAAAATATAAATGGATGAACTTTTCAGTATACTTCTGTTAGGGGTAGAGCCATTTATGACTACAGCAAACTACACAATAATCATGATTATAATATGTGCAACATAAACACACAACAATGTTTAAATCATAAACAGAAAAAAATGGTGCAATACACATGAAATGCACAGGATAGTTTTAACGTTCACATTCCCACTGTCCTATATCAAACACATTCTAAAATTAATCATTTCACAAGCAAATAATGAATATTTAATTTGGAAACATGACATTAAAACAAATCCAATCATCATAAACGTTTAGTCCAATTATATTCTCAGAAGATGTTTTTCCACACAAAATAACAATTGTTGACACCCTTTGATTTGCAGTAAGATGTGTAAAACCGAAAGCAATCTTTGATGGTGATACTTATTTGATTATAAATTAAAGCAAATCTATAGGAAAAAAAAACCTGCATGAATTCAACTTGGAAATTAGTTTATTATATCTGATAACACGACATGTATTCTGGGAAAGTGCTAAAGACAAATTGGTATCACACTTTACCATCTTTTGTAGTGGTATGAAAAGAATGTGCAATCCAATTAATACTCAAGAATACAACAAATTATGTACTTACAATGTATGTTTACTATTGCTCATGTTAATGTATATATGGGACACCAAAAAGGTAAGAGAAATTAAATACCACAGACCTGACAATTATTATTTAATTTCCAGTTACTGGTATAACACTAACAGCTACAGTGCAACGTAATTAATGCATTAAACACAGAATACATAGCTGACTTGGAACACTGTGCTGCTGAAAAAAATGGGAGTATGTGTTATTCATGTACAAGTCAAACACCAAAGATAACTTGGAACCACCTACGTCTTTATGAAATAAAGCACTGCTTTCACGCTGTATATGCAAGTTGGGCAATCAGAATACTTTCCCATACTGCTATTTTACTGATGTTTGAGCCCAGAATTAGGTCTGGGCTTACTTTGTCTTTAAACTTGCATGTTGAAAGTTGAATTAATGACAATAAACTGGGGGTGATCATATTCTGTGAAAGCTGGTATTTTGTTCAAGTTATGATGCCAACATTGGCGATATTAAACTCCCCTAATTTGAACGCGTGTCATTAAAGAGAAAGGTGTACACTGCACTGGCTTTGGGTACAGATTACCAAAGTTTGTTTCTACCAGGTGTAAAATATAATACAAACCGATTACCCCATATAATAATAATTATTATTTCTATTGTTTTAGCCTTTATATGTATTCATGTTTATCCCATTTATTTAAATTATTAAGGCTTGTACACGGTTATACTACCATTGGTATGGGACACCACGTGAGAGTAGACAAGCGGAATCAGGCAGGCTGGGACAGTATCATACGCATACTAAGAAACGTTGGCTTCATGATTAGTAAAGCCAAAGACACGCCTCCTTGTTCCCCAGTTAAAGGATAGACAAAATGACCCACTGATAAACTTTCAGCCAGCACGGTGAGAGATTTTCGTACACAGTGGACCCTCGCTGCGGAGGCTAACAGTGTTGTGAACTCGCAGCGTTTTCGCTCAAACAAACCGCACTATCTTGAACTGAACAGACCCGAATGCGCTTAGTTTCTAAACGTTATTTTATCGTTTCGCTGCGTTGCCACAAGGAGACACCATTAACACCTTGAACAGCATCCGCTGAAAAAGGTGTGTCTGTAGAATGCTACCACCAACGTTTACAATAATTAAAAAAAAAAGTTTTTTAGTGTCCTCTATGGTGTACCTCCTTCCGCCGAGGCAGCCTATTAAGAAGGCATAAAGAGATTTAAAAAAAGACTCCCCAATGCCACAGATTAGACTAAATAAAACCGTCAGCTCTCGGGTTCCTGGCGCTGCAGGGCGCAGGTAATCCAAGCCGGACTATCGCGCTGCGTGACAGGAACGCTCGACTCACCCTGACGAGGTTGCTGACAGCCGCTTGCACTGCGGCCACGGGTCCCGTTAGGTCTGGAATTGCTTTTCCATCCACCTCCCCTTCTTCGTGCATTATCACCAGATGGGATATCTGCTGAGCCACAGGCTCCAGGATACTCTCTATGGTCTTGGTGTGAAAAACCGGCATCTTGAAAAACTTAAATCCGCTCCGTTAACAAGAAAAACAAAAAAGGGGACTAAAAGAAAAAAAAAACGTGAACTACAATTTTTGTTGATGTTACTAACTTTGAATTGCACTAGGTGCCTGTTGGGGAAAAATAAAAAAAAAACCAAATAGAGAAACCAGCGAAACTGTAGAGGCCCTTTCCCGGTTAGTTTCCCTCTTAAGTGAAACTACAGCGCTCTACTCCCTGCAGCCAGCAACTACAGAAAATCTCCAATGCAGGCACGGAGAGGGGGAGCAACCTACGATAAGAGGAGGAAAAAAGGTGCCGCCTCCTGGCCAATGATGAAGCGCTGCTACTTTTAGTTGCCATTTCTGATTGGATAATCGCCGTGTCTCTGTTCAATGCTTACGGGTGCCACCTTCCATCGGGTTTGCTAGAGAAGCGCGCTCATCCCAAATTACGTCATGCATACTGTTGCCCTTAAAAGGAGAATGTTGGACCTGGATTTCAAAAGTGTGGATTCCAAAGTATCGGAAGGAATGAATTACAGCGTGCCGTGTCACCCAGCAACAAAGGCAAGCCATAGTAAGAGGCTATCCCAGTAGGCATGCCTAAAATTAGCACGGAGGTCAAATCTCATCACACCCTGGGCCTCCCAGGCTGAGCTAGGGGTTTCTACTATTTTTGATCCGCTCAATAGACAGAGAAGTGACTTTCTGCTGTTCTTGAAATAGTCCAACATCAAAGACAAGTGTGTGTCGCCTGAATCCGTACAAAAATAGTTATAACTTTAAGGAATGCTGTCTGTTGAGCTTGATGTCGACTACAAGCAGGTAATATTTTTGCTCTACAACGGTTGATCTCATGCATAGTCCGAGATGCCATCTCCTCTTCTGAGGTTTGTGCGGGTTTCCTCCAGCCTGACAAATAACACGCTGCACAGTAATTGTTTCTTTTTAAACCCCTCCCCCCATTTTGAACGAGTGCATCCTATTACAGAATGTCATTCGAAGTTAAGTTTATTTTTGTATGCATTGCATTGGTTTTGTTTCCTCGTTATAGGAAATTTTATCAAACACAGATGCAAGGAACTACTGACAATTGTAACATAAAGTATATTCTAAAACACATTTTAGCCACCTACAGCCAAAGTTGATCCTGACATCATCAAGCATAAAATCCTATCAAATAGAAGAAGTTTAGTGTATACATTACTCTTATAATTTAACCTGACATTAGAGAAACACTGCAGGATTGTAGCACCTCGGTGAGCAAAAGGAATCTGATGAATTACATATGAGACAGAGATGCACTCCAACAACCAGCTCCCCTTACACATGTTTATTTTTCATGTATGGTATCTTATTGTCATTGGAAAGACCTGAATTAATGTTCAGTTTAAGAAAGTCAACCAGTTTCCACACACCATTACTTCCTCACAGCCTCTCATATAACAAATCGGTTCTCTTTCAAGTTCTGTTACACCATTCTTTACAGCAGATGACTTTCACTCAACTCTGCACAAAATTATTAGACTACTGAAATACTGTAGAGTGAACTCTTTCATGCTTCAGAAATGGAAATGTTTCCAAGTACAGTATAGAGGTCAAGTAGAATGCCTATAGGTTAGATACTGGTCTGTTGTGGTAAGCAGTGTGACTTTAACTGACACCCCTGATAAGCGTCAAGAAATTTGGGATAATGTTCATTATTAAAGCTGTATGAAGTAAAATTCAACAGCATCCTTGACCAAAATAATTGAATAAACATTTGAAAACTATCACTTAATAGCCAGGCTGTTTGACTCACTACTTGGGAAGACTGACATTCCCCTACCCCCCTTGTTAGACACACAGACCCATATATTCCTGAGGTGGGCATGTTGCTCCATAGTGGATCTATCGTGTCAATTCCAAATTAAAGACTTGTTAACTAGGCACTAAAAATATGTCATTCTCTTTAAGTCAGCTTTGACCTACTTGGACAAAACCCTTCACTGGCTCCCTGTTTCATTCAGAATAGAGTACAAGATCTCCCTTCTTACCCATCAGTGCATTTATGGACATGCCCCTCTTTATCTACAGGAACTCCTTACCCCCCATAACTCCTTACGTTCCCTCCGCTCTGTACTCACTAACACTCTTCAAGTCCCCAGAACTAAGCTCAGCAGCATGGGTGACAGGGCGTTTTCATCGGTGGCGCCGAGGCTGTGGAATGCCCTCCCTGATTACCTGAGAGCCCCACAGTCGACTGAGGCCTTTAAGCGAAACCTAAAAACTCATCTTTTTAGAAAGTCATTTTGTTAAAGTATTTTATAGACTCTTCTGTTCTTTTTTATTTTATTATTCTATTTTTACTCTGTAGCACTTTGGAATTGCTAAAATATAAAGTGCAATATAAATAAAATTTATTATTATTATTGGACAAAGGAAGCCATAGGGCACATCAGTCATCCTTCTGCACAGTTATATGAAATAAACACAGGCAGCATAGAGAATTTTTAGAAGTCTGCAATGCTAATAATTTCATACTTAGGTTACACATACATAAAGTAAACAATAACATTTCTCAGTGTCAGTAAATAAGTAGTTTTACAGTTCTGAAAACTGTCAGTAACAATGTAGCAATGTCAGGACCATCAATGCCAGAACCAATGGTTAACCTTTTCTTAAAAGATACTGTCTCACTCTGTATCAGTGGAGATACAGATGTCATCTTTAATGTTTCTTCTTCAAGCACTGTCCTTATATTTCAGTGGCTTAGCACATTTTTTTAGAATTTTCTTTTTTGTGGTTTAATACCCTCAATATTCACCTCATTTAAATCAAGTGCATTCTTAGAAAGCATTTTTCCATAAAGGCAAGCTTAGAGCACATTAATCTGTTTACAAATAAAGAAACAATAAAACTGCTATGCAACATGTGCATACAACATCTGTTAGTTCTTTAGATATTTCCGAACACCTGGGATTAAATGGTTTGACAAAACATTAAAAGTTATGCTTAAATCTAAAAAATATGACTGTAATACTCCTTGTTTTGAACTGAAGTCAAAATACTGTTAACACAACCAGCTAAGGGCAATTCTGAGTTGTGAAATAGTGAAAGCCAGACTTAAATTTTTCAAAGAGGTTTGTAGTTTTCCATTAAGACTGGAGTTGTGAAGATGTGGTTATTCTTAGATAGAAATTGTAAGTTTGAATTAATTTTTATGATTTTTTTGAGATATGTGACTATCATTTGATTAGTATCAAGTAACCCACATATGGTTGACAACTAACTGTGCATTGTAGAATGGAGTCATGAAAGTTATCATTTGTGCCCTATGGAAAGGTTAATCTTCTACTCTGGGGAGGCAAAGTTAAGTAGTGAGTTTAGTCCAAACTGCTGCTGATGTCGAAAATGTACCAAACACATTCAGATCCCTGAATGGAAGGAAGTGATGCTAATTTCACAAATGGACCAACATTGTCCATTCATCTGTTTACATGTTATCCCTCTGATTCACTTAAGGGTCATGGGGAGTCAGTGGTGATGTTGGCAGTGTTAAATGCAAAGTGGGTACTAACTCTGAAAAGGGCAGCATTAATATTTCACAAGGGTTTTGTCCCTGGTCTTTATTTTGTAAATTAATTTTTTTTCCTCTTCTCTTTCCCTAAATTGCTTTCCTTTTTTTTCTTTTTTATTAAATGTTTGTTTTTTTATTGTTTTCTATTAGTTTCTTTTAATTATTATGGTTTTTGGCATAGGACAGTGAGGCCCTGATTACTTAACAGTCTTCACGCAATGTATTTAGTTTAGCTACAGCTCCAAAGGGCTGTATAAACATCAAGAGGTCATTGCTTTTTCACAATAACTTTAGTTTCACTATCACTAGTTAGGATATAGCGGGTTGGATGATGGATGGATGGTTGATTTTTGGATTTTCTTTTTTTTTCCTTAAATAAAATTAATTTAATTTACTTTTATTATTAGAGCCTTCACAATAACTTTAGTTTCACTTTAGTTTCTCAGCTTTCTTTGATGTTATTTTCTCTCTTTGTAAGTTTAGCAGTCTTTATCCATTGGGTCTTAGTTTTTCAGGTTTTAAAATTTTGGCTTATTATTCTTTTCAATAATTTTTTAACTTTTAACATTTTTTTAATTTTATTTTTTTCTTACTTTGTTTGATTTTGTATTTATTGCTCATTAATTTTGTATGAGTATTTTGGATTTTAGTTATTGTTTACTGCCATTTTTTAGTTTCTATATTCTCTTTTAATTTTTTTTAGATTTTGAAATGATTTTTGGGGGTGGCGCAGTGGTGTAGCGCTGCTGCCTCACAGTTAGGAGACTTGGGTTCGCTTCCTGGGTCCTCCCTGCGTGGAGTTTGCATGTTCTCCCCGTGTCTGTGTGGGTTTCCTCCGGGTTCTCTGGTTTTCTCCCACAATCCAAAGATATGCAGGTTAGGTGTATTGGCGATCCTAAATTGTCCCAAGTGTATGCTTGGTGTGTGGATGTGTGTGTGTGTGTGTGTGTGTGCCCTGCGGTGGGCTGGCACCCTGCCCAAGGTTTGTTTCCTGCCTTGTGCCCTGTGTTGGCTGGGATTGGCTCCAGCAGACCCCCGTGACCCTGTAGTTAGGATATAGCGGGTTGGATGGATGGATGATTTTTGGATTTTCTTTTTTTTTCCTTAAATAAAATTAATTTAATTTACTTTTATTATTAGAGCCTTAGTGGCCAGTGTTTTTAACGTTTTTTATTTGCATACTCTAAACCAGGGGTGGGCAAATTCATTCCTGGAGGGCAGCAGTGGCTGCAGGTATTTGTTCCAACCCAACTGCTTAATAACTTATTGCTCTAGAAACACTTCTGCTTCATTTTAGTTATCTCCCTCGTTAAGATTATGAACCCTTATTGCTTATTTAAGTCTTAAACAGCTGCATTCTTGGTTTTTAATTGCTCCTTATTAGCAATAAGATGCAAATGACAAAAGAAAGCAGCAGTTATCCATTTTGCTTGTTACCCTTTACACCTGTGTGTATTTATCGTGCACTATTTGATTTAATTAAATACTTGGAAGGAAAGAGAAGAGAAAAAAGTGAAGGATTGAGAATTACCCATCCGTTTTACACTTCAAAGTATTTGGATGATATCCTTAGAATGGAAAAAAAATCTAGAATATGAGAATGACTTGACATAGCAGAGTTAAAGCACTAACAAGCCATGAAATGTAATTATTGGCAATGATTGTTTTCTAATTAAGCAACTGGGTTGGAACAAAAACCCGCAGCCACTGCGGCCCTCCAGGAATGAATTTGCCCACCCCTGCTCTAAACCTATACCATGACAGGCAGGAGTTGATTGTAAAGGTTAACATTGCCCTTTTAGAAAGAAGATAGGCCTGCAAAAAAGGTTGGAAAATGAATTGGTTAAATTGCTCATAATGAGCAACAGAAATGACAAGATATTGTAGTCAGTGGTCCACTGTATATTTACATCCTGTAATGTTTGGAATGCACCCTCTTTTGTGTTGTCTCTATATGTTGAATCCAGTCGTCATCAACTGCAAAGAAGAAGTAAGGTTCACTTCAAAAACCCCAACACCAGTCCATGTCAGTTTACGCTGCACTAGCCTGACACCAAGCTTACGTGTAGAAAGCAACAGTGACCTGTTGGAGAGTGGCATTAGCTGATTTCTGGTGAGTACTGCCACGCCAGATCAAGAGAGCAACCTTGGTTCACCTCTTGAAGTGCCATTAAAAAGCTCCTGTAGAGGGTCGATAATAATGATGATAAGACCATCGCAAAAGCAATCAACTCATGATTCAACAGCAACAAATGAGCACAACCTCCAGCCAAACAATTATCTTTGTAAGAAACACAGACAGGCCAGGAGCAAGGACCAAACTAACCACTGAAATTCCTGTTTTGTGTTTTTGCTTGTATTTGGTCCTCAAAGAAAAGTAACTGATGATCCCTGCACTGCAGTTTCTAGAATTTTTGGGAGCTGTCAAGAAAAACAAAAAAGTAATATAATCGGTAAAAACAACTTGATAAAGGTCAGGTGTCAATGGCCACATTCCTTGAAGCTGACATAAAGGCCACAACCTGTCAAATAATAGCTCCTTACAACAATTCTGTATAGAATGGTATCACCCTATGCACAGCAGTTCAAACCTTAAAGTGGATAGGCTCCATAAGCAAAGGAGCAGTCTGGGCCCATGGTCACTAAATATTGACCCAGGGAGTGCCTCTTCAGTTCCCTTTTAATCAAAATTCAACAGTCAGTTATGATAATCTGAGAGTCTAATAGATCTAATAGATAATAGTCTAATAGATCTGTTGTTGAACACAAAAAACACTACCCATTAATCAAAGTCATTAAGGCAGAAATAGATTTAGCAGAACCAAAAAAATCAAACACTAAGTAACTGCTACACTACATAAATTTTATTCACTATCAGATATTTAGGAAATGCACAGACCAACCATTATACGGTTACTCAGGTGATGTTCCATGACACATACAGTATTTCCAGGTTCTTCTGAGCAGTATTGCATAATAATGATTAAAAAAATGAATCTTTTTACAGAAAACATTCTAGGAACAAACAAATCTTATAACTAAATTCAATGGGTAGAAAACACATGTATTCTCCAAAAATCTTAGAATTCTCACAAAAAATTAAAGAAACTGACAGATCATAACAGTAAACAGTTGTCAGATTGCTTTGTTGATGTTTTTTTTTTTGCTTTTGTCTCTATGTCTAATACATTTTATTCCCATTTTGTATTGCTTTATTTCATTATTTTAGTAACATCATGGTCAGGGACACAATAATTTTTAAATTCTTACATTTTTGCATTGTTCTGATTTGATTTCTTATTTCTTGTTCTTTTGATTTTTTTATTATTACTCTTTTTTTCAGCAAATATGAGGGGGAGTCAAGCTAATGTTAGAAAATTGGATTTATTAGTTAAAGGAACAAACCTTAACAAAACTGATAATGTCATTTCTCAATGTAAGATACTGTATGTAGGTTTTGTCTTGTCCTTGCAACCACTCGTGCACCGCTTTCTTCACGTCGTCCTCTGTCTTAAATCCACTAGCACCCAGATGTTTTTTTAGCAGTCCAAAAAGGTGGAAATCACACACTGCCAAATCTGGCGAATAAGGAGGATGTGGCAGTACCTCAAACTTCAGTTTCTCCAGACAAGCCTTGGTGTTCTTAGAAGTGTGTGTCATTGTCTTGCAGCAAAAGGACTCCTTGAGAAAGCAATCCCCGCTGCTTGGATCGAATAGCAGACTTCACATTGGTCTCCAGCAAGTCACAGTAACTTGCACTAGTGACTGTAGTACCCCTCAGCATGTAGTGTTCAACAATAACTCGGGTGCACAAGTGGTTGCGAGGACAAGACAAAACCTTTTATTCTGCTGGAATCCAGGCACTTCCAGGAAGATGGTGCAAGTGCAATGAGAAGGGTGGAGACTACATTGAGAAATTATATTTTCAGTTTTGTTAAGGTTCGTTCCATTTTTTAATAAATCCCATTTTCTAACTTTAGCTCGACTTCCCCACTTAAAGAAAGAAAACAGCCACTAAGGAAACATATTTTAAGTTGAACTTTATTTTATGTTGTTTCAACTCTGAGTTTAACTTAATGCTAGTAACATATTGAAAAGACTAATGACTTCCGTGTTTCAAATCCTCTTATCTTCCTTGGCTTTATCCTGCTCAGTCCATAATAAAGACTTTTGGAATCACTGACACTCCCAAACAAATTAATTCCTTGTGGCTTCAGCTTATCCAACCAAACATGTTACTTGCTGACAGGAGCAGAGTGAGTGGTGCTCAACAGGTACTTGGTGCTTATCATAAACATAATGGCAATAGGAACAGTGCAGAGTAAATTATAAAATCCAAAACATTAAAAAAAATCATTATAGCAAGGAATTCATGCTATAAATTAATTCTTTTCATTCAAACACCACACACAGAAAGTGTAAATAAGTACTTCATAAAAGGAACTTGGAATCAACTGGAAGACCATGATGGTGCTCTCATCTCCTATGTTCTCTGGCTTATGGTACAGCCAGGGTTTCATCATCTGACTCAAATGTGTTTTCAGTTTTGTTTAATCTTTTTATTGTTTTTGAAATATTATTTCATAAATATTGTTTTGGGTTTTTTGCCTTTTTTGTCATTTATTTCTTAATGAATGTCTTGTTTAAAGTATAATTTTTGTTATGTTTCAAGTACACTCAAAAATGGCGAAACAATGTGAGGCTTTTAAAAGACCCATAAATCAGGCCAGGGCTTTCCCTAGACTGTCTAGAAGCAAGTCTCACCCTAGAAAGTCTATCCCCCTAACTCTAGTGTTAGGGTTCAGCCTACACAGACCCAAAAATGTTATTTGGCATCAAAAAATAAAAAAAAAACAAAACAATTTAAAATGTTGACAAATGCTCCTTAAGGGAAAGAAAAACTGTAAAAATCCAAAACAGAATCTTTATAAAAGAAGATATTTATTTATCATACATAAAAAAAGCACAAAATGGATTAAATAAATTAATGAGGCAAAAAGAGTTTGTCTAAAAAGGCAACCTGGGGAGAAACAGGCCACATCTGAAATTCAAGAATCAATAACCCTAAGACAGCAAAAATCCAGAAACCAGAAAATCAATACTCATGGTAATAATGCATTCTTTGAATGTCTGTCAATGAACCGCTAAAGGAAGTGATTCAAAGCCCAAAACATAAAGGCTGGAGATGGCCCTACGCAGTGACCCACAAAGCACAAAGAAGAACACATAATACATAGTAAATAAAAAAAAATTTAAAAAAAAGAATCATACATAAATACAATAAATATCAGAAAATTATACAATCAACAAACCAGGGGGCACAGCTTGGCTGAAACAGTTTTATGTTAATATTTGTTATTTTGTTATGTGCCTTATGCACTTAAAGTAGAGGCAAGGTTTCTGCTGATGTTGCCACTAAGAGACAGCCCTCTGGCTAATATATTGAGCTGAATGGATCATTTCCTTGTTGAGATATTTGTTTATTCTTCTGTTTATTGGATTTTTATATTGGATGATGGATTTTTGATAGTGGCTTTTGGGTTAATTTTTTAAATTCACCTTTTGATTTTCCTTTGTAGTTTACTGAACATATGCTTAACTTGTGCTTCATTTTTCTAATTTACCTATTATAATATGGACATGTTCTATTTGTCCTGCAGTTTGCGTTTTTGGCAATTTATTTTTGTATATGTTTTGCTTGTTGTCTGTAACATGTTTTGGATTCACATTCCTTAAATATTAAGAAGCTTTGTTTTGTTTTTGTCAGCCGGGGTTTGGTTGGTTCCCTTTCCCTTTATGAACTTTTAGAATAGTAAAACCTTTATCCTTGTTTGCTACGCAACCCACTTTTGGAGGCAAAATCTTTCTTGAGTTTAGAGTGCCGGGAGATCATACCAAGAAGTGACATCAGTAACCTACCTGTTCAGATAGTCAGACCAGTCTTCATGTTGGGTAACTGAAGAGGAAGCACAGTGTTTGAGAGTGGCTGAATTGTTCGCATTGTGCCTTTGGAAATCACGTATTCAAAGTGCTGCCACAGGGGGCTGGATATGAAATCACTGTCTCTTTAAACTGAAAAGTGAAAAGCTATAATGATTTGTCATCTACTATTTTGTATCTAAGTCAAGAGACTTGTTTATCGGGTGCCATGCTATAGGCAGCCTTTTCATGATGTTGGAAAAGGCGGAATTTCTGCAAGTCTATTGCCTAGCAACAGTGACACTACAGAGGATTTCCCAGCTCCATGGAAGCTGCATCATGAAAACATTCTTCTCCTACAGCTGCAGCAGCCAGAGCTACAGGCCCTACCTTAGATTTAATGCAGCTTAGAGTGCAGGATTCCAGCAGATAATACATTCACTACAAAACTCTCTAAGCACTTTAGAAAAGTCAGCAAAAGTTCCTCTGAACTACTAAGGATTATATTAGGGGATTTAGCATTAACATGATGCCAAAAATGAATGCTGCTGTACAGGTATGCAAACTCTATACAGCACATAATAAGAGTGAACTTATGAACGATAAAGAGAAACTCGAATTGTCAGCATACAGATAGAAGTGTGTGCTCAGGGCAAATCAATTATGATTTGTACTTGTTTTAAATTAATGTTTCATGTATTGAAGCTCTTTTTATGACACTGTACTGTATATATGAATGTAAGTTTTTGAGGACATAGAACCCACTTTTTGCTGTTATGCAATAACCCTCAGACGTAGATAGAGCTGACATTTCACTGTCACAGGACCAGTACTAGTACCAGGCACTTCCCAGTCATCTAAATGTGCAGGATAATTCAAATTACATCCCTGCATGTTGGTTTTCATGTTCTTATTCAGCATTGATTCCTGGTGTTTAGGTTTAATGAAGGATAGGACTGATTCTCAGTATTAAAATTTTTATGGTATTTTTGGCATTTCTTCTCCAGGTTCCTCTTTAATAATTTAGATTGCCTTTCTTTTATAACAAAACCAACTCCTCAAATTAGCAAGGAGCTAAAGAAAGTTCCTTATTGTCCTTTACAAAAAGCAGTCAAACTGATTTAGCGTTTTTCTCTTAAATACTTGGGTGACTGATACAGTTGTATCCCCTAAAAATAAATCAAAGAACGATGTAAAGATACATGGCAAACCCAACAAATTTGGAGGAACATCAGCAACAATTGAAAGAGTTGAACATTCACATTAAAAGGCGTTTTCATGTACAATGTAGGGCCTGGGCAACTTATGGCTGATGGCCACTTTTGAGGGTTGCATTTCTACCGCACAACAGGAACTGTTAACTTTATGCAAAATATGTGAGGATGACTGATTTATACTTGTTTTAATAGGCATCACATCTTTTTTTGTCTTGGAAGAAACTCTAATAATAACAATTACAAATAAGCAAGTTTTCAGTCTACCAAAGGATGACTAGAAAGTATAAACACCACCTTATTTATGCCCAGTGTCCCATTATGTCACAAGTGGAACAGCACAGTCACATCATCAGCACTGAGAATGTCATGTAATTAATGAAAATCAAGGCAGTAAAAAATATAACTTTTCAATTCAATTCAGAATGCAAAGCAAGCATCAGATAAAGATACCATACGTGAAAAAAACAAAATAACCCAAAAATATGTGTTACAAGTGTCTGTATATTACAATAGGTGTGGAGACAGGGCTAAATGAACACCAGGGGTATGGACTGGAGTCATGAATGGAAGGTATGACCATTACTGAATGGATGAAGAGAGAGATGCTACTGACTGTAGCTCTGCCCAGTTGCTGATGATGTTTCACTTAGGCATTTTGTTACATACCGACCCTGACCTCAGTTTTAGTACACAGTCATCTGCCAAATCAACTTTTATTTAAAGGTGTTATCTCTCAACTTCGTGTCATTTGACACTTATCCCTATGATCTTAGCTGGAAGAGGGTCCTACTGTAAGGGTAATGGTCAGACCCAGAATTGCATTTCGTCATGCATGGTCCTGCCCGAGAGACCAAATGTAAATTCCAGGTTGGTGTACTGGAGTGACAAATACCTATTTGATGATTATTTTATACTGGAGGACACAGCAAGACTATAGATTAAATAGTATTAGTTATCCAGGTTAGTAAATGGCACCAGGTAGTTCTATCCTTTGCATGAATTTCCACCACTAATCTTATGTGGGTCTCTGCAGGGTTTCCCAGTCTTTTTGTGGTAAGCAGATAAGGGACCATTGTGGATATTGTTAAAGGAAAGGAAGGAAGGAAGGAAGGTGTGGTTTTTAACACTGTTATTGTGTTAAAGAGGATCAGCCATCCCATTGGTTAGTCAGGGACCCTTCTTGGCATTAACTAGACCCATAGGCATAAGTTGTCTTTAATGTATTATTGTTTTGCCTATTGTTTTACTCCTTGGCTGTTACCTACTTTTCTGAATTTACTTTAATTAGTAAATCACCCTTTTTATTTTCACCTGGGCTTCATTGGTGTTATTCTGGTTTTGGGGGTCCCCTACAGTCCACAGTTACACTGATTGACAATTCTATATTTGCTTTGTATGCACGATTGTGGGTGTATTACTGAGTATGCTCTGTGATGGACTGGTAATTTATGGAGGGCTGGTTCCTGTCTTGTGCTGTCAGAATAAGCTTCCTATAATTAGATCAAGTACATATGAAAACAGATGGATGGATAGATTCATCCATCCATTATCCAACCCACTATATCCTAACTACAGGGTCACAGAGGTCTGCTGGAGCCAATCCAAGCTAACACAGGGCGCAAGGCAGGGAACAAAATGGATAGATTGCTACAGTTAAATTAAACTTCTTATTGAATAAGATGACTCATAACCTGTAATGTTTGTAATGTTTAATAACAAATAACACAATAATTGTCTTAAACATGAAAAAGCAAATCAAACATTCTTCAGTTTAGACTATATACGGTATTAGTATTTTTGCTATGAAAGCTACCTTCAGATTCCTAATTTTAATTGCTTTTACCTTATGCTTATTGCACTACAATAAATATTGACTGATTAATTATTTTAGTTAAAAATCAATTTCAAGTCTCCCATATTTTTTATCTTGGAAGGCCAAAGTAAACATAAATAAAAATGCTGGTCATCAAACAATTTTCATGGTGTTACTTTACCAGTGAAATTTTGATTCATAGCCTAAATTGTACTTTAAAATCTACAAATGTTTGTGCTTAATCTTTCATTTAAAGAATAAGTGTGATCAGATTTTCACTGTATAGTCTAAACAGAAGGGATGCACTTTCTACACCCACTGTAATGTCAGGGACCAGTGTTTTTCAGAAATTAAGTGGTTTATTCATATAAAATATAAAAATGGGAACAGTTAACAAAGGGAAAACTTATGAGGACAATACAGGAACTTAACCTTAATTGTTCCAATAGCTCTGGTTGACTTTCCCACTATCTGTCCTCTTAATAAGATAAGGGAATACTTTCTCTCTGACATCCCATCTTTCTCTCTCTTGGTCTGTCTCTCTCTCCTCTGTCCCCCTTTGTGACCTCTCTTCCTCTGATACTAAATCTGCACCCAAATCACTTTCCATCTTTAGACACAATAAACCTCAGGCATGGGTAGCCTTTCGACCCTTTCTGGTGTCACTTTCAGAGCAAGCACAGAAATGACTTTGCTGTGGAGTGAACTTTAAATTTTTCAAATTTGCTGCAGTCACCTACTTTAAATTTCAGCACTATCCAAATCATAAACCTTTAGTTTTACTACTTTTTCTACTGTAATTCTCTTTACAGTAATTTTCTAAGCATAGTATCAAGAGATTTCAGATTGCTTAAAATATGGCTAAAATCTTGGCTTCAACTAAATGAAGAGATTGCATTATACTACTGCAGGATTGAATATTCTATCTTCTTGCCTGATAAAAAATTATTATACTGTATATACAATAATATAGTACATATAGGAACAGAGGGATTTATAAAATGCTAATGATTTAGTTATGCATCAGAGTGACAGTTTTAAACATCCAGCTAAATAATTGTGCAGGAGCATTTCATACAACTAATAAAGAACAATGCAGGACAGATAGATCTTCTTAAGATAGAGTGGTAAAGTAACCAGTTTTAATTACAAAGTACAGAAGATGGCAATGGGTAATTCAAAGGAAATCAAAAGATGTTATTTTGTTTTCAGACAATAAAATAAATGTATATCTTAATACATAAAAGTGTATAGAAGTACAGACTGAATGCTGTGAATATCATACATTTATTATAACAACATGTAACTATATATTTTCTATGTTGAGATAATTTTGTAATAATAAACAGTTAATTTTAATTTTTTATATCACAGTGTTCTTAATTATCCTTCTGCATATAGTTTTAAATAAAAATAATAATTAAGATTAAAATTTAAAAAAAATAATACAGGGGAGATGCCACCTACTTTGGAACTGCCACCAACTAGTGCTGAATAAACTATTCCACATCTGTTCTTGAGTAAAAGTAGAGATACATTCCTAAAAAGTTAAATTAAAATTTTGGCAAAAGAAAACTACTCAAGTGTAAGTTTTGAACTATTTCATCTTAATTATACCTAAGTACAAGTAAATGTAGAAACTCTTCCTGTATTTCATTATATCCATCTATCCATTTTCAAAGTCTGCCTATGCAGAGCAGGGACGTGGGGAGGCTGGAGCCTGTCCTGGTAAGCATGAACAGGAACAATAGCCCATTGCAGGATGAACACACACAAACACATCAGGGGCCAAATTAGCATCACAAATACACAAATACACCTAACCCACATGCTTTTGAATTGTGGGAAGAAAGTGGAGTACCCTGAAGAAACTCAAGTAAACATGGAGATATAATGCAAACTCCATGCAAGGAGCACTCAAGCATCACTATCAATGCAACACCATGCAGCCCACAGTTTTATATTTAGTTAAAGTAAACTTACAGACTACCTTCATTTTTGCATGCGATTTGTGTTACTATCACAACAATTTAAGCATAGTAACTGCAACTTGAAGCAATGATATTCATTGTAATCAGACATCTCAATGATTGTATATTATTTTGGTGATGTAGGCACTAATGAACCAGAAGAAAAGGGCTTTTAAAGACGGTGATCAGCATGAGCTCAAGCACGTGCAGAAGGAACTCCGAGTCCAGCTCAGGGCGGCGAAGGAGCAGTACAGGAGAAAGCTGGAGCAGAAGTTGCAGAATAACAGCATGAAGGAAGTGTGGGATGGGATGAAGATCATCACTGGCTGCAGCTCGAAGTGGGGTACCACCATCGAGAGAGACGTGAAGAGAGCAAACCAAATGAACAACTTCTTTAACAGGTTTGACCACCCTAACCCACTCTCATTCTCATCTCGGAGTACTGCACCCTCCACACATCCTTCTGCTGATACCAGCATAGGAGAGACATCCCGACCCATAATTACAACAGCGCAATTGAGCAGAGAGCTGAGGAGACTTCGTGCCAGCAAAGCAGCGGGTCCAGATGGAGTATCGCCACAACTGCTGAAGGTCTGTGCATCGGAGCTAGGGGGTCCTCTACAGCGCATCTTCAACCTGAGCCTGGAACAGGGGAGAGTCCCGAGGCTTTGGAAAATATCTTGCATCACCCCAGTCCCAAAGGTATCACGTCCTAGTGAGCTGAATGACTTCCGGCCTGTTTCTCTGACATCACATGTGATGAAGACCATGGAGAGGCTGCCGCTTCACCATCTGAGGCCACAGGTTCAACACGCCCTCGACCCTCTGCAGTTTGCATATCAGGAGAAGGTGGGAGCGGAGGATGCCATCATCTATATGCTACATCGATCCCTCTCTCACTTGGACAGAGGCAGTGGTGCTGTAAGAATTATGTTTCTAGACTTCTCTAGCGCCTTCAACACAATCCAACCTCTGCTCCTTAGGGACAAGCTGATAGACATGGGAGTAGATTCATACCTGGTGGCGTGGATTGTGGACTATCTTAAAGACAGACCTCAGTATGTGCGTCTTGGGAATTGCACGTCTGACATTGTGGTCAGCAACACAGGAGCGCCACAAGGGACTGTACTTTCTCCGATCCTGTTCAGCCTATATACATCGGACTTCCAACACAACTCAGAGTCCTGCCACATGCAAAAGTTCGCTGATGACACTGCTGTCATGGGCTGCATCAGGAGTGGGCAGGAGGAGGAGTATAGGGACCTAATTAATGACTTTGTTAAATGGTGCGACTCAAACCACCTACACCTGAACACCAGCAAAACCAAGGAGCTGGTGGTGGATTTTAGGAGGCCCAGACCCCTCATGGACCCCGTGATCATCAGAGGTGACTGTGTGCAGATGGTGCAGACCTATAAATACCTGGGAGTGCAGCTGGATGATAAATTAGACTGGACTGCCAATACTGATGCTCTGTGTAAGAAAGGACAGAGCCAGTTATACTTCCTTAGAAGGCTGGCATCCTTCAACAGCTGCAATAAGATGCTGCATATGTTCTATCAGACGGTTGTGGCGAGTGCCCTCTTCTATGCGGTGGTGTGCTGGGTAGGCAGCATTAAGAAGAAAGACGCCTCACGCCTGGACAAACTGGTGAGGAAGGCAGGCTCTATTGTTGGCATGGAGCTAGAAAGTTTGACATCTGTGGCAGAGCGACGGGTGCTCAGCAGGCTCCTATCAATTATGGAAAATCCATTGCATCCACTAAACAGTGTCATCTCTAGACAGAGGAGCAGTTTCAGCGACAGACTGCTGTCACTATCCTGCTCCACTGACAGACTGAGGAGATTGTTCCTCCCCCAAACTATGCGACTCTTCAATTCCACCCAGAGGGGTAAACGTTAACATTATATAAAGTTATTGTCTGTTTTTACCTGCATTATTATCAATCTTTAATATTGTTTTTTTTGTATCAGTAAGGTGCTGCTGGAGTAAGTGAATTTCCCCTTGGGATTAATAAAGTATCTATCTATCTATCTATCTATCTATCTATCTATCTATCTATCTATCTATCTATCTATCTATCTATCTATCTAATACCTGAAGCATATAAGCTTCCCTCCCTTTTAGAGTTAGCATTCCTGAAAAACCCTTCATAAAGTGAATTACCTATTTACAATAATTTAAAATGGAAAACATTTTTAAGCACTCTGTGGACCCAAAAATCACCCCCTTTTTCTTCATATATCACCGAACTACATGCAAATATACAGAATTTGTTTAATAATAACATTAATAATCAAAACAAATATTTAATAAAGTGCTTTACTTAGACTTTGTCACTTCTATTTTCGCATTCAAAAGAATGGCGTTTTGGTTTTTCTTTGGGCTTTTCAAACTAAATCACAATCTGTTCTGGAGCTGTGATGCCCAGTATAATGTGAGAAGACATGTGAGAAACACACATGACAAGATAACAGCACAAGAATGCACGGTACACTTCGCAGCAGTGTACAACTCTGCCCCATCCCATTCAGTAGCTTGAAATGAAGACAGCATCTGAAAACAACAGCATTAGCTATGGAGATATCAAACTGAGACTGCACATCATCAACATCTAGGCATGCCCCAAACATCCAGCTCCAGACAGACAGCACTGTCCCATTCTGAGGCTGTCATGAGGACAGTGTCTGAATGCATCACCATTAATTCTGGAAATAACTGACACTGGGATTGTACGCTACCACCATCCAACCCTGTTCCAAAACATCAAGCCCTGCTCCATTATGCCACCTGCAACGAGGTGTATTTGAAATGCCCATGTAGATAACTGAGAGTTAGTGTCATTGGCGCACATTTGAAAATTGTTTTAGAGTCTTTGCATATTCAAGTTTTCCTAAATTGGGGGGGGGGGGGGGGGTTAGGGGGGGGCTATATTTTTGCCTTAGGATGGACAAGAATTTTTTCTCAGTCAGTGAATATGTTAATCAGGGATATTGTACAGTATGTATTAGTATTTAATAATATAGAAAAACTAGCCATGTCTGTGGAAGACAAGTAATAAGGTATTAAAAATGCTTGCTATATCTTGCCCTACATGCACTTTCAGCTACTTTACTCAGTATTTGCTTGTGTGTGAACATTTCTTCATAGCTTCTTTCCTCTCTTCAGCACTTTCCATTAAAGCCTGCTTCTCAGACTCATTATTTTCAAGGCTGCATTCTCACATCCTGTGCTTTTATACTTGCCATTTTTGAAGGTGACAATCCATGTGCCTTCCATGCCGTTTCTCCTCCTTGTATGTAAATGTTAAGCACAGCAGACCACATATGTCATTTAGTCCTAATACTAAATGAAAGCTAGAATTCAAAAATGATCAGGTTTGCTTGACAATTGACAAAGTGAATATAGCTGAAGATATCAAAAGGTGTCCTGACAGAGGTGTCAGTAGATTGGGAGTTGATCAGATGGTGATGTGAAGTTTATCACAATTTTTCACATGTCTGGCAAAATAGATGGACAATCAGCATACAGGACATTGCAGAGTGAAGAATAGAGACTGGAGATATTTGCAACAATGTGTTGACTTGTAGGTCAGGACAAGGGTTTTGAATTGGATCCTTGCTGCAAACAGAAGCCAGCAGACAGATTGAAGCAGAGTAGTAGTGTGGCTAAAACAAACCAAGTTTACTAGCTTGCAAAACTAACTTCCAACATTCTTCAATTAGATTTCCACATTGCCTAACCCATATTAACCCTAGAGACAACTTCGACCTTATTTGCTTATTATATCACTTTGTAGTTGTGTTGGGCGGCACGGTAGCATAGTGGTAGCTCTGCTGCCTCGCCATAAGGAGACCTGGGTTCGCTTCCCTGGTTCTCCCTGTGTCTGGGTAGGTTTCCTCCGGGTGCTCTGGTTTCCTCCCACAGTCCAAAGACATGCAGGTTAGGTGTATTGGCGATCCTAAATTGTCCCTAGTGTATGTTTGGTGTGTGGGGGTGTGTGTGTGTGTGTGTGTGAGTGTGCCCTGCAGTGGGCTGGCGACCTGCCCGGGATTTGTTCCTGCCTTGCACCCTGTATTGGCTGGGATTGGCTCCAGTAGACCCTGTCACCCTGTGTTAGGATATAGCATGTTGGATAATGGATGGATGGATAGTTGTGTTCATTATGAAAGGTAAAAATACACGAAAGCTAGCCAGATGAAGGCTGACGTCACATCCATAGTTAATGCCCTGCTACTACTTTCATTTGGCAATGAGTTTCATGTAGATGATTAGTTGCTTGCGAAAATTTCTGTCAAGGCATTCTCGGTCATGATTTACTACTGACAGGTTGAAAGATAACAATGCCCAAAGATAATCCATCTCCAGGTGTAAAAAGATTTGTGCATGATGAATTGAGGGAGGCTTAGAAAAAAAATAATCACTGGCTTTGAGGGTAAGCATAGTATAAGAGTGTTATTTTGCAATGTGATTTCTGTAGTCTGAAGCCCCAACATGACCCCAAGCAATCATGAGGCAATCAGCTGCTATAGACAGAAAAGTACTTACTCTCGCCATCCCCAATCCACAGCATTTGATAGAGGCAAGAAGCTGCTAATCTATTCACAAGCCTAAAATGCTTAATTGGCCTATACCCAGATTTTCTTTGCTCAGGCAGTAGTCCCTAACTGTGTCACTTCCCACAGACTTCCCAGGACATAAACCTATGTCAACACCATGCAAAGAGTGTGGAAAGCAAACATCTTAGACAGTCAAACCAAAGGAACACTAACTGCAAGATTGTCTGTTACTCACAGCAGACTTGGTCTGTTTGAACCTTGCCATCTCAGCATGCCTCATATGCCTTCTCTCCTCCTCATGTGTCTCACACTTGCACTTCTTCTTTCATTGCATCACCAAAGCCAAACTGACCAATCACACTGAAACCAAACTGACTAATCAGATTATTCAGAGGCACTGTGTTCAAACGGACATTATTGTGTTGCATTTCTTCTGGGTGCTCCAATGTTCAAGAGACATGCATTTTAGGTTAATTGGTGATTAAAGATTAATCCTTGGTGAGTGTTTTTGTAGGTACATGCATGAATTGGGCATGAACTGGGATGAACTGGCATCTGTCCAGGGCTTATTTCTATGGAGATAGGCTTCAGTTCTCCATGATTATATTGAATTGGATTAGGCAGTTTGAAAAAATGTTATATCTGAGTAGTTTTTCTGTAGATACAACCAGCATACCAAAGCTAGTACGTGGACCATCTGATATATCTCTGTTATGGAGTTCTACAGTATACTGTATTTTGTATGTACTGTATCAGATTAATTGTAAGGGTTGTGGGCTTAAACCACCTAAGTAGCTCCCTTAATCTGCCTAACTTTAATTGGAAGAATGAATACTGTAACATTTCCATTCCACCATATTGCCTATATACGTATATTTAATGCTTTACGATGATGTTCTTCAATGAACTGGCATTCTATTAAAACCTACATAATTTAATCAGAAAGAGAATGTTGCCCAGTACAATGTAAAATAAACACTGAATGAATGTTTTTGGATAATGGCATTGAAAAATCTTACCAGACACAAGCTTGTTTAATTTGTAAGTAATAATAAGCCTGGATTCATTGTGTTAACATTGCAACATTCAACTTGCGCATTTCAGGTTGTCCTTAGTGGCTGGCCATAGGCTTATGGCTGTTTTACTTAGCACACATACAAATGGAAGAAGAATGGTGGTTATGCTTGTACAGAGAGAAAATAACAAAGTGTACTCTCATAATATTTATATACATTTAATTTAATTTTATGCCATATAACATATCCTGTATATTTGTGAGTAATGTCAGTATTATCCTATTGTTAAAAATAAGAAAACCATTTTGCTAAAAGTCTGTCAAGACCTGACAACATTGATAACTTGCTTGGTATTCAAGACACCACACAAGCTGTTGTCATCCATTACAAGCCACCAACAAAGAAGTGAGGTGAGTCAGAAGCATTAGTTCCTTTCTTATTTATAAGGTTATATATAAGAAAGTATTTTTACAGAATATTAAACAATGATCATTTGAAAGAATGTATTTAAAGCTAATAGAAATGCCACATCAGAGTTACAGTATGTAATTTTAAAAAAATTTCAAGCTTTTTGGAGAAAGAAGAAACATCAGCATATCCATCCTTCCAGTTTCAAGCTGGTATAACACTACTTTTATTTTGAATTCTGTGACTAATTGTGAATGAATAAGTCTATAGCCTCTTTTTGCATTACAGCTCATGTTCCTTCAGTTTAGAAAAGGTGACCTTTAAGCTTCTAGAATGTTTAAAAAGTATGTCTGGCAAAGCACTGTAAAATTTATGTGCAGATACTCCACAAAATATACTTTGTTCACATTTTTAAATGACTGAAAGAAAATCTCCATTGTTTTTTCTGGCTTCATTCTATGATATACAAGTAGACATAAATTAAGCAAAAGGAAAATATACCCAAAGAAATAAATATTTGTCTTCCACACTTGACTTACCTATAGAATGCTATTTCATTTTATCTACACCAAGTAGATATTTCACTAGTTCACCCCGTCTACCTCACATATTTATCCTTCATATTGCAATGCTATAAACAAATAAGGGAAGGACTATTGTGTCTTCCAAGACTTGTGGGCATAATTTAAGCCAGTATGACTAAGGTAATAGCTTACATAATTCATGAAAATGTTTTGCTAAACATGCCCACTGCCTCCTTCAGGCTGATTCATCTAAAATACCACACTGAAACAATGAAGTCCAGATGGAGGCTAAGTTGGCAAAATGCTTGTAATATAATATGTTAGGCTATATAAATTAAAAAAGCAAATTCAGAAATTCAACGTAGTATTTCAAACTCAGATCCACTGTTACATCCTTTGCTATCTGAGTATACTAGACTGACCAAGCTGAGTCTGCTTCCCTTGTTAACGGCAGCACATTTCTCCCTTCTAGACAGTGTTATGACTAATTATGTTTAGCATTAGATTTCCAGGTGTCTGCACTAGAGCTCTCCATGTGGCTGTTCTTAGACCAAAGGTTATCTTAACTTGCTACACATATGAATGAAACAAAAAATGATTATGTCTGTACCTAGAGAAAAATAGCTTTATGTACTGCTTATTTACATTTCATTGAAGTTTGTGCAGCCTCATTACACATGCAGTGGTTTCTAAGATACCATCATGAAGTTATCAGAGAGTGCTTTTAGTGTGAGTCATCAGAAAAGTAATTGGCTTCTGCAGTAGGTGACAATTAGCAAACCAATGCTTACAGAAACATATTTTACAATTAAAGACAATGCTCAAATCAATATTTACTTCCAAATGATCAACTTCAAAAATAAGACCAAAGATATGCTCTGCATTTTGCTGTCTGAAGCAGGAAACATAAATAAGTAAACAAATCAATCAAGTCATAGGTTTGAATTAGCATAAAAATTCCACAAACGAAACACATAAGACCTCACCTAGAACCTGTCTACCAAGTAAGGAAAAGGTTGAAAAATGAAATTTCCAAAATCCATCTGAGTCCAACTGCCGCTGAAGAGAAGAAATGAAGTAATTTATAGAGTGAATTATTATGCCTGGCAACAGAAGCATTCAAGAGACCCATGTTAAATTGAATTATCCACTGCTGAAAGGTTACACAGTTATTCTATGAGGAGGCTAGTAAGTTCTTAGCAGCAAAATTACAAACTGTGGCAAAGGGCAGAAAATTGGAAGACACTTCTGTATTATTCCAGTGCAAAGCTATACTGCCCACATTATGAAATTATTAGTATTATGAAATACCACCGTAGACATTTAGAGTCAGGAGCATGCACTAGTACAGCGTTTTACTGCATCCACCACATAAGGTTGGCAACCTCCCCAGGCAGACACATGGTCCAGTCCCATCCCTGGAAATCATTATCAATTTGCTGCAGCTAAGTGTTATGTGGGCGTCCAAGTGTTGCCCTGGTCCAGCCACTCATTTCCTCAACAATGAGAATCCTGCGGGCCAGATCACCCTCAGGGAATTGTGCCACATGGCCATATTGCCGTAGCTGACACTCCCTCACAATGCAGGTACTGTGCCTCATTCGGGACTCCATGAGCAATCGCTCATTCGATACAAAGTCAAACCAGCAGTACACAAGGATTCTCTGAAGAGACACAGTATCGAAGGAGTTACACACGACAATAATGACCTTTGTAATCACCCAAGTAATTTTATATTGTCCTAGGTAACAGTTTGGGAGCCAAACAGGCAACTCTGTTTTATTTGTGAACTTAAATAAACAAGTGCACAATAGCACTGCATAAAAGTTGAACAAAAAATGCCATCTCTGGCTTTGTCTTAATGCCTGTTAAGGCAATATTTATAATAAAGCTCCTTCTAGGAATGGGTTAATAATTGTGAGCTCTGTCCTTGTAGGACTGGGTCCAAGAAATTACACCTCCTTCTGGGGTAGACTGACTTTTATAAAGCTGTAACTGGAAGAGGCATATATCTTGTGCCCTCACTGGTTGTTTTCTTGGAACTGCAGTAGGAAGAGATAGAACAGTTAGCAACCATGCCTCCTCCTGTCCCAAAATGGTACTACCTGCTTGGTCTGAGTCCTGAAGGTAATACTCAAGCACCCATGCGTGACACCCTGTATAAAACTACTGTATATATTTCCATCTCGCTCAAATGATATTACACATTCACGCCAGCTACTGAGTTTCTGCATGGGCCTGTGATGTTCAAGTAAATGACGAAAATGGTCTGAAATTACTCTATTCGTCTTGGACATTATACGTTAAACACCAAACAATGACACGATCTGAGACAGTGGCAAGACAGGCTCTAGCAGCCAGCCCTCTTCACATAGAACAGTACCTCATGATCATAGACTACTAAGCAGGTATTTCAAGCATGACAGGTTTTACAGCTTTGAAAAACAAACCGAAAGCAGCATTTACTGAACACTACATACTGTACAAGTGACTGTTATTCATACAAAATGTATACTGTCACATTTTTCTACATATTAAATAATTGTATTGTTTCAATTTCTCCTCATTCTCCTGTTTTCTGATTGGAGAGTGGGGCACAGATATACACATACAGTTTGTACTTGATACTTTTGTTTGGGTTTTAGCAGTTTTCTTCTGATATTAGCATCAGGGATACTTTTTAAAGCATTTCTAGTGTATTGTACAGAAAAGTTATATATATTGTACTAGCTGTGTTACCCGGCTTCTCCTGAGAAATTTCGTAATACAATAGGCTTCATTTATAGTGCCGTCAGTTAATCAGATGTGTCAGAAGTATGAGGTAACTAATTAAGCGCTTTTCTGTACACAATATTTGTAGGTTGTTTTACCAAATGCTAATATAATTGGCAAGCAGTGTGTGGTATAGTGGTTAAAATCTGAGCTTTAAATCTTGAGATTGTGGGTTCAGATCCTGCTACAGACACAGTGTGACCATGAGCAAGTGACTGCCTGCGTTCCAAATGGAAATACAAAAGAAATGTAACCCATTGCATGTCAAATGTTGAAAGTCATCTTGGATAAAGTTATCAGTCAAGTAGTAATAATAATATTAGGTCACTGAGCAGCTTACTCCTGAACATGCTATACACAATTGTCCATGAGTAAAACATCCATCCCAACTTTAATCAATTCCTGCTTTTCCTAGTGACTTGACTTTTGTTGATGGTTTTTGCAAAACACAGCTTTACAGGAGAGTGTATTCTTTTGAATTGAAACAGGTAAGCAGTCAAAATAATGTAAAATTTAAGTGTATATATATATATATATATATATATATATATATATATATAGTAAAAGGCGCTATATAGGCCTTATATATACCCAATACAGACTCACACCCAGAGGCACGTATAAAACAAAAGAATTTTTTATTTTCTTCACCTGTGGGGCACGTCTTCCCCGTGACCCCCACAGGCACAACACAGGCCACAGTACAGAAATAAAGCACTCAAAACACACTCTTCTCTGGCACCACCACTCCTCCTCCAAGCTTCGTCCTCCTCCTCCCGACTCTGGCCATTGAGTGGTGGCTGCTGGCCCCTTTTATAATCCACCCGGAAGTGCTCCAGGTGGTTTGCTGCTGAGTTCTGGCAGCACTTCCGGGTGTGGCGAATATACAGTCCATACGGGCTCAGGAGTCCCAGCTGCAGCACCCCCTGGCGGCAGCTGTGGGATCCAATAGGGCTGTACCCAACTCCAATTCCCATGGAGCCCTGCGGGAAACTGAGGCACCGCTCCAACCCAGGGGAGGCAGCCAGCCATCTAGCGTCCAGGGTGAGATATTGCACAGTCCATGGCTGCTCCCCATGAACATATAGCAAAGGGGCGTCCGGCTGGGTATGGACCCTGGCCATCTGCCACAGTATATATGTAAATGTATATATTTATATATATATATATATATATATATATTATTATGTTTACGATTTTCATTTGTTTTTGTTGTTCACTCAAGTACAGTATTTCTTTTTGCGTTTTTCATCAATTGTATGGTGTTCTCCTTTAAAGTCCTCAGATATGAATGTATATGCAACGCAATGCTTGAAGTGGGGTATGCATAAGTGCCAATACCCTACATGTTACACTGAAGAGTGAGAAGCTCAGAGTAGTTTCTTTTGAGTGTTTCCCTTTAGAAATTCAAGCACCATAATCTAAAACCGACTCTGTGGTATTAGAGCTGGGAAGGGGGTTGGGTCACCCTTAGAGTTTGAAGCAGTTTCAATCAAAGAGTGGGGTGGTGGGTAGTGAGTCCCATTTAATCTTCAGCACTGTGACCAAGGGCTGGAGGTCAACAGAGCAGAATGGGTTACAAAGATGAGAGCCGGTACGCATTGAAGAGTGCAAGTAAAAAACAGTGCTTGCTGACCATGGAACTTTTCATCTTCCTTGAGCATCGCTAAAGTTTCTCTTTCTTTTTCACAGTGTGATCACATCTCTTTTTTTCTGTCAAGGACATTGCCCATCTTCAGCCATCCATACACCCTATTGATCAGTGGTGCTATTCACGTGGCCCATCAGTTGCTTCTGCTGTGTCCTTCATTTGCATAAAGCACACTGTCAGAGCAGCACAGAGCCTTTAAGTTAGTGTAATATTAATAAATATTGAAAAGTAAAAAAATTATTAGATACTTTGAGCCCTAGATGTCAAATTTCAGCTTTTTACCTAAATAGGAAATTATGTTTTTTTGAAGAGTGAATGAGTGAGTGAATGAGTGAGTGAGTGAGTGAGTGAATTTGTGAGTTAATTAACAATCTGTTACCTGAGACATAAATAACTCATGAAACACAAATCAGAAAAATACAACTATCTAATGTAATAGATATCAAATGTCAGATGTACTGGAATTTGCAGGTCAGTTAACAAATTATCAAAAATAAAACAAAACAAACAAAACTGTCAATCAAGAAAGAAAAATACATGAAAAGACAGAGCTAAAAATGGCAATGGATGATGTTATAAATATATTATATCGAGGCTATTTCTAAATGTTATTTTAAATAGTTTTATCTATGTAAAGTTTCAATCTAACCTTCAAATATGTTTTTTCTCAACTTTCTATGCAAATTTCTTGTATTATATTAAGTTTTCTAATTTAGTAGAGGAAGGCAACAAACTGTAATTAGATGTATAATTAATCAGCCATGTCTGTCAAGTTTTGTTTCTCTTACTTTCAGTATTGTACTTAAGGCAGCTAAATGTGATGAGGCAACAAAAATGACTGAACACTCCCAAGAGATACTTTTTTCCACAGATCTGCAATTTACTCACTTTATTAATGAGCCTAGGCTGTTTCTTGGTACATTTTGCTGCTGCCCCACACCTCCCAAAATATTGCTATGGTCTACTGGGTCTACATGTTATTGTCAAGACTATATTTTTCTTTCCTGTGGGTGTTTATTTTCTCCGCCCCAATCCAAGGATGATCATGTTAGTATAATTTGAGACATATAGCATGTGGATATATGCATGAAAGTGCCATACAGTGGACTGAAGCCCCACTGAGAGGTCATTGTCCCCTTGTATCCTATGAAGGAGCAATAATATCTGTGATTCTCTGCAATCCTGTAAATGGATTAAGTGGATGAAAAATGAGTAAAGGGATGGACAACACATCCACATTAAATCATATCTAGGGTATCATTCTTGCTGAGAAATGTGCCCAATTAGTAAAATCATTTATGGAAAAAAACACAGTGTATTAGACAGAATCTTGGTGTTTAACATGAAGATTTGATTTTTCATGTACATCTTCTATGTAGCTGCCTAAAACTTAATCCTTTCAAGTGCAAACCCACAGATTTAGCCGGAGATTATGAGAAAGGGCTCACAATGAAGGAAAAACAGAACAGTACCAAAGAAGACTCTGAGATAGGCCAGCCAGACTACTCTCACAGCTACAGAAGTTGAAGTCATCAGATTTCAGGGCATATATAATAGAAACCAGCAATTGTCATATAGTCATCTGGCACCGAATGAGCTAATTATGTGTACGCTGCAAAGGGATTGATACAGTGCATCCGGAAAGTATTCACAGCGCATCACTTTTTCCACATTGTTATGTTACAGCCTTATTCCAAAATGGATTAAATTCATTTGTTTCCTCAGAATTCTACACACAACACCCCATAATGACAATGTGAAAAAAGTTTACTGGAGGTTTTTGCAAATTTATTAAAAATAAAAAAATTGAGAAAGCACATGTACATAAGTATTCACAGCCTTTGCTGTGAAGCTCAAAATTGAGCTCAGGTGCATCCTGTTTCCCCTGATCATCCTTGAGATGTTTCTGCAGCTTAATTGGAGTCCACCTGTGGTAAATTCAGTTGGTTGGACATGATTTGGAAAGGCAAACACCTGTCTATATAAGGTCCCACAGTTGACAGTTCATGTAAGAGCACAAACCAAGCATGAAGCCAAAGGAATTGTCTGTAGACCTCCGAGACAGGATTGTCTCGAGGCACATATCTGGGGAAGGTTACAGAAAAATTTCTGCTGCTTTGAAGGTCCCAATGAGCACAGTGGCCTCCATCATCCGTAGGTGGAAGAAGTTCGAAACCACCAGGACTCTTCCTAGAGCTGGCCTGCCATCTAAACTGAGCGATCGGGGGAGAAGGGCCTTAGTCAGGGAGGTGACCAAGAACCCGATGGTCACTTTGTCAGAGCTCCAGAGGTCCTCTGTGGAGGGAGAAGAGCCTTCCAGAAGGACAACCATCTCTGCAGCAATCCACCAATCAGGCCTGCATGGTAGAGTGGCCAGATGGAAGCCACTCCTTAGTAAAAGGCACATGGCAGCCCGCCTGGAGTTTGCCAAAAGGCACCTGAAGGACTCTCAGACCATGAGAAAGAAAATTCTCTGGTCTGATGAGACAAAGATTGAACTCTTTGGTGTGAATGCCAGGCGTCATGTTTGGAGGAAATCTGGCACCATCCCTACAGTGAAGCATGGTGGTGGCAGCATCATGCTGTGGGGATGTTTTTCAGCGGCAGGAACTGGGAGACTAGTCAGGATAAAGGGAAAGATGACTGCAGCAATGTACAGAGACATCCTGGATGAAAACCTGCTCCAGAGCGCTCTTGACCTCAGACTGGGGCGACGGTTCATCTTTCAGCAGGACAACGACCCTAAGCACATAGCCAAGATATCAAAGGAGTGGCTTCAGGACAACTCTGTGAATGTCCTTGAGTGGCCCAGTCAGAGCCCAGACTTGAATCCGATTGAACATCTCTGGAGAGATCTTAAAATGGCTGTGCACCGACGCTTCCCATCCAACTTGATGGAGCTTGAGAGGTGCTGCAAAGAGGAATGGGCGAAACTGGCCAAGGATAGGTGTGCCAAGCTTGTGGCATCATATTCAACAAGACTTGAGGCTGTAATTGCTGCCAAAGGTGCATCAACAAAGTATTGAGCAAAGGCTGTGAATACTTATGTACATGTGATTTCTCAGTTTTTTTTATTTTTAATAAATTTGCAAAAACCTCAAGTAAACTTTTTTCACGTTGTCATTATGGGGTGTTGTGTGCAGAATTCTGAGGAAAAAAATGAATTTAATCCATTTTGGAATAAGGCTGTAACATAACAAAATGTGGAAAATGTGATGCGCTGTGAATACTTTCTGGATGCACTGTATATACAGTGTCCTCCATAAAGTCTGGAACAAAAATACATTTTTCCTTGATATACCCCTCTGCTCCACAGTTTTAAATTACAAATCAAACAGTTTCAGATGTAATTAAAGTGCACATTGCAGAATTTAATTTAAGGATATTTGCATACATTTGGGTCCCTCCATTTCAGGACACCATAATGTCTGGAACAATTGGCACCAGAGGTGTTTGTGATTACACAGCTGTGTTTCATTGCTTCATTAGTGCAGGCATAAGATACCTAGGCTTGCTTCTACCTACAGACTACCTTTGCAGTTTGAAGTCAGTAGTTACCATTGTTCAACATGAGGACAAGAGCTGTGCCAATGAAAGACACTGAAAAACAAGAATAAAACCTGTGGCAGACTGGAACGCCTGGAGAGTGAAGGACCAGGAGAGAGACAATACCTCAGAAGCTCAATCCTGTTGGGGACTGTGGCTACCACCAGGGGGCACTTGGACAATCCCAGAGCCTTTGACTGCAGCACGTCTGCCACACCAGGAAGAGCGTCAGGGAGCACCTGGAACACATCCAGGTGCATTATAAAAGGGGCCGCCTCATTCAATTCAGAGAGCCAGAGTCAGAAGGAAGAGGACAGAGCTTGCAAGAGAGGAGTGGAGTGGAGTGAAGAAAGAGAAGGAAAGAAAGGACTGAGCATTGTAGGTTTGTGCATTGTGTGGTGCTATAGAAGGCAGAAGAACAATACAAGTGTGTGATTTGAACTTGGGTGTCCTTTGTCTGTCTGTGTCGAGGCTGAATCTTCCACAAACCATAAAACCATAGGATTGCCTAAATCAACTGTCTAGAATATCATTAAGAAGAAAAAATTCTCAGTAGCTGCAAAGGTACTGGTAGGCCTCTGCTAATTAGAGAAGAATATTCACTTCGGTGAAGAAAAAGTTCCAAATGTCTCTTCCAACAGATCAAAAACAGTCTTGAGGAGGCAAATGTGCATGTGGCACAGACTACTATCTGCAGAAGACTTTATGAGAAGAAATAAAGAGGCTACACTGCAAGATGCAAACCACTATTTAGCCAAAAAACAGGATGGCCTGATTACACCATGCAGAATTCTGGAAAAAGGTCTTGCAGACAGTCGAGACAAAGATGAACTTGTATCAGAGTGATGGCAAGTGCAAAGTGTGGAGATGAAAAGGATCTGCCCAAGATCCAAAGTAGACCACCTCATCTGTTAAACGTGATGGAGGGAATGTTATGGCTTGGGCATGTTTTGCTGCCAAAGGTAGTGGCACACTTATCTTTATTGATAATGTAACAGCTGACGGCAGTTGCTCAAGTTCCAGAGGGGTAAAGCAATGAAAAATGTGTCTTTGCCACAAATATATATACTGTATATGATTGCAGGGATCTTCACTAATGCAGGGCACCCACCTACTGCAGATTCACATTGCAAAGTAAAGCCAAGAAATATTATGGGATTTTAAAGGTACAAAGATATAAGTGGGTTGCTACACTTAAAATAAAGCAGCATGGTGGATCGGTGGTCAGCACTGTTGCTTCATACCTTCTGTGTTAGAATGCCGGCCCAGTCATTGTCTGGATGGAGTTTGCATGTTCATTCAGTGTCAGTGTGGGGATTTCACAAGGTATGCTGGTACTTGCTCTTATATCCCAAAACACACTAGCTTGAATGGACACAATAAATTGCCCCGGTATGAGTGAGTGTGGGTGTATGCTCTAATGGGCAGGCTCCTCATTCAGTTTTGGTTTTAGCCTCGCATTTGGTCCATCTAGGATATTATAGATTTCTACACCCTCCATTCTAAACTGAATAGCAGGTTAGAAAACAATAGATAGCAATATCTCTCTATTATATAAAAAAATCTTTTGATGTGACAAGACTTTTTAGGAGACGAGAGAAGACTTTTTGGAAAAGATTTTTTCAAGTCCTGCGAGATAAGAATATTGCCATGATATTTTTAAAAGTCACGCCCTCCTATAGTAACCATTTTCAAACAAGACCACGGTACTCTCACCTCTCAGTCTTGTGAATACTTTTGCCAGACACACTTCTTTTGCTCTCAGCTCTTATAAATTGTAATGTTTTCCTCACTTTAAGTTCCCAATTAAAGAAGATGTATTATATCCAAATCTTATTGAAGAATTTCATCACGAAGTGTTATCAACAGAAAAAATTAGTACACGGGCAATCCTAGCACCTAGAAACGAGGAAGTCAAATGAATTTATGCCAAAAATGTTGATCAGTCACACGGCAAAATGGTTAAATGAGTATCAGTAGACATGCTGAAACAGTTGGTGGTGATCGTGCGGAAGATGAAAACAACAACTTACAATATCCCGAAGAATATCTACAACCATTAACACGGTCCAGTCTTCCACTGCATGAATTACTGTAGAAAAAAGGATGTATCCAAGAAAGCTAATGTAGTACATCTCCCGCGGATAACATTAGACACCAACAGTTGTCTAATGTTAACAGTTAACAGTTTCCCATTAGAATAGCTTTAGCAAAGACAATTAACAAATCTAAAAGCCAAATATTCGAAAAAGTAATTTTATTTAATACAGAGAAAGAAATGAAATGCAATCACAGGCATTATATGGCATGTGGATGCAAATGTAACACTTCAAATGAAAATTAAAATCTGTTTAAATTACATCCACATCCCCATATGCGAGCGGCAGAACTGCAAAGAGACTAGCGCTTAGTGCAGGCCAGGAGGTTGGCGAGCGAAGCGAGCATGGGGCAAAGCCCCCTTGTAAACATGAAAATGCTACTGAATGGTAAAGAATGGAAATTTTTCTTTGCTTTTTCTTATTAAAAAGGAAGGATTGTAACTATTGCATACAAATGCTGCATCACATGACTTAAGAATATTGGAGGCTCAATGGTTTAACCACAGCGCTATTTCCAAAAGCACGTGCAAGTTAAAATTTCACTGTTCTCTGTACACATGACAATGATAATATAAATCTATTAACCTTTTCCATTTCAGAGCCACAGGGAGTGCAATGTAGAAACCAATCCTAACAAGGTACCAGTCCATTTCTGGTTCAGTACCACTGGAAAGCCAATATAAGTAAGCAAGTATAAAGTTGTGTGTTTTCAATAAGTAGTTCTATTTCTTCCACATTGATATCATTAAAGGCAATATTTGCACAAGAAATACAAAATTAGATAACAGCTTCTAGGAAACATGAGACTAGAAATAAAAAGCCAGGGAATAGAGCTAGAAATTATAAATGATGATATGTAATTCAGTGTTTTAAATAATATATACATTTAAAGGGCAAATACCTCTCCTGGAGAGTAATATTATTTATAGAAGTTGAGAGGAAAGTGAGAATAAAGAGCCAAAAAAGGGAGATGAGAATGAAAACCATATTGGTGAGGGATCTCACAGTCAATAACAGTCCAGGGTTGTGCTACAGCTGTGTCCCACCCATCATCATGCCCTTTCACACAGGCTTTTTGTCTATGGCCACTCCTTCTGTTTGTCTTTGTATGGCAGTGGCTGTTCGTTTCTGATTGGAGGTTATGAACTGGTTTTGTTAGAAATCCACTACTGAATCTCTTAAGCTTTTGTTTCTGTCAGTCTCAGGTTTCCTGTACCAAGTGTTTTCTGTTTTTTTCTTTTTTCTTTATCTATAATTGCACCTTATTTCTTACTCTTTGCTGGCTGTGAGCTTTGACTTTTCTCTAATTTTTTGAGCATATCATCACCTCCCTCACTAGTCTTGTTTGTTGTGTCGTTATTACTTACCTCTATATCCGCCCATAATCAGTTCCAATCATATCCTTTGTACAACTTTGTTAGTGCCTTGCTTTTCATTTTGCCAGTTAAAGTTCTCATTCCCATTTACATTCAAAGACACAAATCCAAAGAGAAGTCAAGAAGTACAGCAAGAGACTAAGGATTTGCGGTGGTATCCAGAAGGTTGCTGGTTTGAATCCCCATTGACCCTGCACTCTGACCTCAATAGGTATGTGAAAGCTAACAAATTCCTAATACAAGAAATTGTATAAGGTGAAATAAAGAACAAAAAAAGAGATAAAAAAAAATGCAGAGAATAAACAAAGAAATAATAACAAGAGAACTTACCAACACCATCAAGTGCATCAATGAACTGCAGGGGACTGTTTGTTTTCATAGCCTTTATATGGTTGAGGGCAGTCCCATGATGGAGATGAGCAGGTGATCTCACTGCTTGGGGGAACACCCACAAAACACATGGAACATAACACAACAAGCATACACACTGTACATGCCAATGAGAACAGAGAGTGCGATGGAGAGTGATTGATTGCTCAGCCAAGAGGCCACAATGGAAGGACAGCACGGGAGGAGCTGCAGCCTGGCTAGGAGCTAGCTAGGATGGTTAGTGATCCTTATCCCATGTTGGTGGTAGTGGATTAATGGATGAATTGGGCAAACATGGATTCCAGAGGCAGGTCATTCCCCCCACACCATGGCTGGCAGTGCTGCTCCAGGCTGGTCCCAATTAGGATGCATACAAGGTTGCATAGGAATTCGGTGTTTAGAAGAGCAGCCCTTTCGGAGAGGGTGCTATCAGGGGAAGACTGCCCTGGTTTCCATATGACCTGGAAGTGCTCTGGACGACCTGGGTCCATTATAGAAGAAGCCCGCCACATCTCCTCATGGAGTCAAGAGTCGGGAACCAGTTGGTGACACTCACAGGACAATGGAAGAAGTAGAAGAGCATTGTGCTGCAAAATTAATGCCTGTATTCACTTGGAAATATTAGAGACAAAAAAAAAAAAACTTTACTTGAACCCTGAGTTGTGTTGGGTTACATTGTTTCTGCGGTTTTAGGCTCAGTTGCACCCCGTTGTGGTTACAACACATAGAAATTGAATAGACAAAGCTAATAAAAACACAGAATAATCCAAATGCATAACATAAGTAACAATGTTAACATAAACAAAAGGATCTAAAATGAATAAAAAGGACATTACAAGGGAATTTACACCCAAGCCAAGGAAGAGATCCTATATTGTGAACTTGGGGTTCCTGAGTATAACAAGTCCCACTAGATGGGGGAAGCGTTAAATCCCGGCTAGCAATGAAAAGGGCAAATGTAGAATCATAATAAACTAACAGAGCAATAAATTAAAAGATGCTTTGTGTCCCAAAATAAGCTTCAAAGAGCAGAAAGGCACAGAAGGCAATGCCTTTCAAATGGGCAATCCATAAGCAAACACAGTCCCAATATGAGATCCCAAGAATGGTCAGAAAACAGAGCACAAAGGTCAAAAATCCAGATAATCACAAAAAGTGTAGGATAACTACCAGAGAAACACATGGTATATATAAAAGATATTTAGACATAAAGAAACTAAATGACCAACAATATTAACATAAAAAATTAACAAAACAGACATAAAAGAGACATTTCAATCTCAGCTGGGGTGAGGCTTAAACATGAAAACCTTTTTTGGTATGCAATTTATTTTGATTACTTAACCTTGATTTCGTGTTCTTGTAAATTTAAACAACATTTAAACAAATATAAAACAAAATTGTTTTTATCATTTAAGGCTAGGGGTTTTAATGGTTCCCCTCTGCCTTTATCAGCCTTGGTTTCCTTTTTTGGCCTGTGCAAGCCATAAAGCCTGCTTCTCAAGCTTGGGGTGAAGATGAGTTTGCTTCTAGGCATTATCTGGAGCCTTGAGGCCCAGGTTTTGAAGTGAAGCCTGAGACCAGCAACTTATAACAGTGTGAAAGCAGCTTACAATATTAACATTGAGTTAATCTCCGCCTTAGCACACTCATCTTGGGCACTGTAGTCTTAGTAGATGTTATCTGCTGTAGGTTTAGCTATATTGAAAAAGAATTTTGCTGATCAAAAAAGAGTTTATCAAATTCCAACGAGGGATCGGTGACTGCTCAGCAGTGACCAAAGAAGGAGGAAATTATCTGCTGAATATTGATAAAAAAGACAGATGAACAAAGCTAGGATGAGGAGTACGTGAAGAGAAAAAGAAATGTCTGTGACTTGAATTAGCGAGAGAGATTTGAACAAAGGAGAAAACAGAAAGAAGACTGCAAAACATTCAGAGAAACATTTTTTTTTAGTGAATAATACTGACAAATAGATTAATGATTATTTTTTAATTGTTTTCCAAAAAAAACTTATACTCTAATTCTCATTATTTTCACATTATTATGATTTCATCCACTCATTTTGTGAGCTTGTCTACTCTGTTTTTTGGGTTGTAGGGTGCAACATCAGGTGAAAGGCAGGAGTAAGTCCCAGATAGGATGCCAATCTACCAAACAGAGCATACGCACTTTCACACACTCACATTCCCTTATTTTGTTATATGACTGTTGTACTGTGATTGACTGGTACTCCGTCCAGGTTCTATTTCTGCCTTGCACCCGGTTCTTTTTTAATGGCCCTTTAATGGATTGTTGTCTGTCCAGGTTAAGTGCAGGAATGCACCTGATGACTGTGGTCTTGTTTGAAAATAGTTGTAAGTAGGGCGTGACTTGAAAGAATCTCATAGCAAAAGTCTCGCGGGACTTCATTCTAAAAAGTTTCTTCCAAGAGTCACATCTCGTTCCAAGATTTTTTTATTATAATAAAGAGACCTAAACTATCTAGGCATATATCTTCCTAACCCACTTATCCAGGGCAGGGTCTTGGGGCACCTAGAGCCTATCCCAGCAATCATTGGGCAAACCCTGGAAAGGGCATCAGTCCATCGCAGGGAAAACACACACACTACAGCCAGTTTAGCAACACAACCTAACATGCCTGTCTACTTACTGTAGACTATATTTAGAAATAATTATTACATGTTGTTTTAATGTATTTTATAATGTTTATTGTGACAGATTTACTCTGTCCATGGGTTTTAATGTAGGTCAAAGAAGTTAAAGACACAACATCACATGAAGGTGCAAATAAAAGGGGTGTTATACTAGGAAATTAACTTACAAAGTGAGGAGTTTTCTCAAGTGTATACCGCTACTTGATTGAAATTGACTTTTTCTTTTGTGTATCGTGTTCTTGCCACATAAGGAAAAGATGACTCATGACCATAGGGTTTAAAGAGGCGGAATGGATATGAATGTAGAGAGACATAAAGAAGGACTACTGTTATGCCAAGCTGTGGAAGAGAGGTGTGGATTTGTGCATATGGACAGCACTGTCATAAGGTGCTATACTGCTTTCTCACTGCTCCAGGAATCTGGGTTTGACATCCAAGCTCGATTACTGTGTGGTATTTGCATATTCTCTTTCCGCAGGGTCCTCTGGTTTCTTCCCACATCCAAGTGATATTTGTGCTAATTTAATGGTCAACTCAGGAATGACTCAGTGTGTATGGATAGGGGTGTATTCATGGATGGACACCATGATGGTTTAGCATCCCATCCAGGGTTGCTTGTTACCTGTTGCCACTGGGATAGGCATTGGTACTTTACAACGTGTAAGAAGACAAAGCAAGCTTTCTCAATAAATGATAGATGATGTGGATATTGTATGGATTACTATTGCTACTGACTACACTTGCCACTGATTGCAAAAAATGAAGAGATAGACTTTAACTTTGAATCTTTACCTCAATCTTAACAGCATTATGCTTTATCATTAAATCTGAATCATGATGCTGTCAACTGAAGCTAATGTGAAAAATTACATTTTAGCAATATTTAATTAATAGTGGAAATTATAGCTTTACTGTTAAAGTGTTAAATATACTGTATTAGACAATCATGTGGTCTGTGAAAACATCAGTTCTTTTTTCCATCATCTCCATTGTCTACAGTATTTATATACTGACACATGGCAGAAGGTTGTTCCTAGCTGTCAATTAAAACCTCTGATGCATCGCCTCCCCTTGACAAATTAGATGAGACTATGTGCCAACATAATCCAGATGTTCTTGTAACTAATTCACTATTCAACCAAGCCTGCTTTCCCTGATTCCAAACTCTATTGTAATAATATTATAAGATAACTGAATCTTTCAGAACTACCATGTACAATTAAGAATCTTACTGAGAGCTTCATGAGATTCAGACTCTTTGCTAGCACACCGTGTTTTGACATTCAAAGCTTTAACACATTTTTATGTAGTTAAAGTCAAAATTAGTCTGCTTGCACCCCTAACTTTGCAACCTGTAAGTGGTCCATTCTAAACAGGCTTATGGTGGGACGTGAAAATTAGAAACTGTTAATAAATTGATCTTGAAGGCGAATGCACAGTACAAGGCTAATAGTGAACTTTATTCAGCTTCAGCCAGAGTTTTCAAAAGCTGCTGCCAGTAACCAAAATAAATACCAAATAAGGAAGAGAGGATTGCAGAAAGAACGGAGGAAGCTGTCCCAGATGAAGCATAATGTAAATTCCTTTGCCAGGCGCGATCCAGCTGGACTGCAGACAAATGCCATTGATAGTGTAATTTAGCATGGTTCTTTAGAAGAGTATTGTGATCTGTTGTTGCACAATAGATGCACATCTGCCCAGCCTGGACACAGTTTCTGACATGGTTGCTAACTATGCAGTGTTTGCATGTTCTTTCCATGTCTATATGACTTTTACTCCATGCACAGTAAATTCAAAGATGTGCAGGTTAGGTTAACTGGTGTCTCCAAACTGGCCTAGTGTCAGTACTTGTGCCCCATCATAGTTATTTCCTGTCTTGCATTTGATGTTCCTGGGGTAGACTCAAAATTGCCTTGTAGCAGGAAAAGGAAGTTACAAAACTGGATGGATGAAAAGATAACTTTGTGGGTTTCTTTTAATCACATTGCGCATTTAATTTTCAAAAAAAAGAGCAAGCTTGTAGCATTTAAAACAGCAATCTGAAATCTGGTGACTTACTGGGTGTCATGCAGTTTTTCACTTTTGCTTTGTAGGATTATTACTACATTTTGAATAATTATTACATGCTCTTTAATGCATTTGACAATGTTTATTGTGACAGATGTTTTGAATAACAAAGCTTTTTCCCAAGCTTTTCTGCCACATGTCTGATATCAAGAGTGATAAGTAATCAAAATGAATTAGCACAGTTGCTTGTTAAATTACATAAATGGATCTTGTGACAACATTTTACTGACAATCTCACACAATTGGAATAAGAAAGTTTTACTAAGGAATAAGTGCTGAGATGCACATGGTGTGAAGCTCATTTCCCAGACAAGAAGGGCCAAAATATATTATTATTATTATTATTATTATTATTTCCTTTCAGTATTTTCAGAAACAGTTAAATCATGTTACCTTACCTCTTAATCTCCTTTGGTGTAAACTGAAAAGGTTCAGATCCTGCAGTCCTGGAATCAGCCTAGTTCCTCTTCTCTAGACCTTTTCTAATGCTTTTATATCTTTTTTTGTAGCCTGGAGGCTAAAACTGTACACAGTACTCCAGATGCGGTCTAACCAGTTCATTTTAAAGCTTCAACATAACTTCCTGGGACTTGTATTCAACACATCTTCTCTATATACAGTATATAAAATCCAATGTCTGTCTGTCTGTCCGCTTTTCATGAGAGAACTACTTAACAGATTTTAGATTTTTTTTTTGCAGGTTTTTTTCTATAATTTGCTTGAACATTCTGGTTGATTTTGCAGCTTCTGTCATTGCGCTAAGTTGTATAGTTTGGTTGCGGCACTGAGAGACAGGCTGCAGGCCGAGGTGGGGGGGGGAGGTGGTACCTCAGGAGTAGGGAGCTGGGTGGGACCATCCTGAATCACGTGCCAGTCTCTGTTTCGAGTCACTCTTCCTCTTGCCATGTGTTCAAGTGTACCTTGCCTCCTCTTAGTGATACCTGTTTGTTCAGCAGACATTATCATCTAGAGATTGTTAAAGAATAGCGTTTGACGTTTTTTTGAGAGAGAGAAATCATAGCTACGTGTGTTTCAGAGGGTACCTGCTCATTGGCAGAGATATCACAGCCACATGCTCTTCTACCCACACGAGGGACGCTCTCCCATCACAGCTGAACACAATCAGATACAGTGGCAACATTTGATACTTGGCCAGAGATACCTTGCCAACGTTTTACATTTTTGGTAAAGAGATCACAGCTACGTTCTTGCCCCTGATAGCAAAACCAAAAATATTGTATATCAAGAGGCCCTTGGTATTTGAAGCTATCAATATAGTTTCTTCTCAATACAAATTATTATATTTTTTAAAAAAAATTTTATTGATTTTTAAAGTTTGTCCTGTTTCACTACTACATGGGCAGAGGCACAGGGGACAGCTAGTGGTATATAACCTGACATTCTGTTTGCTTTCTGAATGCACTAGGGGGCTCTGCCCCCTGCTCGCTTCGCTCGCCAACCCCTGGTCTTGGGTAACCCGAAATACATTTGAAAGAGATTACTGTCTGTCTCGGTAATTGTCACATACGTATCATGTCCACTGTCACGATATCTGTAGGTCTATGTAATATGTGTAAATGAGAATAGCAGTGAAAGTGTTATGTTATGCAAGTATAGAATGTCTTTGAGTTTGCGCAGATCTATGTATGAGATATATTGGAGTGTACGCCGAAGACTCTTCTGTTTGTGTTTTCCATGAGCACATATAGTATTGTATTACTGTAATGTGATTCACATATGCTGTGGAGTCCGGATCTTTGGGGCTTCTGTACTATCTCGGGTTATTGCTTGCGGTGCTTTAGAAGCGTGTTGTAGGCGCCTGCACCTTGTGCTTGCTTTGCTTGTGGCTTTTGAGACGCGCATTGTAAGTTCTTGCATTGATTGATTTTATCCAGGTAGCTCTGTTAGTCGAGCTGTATCGTTTTGGAGCCGTGACCGTGTCTCCATTAGTTATACGTTGTTTACCGTTAGTAATATGGATATTTGCACTTACTGTTAATACGGAGCGTTGTCTGTCGTTGTACTGTTAGTAATGTATCACAGTAATGTGATTCATATATGCTGTGTAGTTTGGACGTGTGAGGATGCCGTATGTTTAATACGCAGCGTTCGTTTATTCTTATTACCCATCTGGTTTTGAGCCTGTGTTTTCTGTGGTTGTACTGTTAATATTGTATTACTGTAATGTGATTCACATATGTTGTGTTGCACTTACTGTTAAAATCACTTATTTACGTTAGTTGAGCTCTTTCGTTTCTGAGCCGTGGCTACTTCGCTTGCGGTGTATAGGCGCATGTGCCCTCCGTACTGTTTCGGGTGTGACTATGCTGTGCTTTGTAGACGTTTGTGGACTCCGTACTTTGTCTGGTTTGACTGTGGGGCGGGACGTGGAAGCCTCTTCTGTTTGTGTTTTCCGTGAGTACATATAGTATTGTATTACTGTAATGTGATTCACATATGCTGTGGAGTCCGGATCTTTGGGGCTTCTGTACTATCTCGGGTTATTGATCGCGGTGCTTTAGAAGCATGTTGTAGGCGCCTGCACCTTCCGTACTATGTCGGGTTTGACTATGCTGTGTAGTGTGGACGTGAAGGGTTCTGTACTCTCTAATTGTATCTCCGTCAGTCGAGCTCTTTCTTTTTGGAGCCGCGCCTGCTTTGCTTGCGGCATTTGAGACATGCGTTGTAGGCGCTTGCGTTCATTGATTTTATCCAGGTAGCTCCGTTAGTCGAGCTGTATCGTTTTGGAGCCGTGAGCGTGTCTCCATTAGTTATACGTTGTTTACCGTTAGTAATATGGATATTTGCACTTACTGTTAATACGGAGCGTTTTCTGTGGTTGTACTGTTAGTAATGCATCACTGTAATGTGATTCACATATGCTGTGTAGTTTGGACGTGTGAGGATGCCGTATGTTTAATACGGAGCATTTGTTTATTCTTATTACCCATCTGGTGTCGAGCCTGTGTTTTCTGTGGTTGTTACTGTTAATATTGTATTACTGTAATGTGATTCACATATGTTGTGGAGTCCGGATATTTGGGGCTTTTGTACCATCTCGGGTTTTTGCTTGCGGTGTTTTAGACGCGCGTGGACCATACTGTAATGTGCTTAATATTGTATTACTGTAATGTGATTCACCTATGTTGTGGAGTCCGGATCTGTGTGGTTTCTGTACTATCTCGTGTTTATGCTTGCGGTGTGTTAGAAGCGCGTGGACCATGCTGTGTAGTGTGGACGTTTAGTTCAGAAGCGCATTGTAGGCGCCTGCGCCTTTCGTACTTTCCCGCGCCTTCCGTACTATCTTTGTGGACCTGTGGGGCCTCCGTAGCCTCTTCCGTTTGACTCTGGGGTGCAGCGCAGAATCCTCTTTTTTGTGTGGCTGTGTCATTAGTCGTTAGCTATGGGCACATTGTTGCTTCATGTCTTATTCACGTTAGTTGAGCTCTTTCGTTTTTGGGCCATGACTCCTTCATTCGCGGTGGATTAGACTTCGCTTGCGGTTTATGAGACGCGCTCTTTTGGCGCCTGCGCACTATGTCTCATGGTCCCATCGCCGTGTACCTGCGTCCATGCCTTCCGGTTTACCATTCTCGGTTAGTAATATGGATTCTGTACACTGCGTGGAAGTTAAAAGTTACAAGACCACTATGACTCCTAGGCCCTTCTCATAAGGGATACTTTCAAGTTTCCATCCTCACATTGTGCATTCAAAATCCCAAGACATGCTGGTAAGGCTGGGGAGTGAAGTCAAATTGACATTGTGACTGTAATGGTGTGCGTGGTAGTGACTGATGATGGACTGGTGTTCCATCTATAGACATCATTGATGGAAATGAGTCTTGCAGTCCTTTACTGGAGAAAGGGAAATGATGCTAATGTAGTGTTATTATTATTATTATTATTATTATACATTTTATTTAGAGTGTGTCATACATGCACACTTGGGGATCTACTGAGGGCTCAGGTAAGGCCAACATTACCATCACTGGGCAGGAGGGAGCACTGCTGCTAACAATCTCAGGTTTCCTCTGCAGCATGGTGCCTCCGCCAGGAGATGACTCCCGACCCCACCCCGTCAAGCATGGAAGCAACACCCCTTCTGGGAGCAGGCAGACATAAACGTACTGATTACAGATCACAGGTATTATTGCATTTTTGTTGTGCCACAAAGTTTTATTTTGTTTTTATCTTTAATTAAACATTACATTACTGGGTTGGCATCCCAACAATTCTTACATCTCAGCCATCCTTTGGCCCACAAGTGCAACTCTCTTGTTTTCACTTGAGCTTCCTAAACAAGCATTTCTTTCAGTACAGGCATAAAGGGAATCTCTTTAAGAATGCAAGCAGCTCTAAATCCAAACTAGAATTATAATAGCTCTGATGCTCACACTAGTCAATTTATTGTTCATTGCACATTTGGTAGTTATTAATAACTGCAAAAATCTTGTTTCTGTTCCAAAGTGAAAACCGTCTCTTGCATCTGATGCTGGAGCAACAAGGTCCCATTTCCTCTAGAGCAAGTGTGGGAAACATATGGTAATTATTTTCCATTTTCTTTAACTGCATTTGTTTTTCTATTATTAGGTACAAAGTGTGGACTTAATGTGAGTAGTATGGCAGCCTGAAGGATAAACGGGGAGAAGTTGTTACTACTGGCTGAATTGCAGGAATGACTTGATGACAAGCCAAGTAAGAATATGAAAATAGTATAGACCAAGGATGGTCACAATTTTAGCACCGAAAGAGGAACCATGCTGGGAAGGAGGGGAGATCCACGGCAGGGAAGATAGGATGTCTGTTTAATAAGCTCTGGTTTACACTTGGTGGTATTTATATTTCATATATAGCTTCTGTACATATAAGTCCTTTGTAGATACTGTGCACATATATTTAAATATATATAAAGTGCCCTCCATAAAGTTTGGAACAAAGACACATTTTTCCTGGATTTACCCCTCTTCTCCCTCGTTTAAAATTGCAAAGCAAACAATGCAAACTTTCATTTAAGGATTTTTGCATACATTTTGGTCACAGCATGTAAAAAATGACAACACTTTTTGTAGATGGATCCCCCCATTGCAGGGCACCATAATGTTTGGGACAATTGGTGTTGCAGGTTTTTGTGATGACTCAGGTGTGTTTCATTGCTTCATTTGTGTAGGTATTAGACATTTTGCTTCTACCTTCAGACTACCTTTGCAGTTTGTAGTTGTCATTGTTCAACATGAGAACAAAAGCTGTGCCAATTAAAATCAAAGAAGCCATTATGAGGCTGAAAAACAAGAATAAAACCATTTGAGACATCTCTAAAACCTTAGGATTGCCTAATCAACTGTCTGGAATATCATTAAGAATAATCAAAGCACTGGTGAGCTCAGTAATCACAAAGGCACTGGTAGGCCAAGGAAGACCTCCACTGCTGATGACAGAATTATATTCACTATGGTAAAGAAAAGTCCCAAACGCCTGTCCGACAGATCAGAAACAGTCTGTGGATGTGTCAGAGACTACTATCTGCAGAAGACTTCACAAACAGAAATATAGAGGCCACACTTCAAGATACAAACCACCAGTTGGCCACAAAAACAGGATGGCCAGGTTACAGTTTACAAAAAAGTTCTTAAAGGAGTCATGTAGACAGACAAGACAAAGATGAACTTGTATCAGAGCATATAGATGAAAGGGAACAGCCTAAGATCCAAAGCATACCATCTCATCTGTTAAAATGGTGGTGGGGGTGCTATGGCTTGGGTATGTATGGCTGCCACAGGTACTGGAACACCTATCTTCATTGGTGATGTGTGGGCTGACACCAGTTGCACAATGAACTCTGAGGTAGAAACACCGCATCTGGTCCATTTCCACTAAATGCCTCTAAATTCATGTTTCATCCTGCAACAAGATAACAATCCCAAACATACTGCTAAGGCAACTCAGGAGGTTTTCAAAGCTAAAAAATGGAAAAGTCTTGAATGGCCAAGCCAGTGACCTGATTTAATAAAACAAGCTGGAGCTGAAGATGGCTGCATTAGAGGCTTGGCAGAGGATCACCTGAGAAGATACTCAGCACCTGGTAATGTCTATGAATTGCAGACTTTAAGAAGTCATTACATTCGAGAGATATAAAACAAAGTACTAAATATGACTGGTTCTATATATATATATATATATATATATATATATATATATACATATATACAGTATATACAGTATATATATATATATATATATATATACACACACAGTTAGGTCCATAAATATTTGGACAGAGATAACTTTTTTCTAATTTTGATTCTGTACATTACCACAATGAATTTTAAATGAAACAACTCAGATGCAGTTGAAGTGCAGACTTTCAGCTTTAATTCAGTTGGGTGAACAAAACGATTGCATAAAAATGTGAGGCAACTAAAGCATTTTTTTAACACAATCCCTTCATTTCAGGGGCTCAAAAGTAATTGGACAAATTAAATAACTGGAAATAAAATGTTCATTTCTAATACTTGGTTGAAACCCCTTTGCTGGCAATGACAGCTTGAAGTCTTGAACTCATGGACATCACCAGATGCTGGGTTTCCTCCTTTTTAATGCTCTGCCAGGCCTTTACTGCAGCAGCTTTCAGTTGCTGTTTGTTTGTGGGCCTTTCTGTCCGAAGTTTAGTCTTCAACAAGTGAAATGCATGCTCAATTGGGTTAAGATCAGGTGACTGACTTGGCCATTCAAGAATTTTCCACTTCTTTGCTTTAATAAACTCCTGGGTTGGTTTGGCTGTATGTTTTGGGTCATTGTCCATCTCTATCATGAAACACCGCCCAATCAATTTGACTGCATTTAGCTGGATTTGAGCAGACAGTATGTCTCTGAACACATCAGAATTCATTCGGCTGCTTCTGTCCTGTGTCACATCATCAATAAACACTAGTGTCCCAGTGCCACTGGCAGCCATGCACGCCTAAGCCATCACACTGCTTCCACTGTGTTTTACAGATGATGTGGTATGCTTTGGATAATGAGCTGTTCCACGCCTTCTCCATACTTTTTCTTGCCATCATTCTGGTAGAGGTTGATCTTGGTTTCATCTGTCCAAAGAATGTTTTTCCAGAACTGTGCTGGCTTTTTTAGATGTTCTTTAGCAAAGTCCAGTCTAGCCTTTCTATTCTTGAGGCTTATGAGTGGCTTACACCTTGCAGTGCACCCTCTGTATTTACTTTCATGCAGTCTCCTCTTTATGGTAGACTTGGATATCGATACGCCTACCCCCTAGAGAGTGTTGTTCACTTGGTTGGCTGTTGTGAAGGGGTTTCTCTTCACCATGGAAATGATTCTGCGATCATCCACCACTGTTGTCTTCCGTGGACGTCCAGGTCTTTTTGCGTTGCTGAGTTCACCAGTACTTGCTTTCTTTCTCAGGATGTACCAAACTGTAGATTTTGCCACTCGTAATATTGTAGCAATACTCAGATGGGTTTTTTCTGTTTTCGCAGCTTAAGGATGGCTTCTTTCACCTGCATGGAGAGCTCCTTTGACCACATGTTGTCTATTCACAGCAAAATCTTCTACGTGTAAGCACAACACCTCAAATCAACTCCAGGCCTTTTATCTGCTTAATTGATAATGACATAACGACAGACTTGCCCACACCTGCCCATGAAATAGCCTTTGAGTCAATTGTCCAATTACTTTTGAGCCCCTGAAATGAAGGGATTGTGTTAAAAAAATGCTTTAGTTGCCACACATTTTTATTCAATTGTTTTGTTCACCCCATTGACTTAAAGCTGAAAGTCTGCACTTCAACTGCATCTGAGTTGTTTCATTTAAAATTAATTGTGGTAATGTACAGAACCAAAATTAGAAAAAAGTTATCTCTGTCCAAATATTTATGGACCTAACTGTATGTGTATATATATATATATATATATATATATATATATATATATATATATATATATATATATATATATATATATAAACACATATCTATTTATATCTATATATACTGAACATTATTGCGATTATTGTGTCCCTTGTAGCAGGCGCTTTTCTCATATAGGATGAGTCACTCACAGTGAACAATTGCGTATTGTTAAAATCATATAACTCTATTAAAAGATGCTCTTTGTGTCTTCCTACATGATTATTCACACCTTGAAGTGTGGGTTAAAAAAACAAAATACAACTCTTATGTTGAGTTCTCCAATTGAAAGAAAATTGTAACCATCTTTATTTGAAGTTCAATAAATATTCTCTTGGTCCTGACATTTTTCCTTTTATTTAATGTTTGATGAAGCAGTATATGAATAAATTCTTGGGTATTGACTGTATGAGAGGAGAGCCAGTTCCATAAAATACTGTACAATGGGTGTTTATTCCTTTGTCATTGGTTTTAGGCACTGAAGTCTTGTCCATTTTTGAACACTGAATGTGCAAAACAAATTCACTTTGTAGACTACCATTAAATCATTTTCTCACAATAGCACCAATTCACTACTTTGTTAGGTTTACAGCAGTGCCTCACCCCTATTTACATTGTCTCCCCTACCCACTTCCTTTCTGCATGCTACTTTGTGTTTTTCATTTCTCCCTCTGCACATTCTCCTCAATTCTATTGTGTGTGCAGTGAGGACTCGTTGTGATTTAAGGCTATCGAAGTGTTTTGGTCAACAGGGCTGCAGTTACCTGAGAGGTCATTATTAGACACCTGCTTGCTATTAGCTATCCACTCTGACATTCTCTAGCACTGGCTAGTGTTTTCTTTGAGCCCTTTCTGTGCTCTTTCACCTTGTTATGAAGTTTATGCCAAGAACATTTGTGGCCATTAGAAATAGGATTTCAGCAATGTCTTGTGTATTTCCTTGGTATTATAAAGTTTTATTTCTTTGACTTCTCTTCAATGTCATTTTAATTGCAAAATTGATTGCCACCACTTGCCAACCCAAATATTTGTTTGTTATCATCTGTGACATCAGGTCAGATCAGGTTGAGGATCATCCACTGGTACTGCACATTACGACACCCACCACACAACGAAACACAACAAACCTGGTTGGCAACCCCAGGCAGGTACACTGTCCAGTCCCACCTCACCTGGAAATTACCATCTACATGAGCATCCCCTTGGCCTGGTCCAGCTGCTGTTTCCTCAACAATGAGGATCTTGTGAGCCGGATCAACCTTGGGGAATCACATGACATGGCTGTAGTACCATAACTGATGCTACCTTTCAATGCAGATAATGTGTCTCATGTGGGTTTTCCGTGAGCAACCACTTGTTCGACACAAAGTCAAACCAGTGGTACCCAGCAATTCTTCGAAGAGGCATAGTACTGAAGGAGTCCAATCTTTGTATCAGGTCACTCTATACCGTCCTTGTCTCACAACCATATAGTGAAACAGGAGAGTCCTGGTGTGACATTACCACTGTTACCACTACCATTACCATTACCACTGTTATTGCAAATGAAAGCAGTGTTCAGTATTAGCCATTCAAGGACCAAAAATCAGTCTTAACATTCAACAAAACTGAGAACAAGTGACCAAAAATCAGGTATTTAAAAATCAAAGGCTTAGAAAGAATTGGAATGTGAGGTTTATCTGCAAACTCAGATACAAAATTTGCACTGTGACCATTTTTTAACCCCTCACCTAACTGGTCTCTCGATGTCACAACCTTTGAGGGCACACCCCTGGTAACTGTGTCACATCAACAGGATCTACAAAAAGGAGGCGGCCATAGAAAAAACAAAATGGTATTGCAGCAAAACGCTAATAGATGAAAAGTTCTTCAAAACTGTGTTTAATATCACATTTGACTTAAAAAATCAGAATATCTGAGTTTCAAAAGCAGAAAAGACACCTAGATAGTCAGATTCAATTCAGAGCAAAGCACAAAAAAATGAAAAAAAATATATAACAGGAAGGAAAATGATGTTTAGCTCTTTTAGATTTTTTGCTCAGACCATTGCTATCTCTGTTCTTTTGCCAAATCCTTTTTTTCTCTTTGTCTGCTGGTTCTTGTAATATCTTTTGTCTTTTAAGGATGAGCCTTTTTTTCACTCTTTGTCCCTAACAGTCTAGTGATGTCACTTTTTGGTTTTAGAATTGTGGTTTTATTATTTTCAGCTTTGATATTTGGTTTGATTTTTGTGACTCATTCTTTATTTTTTTTCTTGATTAATTTTCAAATTTTGCTCATTTGTGTAATTTTTTTGAGTCTCTTTAGTTAATCAGTAATTAGTTTATTTCTTCTTTGTTATTGAAGTTGTAGTTCAGGGTGATGTTTTTACATGGGTGCAGAACTGACTCAGGCACAGGAAGCAGAGGGTGATGGTGCGAGGAACCTTATCAGAATTGGCTGATGTTAAGAGTGGTGTTCCACAGGGGTTAGTGCTAGGGCGCTGCTATTTTTAATATATATAAATGATTTAGATAGGAATATAAGTAACAATCTGGTTAAGTTTGCAGAGGATATCAAGATATGTGGTTTGGCAGATAATTTGGAATCCATTAAATCATTACAGAAGGACTTGGATAGCATACGGTCTTGGACAGATTTGTGGTAGATGAAATTTAATGTCAGTAAATGTAAAGTATTACACAAAGGAAGTAAAAATGTTAGGTTTGAATACACAATGGATGGGCTGAAAATCAAGAGTACACCTTATGTTAAGGATTTAGGAGTCATAGTGGACTGTACACTATTAACTTCCCGATAGTGTTCAGAAGCCATTAAGGAGGCAAACAAAATGCTAGGTTATATAGCACAATGTGTGGAGTGCAAGTCCAAGGAGGTTATGCTCAAGCTATATAACACACTGGTGAGGCCTCATCTGGAGTACTGTGTGCAGTTTTGGTCTCCTGACTAGAAAAAGGACATAGCAGTGTTAGAAAATGTCCAGGGAAGAGAGACTAGGCTGATTCCAGGGCTAAAGGGGATGAATTATGAAGAAAGATTTAAATAGCTGAGCCTTTTCAGTTTAAGCAAAAGAAAATTAAGAGATGATGTGATTGAAGTGTTTAAAATTATGAATGGAATAAGTACAGTGGATTGAGACTGTTATTTTAAAATGAGTTAATCAAGAACACAGGAAAACAGTTGGAAACTTGTTAAGGGTAAATTTTGCACAAACATTAAGAAGTTTTTCTTTACACAGAGAACCATAGAATCTTTGAATGAGCTACCAAAAAGTGTGGTAGACTGTAGGACTTTAGGGACTTTAAAATCTAGACTTGATGTTTTTCAGAAGAATTACCGTATATACTCACGTATAAGTCGGGTCTTGAAACCTGAAAAATCAATCATAAAATCACTTAATTTTTTTTTTTTACATCTTCTTGCCTCCTCCAATCTTGCACCTATTTCTCAGACACATCGAATTTTGTTGCAGCAGTGCAGTTACCAATTTCTTTCGCTACTTCAACAACGTTTAATTTAAAACCAGCTTCATATTTTCTTCTGATGGGATGCTCCATTGTAGATGTGGGATGTTCTTACAATTAAGGTGTACAAGGGTATGAGATACAAGAAACACAAATCAGTGCAAATGTCGCTTTGGAATAGTTCGGGTATTACCGTGTGGTCACGTAGGCACAATACATAGAAATGAAAAACATAGTACACTCCGTGGTTACTCTTTCAGGTGGCCGTTAGCATATCATAATCTCTTGGACTAATAACGTGAGTTTCCGCATTCCACTTTGTGGGATATGGCCGGCTTGTCACCCCAGCCAACACCCCCAGGCTGCCAGATGGAGCTGTCCCTGCGGCATGGAAGTGCCCCAAATACCAGCAGGGAATCATGGACGATGGAGTTTTCCTTTACAGCCCTGCTGGATACCACAGGGGCCAACAGATGAAACTGCAGGGAGGCCCAGAGAGTTGTTTGTGCCCTATAACCCAGAAGTACGTCGTAGGCAAGGCAACAAAGGAAATGATGTGCTTCCAGGATGAAGAAAAGGACTTTTTATTTGACCCGGAAGTGATAAGGAATCACATGGACTGTAGGGTTGGAACCACTTCCGGGTCAGGAAATATAAAAGGACAATGGGAAATTCCAGACGCTGAGCTGAGCTGGGTGGCAGGGTGGCAAAGCGTCTGGGAGTGGAGGATTGTATTGATTGTTTATTTGATTATTGATTTACTGGAGTTTAGTGGAGTGGAGGGTGCTTTGTGCACGTGTCTGACGTCTGGTCTGAGGGTTCAAGGGGTCACGGGGACCCTTTAAACTGTCACAACTTATATGACCGACATTATAAAATACCAGAAATTATACAGTAAAATCAAGTCCCGACTTAAATGCGGGTGAACTTATCCGTGAGTTTATACATTAAGTGGATAGGACTGGCAAGCTTTGTTGGGCTGAATGGCCTGTTCTCGTCTAGACTGTTCTAATGTTCTAGTGTTATATCTCAGGTAGATTTCCTCTCCTGGCTGGTGTTCAAATTCATGTTTTATGTCATTTTTTATTCTTGTGTATTTATTCCTTTTGTGTATGTTTATTTGCTATTAATTGTGTTTATGTTTCAATACCTTGGTGATGTTCCATATATGCTGTGAGCGCCCCCCGATCACCTGCCAATCACCATCAGGAACTGCCCATTGCCTATAAGTCCAGAGGGTCTCCCAGAGTTCCTGGGGCCTCATGTATAATGCCGTGCGTAGAACTCACACTATAACATGGCGTAAGCACAAAAGCGGGAATATGCGTACGCACAGAAAAATCCAGATGCAGGAATCTGTGCGTACGCAAACTTTCACGTTCTTCCACTACATAAATCCCGATCAGCGTGAAAAGTAATGCACGTGCACGCGCCTTCTGTCCCGCCCCAACTCCTCCCAGAATTATGCCTCTTTGAATATGCAAATCAATATAAATAGCCTTCTGTGAAAAGCACGGGGGAAAATATAAGAATTTCAGCAAATACCAAGTGGAGGCAAAGGAAAAACGTACTATTTGTTGGTTTAAACAGTGGTATAATCAACAAAAGAAAGTTGATCGAGTGACATAGTGTCGGAGAAACTCGAAAGCTCAAGTTCACAAAGTCGCACAGTGCCCGAAATAAAAAAGAAGTTGTCACATATCAAAGTCGGCGTGAAAAGGCGACTCGCAGCAGACCGTCTGAGTGTCATATGAAAGCTTATTAGGGTACAGAGAAAAAAAAATAGGCACACAGTGGGAAAAAAGCACGAAATATCAACTTTAATCTCGAAATTTCCACTTTAATCACGTAGTTTATTTTGTCATTAAAGTAGAACATCATAAACTTCATCTTAAAATCGTTTATTTTACTAGTTTCTCAAGTAGCACATTAAATGCTTTGTTCTGTGTTTGATCTTCTATGTGCTCTATGTGTGTGAATCACTACGTGCTTCCGTTCTTTCTCTTTCTCCGACAGGACACAGAATCCATTACATTCGTGATATTACAGCTCTCTGAATAATTAAAATACTGAGATGTATACGTGATATCTTTTTCATGATGATAGGAATGAAAGCATGTTATTAAACATGAGAACACGGTGGCGCAGTGATTGTTCATATCTCACGCAAGAGGCTTGCTGCGCCATGTGCGACCTTCGATGAAATAATTTATTATAGAAGTACTGTCTCTTTCAAACGTACTAACCTCCAATTCCTGTCCTTACTTTTCTTTCTCCAAATACCCAATCGCCACACAATCAGCTCTGTAATAGACATTAAGCCATCTGTAAGCTTAGAACGCCAATTCTTCAAAACTTTTAAGGAACATTGAAATATCTTCGTAGTACATGTTTAATTATTCTATCCATCTATCCTTCCAGTGTTCCGTCAGCACCAGCAATAATACAGCGCAAGGCAGGAGCTATCCGTGAACTAGCTAGCGCTGCGGCACTGTGTCCTAACATGTTTAATTATTAACAATACAGATTATTTAAATGAAGTTAAAGTTTTATCTGTATACTATAATCAACATATTTTGCTGCATTTCATCTTAAAAATGATATCGTCATCATACGCGCTTTATAAAGTGGAGCAGGTTGTGCAATATTATAACTGTAGTGCAAGTTTACAGTGGGGTAATTGTACTTATAAGTACAAACAGTTCTACAAGGGTCACTTGATGGTCTGATTGAGTGCGTTTACAGCTCTTGGGATGAAACTGTTTCTGAAACGCAAGGTCCATACAGGAAAGGCTTTGACGCTTTTTTCCTTGGCTGAGGTAGTGTTTGCTTGAAACTGTATACCGATAATTCTCTTTCGGATCAGCTGCTGCTGTGATTCCCCACTCAGATACAGTGATATAAATACTCCGAGTGGTGCAGTGAGAGTAATATGGAAAAAGATGATCCGCTGTGGCAACCCTTAACGGGAGCAGCTGAAAGAAGAAGAAGATGCAGTGAGCGTAACAACGCTGAAGCAGTTATGGTATTTGGAATACTATGGCTATTCCCTGGACCATTATATTGCTACAGGTTAATTACAATCTGATGCATTACACTAATAAACAATATGCAGTTAATTTCAGTGTATTTATAAAGCCGCGTCAGGAATGTGGGTCTAAGAAAGAAAGGGTAATCACACAGGAACAGTAGCACTGCTTTGACGCTGGGTGCCGCCAGTCTGCAAAACCGAGCGGAGAAATTGCGTACGACAGGGTGTGAGGTACCGTGGAAATGTGCGTGGCTTTACGCCAAGTTTAGGTTTTATACATCGCGATTTGAGCGTGGAAACTTTCGTACGCAACATTTCTGTGCGTATGCACCATTTATACATGAGGCCCCTGGTGATTTATTTTGAATGTGCTTGGGAGTGGTGAGTTTACTTGATTTCTTGATATTTTGAACCTGTACTCTGTTTTTTGACTTTGCTTTGTACACTGTATTGGGACTTTGTGTGCGGTGGGATTGCCTTTGCTGGCAACTCCTTTATGCCTTTGTGATCTTTGGAGCCTCACGATGTAACAGAAAATTTTGTGAAAATAAACTTTGTACTTTATGGGGACCCTCTTACATCTAGCCAGGGTTTGATGCTAAATCTGCCCCTAGTGAGCAGTTTTGGAAGTGTTTCTTAAGACTAACTTCTTTAGGACTCCCAGTCATTAACAGTTGGGTATACTTTTCTGTTATTTCTTTACTCTAATTATTAAAATAATTTAGTTTCTTGATTTAATTCTTTGCTTAGTCCTTTTAAATTTATTTATTTTTTAAATTCTTTCATAAAAAGTTTTTGATTCATTAAATGTTTGGAGGATTATCTAAATTTAGATGCTGTTGAAGGCTGTTTTTTGTTAGTTTGTGTTTGCCAGAAATGTTTGGATGTCATAACACAGCTATTCTTTTAGATGTTTTTATTTAAACAGTAGAAAAGAGCCATTAAACAAATATAAGGTACTTAAAATAGAGATTGTTTTAGCGTGCACATGCTGTTTACTGTACATGTGGGTGAATAGGTGTTGATATGTAACTATTCTGCATTTTGATCCTAGAATGAGACGGCTAAACCTGAGAGTCATGATATACAAGTGACAGTCAGAGGGCTGAAGCTTTGCCTGCTTTAAAAGATTATAGTTTCTTAGTTTCTAAAGTAATGTTGTAAACTAGTTTGATGTAACTATGATGCTGGCTTAGTACAGAAACAACCCTCATTTTATTATAACCACAAATTGCAATTTGACTTTATAGCATACTTCTGGGCTCTGAGAAGCAACATAAATAATTAACATTTACATAGTGTGAATGTGCAAATAGAAGGAACACACCCACAGGGTCCTTTAAGACTAGAAAGCTACAAACCAGAAAGCTATTTATGCTGCTTTTAAATACATATCCATCAACCCAACTGTTCATTTTCTATGTTAACTATTGACAGGCACTGGAGCTGGAAGAAGGCAATACCAGCAGCATCTGACACAAGGCAGGAACCAGCCCAAGGCAGAGAGCCAGAACAGATACGTGAGCTGTCTTGTCAATTTTGAATTGCCATTTAGTTTAATACACACATCTTAGGGATATGTGAGGAAACTGGAGTAAATAGCAGATAAGTACAGGAGGAATGTTGACTCAACAATTTGTAAGAGACTGGGCCAGCTCATGGAAGTGTGAGAAGTAGCGTCACTAACCGCAGCACCACTCACCTTTACACAACAGTATTGACCTAACTACAATCACAATACATAGTACTGTAAGACTTGAACAAAAATTGTCTTTTTTAGTAAATAGAACAAAAAACAGGCTGACACATTGCGTGCTTGCTCTGCTATCTGGCAGCTTCAGGGTCCTATCACTGTCAATGTGAAATCCATTATCCTTGTGTTTGTGTGGGTTTTTGTCCACATAATTTGTTTTTCCAAATGTTAAGTTTATTGATGACTCTAAATTGGCCACATGTTAATAAGTTTGAGTGTGTGCATGAGTGCTCACTGTGATGAGTTTGTCTCCTGTCAAGAGCTGACCCCTACCCTAGATACTGTATCTGCCAGACCACTGTGACCATTACTAGATAAGTGGATGAAAAAGTGTATGCATGGAAGTTGTAAAAAAACATTTCTTCTACCTGGATTCAATTAATAAATACTGTGAAATTCCAACAATGCATACTGTATCTGCTTGTGCACAATTCTTTACGTTTTACTAATTTTTATGTATACCTAATATGATATAGCACTCTTCACAGAATACACTTTATGTGTGGTTTAAACAGCTAACAGGAGTACATTTCATATTAATATTAAATTAAAGAACTTTCAATATACAGTATTATAAAGATGAACTAGAAGAACATGCAAAGTCCTCAAAGAAGGTGACCAAACCAGGAGCTAACCTCAGATTGCTGAAATACTGAGGCATTGTGCCATCATGGTGTTTTATGCAGATGTTAAATTAACTCTTTCAGGGCCGATGTCGACTTTTGTCAAAAGAAGGGGTTGACGGTGGTAATTAAATGGGGACTAAACCCACTGTTATGTTTTAGTTGGACTCTCTTTTCTAGATTCGCTGGGTTCACATGAGTAGCGAAGAGCAAACAATGGCAAACATGGCATCGACATCTGACGAGAGAGCAAGGAGAATGCGTAAAGCAAAATACTCTATGGACAACACTTTGTGTAATTGAATTGGACTTTGACATATCAGACTCCAATTCTGTGATCGAATGAGGTACCAGCATGAGCTGATTGTGGTGCTGAACAGGTTTGTGTTGCTGATGCGCCTACGGCAGTGCTCACCTGGGAGGATAGCCACTTACAATGACAAGAGAAACAAACTAGATTGACATGTACTGTGACTGCGATAGCTGCTGCCACCCTCGAATATTACAAAGACAATCTTGCAGGCAGCTTGCCACACATTTCTGGTGAATTGGCGGCCACGGCACACAGCAACAGACATTTTATGTTGATTTCTGTTGCTTTCAATACTTTTCAGAAAACTGTGTTTTTTGGAAAAAGTTATTCAGCCCTCAAAGAGTTAACAACACATATTTCAGCAAAAAGTGGCAAGGTGGCACAGTCATTAGTATGGTCTTTGAATTCAATTCTTGACATGGAATAACTTTGCTAGTCTTTCCCAGGCACTCCAGTTTTCATGCAAATCCTAATGTAATATGTTACATGAACTTCCATGTTTAAATTGAATAGGACTGTGCCTAGAACTGAACTGCCATACAATTTAGAGCTAGTTCATGTTTTAATAATAATAATAATAATTCTTTACATTTATATAGCACTTTTCTCACTACTGTAATTGCTTTTACTTAGTGAGCATGGAGGATACAGACTGTGAGACTCAAGGACTGTTTTTCTCATACGGATGTGAGCAACAGTGGAGCACCACAAGGAACAGTCCTGTCACCTTTCTCTTCACTCTGTAGACCTCCAACTAAAATTCTAACATCTTTGGTCCCAACACTTACAGAAATTCTCAAATGATTTTGCACTTATGAGGTGTATTGATAAAGGAGATGAGACAGAGTATAAGAGTCAGGTGGAAAGAGAATTGTTTGGATTTTAACACAGCAAAAACAAGGAACTGGTTATTGACTTTCACCACACCAAAGAGCATCTATATCCAGGAGTGGATGTAGAGGTGGTGCATTGCTACAGATACTTGGGGGTCCACATCAATGACAGGTTGTACTGGTCTCCTAACACAAAGGAACTATATAAGAAAGGTCACATCAGACTCTTTTTTGTTTAGGAGATGGCATTCCTTTAATGTAGGAAGTGACATCCTTCACATCTTCAACAACTCTGTGATGACCTGTGTGCTACATATCTCAGGAGAGAAATACGCAGGTGCACCAGAACAACAAAGAGCCTTGGTGGAATCGTGCAATGTTCCTCCAGGAGTCTTGAGGGCAGGTTACCCAAGACCGAGTGAGGAGGTTTCTGGTCCTTTGAGCCTGATACAGAATTATTCTAAAAGGCAAATGGCAGAGGTGGCAACACCTCCTGGCAGGTAGGGAGTACACAATCCTGGTGAGCATATGCTGTCCATGTAACAGAACAGTTTTGTTGGGTTTTCTTGCCCCCTTTGGAGGCAAGAAAAGGCTAAAGGGTTCACAGACTCTAAAGGAATTTCTAGCCTGATATTATCAGAGGAAATGTATGATAGTCCCTGACCTCAGAAGAGACATTGGGTTAAGATTTAAATCAGTCTCATGGACTTCATTGGAACATAGGCAAAGACTGAAAGGAGGGGAGACAGTGAACATGTGGAGGAGGGCAACTGGGTAAACCATTCCACCTGGTAAACAGGTTCTAAGACCAGTACAATCGGGCCCAAGTGGGCAGCATGCTTGTTGTATAGTTCCTGTTTATTTTGATTTTGTGTTGTCCCTTATAATATTTTTGCTAGTAAAGGAATCCTTGTTATTTGTCTGGGCATTAAGGATTGCCATGAGAGGCCCTTATTATCTGATCAGCTAGAAAGTTTACGGAAGTGAGTTTAACAAGTGTTCATTAACAATGGGGTTCATACATGGCCGACATACACTGAAGAATCTGTGTTGTTCCCTGTTGAGTGAATTGTTTTTCAGAAGACAAACAAAGAAAGATATCAAAGCAACTAAATGTGCCTGAAGTCATGACTTTTCAATATACGCCACATTGGGAGGAAAATTTGAGTAAAAATAAGGTCAAGTTATTGTTCCAAGTCTATGGATATTTTATGTACATATGTATGGCTAATTTGTGAAAGTTCACTGAGGACTCCCCATAATCAGGCCCACCAGCTCCATTTCCGTGGTCTTTTCCGTCGTTCTGCCCTAATACACCACATCAAGGCTGAAAAGACATTTTGCTGGTGTGGGCTTGTCTGCCTCTCTTTCTTTAGACACTAGGTTATTTTAAGAATAAATCCCTAATAAAAATTAATAAAGCATGAAAAGACAAATAATTGACATAAGACTGAATGACTTTGTCAGAAAAAAAGCCACTCCATTCAAACAGATGTGCTTACAGTAAGCCATGAAAATAATTATTTATGAGACCTAGAGCTAAGAGTCAACCACAAAAAAAAAAAAGCTTTGCTAATCCGTGTGTTCTCACCGTGTCTAAATGTAGCCGGCTCGCTGAGCTCTAAATTTACAACCTGAACATTAAAACTGTATCTTTGGCAATTGTATCACAGTGAGTGAGGAATCAATGCCTTTCTATAAAATTCTTTCTTTGGTTTCTCTTGTGTTTCAGATGTGCTTCAAGTCCTCAAGAATGATGTCTTGTGTGAAAAGCTGTGCCCCTCGGAAAACTGGACAAGGTATGCAGTGACTTGATTATCAGTAAAATCATCTTGTGGATTTTAAAGAGCAGTTAACTCAGGATGCCATACACATGCACACGGTTATCAGAGGCGTGTGAAGACCAAGGCAATGGGCCCAGCCAGCTAGCTAACCACTGACTTCTGTTACTGCAGCAAAACACTTTCAGCCTTTGTGCAGTAAACCAGAGCAACGTAGCATTTAACTTGTGAGGGCTGAGACCTCGCCTTGAGGACACTTTCCAAAAGTGCATCCTTGGCTGCACTATCCCATCTAAACTTTAGATTGGAAAGTTTAATTATGTGCAGAGAGGAGGCCAGTGCTTTGAAGATGTGGGCAAAATGCCCTGCTGGAAGTAATATTTCTTGGGCACAGTTTACTACTTTTTTTTTCTTTTGTGTGCAAGGGTGGCTATAAGATTGATTAAATAGTAACTATGTAAAATATTTGAATGGGTGAATGTTGAAAGAAGGTTACATTTTTTTGGAAATAATAATAATTCTTTGCATTTATATATTGCTTTTCTCACTACTCAAAGCACTCACCAATTGCAGGTTAAGGGCCTTGCTGAAGGGCCCAACAGAGCAGAGTCCTTTTTGGCATTTTACGGGATTCGAACCGGCAACCTTCCAATTGCCAGTGCAGATCCCTAGCCTCAGAGCCACCACTCCAGTCAAACATCACCTGTGTAACTTTTTTTCACTTTTTTATAATTTTATGATTTGTATTACAAAAATGATGTATGGAACAAGCACAAATCCAATCAATACTGCTGACATTTAAACTTCATACAGTATATACTGTTTATAAGTTAGTCTCAAATTCGACAGCCTGTTTTATTTGTACAGCATTACAGCAATAAGGTCACTTTAACTTAAATAAAAATACACATACATGAATAAACTAATGCTAGTTTATTTACAGTCCAAGACCACCCAAACCGCTGCACAAATATAGCCGACACATAGTGACTAATATAATAAAAAACATAAAAAAGTACCTCCCCATACCATATAAACCACAATTTACAAATTTAAATAACCAAAAGTGCCTGGAAAATTTAATGAACTGTGATTGCACGTAACACTCAATGTGGCAGTGGCAGACCTACATTTTTGGGGTCCTTAAACTTGAACTGTTATGGAAATGAGGTTTGGGTAACCATCCATCCATCCATCCATTATCCAACCCGCTATATCCTAACACAGGGTCACGGGAGTCTGCTGGAGCCAACCCCAGCCAACACAGGGCGCAAAGCAGGAACAAACCCTGGGCAGGGTACTAGCCCACCACAGGGCAAACCCACACACCAAGCGCATACTAGGGACAATTTCAGATCACCAATGCACCTAACCTGCATGTCTTTGGACTGTGAAAGAAAACCGGAGCACCCGAAGGAAACCCACGGAGACACGGGGAGAATATGCAAACTCCACGCAGGGAGGACCCGGGAAGCGAACCCAGGTCTCTTTACTGCAAGGCAACAATAGGCTTAGGCTAATCTAAAACTATTTAACCTTAATTATTTACCTTACTTTTCTAAATATAAAATTTATTTGTGAGTAGTGGTAATTAAAATATTGTATCCTTGTGAACAATTCATTGAGAACAATTCTTGCCTGTAGCGTTGTCTCAAAGGCTATCATGTTGAAAAGACAATCTCAGTTCATCACATGTCATGTCAGCATTGTGACTGCCTTTTCAAAGACATGGAGTGGTGACGCTGTGGCTAAGGGTCTGCACAGGTTCAAATCCTGTTACTGCCAGAAGAGATCCTACTCTGTTGGGCTGTTGAGCAATTCCATTAACCTGAAAATTGCGCCGGGGTGCTGTGCAATGGCTGCCACTGCACTCTGACATCCAAAGGTCATGTAAAAAGAGAATTCCCCCTCTGGGAAAAACAAAATGTATTGTCACACACATGCGCATGAGAGGTAGCTAAAGGGCTCAGTAATTTCCGGTCAGACCAGAGTGCACTAATCCTTTATTTTATCTGCCCGCAGACCAAATGCGGGTAATTCTGGCTGGCTCCTGTGACGTCACTTCTGGTTCTGCCCCAGAAGACGTCACTTTCAGAACTCTCGAAGAGCCCACCTCCTAATGATGTAATTTCCACATCCCAAGATGTTTCTGCCTGATGACCTCATTTCCAGTTCTGGTCCCAAGATCCCTCCTCTTCCTGGTTTTCAACTATACATCTGCCATGTTTCCTAATCTATTCAATTCTGTTATTGACTCTTGTCTGTAAAGACCATTGCATTAAACTTTTTTCTTGCATCAGCAGCCATTTTATCAATTATACGGGAGGTTGCCCCAAACCTCTTTATTGTGTCAAGGCTTGATTATTACCACAGTATCAAATCAAAAATGTCATCTACTGTTTGTATCTACCAAAGAAGATAATTTTATTACCTTTAAATGTTTACTGTATTTTAAGAAGACATGATATGGGTGGCTCCCTCACTGGCTGGGATGCCTTTATAATGGAAGGTCAGGGATTGATGGGCTGTCCAGTCAGATTGGAAGGTCAGAAGGGAGGTGTGTCCTTTATGGACAGCTAGCCAATGATACATGGGGTGGCAGCATTCTGCAGCTGGGTCTCCCATTGGTGCTCCTGCAGGTCAACCTGGGAGCTCTCGTCCTGGAGAGCAGCCCTGCTGAGGTACTTCAGTACCAACAGGTAGAGCCTCAGAGGGAGGTCACCTTTTGTTAAAGGAGATCATTCCAGACCCGGAAGTGCTCCCTAGGTACTCGCGGGTCCGACATAAGAGGAGCTGCTTCACATCTCTAGGTGGATTTGGCGTCGGGAGGAGACAGGCAAGGCTTGTTGAGAAGACTGGAAGGGGAAGGGAAACACACAGGGAAGATAAAAAGTACATTGTTCTGTTGTGTAATATGAAGAGAAGCCTGCTGGGAGGATTTTCCTTACTAATAACCTGTTTATTATTTGCACCAAGGATTTGGTGTTGTGCTATTGTGTCTAGGGTTTGGGGTACTGCTATGCCCTTTTCAGGTCACAATAGGTAAAATAGTTATTATTTATTGTAATAGTATAATATGTTTAGTATGTTTTAAGGTTTTATAAGATTATCCATGTGAATAAAAAGTTGCCATGTTGTCCTTTACAATGACCACAAGCAATGAAATTTTCCTTTATTTTTTTGATTACAACAAATGATTTCCATAAATATTTTAATTTCTGTCATAAATGTTAGGCTTTTAAATTATATTTATATTAAATATAATTACAATCAAACATCCTTAATTTGTAGGTTTTCATTTACGATTACAGACATGATACATTAATAACCTTTTAATTTTTATTTTAATGATGTTCTGAATTACACTATATTATTATTATTTTTTAAAAACCCTTCTCATACAATAGACACCCAAATTTTTTAAGCAATGTAAACTAAAGTTGCTTCTGAGGCCAGTGACAGTCCGGGTCACTCCACGCTCCCTGATTACTTCTAGAGGCCTCTTGAACCCAGAACCGATAACATACTGTACCAATGGATGCAAAGTTTTTAGTCTTTTTATTTAAAAGCAAACTCCCAAAAATACAGTGCAGATCACTTCAAATAAATAATGCATAAAAAGTTATGAAATGTGGAGGTTAAAATATTCAATGAATTATCCAATAAAATCGATAAAATACAGGCAGAATATTCTTCCTAAAAATGCGAGCACCATTGCCTATTTCTAAATATGTGGCATCTCCTCAGCTTATCCCATCAGGACCTTGAGGCATAAGGAGATGCTTGCCCACACCCGCAGTTATCCTTTAATCCCTGTGTTTGGGTTGCCACCGTGAGTCCCATGGCTTCTGTAGGGCACCAGTCCACACCCCATTGACATTTCCCTCAGCCAGTCCTTTGGCGCCTACCTGGGAAACGTTGCATGATGGAGCCCGTTCTACTCCCCTATGTAGCTCAAAAGGAGTACTTGCCCCTTCCTCAGCCTCACATTTGAGCGCTGGCCTTTCTTCCCAGCATGGGCCCTCCCAATCCTGCTTCTTTCTTCTTCCTTAACCTCTGTTCTGTTCCTTCACTTCTCCTCTTTCTTCTTCCCTTCCTCTGCCATGCAGACTCCCGTTATGAATGAAGCACTTGACTGGTCTGCTCACATTTGCATGTGAACACGCACACACAGCACCTACACCCGACTGGAGCCTGCACACTCCAGGACTCATGATTATTTATTAAACTCCTTAGACCTCACATCACAGGACCCCTCTGGAGTTATGGGCCCTGATGCTTACTCTTCATTAGTTCCATATTAGAACCACCTCTGATGGGGACATACAGTATAATATTTGCTGGAGGCCGGTACATACACTGCAGACCTAAATGAATGACTTTAATGCTACAGACAAAAAAAAACAATATAAAACAAAACTGGGAGAGAACCTCTAGGTAAAAAATGGACACTTGCCTATTAGTCAGTCTTGATATTGTGACGTCCACAAACACTGAGAAGTCATCGTTCTTCAGGAGTAAGCCAAGGTAACTTCCCAAATCAGGTCTACAGTCCACACGCTGCATGGTTATGCTGTGTATTCAGAGGTTTAGTTGGGCCTCACCTTAGTATCCATTCTGAAAAACTGTGCTAGTAAGACGCTCTCTGAGCACATTGTAGTTGGTTAAAAGTGGCAGCAAGAAAAATGGGAGTAAAGCAATGAGTTTTGAAAAACATCTTAGCTTTTATTCCTTTATTTCATAAATGTAAGAGAGGCGGCATGTATGAGACTCTCCCTCAGGTTGCATGGGAAGTAATGTTAATGCTTTGTATGGGACTGAAGTTGTTTATGCATGAGAGTGAAAGCTTAAAAAAGTGGACAGAAGCCTAACTAAACAAATCAGAAACATTCAGTCCTCTCTATTTGAGCACTGGGTGCCCGAGAATGATCAGAATCACACTGTCACGAATAGTCTTGAGAGCCCTTTCTTCACCACACAACAGATGTCTGAGAGTTTACATGCTTGCTACTGGCTCCCTGTCTGATATTTCATCCACTGTGTGTATCAGTTGCTGGCAGTTAAGGATGTTGAAAAGTTACTCATTTTAGACAGAAACATCATGATTCCTTTCATTTGTGTAAGCCTATTACAAAATTCAGTGCATGGTTTTATAATAAGTGACAAGTTATATCCTTTAATGATAACTCTACAGTGTATGAATAATTTTCCTGGTTTCATAGTTATGACTTCTCTATCCCGATCAATTTATTCTATAAACCACTTATTCAGCAAACTCTAAAATTTATATCAAAACCACCAACTATATTTCTGACAACATCAATAAGAGCTGCTTTATTATTATGATGATGATGATTATTATTATTATTATCATTATTATTATTTACAAAACAGGGCAGATATACTGGACTATCCAGGGACTTTCACATGACCATATATTATAATAATAATAATACATTTTATTTATATAGCTCCTTTCCCATGTATATGGGATTAGCTTTGTTTTGATAATTTAGAAAAGGTGCTCTTACATTGTAATTCAAGCCCATTGCGTCAGAGCATGGTATTGTTGTTTATTGACATTTTTAGCCTTAAGGTGAGTTCCTATAAACTAAAGTACTGGTTATATTGTAGTAGTAGCAAGAACATTGTCAAATATGGGAAAAGAGAAATGGTCTGAGCTGGTAGACTGTTACGCAATTGAGTGTTCCTTCAGTGCCAGTCTCAGTGAACTTACAAAGAATGGCTTCCATTCCATAGCCACCAGCAATCACCTCAGACTGATTTATGGTCAAAATGAGCAAAACTCCATTCAGTTTGTCGCAATATACAGGTTGGTGCGTGATAAAGTCTGTATTGCATTTGTTCTGGTTTTAGTACTACCAAACATTGTGAGGTGAAGCTACAGTAGCAGGATGTCCTGCTAGTGTTTTGTCTTGTAAATTCTGTCATCTGAATGCTTGCAGGAGAGAAGACTGTTTATTTTGATTATGGAGCTGAAGGTTCATAAAGACTCCTTCAAGTGGACACTTGAGAGGTTCTTGTGGCCAGATCCCACTGCCAGTGCTCCTTCGAAAAAGCCAACTCAACAATTGGTAACAAAGTGGCATAAACATCTAGTTCTGTAAGCAATGCATCCAAACCAAGAAACCCTTCCGTCTGTACCCTGGAGGATATTGTGGATGATCGTATGGAAAGAAGTCCTCATAAGTTGACACAAGAGGCCTGTTTTCATGAACATGATGGTACAGTGTAGGTACTCTACATCACAGCAAAGCCTTTAAAATGATTATTAATGCTGTTTATTAACATTATGTAAGCTTACTGGAGAGAGAAATGACTCTTGGGTGTCTATGTGCAGAGCCAGCTGAAGAGGGTGAGTATAAATCTGACCTGAGCAGTGCATCTTGGTGAGGGGGTGGGGGTCGGGGGTTGGATGATAAGCACTTAATCTGAAAGCAATTTGGAGGCACATATCAGCTGCTAAAGTCCATAGGCCTGGGCTCGTCTATGCTGCTGAGCTTCTGGAAGTATCTTGGTATGGATTAGCCTGTAGAGCGGGGGAAAGTGTGGCAGATGGTGTTGTTACTGACACCATGGGGCTAACATTTATAAAGAAGTTCAAAATGTGCTCATGCAACTTCCCACACAAACGTTAGGGATTTATAAAAGAAAACTTGATGGGGCAACATGCGTATATTTACTCCAAATGTCACCCAGGCGTATGCAAAATTTCAGAGAAACTGGGAAATGAGGCTACCCTTGATCAAGCTGGGAAATACAGCCAAACCAACTAAATAGTGACTCCCACATATAATAATTCATACCACTAAGCCATTATTATAAAGTGCTTTGATGTGACAAACATAGTACACCTCAAGAATGATGGATATTATTCACGGACTCCTTTTTAAAAGGGTCAATATTATGTATTTAGATTGAAGAACTTTTTAGGTTTTTCGTCAGTTTATATCACGAAAGATCTCAGAGAACTGGCCAACCGGTCAGGAGTATCTCAGCCTAAGCTTGACTGTATCGTGCCCGCTGTGCTGGAAGCCATTAAGCAACCGTAGAGATGCCACATCCAGTTTTTGTATGGTATAGGTGCACATACATACAACTATAATGTTTTTGCCAACATAAAAAGGCAATTAACAGTGGTGTCTGGTTCTTCAAATGTAATCGAAGCACTTTACTGCACTCAGATTGCAATGAGGGCAACCAGCGAGAATGAAGTTGCTTTTGTTAACTGTAAGCTGTGACATTTCATTAATGCACAAGTCATTGAAAATGATACTGACAAACATCATGGTTTGGTGGCCTGAGTCAACCCATGATCCATTTATTTTGAGGCAAAGTAATGATGGCTGGCTTGGTAAGGTAACTTGCTGAACCGTCAGTGTTTCATATGGCCTGTACTATTCAATGTAAGAGCAATCACATCATTACATGTACCAGGTAATAATGATTATCCGTTCAAATGGTGGTGCCTTACACCTTTCCCAGAGCACAGAGGACAGATGCTATAATGCTAGACATGAGCTTGCACTTTCAGTTGTGGAGCACAACCAGATACTTTTGAATACGGGGGGCGGAGTCTCGACGCATCAGGATGGAGCTGCTCTACCAGCCAATGAAGCTCTGCAGCACTGTAACTGCATATGTATGAGGTTGATTAGCATGCTGCATAGATGGATGTTTCAGAGCGGCTTTCGAGGTGTGTTAATGTATGCATATTTACTATGCGATTGTGATTTATAAAAAAATCTGATTTTTTTTTTTTTGCTGTTGCATAATTTCACGCTGAAATTGATGACAAGTTTTGTAAATGAGGCCACAGGTGAGTGGCATAAGGTGAAGCCGAAAGAGTGTGTACATAGGCAGCTGGAAATGCATGGAGCCACAGAATATCGGAACAGTGGCCCAGGGAGGAGAGAACTATTTTTGGTATGCAACTTTAATTTTTGCTTAGTGTTTTTGACTTGACAATAGATTAGTTTTAACTTTTTGGTAACAACTTAGGCTTGCTTTTTTGGTTACATGTCATCTTCTAATCATTTCCATTCATAATTCTCTGTTTCTTCAAAGTCAGTACAACTCTATCCTATTCTGTTAATAATTAAAGAGTCTGTGGCTCTTCGGTGGTGGTTTCCCCCATTGCCCCAGTTCACTCCCTGCCGAGTTCTCAAAGCCAGCCTCATCCAACATTCCCATCAGTCAGAAGTACCGTGAAGGATCATTTCATTTCAGCCAGCACCTGGAACTAATCAGCAGAGTGGCACAAGTCCCTGTGAACACACCCATTCTTTGTAGAAATGCACAAACATCTGTACCGACAGTTAATGATAATGAAGCTGCCCAGAGCAGTCTGGTAACTCTCTTCTTTACAGTAACTTAAAGGATTGTGAATACAATGGGCCCAAGAAACTACCTCCATGCATAGCCATTTTTAGTTTCGAAGCAGCATTCAAGAACAATACAATAATCTTTTAAAGAGGAATTTGTAGCCTTTATTGTTTTTATTTTCTGTTTACAATGATGAACTGTCACCTCATCCAGTGTCCCTTTCATACTGGCATGCTGGGTTCCTACTTGCTATTGGAATAAGCTGCAGTCCACCAACCCCAAACTGGACTAAATGGGTTTGATAAAGAATTGAATGAATAGTTGAATATTTGTGTAAAGAAAGTAGAATCATATACCCTTGCAACTACTGGACTGAACTGGAATCATCACTCAACCTAGCCTACATGTCTGTGTAAGTGTATGAGAAGACTTGGAGACCCAGGGAGAACAAGCTGGCTTCACACAGACTGTAAATTGACCAGGAACAAAAGTCTTCTGAACTTAAAGAAAACCAATACTTTTATAGCTGTTTTTCATTAAGCTGGTGGGCTGTGTTGAGTGCTTCCATGCCAAAATGTTAATCTCATTATTGTAGAGAAAAGCCAAGCAAAATGACACCTTTTATTGGCTAACTAAAAAGATTACAATATGCAAGCTTTCGAGGCAACTCAGGCCCCTTACTAAAAAGATTACAATATGCAAGCTTTCGAGGCAACTCAGGCCCCTTCTTCAGGCAAGATGTAATAAAAGGTGTCATTTTGCTTGGCTTTTCTCTACATTCATAATGGCTAACACGGTACAACATCCTAGTACTAACTCATTATTGAAAAGGCATGTAGTGTTCACCTAGTTGTATTATCATTGTATTGTGGAAGCAGCACAATTTTAACTTAGCTTATGTTCTTAATCAATTTTAGCCATTCACTGAAGGCTGTCTGTCTCATTCTCAAATACCCGTTCCCTTGGCTTTGTTTTAAATAACACTTAGTGTAGTGGTCTACTTGTTGTCTGAGTTTTTAATAGTATTTGTTAATTTGCTGATTTCATTGCCTGGACTATATGACACAAACCGCCTTCCCTTGCCCAAGTCTAGGAACTTCTATTGTTTTGTCAATCTCAATTTTTGTTGCTGATTATTACTGAAAAAAGGTAATATGATGATGAATTGGCCTTGTAGGAGACAACTGAAGATATTTGATTGATATATTCCAAAACTCACTCCTAGGTCTGAGAGGAAGAATGGATGGCGGGCAAGATGCCAGCTGATTGAAATAGGTGGCAGAGGGTTCTCTGGCCAATCATTCTGCAAGTCTCTTACCATCCTTGGCATCTACGGGGGCCAACATGTAAAGGGCTGGAAAGACTGCCATAGAGGTCACTGAAGCAGCATCTAGGTGGCTGTGGATTAGGAGAAGAGAGCCATGAGAGAGAGCACAACCTGGAAACACATCAGGGCATGAGGGAGTCTGATGCTGAACGACTCAAACCTCCTGATGACTCCAAGAACATAACTGAAAATGTGACCAGGATTGCATTGCAAGATGTGTCAAGGAAAATGAATTGATTCCTGATACGGTGGTTAGTGCTGCAACTTCATAGTTCCACAGTCCAGGGTTCAAATCTTGGCCTTAATGTATTATGAGAGCAGTTAGCATAAGTTGAATTGCATCCCTAAGGTTAGCTGTAACTCAAAACTGTCCTGGTGTAAGTGAAGGTCTTCCTGCCATCCCATCCAGGATTATTGCTTGTTACTGACCTCTGTGAACTTAAGTGGAATAAAGATGGATAAAGGATGGATAAACAGATTATTACCTGAAAATACCACCTATGTTCTCTAATAAAAGCACTTATGTACTCATTTCAATTCAGATAAAATCTCCCAACAATGACGGAATGAAATGTTTAATTAAATGAAAGATCCCTTGCAGTAAATGTGACACTGTTGGCAGTGCATGACACATTTTCTTAATTATCATGTCCGTGTACAAAACTTCAGCTGTGCTGCTTTAAACATTTTAACCCATTCAGACTGTGAAGTGGCTGAGGGGAGTTTTTCTTAGGTTGGCACTCTTATTTGCTTTTATAAGCAATGCAATGAAAGATTGAAATAATGACACAAAAAGCACTGGTATGATGGACAGACACCTTTCCCCCTGCTACCATAAAGGGTGTACAAATTTGTACATACAGGAGCACCCACATACTTGGTAAATGTCCATCCAAATCCCCTAAAATGCAAAATATTCCTAGTGCTCTCCTTGTTCCCAGAGGCACACGATTTACAAATGTGCTTGTCTGACACAGCTATCCGACTGATTTCAATGACACTACTTTGAAGGCCACTCTGTGGATATCACCTAAGACAGCTCACCATGATTCTCATCCCTGAGTGTGCCTTCTGAGTGTATATTGCCCTTCACAGTACAGTTTGCAGTTCAAAAAGCAGGAAGTGACTCACTGCCATCTGTTTCTGACTTACCTGGACACACCATTCCCTAGGCATATGCATTACCTCTGTGTACACTGGCATGGGAAGGGTGCTCTAACATAAACATTCTGCCAACGGGTTGTGAGTCATTGCTGTCTGCTTCTAGCATGATGATTGCTTGGACTTGCTGCCTGCTGAGCTACTACTCCCACCCCAAAACCCCATAAAACATTCACAGGGAGGTGTGCTATCTATATCCCAGAATCCTTTGAGAAGTAATTTAGAAGTGAAGCAGCATGATCCAGCTGTTCAGGTCAATGAATGAATACAATTTTAATCTCAAGACATTTAGTCATACCATTATGACTTTTAAGCAAAGCCACTGGTATCTATTGGAATTCTTTGAGTAACTTTAGGGTGTGCTGCTTTAGTCGCATCCAGCTGGTCTGACAATCTCAGGCTAGAAATAGCCCTGTCATACCACAAAGGGGTCACACACACAAAGAAGTGCATATGTGACATTATTGAAGAGAAACTAGAAAGCTGTGTGCTAAATACCTAGGCAATAGGAGGTATTGTTAAATGGACAGCAAAAGATAAAAAGGAGCATAGAAGAGAATAAAATCAAAGAGGTAGTGCTTTATTTATCCCAAGGGGGAAATTTAAAATTCTGCACAAGCTCAAGAAATACAAAATAACAACTACAACTCCCTCAAACTTACTTACTTACTTGCTGCCTTAAAGTGTTGGGGTCTTGAGCCATTGATTATATCTTTTTTCCATATCTTTCTTCACTTGTTCCATGGTCACCCTTCTCTTTCTGGCTGCTTCTTTGACATTTCTTCCCATGCCCTTCTACTGCAAGTCTGTCTTTTTCCTTCACCTTTCACCTTTTTGGGATACCTTGTTTCACTCGTCCTTATTACTGTAGCTATTTTATTTCTATGTTTTCCTGTAGTGGTTGCATTTCAGTTTTTCACGGATTCGTTTATTCTTTACACTGTCTCTTTTTTGTTTTGCCTATCATTCATTTTAAATACTTCATCTGAAGTGCAGTTATTTTAGATCTTTCTTTACCCAGTATTGTCCAAGATATTATTGTTGGTACAAGTATGATATTGTATTGCTGCATCTTTGCTTTTGTACTTAATTCTTTCCTATTAAGGTGTTGCTAATTGAAAGTATACTTTATTTATTTTGTTTATTCTGTTTTTAATTTCTTTATCTATATTTTCATCTTTACTTATGATTAAACCCAGGTACTCATACACTGACATGTTTTTCAGTTGTCTTCCATTTATCTGTAACCACATTTGCTGTTTCTTTTATTGTTCTTCCTTTGTTATTTTCCTTACTTTACTTTTCTCTATATTAATTATTAATTATTATACCGTTCACTTCTAGTAATAATTTCCTTTGTAACTGTTGCTCAGTTATTGCAATTAGTGTAATATTGTCTGCATATATCACAACCTGGGTCAATACTGGACATAATTTCTAATATCCCAAAGCTGTATTTCTAATTTCTTTCTTGCTCATGTCTTTCTATTATATAAAAAAATCCCAGGACGAGATGTGACTTTTTCAGAGAGATACATTCACATCCTGCGAGATGAGACTTTATGCCAAGAGATTTAACCACACCTGGGGCCGGAAAGAAAAGGCGAAGAGTAGATGACAAAGTAGAATGTTGTAAAGAATTCAAAAATGTTGGTGCGATACACATGCAGAGCAGGTTAGAGATAATGAAAGTACTAAAATTTGAAAGTCTCAAAAACTTGGTAATAAAGATCGCATTAGCTCAAACATACAGAAATTATTACTGTGTGAAATAATGGAATAGTGAAAAGAGATTGAATATATTATTTGGATTTAAACTTTAAGTCGGAGACTTGTAGATCATCTAATTCATGTTGCCATCAGGAAAAAGTAGTGTTTCTTCCCAATGAAGAAACGTATCCGCGAGAATTAAAAGATTTGTTGTTTGGTGAAAGTGAAATCCACATACGCGAGCAGCAGAGATGCAAAGTAGCTGCCACACAGTGCAGGCCGGGGGTTTGGTGAGTGAAGCAAGCAGGGGGCGAAGCCCTCTAGATTATTATATATCACAAATAGTAAAAGAATGAGGCTATTTTCCTGTTTGGTACCCTTTTCCATATCCCATTGCTCTGATGTTTGCCTATTTAATTGTACCATTCTTATGCATTTTGGATTAATTCTTGGAACACAAACACACCCTTAAACACATACTGTACAAGAATTACGAAAAAGAAGACAAAAGTCTGACTTTTCTAAAGATAATAGAGCAGTCACAGTGAGACTTTGTAAAGCCAGTAGTGTTTCTTTTAGTTGTTTTATGTTAATGGACTAGTCCATTCTGTCACTGAGGTGGACCTCCAAAAGCCTGTAGCACAGCACTGCCTCCGCATCTACTCACTGATTAGTAACCACGTGTAGAGGCTCTTTGGTGCTGTGAAAATCAATAACCAATTTCTTGGTTTTGCTGATGTTAGGTTCTCCGCCTGACTCCCATATTCTGTCTCGTCCCCTTATCAATAAATCCCATTTATGATGATGATGATGATATAATTTAATAGTCCTTAAGGGGAAATTGTCTTTTTACATGACCTTTCAGGGTCATAGTACAGTATCAGCCATTATTCAGCACCCGAACCAATTTTCAGGTTAAGGGCCTTTCTCAAAGCTCCAACAGAGTAGGATTCCTTCTGACAGGAATGGGATTCAAACCAGCATCCTTTCAGATACTTAATGCATGATCATCTGAGAATTTCTGGAAGTGACATGACCTAGTGTTATATTTGTATCATACAGAGTGAAGAAAAAAGGAGACAGGACTGTTCCTTGTGGTACGCCAGTGTTGCTCACATCCACATCAGAGACAGTCCTTGAGCTTCACATAATGAGGCTTGTCCGACAGTATGTTATTACCCATTTACAGGGATGGCTGAATGGTATTGAAGGCACTGGAGAAATCTATAAATGTAATCCTCACAGTGCTGCCAGCTTTGTTCATATTGGAATAAACCTTGTGGAGCAGATAGATAATTGCATTCTCCACTTCACTCCTTGTCTGATAGAAAATGGTAGAGGGTCTAAGTTGTCTTTCACAAGAGGTTTCATATAGCATTAGAAGAGATGAGACATTGACACAAAAAGAAGAGCAAACTCATGAATGAGGCCATTCTTACAGCATTAGGAACATGTCAGGAACCAACTCTGGGTGGGATGCTAGTTTATCCTGGTGCACAGCTCACTCAAACTGGACCAATTTATAGTCATCAATCAACTCTAGACTATTTCAGGATTAATCAGCCTTTACTTTACAATTTACTGAATGGTAAACGCAAAAGCCATCGAATTAAACTCTTTTTTGTTAATTTCTGTCTGTGTTTTTCATTCTCTAGCACTGCTGACTTCAAATCCCAGCTTGGGCTCTGTCTTTATGGAGCTTCTATGTTCTTCTCATTTCCTCCAGGTATTCTGTTTTTCTCCTCATGTGTAAGAAACGTGCCTGTTGGGTTAAGTGGAAGCTTTTAATTATAAGGGATTGTGCCCTCGGATTAACTGGAGTCCTGTGAAGGATCGGGGCTGCTTGACTGTCTGTGACTAAGCAAATTAAAAAAGCTGACGGATGGCTAGTCCACTCCCTTGGCCAAGAAGCATTCATCTGCTTACATGAGTGTGAGTGAGTGGCACTTCAAGCCATACTCTAAATACATGTGATAGTTTGTTTCAAAGTAGTGTATTGTATTTCCAAAATGAGTAAGTGACAAACCTGGCCGAACTGAGCTGTAAATGCTGAGCCAATGAGACATCATCTTTAGATAAATCACCAGATGAAAGGTGATTCCTTACCTCCATGGACCCTGAAATCTCCAAGGGAAGCTCCAAAGGTCAAACCTAGCTGCACAACCGCTGATGCAAACACACCATTTGCAGTTATCTGGGGGTGCTGTTATCTCAAGTAATGCCTGCAAGTTGTTGTTTTATTATTGAATAATGCAACAAATTAAAGCAATTTTCTTGTAGCTGTGATTTTATGGTAACTGTAATATACTATATAAAACTTTAATCCTTGATTGTAGTCAGTAAAACCATAAAGAAATATTTTTTCCTGTAGTGGAATGTAACTAGGATACACATCTGTGGGCAATCATAGTGAAAACCGACACATTCATGGCTGCGGTGGACCCCACGCAATTGTACATCCACAAACCACCACTTGGAATGGCAGGCAGACAACACTCCTCCAGGAAATACAGATATCTCATAAGTCAAACTTCAAAGTGGATAAAGGCAAGATAATGATACTACTGTAGTAAATTTGAGGACACAAAAGACTGGATCAGTCACTCAGACAGAGGGCTCCTGCCAGGCATAAACCTTTGAAAAGAAGGACCCTAGAATGGACGGAGGTGCATTGCACTCCTGGAGGAGATCCTGATGATACCTATAGCACCTTTCTGTAAGTGAAACAACATGCTAACGCTCTCATAAGTTGTAGTACAATTTTTTACTTGTGTAACTGTAGCTCTGGTAATAACATATTGTTTTATGTTGGATTTGTGTTGAATGGTTTTTTTTATTATGAAAAACTGACATTTAGGAGTTTCCAAACATTTTTATTTATTCTGACCAAATAAATTTTTTATTCTATTTTGGCTCATTCTTTTGTTTATGGGACCAAAAGAACGTGTCAAGTGACCACAATCATTACATTTGTGATGTGGAAATGGAAGTTACGGTACAAATATATCTGCAGTGCCTGGATGCATTATCCCTCAATGGATAAACTGCAAAAGAATTTAATGTAGTTACCTTTCTTTCAAGCAGGCTAAGTGCTATTTTTTTACTTTGGCTTTTCTCCTTTTTTGCTCTCAACTTCTAATTTTGGTTTTCCGTTGAGTTTCTTTTAGGGTAACTTTTTTTAAGTTTTTGGTTTGACCTGGCCCGACTCTTTCTACAATTTGTGTCTCACATTGTTATTTACTGGTTTTACTTTTATCTAATAATAGTCCTGGAGATTTAATGTCATTACGGGAGCACGATCAAATTAAGTAATTCGCTCAGTGTTGTGAGCATGGAGACTGGATGACAAAAAGGGTGCAGGCCTTAACTATATTTTAAGAGACTTACCAAGTCATTCACTGGTCAGCCTAGAAACAAGCTTCACCCCAGGCAGCCACACCCTATACTGAAGTGGCAGGCTTACTGGCCTGCACAGGCCCAAAATTGAGCACTGGCTATAGAAATACAAACATTAGTTTTAAATGTCCCATCAAAGGATGGGCAACCGTAAAAACCTCCGGCTTAAAGGAAAGGCCAGCACAGAATCTTTGTAAGTGAATAAAGCAGCGGTGGTGCCAGTATTGGGGCCAAGTAGACCTAGGCCCACACACTTTCTTCACTGGCCCACCCCATAGCTTAGGTTTTGACATTTTCCATCCATCCATCCATCATCCAACCCGCTATATCCTAACTACAGGGTCACGGGGGTCTCCTGGAGCCAATCCCAGCCAACACAGGGCGCAAGGCAGGAAACAAACCCTGGCAGGGTGCCAGCCCACTGCAGGGTTTTGACATTTTAATTTCTTCAAATGAAAATTAGCTTAAACTGCACATATACATTTTAAGACACATCTATCTTGATTAAAACATCAGATGACTATAAACTTACACAGCAAAATCACCAGTGTTAGCTTTATCACCAGAAAAAATCATTTAACTCTTAAAAAGTATTTGGAAAGTGCATATTTGGATGGCAATTACACAGTGTAAGTTTGCGTAACACGATTTAGACACTAAGACTGACTTAAAATGTTACTGTCACAGACAATCACAGACTTTAACAAGAGGCTATCAAATATTAACTTACTGAAGTTACTCGGCACTCCCATTGAGCTCCACTGAATTGATGTGTATGGTTCACTGAAAAGAGTCATTCAAAAAGAATGAATCGCTCGTGAATCTCTCATAAGTAGTTGGGCTATGTCTTATTGGAATGAAATGTAAATGATATCTAAACAAATAGGCGTTTTAGGTTTTATTAGCAAAAGGAAATAAACAGAAGCGCAGAATGTGCTAGAGTCTGATGTCGCCAATGAAGTTTTGGTAATGCCCCAAGGCAAGCTGAAATCTTGTTGCTAGCTGTGTTTACTTTAGCAATGGGTGTGCTACCATTACTTAGTGTGCTGGAAAAATGTACAGCCACTCAGAGGTCAAATGCCATTTTTAAAAAACAGCATTTACATTAGTATGACTGGACTTCTTATTTTTCTTAATGAATGTATATTTAAGAACAGTAATAAAAATAACATTAGGCCCACCTGTGACAAATTTAGACCCACCCTTTTATCGAACCCTGATGCCACTTATCTAATAATTTTTGCACAAAAAATTTAGAAAGAGCACAATAATGGAAAAATGATAAAATAGTGGTCCTGCCTCCTAGGGTTCCAATCACAAAATACAAGGAATCTATTCAAACAACTTAAATGCACAATACCATAATTCTAAATAATACATATATAATACCTGCAAAGGTAGAGGAGAGGCACAATCAGGCAGGAAAGGGTCAGAACTGGGAGATCAAAAAAACAACAACAAAACCGCAGCATGAGACAAAATCTATTTCAAAATCCAAAACAAGAGGTCTGGACTAAAAAAACAGTAAATGAGAAATTATTTTATCAAAAGGTTTGAAAGATGTTTTGAATCCACAGATTGGATAAAGAAGTGCACCTTCAGCCGACCTTCTAACCCGCTGTGCTGATCACCAACAGGTCCCAATCTCTGAGGCCACGGCGCTGACAATGCAGAGCATGGACCTAACAGTGGGTTTGGATTTGCTTGTTAACAAATCAAATTGGTGGACAAAGTGATACAAAAAAAATATACAACTCTTAAAATATTAAGAGAACCAAAACAAAAGTCAGAATTGAATTCTCTGCCTCACAAAACATCCAAAATATCAAATATAAGTATACACAAGAACTCATAAAAAAAACAAATCATAGCAACATAGACATAACAATATTAACATAAAAAGTACATTAAAACATGGAGGAGTGGTGGCTCTGAGGCTAGGTTGCCTGTTTGAATCCCATAAATGCCAAAGGAGACTCTCTCTGTTGGGCCTTTGAGCAAGGCCCTTAACCTGAATTTGCTTAGCGCTTTGAGTAGTGGTAAAAGTGCTATATAAATGCATCCATCCATCCATCCATTTTCCAACCCGCTGAATCCGAACACTGGGTCACGGGGGTCTGCTGGAGCCAATCCCAGCCAACACAGGGCACAAGGCAGGAACTAATCCCGGGCAGGGTGCCAACCCACCCCAGATATAAATGCAAAGAATTATTATTATTATTATTAAAAATGCATGAAAAATAATAATTCAAAACAACAAAAAAAAATACAATAAAATGGGAACTATACATAAACCAGGGAACAATTCCTGTCAGCCTAGTTGTATAAATTCTAACGCTATAGCCAGTACATCTGTGGAAACAAAACCAAAAGGAGCATGCAAGACTTTAGAAGCTGTAGCAATCATAGTGGGAAAGAAACTTGTGTTAGTATGTAAGTGAGCTGAAAAAAGTGAGTGAACAATTAAATCTCTGAGTGCAGGCGGGAGGACTGGAAAGTATGTTATAAGGCTGAAAGTTTCACAGAACCACAAATAAGGAGGCACAGTCACACCTTTCTTTTCCTTTTGTTCACTGTGTCAGGTAGAAGACTGGGTTCTGCCCTTAGCTCCTCCTCCTTTGACTTGCTCTTTGTCCCTGGCTCCGCCCAGGAGAATGTGTTATTAGGCAGCACCAAAGCTGTATCAGTGAGCAGACAGCAGACGCATGGGGAAATGAAGAACACCTGCATTATCATTCAATACTTTATAAACTGCACTTGTCTAAGTTTCTGAGTTCTGAAGTATTTTATTGTATTTTGAACACTTTCCTGGCTGTTTTAGTTTTTTACATTTTAATGGTTTCAGATGCTTTAATTTATGTATTGTAATTATTGTTCTACAAGCTGATTAAGTTGTACACTTTGGGTGTAGAACTTAGATCTAAGTGAATAAGAGTCATCTAATTAAAATAATTTAGCAACTGCAATGTGCAGTACCTACTGTATGACTTCACTATCAACATGCACATATCAAGATTTTAGTCACATATACTAATATGCAAATGCATTACATTTTGTCATTCCAATGGACGGTGTGTCATGTCATTTGCTAACACGCTTACTCCAAACCAGCTGTGTAAAAGTTTTCTTGGTTTAGAACTTTGGGCAGCATATTTTGAGCAAGACATTTGATTACATTTTTGTTTCAACGTCTGATTTTCTGACTTCCTAATTTCGATCCTAGCTTTGTTTTCTTGATTAAAGTCTTGCCTTGCGATAATTTTTCCTGTTACTGCTAGTAGCCCATAGCTAGGAGGAACACTATCATTCTTTTTCCTTTATATTTTTTCTATTTAATTTTTTCTTTATGAAGTTATAGTGTCAACTTTTTGTTGCATCAGTTATGCAGTATTTGGTATGGTATTCTCAATAGCAGCAGTAACATTTGTGATACACCATCTGTTGGAATGAAAAATGCAATGCATTTTTATTACTACATGCATTACAAATATATTGCAAAAGATGTCACATCATAAAGATTGTGGCAAAGGTGCTATATAGGCGTCGACCCGACACAGACTGACAGCAGAGGCACATATAAAAATAAACAAAAAGGTTTTTAATTTTTCTTCAGCCGTGGAGTACGTCTTCCCCGTGTCCTACAGACACAACACAGTCCCAAAACACCACCAAAGAAAACACCAAAAACACCCCAAAATCACTCCTCTTCATTCACTCCTCCCAGACAGCTTTGTCCTCCTCCTCCTCCTCCTCCTGACTCTGGCGCCCGGAGTGGTGACTGTCGGCTCCTTTTATAGTCCACCTGGAAGTGCTGCAGGTACTCGTTGACCTATTTCCGGCTGCACCTCCAGGTGTAGCAAGCCCGCCAAGACGGGCTTGTTAGGCCATGTAGCTTACCCTGGCGGTGGCCACGGAGCCCAACAGGAATGAGCTCCGGTGTTCCAAAATATTGGCCCCGATGCAACCCAGGGGGGCTGCCAAAAAAGTGTTCTGGGGGACGTAGTGTGCATCCCATGACTGCTCCCCCGGATCCAGTGTCAAAGAGGCTTCCCGACTGGGCATGGATCCCGGCCATCTGCCACAAGGTTAACAATAAATGCACTTTACGGTGTTCAACTGATGGACGTTTAGAAATGATCTTATATTATGCAGATACTCAGACTACCTGCCTGTATGGTAATTCTTTTGAAAAGTGGATACTAATAAAAATATCCATTCATCCATTTATTTATTTTCTGTACCCAATTCATTTAGGCTGTAGTTGGGTGGTACCTATCATGGAGGCATTGGCTACAGGGCTGCGACCAATGCTGGCCAGTGTGCCAGTCCATCACAGGGCATTTTCATGAATACACCCACTCCACCTAGACAGATGAGGATTCTAATCCAGCCCTACAAAGCTTTACAACATCACTAACTACTCTGCCTCCTTGCTGACATTAATAAAAAGTATGTTTTTCATATTTTTCCTACCTGGCTCCATTATGTCTCATCTACACCCGAGTGTACCACTCATTCACTGTGATGGACCATCATTCTGCTCCTTCAGACCATTCACACCATGAATGCCAAAGACTGAATGAATGGTCGGTTGGTGAGAGTTTGACATGTTATTCTTATTTTTAATGGGGTTTATATGAATGACATTTATGACCCTGAATTAGATTTGGGAGGTGTGAAAATTTGATGTTATGTTATAAAGTGAATTCAGAAAGTATTCATAGCCCTTTACTTTGTGCCCACTTTATTGTATTGTACTGTAGATTTCATTTTAAATGGATACAATTTTTGCCCTTCAATCTACGCTCAATAACCCATAATGATGAAGTGAAAACATTTTTTCAGAAAGGTAAATTTATTAAAAATCAAATACTGAAATTTCTCATTCATACATTTAATTCAGTACCCCGAACTCAGTACTTTATAGAAGTCCCTTAGCTTTATATAAAACTGCCATCTTCAGGTCTCTCCACAACTGTTCTATGGGGTTTAAGTGTGGAGTTCCTGAAGCCACTCCAGAGTTGTCTTTGAACATTAGAAAATGAGGACAATCAAGACAAGAACATGCCATTCAGCCCAACAAAGCTTGATAGTCCATCCATCCATCCATCCATCCATTTTCCAACCCACTGAATCTGAACACAGAGTCACGGGGGTCTGCTGGAATGAATCCCAGCCAACACAGGGCACAAGGCAGGAACCAGTCCCGGGCAGGGTTCCAACCCACTGCAGGACACACACAAACACCAAGCACACATACTAGGGCCAATTTAGAATCGCCAATCCACCTAACCTGCATGTCTTTGGACTGTGGGAGGAAACCGGAGCGCCCGGAGGAAACCCATGCAGACACGGGGAGAACATGCAAACTCCATGCAGGGAGGACCCGGGAAACGAACCCGGGTCTCCTAACTGCGAGGCAGCAGCACTACCACTGCGCCACCATGCCACCCTGCTTGATAGTCCTATCCCCTTAATTTTTCCAAAATAACATCAAGTTGGGATTTGAAAGTTCCTAAAGTCTTACTATCGGCGACACTGCAAGGTAACTTTTCCCATGTGCCCGTATGCTGTATGCTTTGGTCATTGACATGCTGAAAGGTGAACTGTCACCTCAGTCTGAGGCTGTGTGCGCTGTGGAGCAGGTTTTCTTTTGAGACCTCTCTTTATTTGGCTGCACTCCTCCTCCTCTCAAGTCTGACCAGTCACCCTGCCACGTAAAAGCACTCCCATGGAATAATGCTGCACCACCACGCTTCACCGTAGTGTTGGTATTGGGCACATGATGAGGATTGCCTGGTCTTCACCAGACATAACACTTAGAGTTTTTGCCCACAGAGTGCAATTTTTTTCTTATCAGAGCAGAGAACAATGTTCCTCATGCTCTCAGATTTCTTTAAAAGCCAAATTGGTAAACATCAAGTGGGCTGCCATATCCCTTTCACAAAATTAGCTTCTATCTAGCCATAGATATCTGATTGATGAAGTGGTGCTGAGATGGCCATCCTTCCCACTGGGACTTCGGATACTCTGTTAGAGTGACCATTGGGTTATTGGTCACCTCCCTGCCCAGTTATTCAGTTTGGCTGGACAGCCAGATCTAGGAAGAGTCCTGGTGATTCCAAACTTCTTCCATGTCACAATTATTGAGGCTGCTGTGCTCCTGAAAACATTCAAAACTTTAAAAATGGCTTTATCACCTTGGCCTGATCTATGCCTCACCAGGAGTTTATCATGGAGGTCTATAGAGAGTACCTTGGACTTCATAACTTGGTTTCTGTCTTGACATAAAGTGTGAATTGTGGGACTTTATATACCCAGGGGTGTGCCTTTCTGAATGATGTCCAAGCAATTAAATTTGCCACTGGCTGACTCCAGTCACATTCAAGATACAGATCAAGGAGAATTAAAGCAAACAGGATGCGCCTGGCCACAATTTGGAGTGTCACAGCAAAGGGTCTGAATACGTATATGAATAAGAGATTTCAGTTTTTGAATTTTAATTAATTTGCAAGCCTTTATGAAAACATGTTTTGCCTTTCTCATTAGGAATCATTGATGGGCAAAAATGGTAATTATCAATTTAAAATTTAATCAATGACACAATAATTTGTGCAGAAATTGAAAGGTTTTCAATACTTTCTGGAATGGAGTGGTGGCTCTGAGGTAGAGGTTTGCACTGGTGATCAAGAGGTTGCCGGTTCAAGGTAAACACCATAACTGACTCTACTTTGTTGGGCCCTTGAGCAAGGCCCTTAACCTACAATTGCTCCGTCCCGGGTATGACGTTAATCTGCATCCAGCCCTGCATGTAGGCCCTCCAATCAGCAGGGAAAAACCTGGGGGTTGGTGGCAGAATTGGCACTCCAGCCACCATAAAAAACTCACACTGTTCCACTCCATCTGAACTAATGTGGTGCTGAGGTGTCACCTGTTGCATGGCTGCACTCGGGTCCTAATCTGGGATCCTCGGTTGGTTTGTCATGTGGTGGGTGCAGCAATGCTCTATATACTGTATATTTATATCAGTGGGATTTATACGATAGATGGTAAGCTATGCCCAAAATATTTAATATACAGCAAAGTTAGAACAAGTTAGGAACTAAGTTAAATTATTCATATTATAGGTAGCAAGGTTTAATTGTGCTTTTTATAAATTGCTAGATTTTTGCTTTTTTAAGTAATAATGTCCATTAATACTCATCACATGGAGATTCTCACTGAATATTTTTTACTGTAAAACTCAAATGAGATGCCTTTGCAGGTTTGAAAATGGATGCATGAATGGAGTCAGATTGCACATGTGTTCCTGAGTAGAACATTTTTCCCAGACATCACTGATTGCACAAAGAAATGGAACGTGAAGAACTGCTGTATTTAGAAACCAAGCAACAGCTCTGAAATCTAAGGTGGCGTATGTTGTTTTATATGAACATGAAGGCTGACAAGCAAGACAAAAAACAGAAGCCCAGTCAGGCACTCAAAGTTTAGCAACAGTCAAGCAGAAAGAAAATTGGAAAACATATTTTATATTTTTTTTGTGCCAGAAAAATAATTTAGAGTTATATTGGAAAAAGAAAAAAAAATATAAACTCTGAAACAATATAAAATTCTCCGGCCCCCTCAATCCATTTCCTGGACATGCAGCACAGAGTGTAAGGCAGGAGCCAACACTGGATGGGTCATCAGTTCATCTCGCACAATCACACGTGGACAATTTGAAGTTAAAATGCATTTCTTTGTGTTGCGCTGGAAAATAAAATACCTGGAGACAAATCTACATGAGTACATGCAGTATGTGCAGGCTCCACACAAACATAAGATTTCAACCTGAAACTGTATGCAAGAATTTAATATTCACCATATGTACTTTTTACAGAATTTTTGGCTTAGTTTGGGGTTACGCCACATCTTAATAAATACACTTGGTATGCAGAGGAATTATTAAAATTTAAATCAGGACTATATACCTACAAGCATGCAAAATAGAAAAAGGAAGTGGACCCAAAATAATCACTACACATGCCCTTGCATATTACCGGATGCAGTATTGCATTTCTTAATCTGTTCTCACTTCCCTCTGTAAATAAGTCACACTGGACTCCCTGCTCACTGAACATGTAGGCCTACATTGATGTTCAAGGTGCCACAAAGCGTACTTGTAAATGAGTTTCCTACATGCCGAATATAAAGTATGTAAAGTGAAACTGTGCAGGTCCAATATTCTGCTCTTCCCTACCGTGTTTACCCCCTACTATAGTTTAAGTAAACCTGACCATCCCTGCATTCATCCTCAGTAAATTGTGGCTGATAGGATGAAGGATTTAGGTTGTGTTGGACAACTGACAAAGAATGGCAACATTGAGGTTTATAATAGTTTCATTTATATACAGTGCCTATAAAAAATCCCCCCCCCCCCCCCGAAAGTTTTCCTATTTTATTTTTATATAACACTGAATCTTGGAGGATTTAATGTGGTTTTTTGGACCTTGATCAACAGAGAAAGACTCTTCAATATCAACGTAAAAACAGATCTATACAAAGTGATCTTAACTGATGAAACTCAAAATGATTAATCTTTTATCCCTTAAAAATAATAATTTAGAGTTCATTTTCATACCCTTTGCTTGACCTCTTTGTTGTGACTTTGCTTTTGCACCAACTCCTAATTTTACTGATTTTGCTCAAGCATAACATTTGTGAAGAGAGTTCTCTGTGTAGAGCTTTTGTTTGGTTAACAATGTCTGGTTAAAATGACCTACCTCTAATGACACAGACAGCTCAAGTATTTGTAGACTCTGTCAAGGAGACTATCACAACACCATCATTTACTTTAGGATTGAATGCATCAAGCAGCGCTGTGGTGCAGTATTTAGCTCTTGTGACTCATGAATCCTGTGCCCGGTCATTGTCCATGGGGAGCTTGCACTTTGTCCTTGTGTCTATGTGGGTCTTTGTGCAGGTACTCTAGTGGGTCTCCCACATACCCAAAGACTTGCGGACTCTGAACTAACACTAAGAGCATCTTTAAAAAAAAATTAAAGTCCTCCTATTTTCTGATCCTGCCCTGACCAGCAAGAGTCCATAGTGCTAGTGTCAGTGAGCAGTACTCAAATGAAACCCAAAAACGTTTAGCCATGGATGGTATTGTGGCTAGATTGTAGCCTAAAGCCACTGTTTTATATATGACACACCTCATTGTTGAAGCCACTTTGCTACATTATTACTCGTTTTATTTCAGGGTTGAGTTAAGATGGAGGTGAACCTTACACCAGCATCATGAACCTGAGTCCAGCCTTGGTGTCAGTCCATCACACACACACACACACACTTGCCAGTCAATTCAACATTTACATGTTTGCGACGTGGGACAACACTGGTGTAGCGAGAAAAACTCATGGGGGGACAAAGAGAAATGTGAATGCTTAGAATTGTTAAGCCGTTATTGTTTTTTTACAAATAGTGAGAAGAAAGGTTCTCCAGGAGCATTTTTATAGCTTATCATTCAGTTTCTTTGTTAGGGGAAGAAAATCTATTAAGGAAATGAGAGGCTGTAGCTGGCATGAATAATAGTTAACAGCTAAAACAGTAGCAGGTCTACAATTCAAATGTATCCTGTTGTCAATATTCAGTGAGCTGTCTACTTCTCATATGATCCAGAAGTGACACGTCCTAATATGAATGCTGCTCAAGGCTGAGTGTTACTGCTGGGAAAACCATATTTGCAATTGCCGTAAATGACTCATCTTCTAGGGAGAGTCTCCAAGGAGTAAATAAAAGAAAACAACTAATCAATTTATTGCTGACTCCTACTGAATTTCTAATGGGCATTAGTAGAAGACAACAAGAACCAAAACTTGACTTTTTGGTTAGGAGTTGATGTTACTTTTATTGAAACAGAGTTCTTAGTGAACATGTAACAGGATGGTGTAGTGACGTCACCATCCCACATTAAAGAGGAATAATCGGAGCGTCATGGCCTAATGGAACACATGTTTAATGCAGCAGATTAAATGCTTGTTTTCTAATTTCAAGGGGGTACAAAGACTTTGGTTTAAGTCATAAAGGGAAGAGTGGCAAAAATAAGTCACATCTGTGTGCAGTGGAGTGAAGAGCAACAAAGTTCAGGAGTGAACATGTAACAATGTGGAGTGATGCCATACAACAACCGCTCAGAATAAGTGTGACCTGAATTTTCCAGGCTCCAGCAAAAGGGGCCAAAAGCTTCTTTTTCCACTCCAATCTTCTTCTTCTTTTGGCTGCTCCCGTTAGGGGTTGCCACAGCGGATCTTCTTCTTCCTTTTTTCCACTCCATTGTGAGGCTATAAAACACAATTCATTTCAATTCAGTTCTATTCTATTGTTTCAAGAGGGCAATTTGGTTTGTCAGCAAGTTTTATAGAGAGATGACAATGTAACATTAAAAACACATCAGAAAGAACACAGCCACCAAAGTAAAACTAATATGCTGTACCAGTGAGCACCTAAGGAAATATATTAGAGCAAACATATTGCATATTAAAAACTAAGCCAACATTTAATAAAAGTGTCATAATTTTCAGTGAGTGTGTCAAACCTATTAGATGTCCCCCATGGCTCTTTGACATTTTTTGGTCCCAGTCCCACCTGCTATTGTTTAACTCCATATGCTCTAAGGGGTTTTTGTCATTATTGTGCCTAAATTACATACCTAAAAAACAAAAACAGCTACAGTGGATTATTCTGCTTACGCAATCAATAAAGGAGCTGCAAATGGCTGAAGAGTCATGAATATACCACTCCAGATTTTTAAAAGAAAGTCTTGTGAATTTCCCCTTGGGATTAATAAAGTATCTATCTTTATATGAATAAAAACCTTTATTTCATACCAATATCAAGTAAATAAAACACAAAAAATTAATAGATTTAGGAATTTCTCTCCAAAAAGTGTTATTTCACAATACCTAACCAAGACATTTTATAATGTACAACCCTGGAGACAATGTCCTTTTGTGGCCCAATCTGTCAGCTGTCATTGTGCAAAGTTTAGATATCATATCCCATAGCACTGCAAAGTTATACTGTTTGGCACAAGATGTTCCTCTTTCTGGAACCATTTGGTGTCCCATTTCAGAAACATTTAGTCTCATGCACCTAAACAATCTCTCAAAACTAGTATTGCAGTTGAAGTTATATTTTTAGTTTTTAGGAAAAAATACACACACACACAGTTTTTAACTTTGTATTTATAATTATGCACACATCCAAACCTTTACTTTCAAAATTATTTTTCATGCCAGTCCTTGGAATATTTTCGTTTTGTTCTCTGGAGACAGAGAAACCTGACATTTTGTGCACTAGATTGGGGGTTTTTGTGCTGCAATTCACACTTCTTCTCCTGCAGCTTCCCAGAAATGGCTTTATTTATTTATTTATGTATGTATGTATGTTGTTTTTTTCTTGCATTTCACATCTAGAATAAACTAAGTATTGTGAAATAAATCAGCCTCAGATGCACAGAAACGTTTGGGGCAGCCATCCATATAACATACCTGGGTGCAATTGTTTAAATAAGCACTGAAATGCACAGGTCACGTTCTCACGTTGAACTGATTTATTGAGTTTAAAATGGAGTCTTTATAGACCAGGTCATGGATGTCATCTTGGATGCCGGGACCGGAAGTGATGTTTCATGATGGTGCCAGGACCAGAAGTGATGTCTTTCGAGGCACCAGAACTGGAAGTGACGTCTTTTGGAGTGCCAGAACCGGAAGTGACATCTTTCGAGGTGCTAGAGCCGGAAGTGAAGTCATTTGGAGCTCCAGGACCGGAAGTGACGCCTTTCAAGGCACTGGAACCGGAAGTGACGTCTTTCTTGGGGCCAGAACTGGAAGTGATGTCTTTGCAGAGAAATCAGGCAGGTTTTCCCACATTTGGTCTGCAGAGGAAACAGAAGGAAGTTTAGAGCACCCCGTCACCCCCTGGCCTGGTGTGGAATTACCTTCTTTCGGTTTACTCAGCTTCCTCCTATTTGCACATGTGTGACAGTATGTACTGTATATACATTTTCTTACCAGCTTCTTCCAATGCCTTTGCTGGAAGCCCAGAACAGGGCACACACATCTACCAACACCATTCCAACCGGGGCCAATATAAAGTATCCAATCAACCTAAACAGCACATTATTGGCATGCAAGTCGGAAACTGGCATACTCAGAAACAGCAAAGTCGAACAGTAACCTTTGATCAAAGAGCGGTCCCCTGTGAAACTGGAAGAGCACTGTTCAGAAAACTAGCATAGGGAGAACATGCATCTGGATATGGTATCTGCACCCATGAAAGTTTAAGTGTGAACTTCAGAGTTATACTAAACAGTACAGTATAGCACCAACTCTTTAGCAAACACATCGTTCTCAATAGAGTCAAAACTGGAATCAGAATCTGACTCAGAATCTTTGTCGTTTGCATCAGTAGCAATCTGTAACTTTTCTAGGACTTTTTTCAGCTATATTGATTCTTTTTTTATTGAAGAAGACATGTCTATAGTATGAATTTCAAGTCTTGTTATGTATCAACCAAACAATTCCTACGTACTCTCACAGAAGCTTTGTGCGAAACGTTGCGTAAAGACGAACTTGTTGTAGACAAGTACATCATTCATACATCATTAGAATCTGTACTGCCAGTTTACTGAGCAGCAAAAGGATAAACACATGTAACTAATAAATGAATCAACGTTAAAGTCACAAAAAGGGTCATAATGGAGGGGACCAAAAAAAGTAATCTTTCACCAAAAGAAACCCGAATGAGAAATGTGAATGAAGGTTTTTTTCAGTTTATGCAGATCACAGATGATGAATGATGTTTCACGCCGGTATTTAACTCTTTCAGGGCAGATCTCGACTTTTGTGGATCTCAACTTTTTCATAATAGTGGACAGTAATCAGCTGCAAACTGCAACAGTTAGTTTGACTTTGCTATAAGGAAAGTTAGCTTTGTTGATTTGACCTTGATTCCTTGTAGCAAAGAGTTAACAACTTATATGCCATTGATCAAAGCAAATGTGCAAAGCAAAAAACTCCATGGACGACATTTTGCTTATTATCACTGAGTTGAACTCTGACTTCTCAGACTCTGATTTTGATGAATGTGATCTGGAGATTAAGATCAAAAACAAAAGTGAGGTACCAGCATCAGCAGGTCGGTCCCCAGCTGATCGTGGTGCTGAACACATTTGTTTAGCTGATGTGCATACAGCAATGTTCCCCTGGCAGGACTTATGTACAAGAGGTACAAACCAGATTGCGTTGCAATGTGACTGGTACTGCTGCCCAAATGCAGCGCAAAGACAGCCAGGCAGCCTGCCTGCAAAGCATTCCTGTTTTCCATCGATCCACCCCCGAGCAGCTGCTGCTGCCAGAGAGGGCAAACAGACAGCTGCACGCAGCAACAGCCGTTTTATGTTGATTTATGTGTGTAACCATTGCTTTGTGTGCTTTTTAGAAAAGTGAATTTTTTGGAAAAAATGTTCAGCCCTCAAAACACTGTGTAGGGGACATCAGATACCTCAATGCACAAAATCGTACCCCACAGTAATGAGGAGCAGCATCCTATCAATAGAGCCAACAAAATGGCAGCTCCCATGAAAAATCAAATAAAAAACTGTGCTTAATTCCAAAAAAATGCAATAGCAAAAACACAAAATTTTTTCAGGGAAAAAAACACCTAAGAATTTCATGTGTAGATTTCACAAGAAAGCTTTGATATCCTAAGAAATGAATTTTTACAGACAGCAAACTCATGGCTCCTCCTCCATTGACCACTCCTCAGGTCAGCCTTATATTAACTAATGGACACTTAGTAGGCAGGTTTGCACAGTAAAATGACAGACGTTACTTAAGTTTACATTGCTCAGGTTTGATTTGCAGTTTCAGGTGTTTCAGGTAAGTCTCTCTTTCTGCTTGGCTTCAGCCCATTTTTGGATTCCTTGTTGCTCTGCTTTTCTGTCTACCTCTGGTCTCTTGTTTTGGGTTTTCTTTGATTCTATCAGTTGTACTAGTTGTGTTATTATTCAAGTGCTAACTTTCCATGGTTCAGGTTTTCTGCTTTGCTTTAGGAGTGTCCTGTTGTATTTTAGAAATAAATGTCTAAGACTTAAGAGTTTCTATTTTCGTTTTTGTGTATTTTTATAAGTTTAGCTTCCTTCATTTCTTCGTTCTGTAATTTTGTTTCTTCATTAGTAATAATTCACTTCAAGTCTTCCTGGGAGATTTTGTGTAAAATGTGTTTCATGTTTATTGATTTAAATTCCAATTTTAATGTGTTTGCTTATTTTTTCTTCACTGAGAAAATTCCTCCATGAAAAAGAGTGCTGACTTTTTTTTCAGCCACAGCCGAGGTAGAAATGTGAAACTGAAATTGTTACCACAAGACAGATAAAGGTCAGTCTAACAGGAGACTTTTCTAATACAGTGTTACCTCTGGCCACGACCGTAAATCGTTCCAAAACTCTGGACCCGAACGTAATTTCCCCATAAGATTGTATGTACTATAAATACAATTAATCCGTTCCAGACCGTACAAACTTTATGTAAATATATATAAGTTTTTTAAGCACAAAAATAGTTAATTATACCATAGAATGCACAGTGTAATTGTAAACTAAATGTAAAGACATTGAAAAACACTGAGAAAACCTTGAACAACAGAGAAAACTAACATTGTAAGAGTTCGCGCTACACCTGTATGAACTGCTTGCTGTTTAAGCACAGGGGAAAAAAAATTAAATGCCACTTCTCTTGCGAAACTTTTCAGACTATCCTCTACTGGTTTTACATTCCTCACCTTCACCACTCAAAGAAGGATTTTTATTCAGCAAATCACCATGAATCCTGGCCTTCTTGCATATGATCGCCTCACTTACGCTATCCCCTGGAAGTTGCTTCTTGTTCAACCACACTAGCAACAGTTTTTCCACCTCTTCCAGCACTTGAGGCCTCTGCTTGGTTAACACTGTAACTCATTTTGCAACATCAGCTACTTTGTTAGGCCCTGTATACACAAACAAAAGAAAATGGGAAACGGAGAATGGGAAATCATTTGTGCATACGAACCGGAAGGGAAACTGGCCGTCAGTGTTTTTGTTCGCCTCCAGAGCGTGTGGTCGTGAACAGATGCAAAATTTTGGTGAACTTTTTGATCGTAACCTGATTTGTACGTGTTCAGAAATGTTCGTGACCAGAGGTTCTACTGTATTGGGAAAAGCAATATTGAGGAAATCGATGTTGAGGAAGCATTGGATTGTTGAAGGTACACAAGAGTAGTGAAAGATTATTGTGGGAAAGCAACAAGGCCAGGAGATAAAAAACATAGTTTGAACAAAGTCAGGATAGACAGAGATGTAAAGTGGGGAATCAATAATAACTGGTGTAACCACCAGGGGTGCCACTGAGCCCCAAACCACAAACACAATAAAGCCCAGCACACTTGTAGGTTAAACAAAAGACATTTATTAAACCAAGCACCTTTCCAAATTCCCCCTTCCAAAAACCAGTCGTAATATACACAAAATCAAACAAGTTCCTCCTTCTTTCTTCCTCCTGTTTACTATTGCCCACTGACTCTTCCGATGTGAGGCAGAGGCCACGCCGTGTCTACCTGCAAGCACTTCTGGGCCATATAGAAAGCAGGGAGGTCGTCCCCCAACAGTGCCATCTATCAGCACCAAGGGACACTGAGGGGGTGCACTTCCAGACTCCAACTCCCAAGCACCCCTGTGGGTGTCACGACTGGGCTGCCACATGAGGACCACTGCCAACTGCTGTATGTGAGATGGAACTGCTCCCAACTTCCAACTTCAACATATTAGTTTGGCCAGGCACAAAGTTATCTGGCCAACCCATCTGTCCTTCTGTTCTGGACTCACGTCTGGGTAGGAAACTGTCCTCCTCTTTCTAGGCTGGGATGCCTGTTCTCTTCCTACACTGGCAACCAGGAGCAGCAGAACAAGATGAGAATTAAGAGTCAAAGACAAAAGCAAAGTTGAAACCAAAACCAAACGCTAGGGCCTGTGATGGTGGGGGTCAGCTCCACATTACCAGTTGCATCCCGGAAGCCTCTTGAACCCGCTATCGCCGATAACATACCTGAGGGATGAGCCAGCAGATGAGGACACAACACACAAAAATAGCAAGGGGTAGGTGTAAAAGTGCCTTAGTGCTTTTATTAAAACTGTCAAAACAAACAGTGTCCAAAAAATGCAGTGCTCTCTTCAATAAATAAATAATCCTTAAAAAACAGGTGACAATCCGTGAGTTTAAAAATCAGAATTAAAAATGATAGTAAACCAACAGTCATCAGGTCCTTCGTGCCCTGTCAGACAAGCCCAGCGTAATTCCCTCTTCGTCTCCAAGGCTCACCCATTGCTCACTCAGCTGGCGGAGACACCAGCAGTCACGGTCCACACCTTCCAACCCTTTCTTGGCTGTCTCGAGTGGTCTGCTGACGGTCAGTTGTCCTCCCGTCTTTCTTCTCACTCTACTGGCATACCTCGGATCTCTGTAGTAAGATCCCCTCTTGATCTCACCCACTCCTCACCAATATTCAGTGGGACAATCCTCCCCTAGAGCGCTGATCCTTTGCTCCTTCATGTGGCTCACGCCTATGCTGCCCTTCACTACACTGGCTGGCTAATGCTAATGCTCCTCACGGGGCATAGGTGTGAACTGGCTGCCCCGTCTGAGGAATTAATGAGGCACCTGCCTGACACGCTCACTCGCACATGTCTTTGTGATCAGTCAGGCACCTTAGCCGTTCTTTGAGCGAAGCGCACTTGTGCCTGATTAAAGCCTGCACTCTAGAGGGGCCCAATTATTTATTTAAAATTAGCACAGTGCCATGGACCCCTTATCAGAGGGCCTACTCAGGAGTAAGGCTAACTATGCTAAACATTTTCAGGATGTTGTTTATCAACTGAGGAATAGTGCATGCTAAAACTGCCACCATACTTATAGCATCACTTCCTTGATGCTATTACTGTAACAGTCATGATCATGTGACACATCCAAAATGTATTGCACAAACAACCAAAAAATGTTGTCATACTAAGTCAAACCTAAAATTGAACCTCAGAAGCAGAATCCTGATAACAAAAATGTGCGGTATGTGAAAATGTCACACAAATGGATACCAGGAGACTTAATCAAAACCATTTGTCTTTTTTTAGTGCAGTAGTTAAATTGAAAGTGATCATCAACCATGCAGGTTCCCACAGGAAAATGCTATGGTGCCATCCTGGTCATCCCCATTTAATAAAGTCAAAATGAAACAAAAAAAGGCCGCTATAGGCGCCTCTACACGAATTAACAAAAAGCATGGCAAATAAGCTGTTACTATTTCAATCAGATGTTAGGTTTCTGGGAGCTCCTCTCTCTGGTTTAGTTGTCTCAATACTGACATGGTGGCACTTTCTGGAGTCAAAGGGACAGACTGAACAGGTGACAGAGGACACCACAAAGCAGGTCAGCGCAGGCCTTGAGAACACGAGGACTGACTCCATCTGCTCCCGCAGCTTTTCCTGTGTGTAGCTTCCTCAGTTGTCTCCTTACTTGGTCTCTCCTGATTGCTGTTAGAAATGTTAGAAATGTTGCTTTCCTTTGCTTGGATGTCAACTGGTTGTACATCTCTTATAATGTTAATTAATCAAACTGAACATTCTCTGTTTTACTGTATGTTTGCCATAGTTAAAGTGTTCATGTATGGTAAGGCTGTATAGTTTAGCAGTTTTGCGTTACTGAATTACAGGTCTAAATATGTGCACATGCTCTGAGCCTGAAGTTTGTGAAAGGCATTATGCAAAAATAAATTAATCTTCGGTTCTTTTGAAATAATAATTTCATTTAATGTCCACCTGACTATGAAATTGTCATTTTTTCAATCTTGAACTGGAAGCCATGATCTCTATTGTCCCCGCTATTGCCCACAGACCCTGCAGGCACCCTCGTCACCAAAGTCTACATAGATGACCTCGCAGTGCCACCCAGCAGAGATCGTAATCACAGATAGTATTTTAATTTAGAGCATTAATCACCGCTTTACTGGGTGGCTGCAGTATAAACTAGCAGACACAGTGGGTTGCCAAGAGCAGCATTTGGAAACATTAATCCAACAAATGACATTTCAAGACAGAAACTAATAATGTCCACTGGTTAGTTTTGAGAGATCTTGCAGCTCAGTGCCTGCTATGGAGACTGTGCCGTCATGTCTCTAATAAATAGATGACTCAGGAGAAGCCTGATGTCTCTGCAAAGGGGGCACCCATTACACATCAAGTTTGTATTAACAAACGCTAGCTGAGACTCAAGCCTTATATTTACTTATATGGTATCTCTTTTTCCTCCCACGTCTCCAGTTTAATAATTCATCCAAATGTGACTAACTGGCTCCTTAGTATGTATGCTGCAGCACTGAATGGATGGGATTTTCTTACAAGCTGAATTTCTTTTTGTTATTATAAGAATAACACCACTGGGCTCATACCACACCAACACCCCAAATTGCCCATCACCTAGAGCTTTCAATTACACAATCCAAGTGCACCTAAAGCAAACTCCCCATTTCTCCCACTTTCCAAGGCCTCTGTCAGCTCCCCTCCCTTAGTCATTACATTCTACAAATCCATTAAATGTCTTTTTAGTTAGCTCTCCCTACTCTGCGCAATACCAGCCCCATTATCTTCAGCTCCCCAGTATGCCCACTGTGATGGACGACCGGCTATGGACTCCGGTCGCCACCCCCAGGCCGCTAGGAGGAGCCCTCTGGACAGCATGATGGTGCCCCGAGTTCCAGCAGGGCCTCATGGACTTTGTAGTTTCTATACACAGCCCTGCTGGATACCTTGGGGACCACCGGGAGTCGCTGTAGGGGGGCTAGTGGGCTCTTGTGTGCCCTATAACCCGGGAGTGCGTCACAGTCACGTGACTGGAGGAAGCGACGTGCTCCCGGGGTGAAGAAGAGGACTGTTTGCCCTGACCCGGAAGGAAAACGGACTTGTGGGTTTGGCCAGGAACCACTTCCGGGTCAGGGGCTATAAAAGGACTCTGGGTAAGCCCAGACATTTGAGCTGAGCTGGGAGGAAGGGTGGCAAAGTGTCTGGGAGTGTGGAGGATTGATTATTGATTGTTTGTTTATTATTGAGTATTGTGGAGAGGAGGGTGCTTTGTGCACTTATTTATATTAATAAATATTATATTTGGACTTTTACCTGGTGTCTGACGTCTAGTCTGAGGGTTCAAGGGGTCACGGAGACCCACAATCAGTCACACCACCTTTTGTCATCCTTAACCACTCAACACATTCCCTTCTTTCCATTATTCTCTCCCTTGTTTCCTCTGCAATCTCTAAAGCAGTAGTTCTCAAAGTACTTCAGACCAAGGACTACTTGAACAAAAATCAAGTAGCAACACAGAGCAACATTTACGATGTCAACTGTCTATTTATTGCTTAAATTCTGTGTTAGAGTTGCCACATTAATAATACTACATGTGTTTAAGTGGGTGGAGTGTGGCACAGCACAGTAACCTTATGGATCCAGTGAACAGGTTCATGTACAGACCCAGAGGTTAGGAGAAAACCTGTTTGTTATAAATAGACATCTCCAAATGATAAAAGACTAATCTGAAAGGATTTAGGGCTTAAGTGGGGAGGTACAGAGAAGAAAAGGTTGGCACCATTTACAAAGCTACTCAGACAGCTTGCACTTGCCTTTTAAGGTTCTTTCTCCATGGCATGAACTGTAGGTAACTTCAAACTGGACTTTGGAAGCTACTGAGCAGCCTGATTTTAATTCATAAATAAATGAAGGGCTGAACCATGAATTCTGTGAGCTGTCCCATTGTACTGCTAGGTTCTTATTAAGGTTGTGATGGACGGCTGGAACCCTTGCCTGGCCGGGACACCCCTGTAACAGAAGGACCAGGGGAGAGACTGTGTTCAGGGCATCATATTCCCTGGAACACTAGAGGGCAGCTGCCATGGCTTTTACTGTAGGGCCACAGGTTTGGATCTTGGAAGCTCCACCCTACTGGGCCCGTGGCCACCGCCAGAGGGTGCTTGGACATTGTTAGAGCCCTGGGTTGCAGTGCTGCCAAAAGCCAGTTAATGAGCCCCTGAAGCACTTCCGGGTGCCTTATAAAAGGAGTCAGCAGACACTACTATGAGAGCCAGAGTCAGGAGGAGGTGGACGAAGCTTGCTGGAGGAGTGGAGGCAGAGAGAAAGTAGAGTACCTGTAGTTATCTACTGGAGAACTGTGCTGTAAAGGTGGGAAGCAGGGGGAAGCTGTTCCCACATGAAAAAATAATGGTGTGTTGTACCTGTTTCTGTCGGGTTGGGTGGCAAGTATGGCCACCTGGTGGTCTACAATGTATGCATGGCAATGTAAGTGGAGTGCAGCATGAATACCATATGCAAGTAAAAAAGAAGAAAAACTCAACAGCCTTTCTTGACACACTTCTGATGAATAATTTGTTGGCTGAAAGCCTCAGTGTTAGTGTGTCATAGCGAGGATGTGCAGCATTGTTCATAATGGCATTCAGTTTTGTTTTCATTCTCTCTTTCTCTATGCCCTCCAGGGGGTCTAGAGTACATCCCATAACTGAGTCTGCCCTTTTAATTAGCTTGTTGTTTTGGCCATTGCAAAATATTTAAGTGAAAGAAGGACAGTTACACAATAATAATTCAATACATAAAATGAATAACCTTCAATGCAAAATATTTAAATAAGTAACAAAAAAGCATGGAAGTGTTCCCTGTGTGGAGTGTGCATGTTCTTTCCATTTCCACATGGGTTTCCTGCTCCCACAGCCCAAACACATGCAGGTTAGGTGGATTGCCATTGCTAAACTGACCCGTGTGAGTGCATGTGCGTGTGTTGACCCTGCGATGGACTGGAGCTCTGACCAGTGCTGTTCCTGCCTTGTGTCTGCCGGGATAGACTCCAGCTGTCCTGTGACCCTGCTCAAGATATGCAGGTTAGAAAATTGATGGATGGATGGATGGAAGGAAAAAACAAGAAAAAAACAATGAAAATGAAGCGTAACTCAAGATAAGGATGAAGCCCTAGAGCAGTCCTGACGGTTTCACATAAAGTAATCTCATTGCAAAAGGCCAAAGGAATCAAAATGCATGACATCCAGTAAGCAGAGCACTGGGTATTGAGACCTCTGTCACAGTAATCTCCTCTTTTGGAACATATACTGTATATTTGAAGAATGTACAAATAAAATGCATTCTTTCTTTATTCAATCAGATGGGAAACCACATTGCTGCACGGGTCATGAAGGCCATCTAGTCTTAAAAATTTCTGCACCAATGCTTATCGGGTAAACCCAACAAAACTGGCCTTTAAACTGGTGATGTGATGATGATGATGATAACGCAACTATCTGGAGTTGTAATCCAAATCTAGTATATTAAATAAAATTCAAGAAACTGAGATAATAATGGCATATCCCACTCTCAATACACACTTTTATGCATTTGATTCCTATTTGCTCTTTTTATTCTCTGTCTCGCTCAGAGTATAACAGTTAATGTTTGCTCTGCATTTTATTAAAACATCAAAATGGTCATGACAAGCAGATACTTAATAAGCAACATTTAAAAATACTTCATTTGATCTGAAGAATTTGTCTTTATTTGTATTTTAAACATATGCAAACAGTCTAGAGAGTAGGTCTGATTTTAATTTAACATCCAGTTATGGTTTTATTTTAGCCTTCCTGTAATTTCTAATTATAGGTGATTATGAGTCAATGATACAAGGTTATTTTTCAGATGCCCTCGTCACTTCTCAGTTCCTTTGCACTTTATTAACCCATCATTACACGAGGGACAGTTACAATATGGGGCATTCCTAATTGACTTTTTGCCTTTGCCTTTCAGATACTTGGACTTGTATTGTTTGAATCATAAGGAGCAGATTATGGTTTTATATCCTCATCAATAAAATAATATATGTGGAAAAAGGCTAAATTTTCAGCTGAAATACAGGAATAATGGAGAATGTGTAACTTGAAAAGAAATGAGATTTGGAGCAGATGATGGCCTAGTTATTTTCATATGTATTATACAGTAGAGCATATTATTGTGATAAGGAGAGAAAGATCAGTCATAATTTTTAATAACCAGCTGTAACTACAAGGAGGCGCTAGAGAGCCCCAAACCACAGACACAGTAAAGTACCACACATTTGTAGAATAAAGTAGAGGCTTTTATTCTCCTCATAAGCACCTTTCCAAATCTTCTCTTTGACCAGTTGTACAAGCACAATGAAAATACACAATAAGCACACAATTCCTCCTCCTTCCATACCTCCACTGTGTTTTGCCTGCTGCCTCCCAACTCTGACTCGACCACGTGTGGCAGCGGGCTTCCTTTTATGCCGGACCCAGGAATGCTTCTAGGGTCATGCCATGTCTTTTGGGATGCACTTCTGGGCCATAAAGGAAGTAGGGAGATCATCCCTAGACAGAGCCCTCTACTGAGACCCAGGGACCCTGACAGGGCTGCACTTCTGGACTTCAATTCCACACATGAGCACACATATGTGAATCGCAAGTGATATCACAGTATCAACACACAGGTGGCTAAGAAGACAAACTGTATTGTAGTAGCCAGCATATTACCCTGAAGATAAGCAGGACTGAATGAGGGATTGCTAACGAAATGTCACACGGGTACAATAAGCTCAGCATTCCACACATTACACTTTACAAGAATGGGAAGGTTCACAAAGGCAGGTGGAGGCTCAACAAGACACTGTAAAAATATTTCCTCGCAAAACATAAGCAGGGATCACCAAGAGAAACACCGCACATGTATCAAGGATGACTGGAAATAGTGGAAGATAGAATGCAAATTCAGAAGCAGCACCGGAATAACTGTGACTAGTTTATTAGGCATTTCATGTAAAAGGAAGGTGTTTCTTCTGAAAGTACAGAAGTGGATCTTTCGTTATCAAATAAACTTGCCCATTATCGGGCTTTACTTCCTTTTTGGTGTGTGTATCTCACTCTTTCCATCTTGCTTGTTACAGTATTCTTCTTGATGTTGTTATGAAATGGCAACAATTACAGCTTAGCTCAATATATTGCCTTATTATGTTTTTCATTCTTCTTCTTTTACTACTTTGATTATTATTATTATTATTATTATTATTATTACTATTGTTGTGGTGAAGTCTTAACATTATTATCAAAAAAATACAAAACATCATCATTAGTGCCATTTTATGGCTTGGGGTGTTTGACATCATTCATTCTGAAATGTGAACTCTTACTCATAGCTGTGGGGCACTTCATAACTACTTTTCATGTTCTTCTCTGGGCATGACAAATTCTTATCCAAGTCACACATTTAGTGCAATTCCTAGTAATTCTGAGACACTTGATTAATATGGACACAAGTCTCTAAACAACAGCTGAAGGAGTGCAACCTACTTCAGACTGCATTTTCAAAGTATAATCTTGCTAGGAGGACTGAAAAATTAAATTCTAGAATTTTCATTTTGCTTTTGCACACAGTGACAGGAAGCTCCTCTTTCAGGGATTAAGGTTGGTGAAAATTATAGAAAGTAGACATTTCATAACCAAGAGTAACAGTTTTTAACCTTACTGTCTCATGGTTTGGCACCTGGGTTTGCATTCTTTGGTTTTCAAAACTAGAAATACTAACATCTCTAACTACAGACTCACCAACAATGTGAATTTTACTTTCAACACCAGCTAAAATTCTCAAGATTATGGTTTAGCAGTTATGGACCTAAACTGGTGCTGTACATGTGGAGAGTCTGTCAGCTTCTAAAGGCATTTTCACACCTTGTTTGTTTGGAATGATTTTTCTGAACTCTGGAGTGATTTCAACGGTAGTTCAGTTCTTTAGATAGATATGAGCACGCCAATTGCACTCTAGTGTAGACCAAAACCACTGTACATTTGAAATGGGTGGTACCAAACAAACCCCGTTATGTTATGAATGTGATCTGGGACCAGTCTAGCAATAGGAAATACTGTGCATTGTGGGAAATATTTTGCCAGTTGTGGTTGCCACGCTGCACTATTTCTACTGGTAGTTAACTAATCTCATCAGAAAATTAGAAAAAATAAATCCACACATACATATGAATTTAAATAAAACAGTTTGTCAAAGTATCAAGACCTGATTCAGCCTAGGAGTCTCTTTATCTTAGCAGTTGTCCATGTTTTAAAAAAAAAGGTTTAAATTTACTTGTGATCAATTAAATCAAACCACATATAAACTTGACAATAAAGAAATCCCCTGTGCAACAGATCAGCCCCCCAATCTGCACCACAAAAGTGATGTATGTGGATGGGTGTCCTCTCAATGTGATTATACTTCGGGTGCTCTACAAAAGGAGCCAGCTGCCATTACTCCGGGAGCCAGAGTCGGGAGGAAGGTAGACAAAACTTGCTGGGAGGAGTGGAGGCGGATTGAGAGAGAGAGAGAGAGAGAGAAAGAGAGAGAGAGAAAAGAGAAGAAGACAGAAAAAAAGTCTGCTTTGGTCTGTATTGTGCTTGGGACAATGCTGTGCAGGTAGGAAATGAGGGAAAGCGTTTCCTACAAGAAAAAAAAAAAAAAATGTGCTGAACTTGTGTCCTGCATCTGTCTGTGTTGGGTTTGGCAGGCCACGATACACACACGCTATAGTCTAAACACACACCAAAATGACTAGAAAGGAAGAACAACTTATGATTTGGCAGTCCCTGTCTCACTGAGGCCTTTTACATGTTTATTACTCTTGGTATAAAAATCGGGAGCCTCGGTAGCCTTTCTTGACACACTTCTGATGAATAATTTGTTGGCTGAATGTCCTCAGTGTTAGTGTGTCACAGGGAGAATGTGCAGCATTGTTCATAATGGCATTCAGTTTTGTTTTCATTCTCTCCTTCTCTCCGACCTCCAGGGGGTCCAGAGTACATCCCATAACTGAGTCTGCCCTTTTAATGAGCTTGTACTTTTGGTGGGCTTCTCTTGAAGTGATGTTACTAGCCCAGCACACCACAGTGTAGAAAGTCACACTGGTCCTCACAGAGTTATAGAAGATGTAAAGGATGTCACTTCCCACATTAAAAGAATGCAGTCTCCCCAAAAAAAGAGATCTATCCAATCTGTCATTGATGTGGACCCCTAAGTACTTGTAGGAGTGCATCACCTCTACATCCACTCCCTGAATATGGGCTACATTTGGTGCACTGAAAGTCAATAAACAGTTCCTTGGTTTTGCTGATATTACAATGCAGACAATTCTCTTTGCACCAAGAAACAAACTTTTCCACCTGACTCCTATACTCTGCCTCATCTCCTTTATCAATACACCCTATAAGTTCAGAATCATCTGAGAATTTCTGCAAGTGACATGATCTGGTGATATATTTATAGTCTGAGGTGTACAGAGCAAAGATAAAGGAGGCAAGACTGTTCCTTGTAGTGCTCCAGAGTTGCTCACATCTGTATCAGAAACACAGTCCTTGAATCTCACAAACTGCATTCTGCCTGATGGATAGAAAATGTTAATAAAACATTCCAACAAGAACATTATTAATACATTACAGGTAAATCCAGAAATTGGATAAACCTAGCATTACCCAGGTGAAGCTTACGATTATCCAAAAAGATTACCTGGGTAAAAGTTTGAAACTCTGATTTTATTCCAGCTTTACCCAGGTCTGCTGGATAATGTAAGTTTTACCCGGTATGACCACGGGTCCAATCACCATCAGACTAACACCAGCACTTTACAAAAACACATGTTTATTTTCAGATAAATAAATTCTGCCCAACACATAGTGCTCCCAGCACCAATTACCCTCCACACGTGCTTTTCTCTGAGTCTCCGTGGGCTGCCTTTCCTCTCCTCACGGGAGCTTCATCCTGCTCCCGCTCCTGACTCTAGCTCTCTGATTGGAGTGAGGCAGCCCCTTTTATTTCCACCTGGATGTGCTCCAGGTGCCTGATGACACTCCTGGTGTGGTGGAAGTGCTGCCTTGCACTCGGAAGCACTCCGGGGATCCCTGGAAGGTCCTTCCTCCACCTTTCCAGATGTGGCGGAAGTGTCGATCTCCAAGGCTCCACGACGCTCAGGCACCCCCTGTTGGTGGCCACGGGCCCCAGTGGGTTTGAGCCTCGTTGCTCCGTCCCCATTGTCCCCTCATCATCCAGGGCGGTTGCCCCCTTGTGGCCTGGGGGTCCTTCCAGGCGTCCTGGCTGGGTCTGACCCCCAGCCTCCTGTGACACTGGGTAATGTTAGTTTATCTAATTTTTGGTCTTTACCTGTAACAAATATACTGTACATTTACAGGCATAAAGACAGGAGACATGTGATTTGAGATAAACGAAATAGCAGTAACATTCATGTAGTAGGCTATTGGAGAGTAAATATGCAACATCCTCCTGTGAAATTAACATTCATGTGATGTGTTCGCTGTCTACATGAAATTGAAGTACTATATGTCATCACCAGAGCTTGCCATCTTCTGTACAATCACCCAGATGAAATGTTTTTTTTCTGTAACAGCATGCAAAATAGCATCCAGTTCCAGTTATCAGCTACAGTAACAGCCATTTTGCTCACAGTCTTATTTAGTCAACAAACCACATAATTATTGCAAATATGATGGTATAGAAGTGCAGCTCTTGTAGACCCTTCATAATGTTTTTTTCCCAGAATAAAAATCACTTCTGCCCAATGGAAGAAGTCCAAGACACACCCATGGAGTGTTTATTCTTAATTTTGGTTTGCTTAAATCTCTTCTGTGTGACTTTCAACCAAACTAACTGGAGACTGAAACAAAGTAACTAATCATCTCCTTATTCGGAATAATGCAGACAGACTATGGGTGTAAATACGCCATTAGAATGTTGTCTATGGCTATAATCCACTTTGTGGGTGCATTGATGTAGCTGGTCACAGGATTATGCTAGAGCCCAGAAGAATTGAAGCTAAGTAAAATATAGCCAAATTAGATAATTATCTAAAGAAACAACACTAATCTGTCTCTGAATACAATCCTCAATGCAGCACAAATTCCTCTAGAATGAATAAAGCAATGTATCTGTAATGTTGGTAGAAGAAGCTAGGCTGAACATAATACAAATCACACAAATGTCCCTGGAAAGCTTGGCATAACTGAAGACTAAGTGGAGCTCTTAGCTGAAATTTCTCAACTTGATTTATGCCCTCAGGGTTAGACGCTGTGCTGCTGTGCTCTGATAGATTTTCACTGCATTTTTCAGAGAAGGGTGGACATATTCTGTTGACAATAAACTGAATTAGAGATACTATGCCATGCTTCCATAGCCCCCAACTTGGAAAAGCTGCATTTGTCTGCAAATGAGTTCATCTGTCCTTTTAGAACATGCTGCTCTCTGCCTCATGTGCTACCATATTTGGTTTTGCGTTTGCTTTTGTCATTCAAAGAAATTGTGACCACATGTCTCTGATGTGATTGATATGTATAAGCTCACAGAGTCAAGCAAAGCAGACGTGCAGGAGGAATTAAGCACTGGTATGCTCAATAACTTGAGAGCCAAAGTGTATACTGAACCAATTGCTTAAGTTAAGTGCTGTAATACTAAATTTTGCAAGGCAATCAGGGAATTGTAAGGGTATGAGAGAGTTAAGCAAACAGTGTTAATGACTTTTTTTCAATGGACACAGTTCATGAATTCACGAGAAGCCATATGCACAAGACATGTCTATATTTTAGTGGGGTATTTACATGTCTTTGGTCACTGGCCCTTTATTTTAATTCATTAATTGGTACCATCGGCTAATCACTTGCTGGTCTCCAGAACGGAGGAGCATATCTTTGATATTTGATCACATCTAAACAGACAAGATATTCTGTCTGAAAAAAATGAGAGAGACAATTGGGATTAAGGTAAATCTGGATTAAGACCCTTACAGGATTTTGGGTGACTTCATGAATGGAGCTCCTTTAAGACAGTTGATCACACTTTTAACAATGCAGTCCACGTTTGATACAGTGTGGTAATTCCCACTCTTGCTTTTGCCATGCAGACACTCGATTGTGTCATTGAGTGGTTGTGTCCCTTGGTAATTTCGGCATGCGATTGTTTAATTCTGTTTTTGCGAAAAGGTCCCTTGCTGTCGCAAGCCCCTAGGCGCACACCCAGAATGCCCTGATGGCACATCCATCCCTGCAGGAAGGTGTTTTGCTCTTTTTGAATTCAGAATGCCCCGACTTTGCCTTTAGACCTTGCTCTTGCCTGATCCTTTGTATCTTGGCGTCTGCTTGGTTCCTCCTGAAGTACTATTATGTTGCAGCCAGGGTTTGTTCCCTGGCTTATATTTAATTTATTTTTTGTCATTTTTGTTTATTCTGGATTATTATTTTTCAAGTGTTTATTGTGATTATTTATTTTTTGCTAACATTGTTCTATTAATTTAATATTTATGTACTTTATATTCTCTTATGTTGCTGGTACCTCAGGAAATGGGACCACCATCATGTCACTGCTGAGGGACTAATCTTGGTCTATGGATCTCAGGATGGGAGCAGATCCCTCAGTGGTTTATTTGTGACCCCTCTATGTGTGTCTTTCTGCAAGTATTTTATTTTTTCTGGTTTAAGGTTTTGTAACTTAAATCTTTGGGTTACTTTTTTTGGTTTATGGATTAAGATGGATTGCTGTGGGTTACCTTGTTAAGAAAATTCTTTTTCCTTATTGTTTTTTTGCTTTTTTATGCTATTTTTTGTTCTTCTTGGTTAATTAAAAATAAATTGCATATGATAAGATTTTTTGTTGAACTTCTTTCTCAGGCCAGATGTTTTATAGTTTCGTTTCACTTGAAGAGCATTTTTGTATGTTTTTGGACATTTTAAAGCACTTTGAACTTAACAAGTCTTTTCTTTAATTTTTGGGTCTGTGTAGATTAAAGCCTGCCTGTGGAGTTTGTGGTTAGGCTGCCTGGGGCAAGGCCTATCTTTTGACAGGCCAGTGTTAGCATCTGTGTATGTATACAATGAGGAATTTCATTTTGTCATCATAGTAGATAGTTACAGTACTTGGTGCTGAAAAGAGGGGTCCCGTACTCACATCTATCAAGCATCAGTGTAAGCAAACAGTTGTAAATAGCTCCAAAATATCAGAGGGATGCAAATTTGGCCAAAGTCCGTTCAGTTTTCTTAAGTTAGTTTTCTACTCTTAGCTTCATTGGGATTAGGAAAACTCTTGGTAAAAATTTGGTATTAAACTTTGAATACCCTTACAGTGCATGAGGTAATACACAGACTTATGCATTTCCCCACCACTCCATGTGAAATAATGTTAAAGCAGTGCTGCATTTATACAAATTGATTCAATTGTGGTTGAGCATGCATATGTCAATCGCAAGCGATATAATAGTATCCACACACAGATTGTCATGGGTGCAAACTGCCTTGTAGTAATCAGTATAATATCCTGAAAATAAGTGGGGTTTAATGGGTGATTAATAGTCACAAAGGTATGCTGTACTCTGAATTCCATAAACCCCTGGAACATTTGCTTTATACCTTATAAGCCAGGAAGAATCAAGAAAGTAGGTGGGGACTCCCAGAGCATTGAATGAATACAGCTTTGTAGAAGATCAGGGAGGATCATAGAGAAAGGCACAGCACATGACTCTGGAAGATGTTCGGGAACAGTGTATGACTGAACACAACTTCGGTAACGGTGCAGAAATAGCCGTAGCTGGTTTCAGTATAACTGTCACTTTACAAGGCATTTCCTGTGGCCATAACGGTGGGAAGGTGACTGTTTTGAAAGTAAGTCTGTGAATCATTAACTATTAAAGAAACACACCCATTACTGTGTGTGCGTGTCTTGGTGTTTTCATCTCGGTGTTCATTCCAACATTATTCATTATGTCTCAAAGCAGCAATAATTATATGCAGCTTAGCGCAAATCCTACCTTATTATGTTTTCTTTCTTCTTTTTTCTTCTTTGATGAATACTATTATTATTTTAGTGTCAGTAGACCACTGTAATATGTTGCTAGGGATGCCATAAAATCATGACATCGGTCATTCTCAGATGTGGCCTCCAACTCCTTGCTGAGAGTGAGTGTAGCATATAACAGTTACATGGAACTTTGTGCAACATCCTACCTTATTAATTTTTCCTGCTTCTTTTTCTTCTTTGATTATTATTATTATTATTATTATATTATCTTATACAACTCAATATGTGGTTAGGGGTGTCATAAAATCATGATGTCATTCATTCCCGGTCGTGGCCTCGTACTCCTACTGAGAGTGAGTGTAGGATACAACAAGAACATGCAGCTTATTGCAATATCCTACCTTATTATGTTTTCCTTCTTATTATTTTCCTACTCCTTTGAATATTATTATTTTGATTATTATTATTATCTTTTGTGGTGAAGCTTTAATGTTAGCATTAGACAAGCTTGAAAGTTAATATGTGACTAATTAGATTTGTTTCGAAATTTTTTTTTATGTAAAACTTGAGTTATTTGTATGGAATGCTATTTGATTTTAATAAAATCAATAACAGCAAAAAAGCAAAAAAGTTAACCTGTGACATAAAGTACAGACTGTATGCACAAATCAGGCTATATCATAGCCTTTAATAACAGTTTAAAAAATCTTCTCATCCTCAAAAATTAAATAATGAGAGATATTTTCTTCTACACTCAGAGATTTATATGCATTTTCATGAATGATGAAGGAAGAGTTGTTTTGTTTTTTTTTCTTCCAGCAGGGGAATATCATGTGCCATTTTCTGCAGTTCCTTCTTTATGATGTCAGAGGCTAATTAATTAAAGATAAATGACTGCCCTTAAATGATAACTTGGAGTTAGCTCTATGAACAGCAGATCCACCCCAAATAATTTCTGCCACAATGTCACTCTGTTTCACCATACTGCTTAATAATATAAACACCTTTAAAAAATATTAGAGTCTCCTTTTCACAACATATTCCTTTATTCATTTCTATAACACAGTTTTATATGATCATAGGTTCTCAGGTCAGTGAAGTATTTCTCAGCTGCTTTCAACACAAGGCAAAAACCTGCCCTGGGAAGGATGGCAGCTTAGCACTGGGCACACATAATATTTTCTTTTTATTGTAATTAGTGCCTTTATTTGCATCATTATATAGTGCATTAAACAGCAAGAACAGTTTCAATACAATACAAGATTACGAGGCAGGTAGCTGCAGTAATAATAAATCCTTCTATGCATTCCTGTTTATCCAATTCAGGGTCACAGCATACCAGAGCAACCCTGGATGGGGAGCTCATGCAAGTAAACATTGAACTGTACGCGGTACACGTGAAACTAGTGACCCTCTAAACCTTATACTCACACATAACATCCACACACAAATAAATTCAGAGTTCACTACTAACCTACTTTACATGTTTTTTGGGATGTAGGAGGAAAGCCAAAACTAACCTCAGACATAAACACACATAGACCCTGAGCCAAATGTGCAGACTCCACACATACAGTGCTGCCACTGTGCTACTTGGTGACAATAAAATGAATATTAATGAACTCATTAAGAAATGAAAGCCTAGCAATAGACAATAAATCTGGAGAAAATGTTGAGTGAGTCTTGGACTAGCTTTCCAATGGACTGCAGAATTTAAAGGCGAGCATTGAATACACATAGGAGAGTCACGACAGTAATAAGCAGTTAAGGGCCTCATTAGCATATGAAGACAGCACTTACATAGTGTGCTACTGTATAAACACTGGACCCATTGTATCTGAACATGACGGGACAAGCTAGGAAAGAAATGTTCAGTGAACAGTGAAGTTCACAGCTCTCAGCTACTCAGAAACCCACCCACGCAATCCTGCTTTTTTTTTTCTTTAATATTGAATTACTTATGAGAAGTGCATGAGTAAGATGTTTTCGAGGCAGGTATACTCAGCCTCTTTGTAACAGTATTGGCACATTTACAGCTTGGTATCTCAGTGTAATCACTTTGACAAGCCAGGGCATCCTGCAGCAACCTCAGCACCCCACTTCCAGCACCTACATGTCATTCATTGTGTCATGTCTCATCCAGGATTGGTGCCTCTTTTGTTCATTTTTGATTGCTTTGTTTATGTTGCTTATGTACATTATTCTTTATTTTTGGTTTTGTCTGTTGTCATGATGTGCATTGGAGGGTCATCATCCAAGTTCTTCACAGGTAGGTGGTACCACTCCAAGTCGAGAGGGGCCACTGCCTCTAATAACTTCCTTGTCTTTTCTTCATTTTACCGCACAGAAAGTGAGTGTGGCTAACTCTGCCACGCATGGACCGTGGGCTGTAAACTCGAGACCGCCCTGAGAAAAGATGTCACTTAAGGCTTAAGCGACCAAGGAGGGGAGCGCCACACGCTGATCAAAACAGCCACATGAAATGAAACTTTGCATAACCAGTTGTTGAGGGTCCACCTTACTTTGTTTATATTGTTGTTAAATGCCATCACAGCCAGCTTGGCACCCTAAAGAGCTGCAATAGTACCAATTGCCTTTGCTTGTGTTCCATGTGCTCTGTGGGTGTTCCCCCAAGATGCAGGGCCACCAGCCAAACACAACCAGAGACTGCTTGCCACCTTATAAATTCGGAGAGTCTTCTGCAGTTCCTGGTGGTTCATTGTGAATGTGCTCCGGCATTGGTGAGTTCTTGTGCCTTTCTCTGGGCTTTATGTGAATTATTGAATTTTTGACCTGTTTGCTGTTTTCGACCTTTCCTTCGATTTCTGTTTTGGGACTTTTTCGCACAGGACAGCCCCTGCTGGCAACTTCCTTTTGCTTAGTGTGCTCTAAAGAACTTAATGTATTTAGAGGGTTTTTTTTTGAAAAAAATGTACATTTTATACATTTTTGTGTGTTTTCCCTTATTACTAGCCGGGGTTTGATGGTGATATCCTCCTCTAATGGAATTTTTGTCAGTGCTTTTGAGACTACGTGCTTTGGAACTCCTTGTCCATGACACATTTGAGTAGCTTTAATTTCATAGGTGTTTGAGATTTTTCATGTCCAACAAAAAAAGATTCTGCTTTCATATAGCAATATTCTTTTAATTCCAAATAAACCATTCATCCATCTTTTTTTCCATGGAAAAATCTGTGCAAAAACTACAAGTTACAGATATAGTCATATGAAAAATTTTGGGAACCCCTATTAATTCTTTGGATTTTTGTTTATCATTGGCTGAGCTTTCAAAGTAGCAACTTCATTTTAATATATGACATGCCTTATGGAAACAGTAGTATTTCAGCAGTGACATTAAGTTTATTGGATTAACAGAAAATATGCAATATGCATCATAACAAAATTAGACAGGTGCATAAATTTGGGCACCCCAACAGAAATATTACATCAATACTTAGTTGAGCCTCCTTTTGCAAACATACTGTAACAGCCTCTAGATGCCTCCTATAGCCTTTGATGAGTGTCTGGATTCTGGATGGAGGTATTTTTGACCATTCTTCCATACAAAATCTCTCCAGTTAAATTTGATGGCTGTTAAGCATGGACAGCCTGCTTCAAATCATCCCATAGATTTTCGATAATATTCAAGTCAGGCGACTGTGACGGCCATTCCAGAACATTGTACTTCTCCCTCTGCATGAATGTCTTTGTAGATTTCGAACTGTGTTTTGGGTCATTGTCTTGTTGGAATATTCAACCCCTGCGTAACTTCAACTTTGTGACTGATGCTTGAACATTATCCTGAAGAATTTGTTGATTTTGGGTTGAATTCATCCGACCCTTGACTTTAACAAGGGGCCCCAGTCCCTGAACTAGCCACACAGCCCCACAGCATGATGGAACCTCCACCAAATTGACAGTAGGTAGCAGGTGTTTTTCTTGGAATGTGGTGTTCTTCTTCTGCCATGTAATGTGCTTTTTGTTCTGACCAAATAACTCAATTTTTGTCTCATCAGTCCAAAGCACTTTGTTCCAAAATGAATCTGGCTTGTCTAAATGAGCATTTGCATACAACAAGCGACTCTATTTGTGGTGTGAGTGCAGAAAGGGCTTCTTTCTCATCACCCTGCCATATAGATGTTCTTTGTGCAAATTGCGCTGAATTGTAGAACAATGTACAGATACACCATCTGCAGCAAGATGTTCTTGCAGGTCTTTGGAGGTGATCTGTGGGTTGTCACAACCTGTGCATGTGCCGCTCCTGTATTTTTCTTGGCCTGCCAGATCTGCTGGGTTTAACAGCAACTGTGCCTGTGGCCTACCATTTTCATTCATTACAGTTGAAACTGACAGTTTAAACCTCTGAGATAGCTTTTTGAAGCCTTTCCCAAAACCAGCGTTTCTCAGCCTTTAAGTATTTGCGACCCGAGTTTTCATAACAGTTTTAATCACACCCCCCCGTTTTTTTGAAAGGATCCCACTAATATCAATTTGTTCTTTTTTAATTAATGCTATTTCATAGATGCATATTTTATTATACCTACTTAACTTTTATCGACATTTATCTAACTCTATATTTATTTTTCTAGTATCAGAATGTAGTTTAAGTTAATTTGTTTTGGTTTCAATAGATGTATTTTTCATATTTTCGGTTCTTGTTTTCTTTTTTTCACATCGTCGCACCCCCCTTTTCGTTACTTCGTGCCCCCTAGGGGGGCCCACCCCACAAATTGAGAACCACTGCCTTAAACCATGATACTGAACAATCTTTGTTTTCAGATCTTTTGAGAGTTGCTTTGAGGATCCCATGCTGTTCCTCTTTAGAGGAGAGTCAAAGGGAAGCACAACTAGCAATTGACCACCTTAAATACCTTTTCTCATGATTGGACACACCTGTCTATGAAGTTCAAGGCTTAACGAGCTAATCCAAACAATTTGGTGTTACAAGTAATCAGTATTGAGCAGTGACAGGCATTCAAATCAGCAAAATTACAAGGGGACCCACATTTTTGCACAGCCAGTTATTCACATTTGATTTAATTTCATACAACTAAATACTGCTTCACTAAAAATCTTTGTTCAGAAAACTCCCCAGTAATCAGATGTTCCTAGGAAATGAAAGACATACCACTGTTATCTTTTTTGTTGAAAGTAGAGTAAATTATAATGCAGGCTGAGAGGGGGGTTCCCAAACTTTTTCATTTGACTGTATTAAGATAACAGCTCTAATGGGTGTTCTGAGATCTTTCAGGTATGGAAGACAGAAGTTTTGAAGTTGGGAAATTATACTCACTAATCATGAGTACACATGACAATAATCTCCATATAAAATTATAAAGCTTTGAGAGTTTTTACATTTACATTTACTTGTTTGGCTGATGTCTTTATTTAAGGTGACTTACAACATTTATGATACAATTGGTTACATTTCTTTTGTTTTTCCAATTGGAACACAGGCAGGTCAAGTGACTTGCTAATGGTCACAAAGTGTCAGTAGTGGGATTTGAACCCACAACCTCAGGGTTTATTTTCCTAGTGCTCTATCCCAGTCTTTTTACCTTATGTTTGGAAGACAATGTCATTACAAATATAAAAATATTCAGCATCTTCTTTTTGTGGTACAAGATTCCTATGCAATGACACACCTCATGGATTGTGACAGCCCCACACTCCTTGTCATTGTAACTAGAAACAATTCCACAAGTTCTTGCCATCTACCTAGGCACCTGCTCATTCTTAGTTCTTCCTTTCAGCTCAGATCTTTCTTATGATTTCTTCTTTGCGTATTTGAGATCTTTAGTCTGTGTTTCTATGATGGTAATTTGCTATTCTTGAACCATCTCCTGTCTATCCACCTCCTTTTGGTATTCAGTCATACATTAACCTATCTGCTGCCTGTTCTCCTTGGTCTAAATAGATAGATAGATAGATAGATAGATAGATAGATAGATAGATAGATAGATAGATAGATAGATAGATAGATAGATAGATAGATAGATAGATAGATATATCTTTATTGTCATTGTCACTTTTACAAAGGAACAATGAAATTGAAGGTGCAGTCGACTCAGTGTGAGGAATAAGAGTTAAAAAGACAAGAAGAGAGAAAATAATAATAAACCGAATAGTAAAAAAAATACTTTACAAAATATACAATTTGCACTTGTTGACTTAAGGACTTGTTAATACTTATGTTCACTAACTGTCTGAAGCTTAGACGACTGGAACTTCTGGATGTTATAGGAGGAATATTTAAAGTAGGTCAGCCTTTTACTCAGCTGTAGACATTTTATCTCACATGCTAAACGCTCTCCTCCTATAAAACAAAAACACAGCTCATCACTCTTAGATTACAATGCTCAGGATCTCTTTTGTAAGTAACCACGTTGTTAGTTCTGTTTTCAGTCAAAGGTCAGTCAAAATTATTTTTTTCCCCAGATTGGTAAATGTAATGTCTTATTTTTTTGTATCCAATGCTTTGCAGTAGCTTTCAATTAGAACACGGAGCCATCTGTGCAGAACTGGCATATTACACTCCAGTTCTCCTAGGTGTGCACACGATTGTCCTCTCTGATGGAATGGCATCCCCTCCAGATTTGGTTGTTGCCATCATCCTGATGCAGCCCAGCTCCCCACAACCTAAAAATTAAGCAAATTAAGGAAATGGATGGATGGATAGCCTATAAGTTTATAAATGTATTATGTTTATAGGGTCTTCATTATCATGTGTAAGAGTACAGTGTGTAAGAGTACCTGTGTGTTCTCCTGGTCCCTTTTCAGCTCACTGTGGTACTGATTTTCCCAGTTCATAGTAAGAGCTGAATTCATTTACGCTCATACTTTGACATTTTCTTCATCTTTGGTTGATTGCTTTCATCTTCATTTTACCTACACAACTAGTTTGCATTTATTATTTCTTTGACTCAACAATGGATTGCCCTCCTTTTCACCAACTTTCATCCAATATTCCAAAGATGTCCACATTAGGTTGATTTTTTTACTGTACATTTGTCCCTTATGTGGTGAACTGGCGCCCAGTCCAGTGCTGATTTTTACATTTATAACACATTTAGAAATATTTCTGCTTTTGCTATAGATTTAAATGCTTAATTCTCTTTTGTTGATTTCATTATATTTTGCCCTTTCTCTGTGCAGTTTTTCCTCTTCTTTGTATTTTATTAATGACAATTAAAAATGAGCAGAGCAGACACCCAGGCGAACAACACTGAATCGTGAAAGGCCGCAAGTACTTTAGTGTCAGACCCACTAATTAGTAAATAATGGATTCATTAAACAATTAGAACACCTGGAAAAGTAGAATGAAAATCAAGATGAAAATATTGTTAAAAAGAAAGAAATACATTACTCCGATATAACTGCTTGGTACATTTTAATATATATATATATATACTGTATATATATATATATATATATTATATATATATATATATATATTACCAAACTTAGTTTCTAATTTCTATATTGTTGCTAAAACACAGAACTTGGGAAATAACAGTTCACTTAATTAGCCCAGGAGTTCAATTAAAAACAGAAGCTGGTTGGAACAAAAACCTGCAGCCACAGGGGGTCCCCAGGACCGAGTTTGGGAAGCACTGGTCTACCGGGAATTAGCAGGTGTACTGCGTCATCCAGGGATTGTTTTAGCCTTGTGTCCAATGATTGCTGGGATACGCTCCAGCATCCCTAAAAACCTGGGTTAGGATGATAGATAGATAGATAGATAGATAGATAGATAGATAGATAGATAGATAGATAGATAGATAGATAGATAGATAGATAGATAGATAGATGAATGAATAAATGGATCTCAAATTACTAGAAAACAAACAGTAAAATAAATTCATGAATTACATGAACTGAATGTTCTCACAGTGGGAATAGATTGACTGCAAGTGTGAATGAACAGTAAAACAGATTCAGTAGGAACAGAAGAGCCTTTTATGCGTTTATATATAGGTTTAGAGGGTCATTATTATCATATGTACAGAGGACAGTAGTACTAGGGTGTTGTACCGTGTTAGCCATTATGAATGTAGTGAAAAGTCAAGCAAAATGACACCCTTTATTGGCTAACTTAAAAGATTACAATATGCAAGCTTTCGAGGCAACTCAGGCCCCTTCTTCAGGCAAGAAATAATACATCTGATTGATTACATCTTGCCTGAAGAAGGGGCCTGAGTTGCCTTGAAAGCTTGCATATTGTAATCTTTTTAGTTAGCCAATAAAAGGTGGCATTTTGCTTGACTTCTCACTACAAAGGACAATGAAATTCTTACTTGTATGTGCTAGTCAGCACACATCTAGAGAATACAATAAACAGATACAGCTGAGTTAAAACACATACTTCTTGGACACAATTTCAATGTTAAGACTAAGAAAGACAAAGTTAGGCTGAAGAGTTCAATAATGCAGAGGCCAAAAAAATCCTCAAAAAACATTATTATAATAGGGGATTGGAACAGAAAATAGGCTGATGTCCAAAGATCTTGACTGCTTGGTAGATTTATAAGTGGAAGAAGTGATGACATGTAGTCTGGAGTGATGACAAGTTTTAAATTTGTAAGAGCTTTGAATATGAGTCATTAGTACTGGATGGAGAGTCACTGGAGTTGAACCATTTGAGGTGCAATTGTTTCTGAGCTAAGTCAAGCTAATCAGGTAATGAACAGGATTCCACAGGATGTGAGATGAGAATTCTAACAGATGTATCCGCAATAAAACGTGAACTCAGTAAAATGAACACATTGGAGTATTACTGCCACCTACTGTAGAGTTAGGGTAATATTTATTGACTTGATGTTTCAGCAGTAACAACAATCCATTAGATAGATAGATAGATAGATAGATAGATAGATAGATAGATAGATAGATAGATAGATAGATAGATAGATAGATAGATAGATAGATAGATACTCTATTAATCCTCAAGGGGAAATTCACAAAAGGAGGCTGTACACCAGCCCTGACACCTTCAGCAGTACAGTATTCCAAATGCCTTATAAATAATCAGATCAAATATCTCTCATCCATTTGTGAAAACTCTTTCTTCTATATTCCAATGTGGAAATAAATAAAGCACTATTAAATTAAATTTAGATTTGGATAGGAATATAAATAACAAGGTGCTTAAGTTTGCAGATGATTCCAAGTTACAAGGATTCACAGGTAATCTGGAATCTGTTGAATCATTACAGAGAGACTTGGACAGCACATCTGCTTGGGCAGATGAAATTTAATGTAAGTATTACATGTGGGAAGTATAAATTTGAGGTTGGAATACACAATGGGAGGTCTGAAAATTGAAAGTACACCTTATGAGAAGGATTTAGGATTTATTATCAACTGCCAGACAGAGATCAGAAGCCATTAAGAAGGCTAAGAGAATGTTACGTTATATAGCACAATGTGCAGAGTACAAGTCCATGGAGGCTATGCTCAAGCTTTATAAATCACTGGTGAGGCCTCATCTGGAGAGATGTATGGAGGTTTTGTTTGAGGGCTACAAAAAGGGCATAAAAGCACTAGAAAAAGTCCAGAGAAGAGCGACTAGGGCAATTCCAGGGCTACAGGGGATGAATTATGAGCAAAGATTAAAAGAGCTGAGGCTTTTCAGTTTAAGCAAAAGGAGATTAAAAGGAAATGTGAATGAAGTGTTACAAAGAAAATGAGTACAGTGGATCAAGACAGTTACTTTAAAATAAGTTCAACAAGAACACAGGGACACAGTTGGAAACTTAAGGTTAAATGTTGCACAAACAGGAAGTTTTGCTTTACACAGAGGACCATAGACACATGGAAGAAGTTACCAAAGTAGTGTGGTAGACAGCAGGACTTTTGGGACTTTCAGAACTTCACTTGATGTTAAGGAATTAAGTGGATAGGACTGGCAAGCTTTGTTGGGATAAGCAGCCTGTTCTTTCCTAAATCTTTTTAATGTTCTAATATTATTTGCAGTTCATAATGACATTCATCACAGTTTGTGCCAAATAATATGGTTAATAGCAGTGGTACAGCAAGGCCTTAGGACTGAGGGTGGGAAGTAAGTGCCTCCTGCTAATGTACACTCAACACAAAATGTACATACATTCCAAGTTTTCAGCATATAATTGATGTTAGCTCAAATAATATTGGGGCAGTATGTGATGTTGGAACCTGTGTGAATTGATGGGGTAACTTGCCTGAGTGTTATGCCTAAACAAAGATGTAACATTGTTAGCACTGGAAAACTGTGATGACCCACTGACACTTTTCATTTGCATCATCTGCTGCATGGTTGACTCTCTCTCTCGTATTTTTTGTAGTTTTCATCTGCATGAATAGCTTGATTTGTGCTAACCATTCTACCACCAAGCTAAGAAAATAAAGAAAAATTCCATATGATCCTGTACATTGATATGTATGTTTATTAAATTCCTTCAAGTAGTAATTCACAAAATCTGCAGCACTTGAGACCTTTCAGATAACAAATCAGATGTATGGTAACTAGGTAAAAGATCACAAACCTCACAAAAACAGACAGCCACAGGCTCCAAGCCCAAATTAAAGTAAAGCAAAGTAAAAAAGAAAAAATGATAAATCTATGGCTGTTGTGGGCTTAACTAACCAATGGTTTAAGACCCATCTCCTTGGTAGACGGTTTGGTTCACTTTCTTAACTATGTCTGTGTCTCCTCCTGTTCAAACTTCTGTTCTGCCTGAGAAGAGGAAAGGGAGAGGAAAATTCAAATTTCAAATTTAGGGAGGAGAGAATAATCCTTCAAAGAACTGGACAGGTTCAAACCCAAAAAAAGACTAAAAATAACCAGAAGATCTAAACTCAGTACGTTACCAAATAATCAAAGTCTCGAAGAGCACCAAGTTCAGAACTCTGAATGACAAAGACAATAATATTTAAGCATATGAGAATGAGTTTTGAGATATCCTGCAATTCTTGGATGATTGTTAAATATTGGCCGCCATCTTAAATAGTGTCAACATCATGTGTAACTGCAATGCTTAAAAAGGCAGATGGTTTTTCTTTGTTAAATTGAGACCAGGAAATGTAAGTCACAAAACAAGCTCAGTTCATAAAAATAAAACTAAAACTAAGCACTTGCAAAGTTTTACGTTTTTATCCATAATCTTGGATAACCTATGTTGATCTTTGTACTGTTGCAGTATTGACATCAAGCACCTGAAAGAAAACCAAAAAGTTAAATATTTTATATTTTTATATATATATATATATACAATATATAATATATTAGCTATCTAATGGTTGTCTCTAGTGTGAAACAAACCTTAAATACAAAGTCTCCACATAACAAAAACAGAAAGAGACACTGATAATATGAAGTAAACGCTACATGAATAAAACAAATTGCAGAAAAACTGAATCATAACAGTTGGGACTTCTGTGGAAACACATAATGGCAATGGGCATCATTTCTGCAACAAACAGATTCAGAAAATAAGCAAAATGGTGCAGCTGGTACCAAAAATCAAATACAAAATAGAGGCATGGTAAACATAAAAATATAACCATAAGTCCAAAATGAAAAACAAAACTACAAAACAAGACAAATATGAAGTTCTGCATGTTCCATAACCATAAAGTCAAAACAACTACCAACCTTCTTTCTCCTCGGACCTCTCCTCATCCTGCCAATTGAAGGCTTGTCACCTGCTCTCCTCCCAGATCCACACTCTACATTCTGCTGACAGTCAAAGGTTTTTGAGCCCCAACCATGAACTAATTTTGGGATAAGCCTGGTGAGATCAGAAATGGGTTTAAGAACTTACAGAACAGCCCAATTAGAATGCCCCCTAGTGACCCCTGGTGTCTCTTAAAGGGACAGTTGCCCCCAGTGGGGATTAGGGAGCACCTATCAGCATGGGGGACTCCTGATCTCCATTCTGTAGTTCGCCATAACCTTGATCCACAATTATGTTCCAGAAGTAGTCAACTCCTACATTATAGTGGGCCATGGCTTCCCCTCCTGGCATTCTTGTGCCATTGTAAGTATTGCCACTACCACCAAGGCATTCTGCACCAACTCCAGTTCTGCACCGTGTTCAACTGCCTGCAGCTGTGGCTCCTACAAGCCACTCCATCACAGAAATAAATCTACACATGTGTTTATGTGCAAACATTCCTTGTGCATTTACTGTTACTGTGTTTTATAAATAACTGTCATTCTGTCATTTTTTGATTTCACTTTAGTTCAAATGTACACATTCCTTACAAATATATAATTATATAGTTTAATTTTATGGCAAAAGCTTACTAACATTAAAGTGTATTTTGATTTATGATTTTAAATTATTATAGGTTTCCAGTGAGTTCTTTTTAAAATTTATAATATAATTTGCTATACATAAAGAATATTTGTTGTGGTATAAAATCAGTTTGTCAAAACATTTTATTAAAATTATGCAGCACATTGCCTCTAGGTGGCAGTCATACATTTTGTTTCCCTGGCATTTCTGATTTTAAGACAGGCAATGAATGAAAAGAAAGTCATTTTTCTAAATTAGGTTCACATATGTCTACTATCTGCAAGAACAATACTGACATCTTGTTGGGAGTGGCTGTGTGAAGGTTTGATTTCTGTTTTATTCAATATTAATTGTGCTGCTGGTTCACCACAGCAACAATTATTAGATGTTTAGCATTTAAGAGTTTTCTTCCAGCTATACCATAAGGTCTATTAATTTTCAATATAACTAACAATGCATTTAGATAAAATAATCTTGCCCAGCCATCAGTTTCTGAATCTCCACTTTCCTGTTCAGAGTTGCAGAAAATTCATGTTAGGAAAATTCATCGGCTCCACAAGCATATCTTTGGGATGTGTGAGAGCTGAACACCCAAAGAATACTGATGTGAGCAATTCTGCAAATGTCACATGAATGTTGGGTGTTCAGAAATTCAACTCTGATCTTTGCAGGAGGGAGATAGCAGTACAAGGCCACACATAAATAACAGAATGCGTCCATCCTCTGAAACGATTTCATGCAAGTTTAGGTTGTAGGGGCAGTAATCAAGTTTATAGATAGATAGATAGATAGATAGATAGACAGATAGATAGATAGATAGATAGATAGATAGATAGATAGATAGATAGATAGATAGATAGATAGATAGATAGATAGATAGATAGATAGATAGATAGATACTTTATTAATCCCAAGGGGAAATTCACATACTCCAGCAGCAGCATACTGATACAAAAAAAAAAACAATATTAAATTAAAGATTGATAATAATGCAGGTAAAAACAGACAGTAACTTTGTATGATGTTAACGTTCCCCCCCCCCCCCAGGTGGAATTGAAGAGTCGCATAGTTTGGGGGAGGAACGATCTTCTCAGTCTGTCAGTGGAGCAGGACAGTGACAGCAGTCTGTCGCTGAAGCTGCTCCTTTGTCTAGAGATGACACTGTTTAGTGGATGCAGTGGATTCTCCATAATTGATAGGAGCCTGCTTAGCGCCCGTCGCTCTGCCACAGATGTCAAACTGTCCAGCTCCATGCCAACAATAGAGCTTGCCTTCCTCACCAGACTGAGCACTGATTTATATATAGCACCATCTTGAAACTCTGTTTTCTCTTGTTTTAGTTTTTATGGGTCTATCCCTTATGGGTCTTTCATTGTCTATCTACATCAGTGGTTCTCCACCTTTTCAATGCTCCGCACCCTTTGGATTTATGTTTGATTTATGTTTGCACTCCCTGCAAAAGTAATACCACATCTGAAGATGAACAGGTCAAATTTCTTATTTTTGAAGTACAAATTGAACCACAGACAGTACTGTGGGTGAACAAATTGAACTGAAAAAAATGTGCTTTTAACTCAGGGCATAAAATTTATATATAAAGTGAGCAATTTACTTTTATAAGTCTAAATAATCTTATAAATGTGTCCCCTGTGAAGTTTAGGCACTCAATTAACAATCTGGGTGTTGAGTGGCACAAGGAAATGACATACAATCAACGATCAAGGGGTTTGGGGGATTGGAGACCCTCATGTAGCAATTGGTGCCAGGACCCTGCTAAGTAATGAAACTCAGTTGATGAGCTTTGTCCCTGGATAACACCTGCACTTCAGTTCAAAAACAGATGTGGCGCACAGTTACATTGTTGCGCTACTGCCAGGACCGCCAGCAGGAGAGGTAGGCTGAGTGTAAGCATCCAATTCAATCCAATTCAGTCCCCATTGTCCCCCAAACCCCCGGCAGAAATGTCAACCAGACAGTGACGTTTCACAATCAGGGCTTGCAAAGAAATTAACACTAGACCTCGTCCATGTCTACAGATCTTTGCAAGGTCCAAATTCCATTCTCTTGAAAACAGTTATTTGCCTTTATGAACAGAGCAAAGAACTCATGAGAGGCTCATTCTGCTTGATTCTTTTCATATTATAGAACAGGAGAACTAACAATAAATGACCTAAAAATGATGGCACACTGCAAAACACAAATTGCAGGACAATAAAGTCGGACAGCACACACCAGTCGATTTTGCAGCCTTCCTCTTTGCCGCACCTCCTGAAATGCCATCTCACACCTCCTGGGCTGGGAATTCCTGGTCAACAGTAACAGAAACTTTTTTAGTTACTGTATGCTGTTCAGACTTTCTAGTTGTGCTGTGCTAGACGTGATCTAATAAAATGGTCAAAATAATGTTGGTGGGTGAAATGCAGTCCTTGATTCAGGTGAAATGAACTGACATGGTCATTTAAGGTCTACATAATATTATGGCAAATTTATTCCAAACAAGAATATACTTTCGGTCAGGTATGGTCGTAGAGAATCTGTGCCTGTGGAAGGGCCGTGGGTTTATGGTATTCCAGAGTCACATGCGTCTGCTTATTTCAGTGCATGTGAGCGGAAAGTGTATTAGTGCATTTTAAGCCTTTGCAAGAACCTTGCTATCATATCGTACAGAAAAAATAGTAATCGATATTGTTAAATGGTACTTGATACCAAATGAGTACAGTTTGAGCATTGAAGTATCGTTTACTGCGGTATCATTCTGCCCATCCCTACTTTACTCTTTTGACATTTTTCATTCTGTTTTGTCTTGGTACCGTACAGTAGTGGCTAGTCAAAGTAGGTGGGAGAAAGTACAAAGACAATGACGAGTCAGCTAACTAAAGCAACCCTTGGTGGGCTCGACCAATGGCTACCAATTTTAATTTCTCCATTCTGGCTTGTGTCATGAGCAGATATTTCCTTTTCGACCTCTCATTTTAATCATAGTAATCCAGAGACATATTTGTGTTGTTGCCATCCATCCATCGTCCTAACTATCTTATCCAGAGCAGAGTTGAAGGTGCTCCATAAATATTTAAAATTTTATTTTTTATGTGCTTGATGTCACAAACACATTATTTATTTATTTCTAGTGCCTGATTCTGTTGTGCTATTACATTTTTAATGAATGTTGTTTATATTTTTTATCTTTATGTTGGTGAAATCATGTCATTATCACTTAGTGTTCTTGTTGTTCTGATGGTGCTACAATTTTGTGTGATGGTTTAAATCAGTGCTGTCATTTTGGAGCTTTGGGACACTGTGTGTTATTAAACATGTGATGCACGTGTTCCATGATGCATGGCATCATGTTGGTTACATTATAAAAGATGGCCAAGCATGCTGAAATTTTGTTTGTGTCTTTTAGGCTTTTTCATTTTTGGTCCTTCTTACAATTTGTTGGTGATTTTGTCCTGTCCCTAACCCCAGAATTACTCCTTTAGGGCTTGATCTGAAAAGACCCATTTAACACCCAAAGAATCCTATTTAAGCAGGACGATGCAGCATGAAGGTTTCCTTTGCTTTTTATATATTTTTTAACACAACTGTATAATGTACTGTATGCTGTGATGAACGGAAGGATGAATGGAGTCCCAAAGACAAGTTGAGGTGCCAACCAGGCCACCCTGTGTAGTGCAATTGTCCAAAACACTGAACAGAAACAGGTCATCATTGGTGCAACAAAGAACAGGCTTCTTAGATGCCATCTTGGCTAACTAGGCAATTGTAAGTAGGAAATCCAAGGTGGACAAGTCCCAGTGCAGAATATGAAAGAATGGACAAAAGACAAAGCAGGTTAAAAACAATCTCTCCCGTTTATTCTCCAGACGGACGCCTCGGACACAGGCCTGGGGGCCGTGCTGAGCCAAAGCGTTGATGGTGTTGAACACCCCGTCATATACCTGAGCCAGAAACTGTTAAATCGGGAGACCAGGTATGCAGCAGTGGAAAGGAAAGCCCAATGCGATTAAATGGGCGATTATGCAGTTGCGGTACTACCTCTTGGGCCATGAGTTCACTCTGGTGACGGATCATACTCTTTTACAGTGGATGGCCCTTCACAAGGAGTCGAATCCATGGGTCACTAGGTAGTTTCTTGACCTCCAAACTTACAAGTTTTCGCTAATTCATCGTAGGGGCTCTCTCCATGCCAATGCTCTCGGGCCCATGACCTCTCAGTGCAGGATGCCCGACCCGATGGGTCTGGGCTGAGGTGGGGGCCTTGTCACACACATGCGAGTAGGAGGCAGCTAAAGGGCCTGAGTAATTGTAATAAAACATCCGACCAGGGAGCGGCAGAATGCGCTGACTGTCTTTCCCAGTTCCCTAAAGACTTTTCCTGGGAAATCCTGCAAGGTTCCTCAGAAGACATCACTTCCGGTGCCAACCCCTTACCTGAAGTCACTTTCGGACCTGACGACATCACCTCTGATTCCAGCCCTTTTGATGACATCACTTCCTTTAATGGCCTTTAAAGCCTCCATCTTTGTCTTCTGTAATCAGTTCTGTTTTGGACTCTGTTCTATGCACATCATGCTTCTGGCTGTTTTCCAGCCAGGAAAACAATATAATCTTTATCGCAATGTTTTCATTCTGTTTGGCTTTGAAATTAACACACAGATACTTTTTAAATTTACACTTTTACTGTAAAACTTCAGTAAAAACAATTTTTTGAATTAACTTTTCATCAATATCACATTGAATTTTGATTCCGTGAATGGACTTACATCGTGACAATGCAACGTATAACCTGTGAGTGAATATTGTTTCTTTCTCACTAATAAATAAACCGACTTTTTCAAATGTTAGTCCCTGTGCTTTGTTAATTGTCATATACAATATATCCTTCTTTCAACAGTAATTTTGGTTGTAGATATTCTACTGGATATTGTAATTTGATGTTTTCATCTTCCGCAACATCACCACCAACTGTTTCAGCATAGTCTATTGATACACATTTAATCAATTTGCTGTGTTACCAATCGACAATTTTCACGCTAATTTGCTTGACTTCATCGTTTATCAGTGCTAGGATTGCCCGTGTACTCATTTCTTCTGTTGATAACACTTTGGGATGAAATTCTTCAATAAGATTTGGACATAATAAGTCTTCTTTTATTGGGAACTTAAAGTGAGGAAAATGTAAAACTTTATAAGAGCTGAGAGCGCAGGAACTGTGTCTGACAAAAGAATTCACATGAATGAGAGGTGTGTGGCCCGTGGGCAAGTTTGAAAATGGTTGTGAGGTGGGCGGGACTTGAAAAAATCTCTTGGCAATAGTCTCGTCTAGTGGTACTTGACAAAAAGTCTTGTCTCATCTCGTCTCAAGATTTTCTTTAAAAACAGAGAGATATATTAGTTTTTTGGATTTTCCGCTTTGTATTGATTTATGTGGAACCAAAGGGGGTGAGGCCATCTGATGATGCAGCACTGCGACTGGACTGTCCTAACAGTGTAAACAGAGAAGCTGCTCTTCTTACTGCAGACTCAGCATTGTGTTTTTGTCTTGGATTCATGTCTTTTGATTTAAGATTTCTTTTGCTATTTGTGTTTTCTGGCCTTGATTCCTGTTTCATTGATAAGGTACTGTTTATGTTTTGAGATTTATTGGATTTGCTCATCTTTAGGTTTTGAGTTTCTGGCAAAAACGTTTTTGTCCTGCCTTACTTTTCTCGTTTTTTGAATCATTAAATATTTTTTGATACTTTACAAAGTTCATGGGCAATGTATTTATAGCTTATGGCATTACCAGTTTGTCAAAAAACATTGTGATGAGCAGTTCCTTCTTGAATGTGTGGTGGGACCCATAAGTGTGGTGTCTAGAGGGACATGGATGGAGTTAAACTTTAGTCAAGCCCCATTATGATGGGTGACCCCAGTGAGGGTCTTTGCTCTGTTCTGCAGGTTGCCACACGGTGGATTTGGAATAATTCTAAAGATGATCGGGTGCGAGTGCTACTGGTGTGCATTTGAAAATTGCCCCAGACTAAGTCTTCATGATCACAAAAATTCAGCTTAATTGTGGTTTATAAGATGTAGCTGTTCATAAAATGAGTAAATTCAATATAATTAAGTTCATTTGAAAATGGGAGAGGGATTTTTGTTAATATTTTGCATCTTAATTTCCGTTTTCTTGAATTAATTATTGCAAGCTGTATTTTTACCAAGTAGATAAGCTCACAGTTCCACCTTTGATGCTTTTTCAATTCTTGGTAGCATGGAGGTGCAGCCAATCTTAGTTATCCATACCTCCTTTTCAAGGGTATTGAAAGAATTTAGGTGAAATTTTAGTTACTGACAAAACGGTTAGGAACATTAGGTTGTTTTATATCTTTTTTGTTTTGTTCACCTCTAGATTAGAAGTTGTTTAGGAAATGTATGTATGGATAGATGAATTTATAGATTTTAGTCACAGAAGAATTTAATACTGACTAGAAACTTAAGCTTTGTAAACAAAAGCGTGAATCCTGAGCCTCCTGGTAGATATAATTACATACATTTTTGGAAAGGAACTGTCATGGAATGCATTTAAAAACACGTTCAGATATTTTGACAAGGAGTAATCTGTATGATAAATAACAGAAAGTTTTCAGTCCTCACCCTTTCCTTCTCCCACCACACTGTAATCTGAACACTCCACTCAGCCACTCATTTTTGCGGCTTCTCGTGTGGGACGAGGCTTATTGATTTCCATGCATTTTTGGTGATGCACCATGTGAGAAACCAGCAGGTGTTCCGCTAGCAAAATTTTTCCAATGACTTTGAAAATCCTTTAGTTGCGGCACAGTTTAAGGTTGGTCCCTCACTACATCATGTAATAATGATTGAAAAACTAGAAGGCAATTCAAAAAATGTGTAAACAAGTGCATGCCTACACAGCTTAAAATCTTCATGGCCAAATCTCAGTATGATTACTGACACTCACTGGAAACTGCTCTGTCACCAACTAAGCAGCTGCACTCTTTACACCCTCTTTCGATTTTCCAGAACCACTTGTATTCTAGTCAAGCGAGGGCTTGCTGTTTAATTATTGGTCATGAAATACATGACCCTGCCAAAAACAGGATTTTCCAGCTTTCTGTCTGCAGATTCTTCACTCTGGGACTGTAAACTGTTCATCTCTGCTGTTATTTCCCGCATTCCCTTGGAAGACCCAAGGCATGTGGTGTCATGCTACCCTCAGATATTTCAATTGCTTTGTGTGACAAGTTACCTCGGGGACAGAACTGGCATAAGGTATAGAGCAGAGACACAACTTGGGTCTGACAATTGTAAGAGTACCCTGTACTGGGAAATAAAGAATTTCTTTATGTGCCAGTACGGGTGAAAGGTTGCCAGGGGCAATGTGCCACATACACTATATTTAAAGGGCAGTGATGTCAGGGAGAGGCTAAAGGGGAATGTCACAGAACCTAAATAGAGTTCTCCTAAATTATAAAGTTGACACAGAGGGCTCATGAACACAGAACATGTGGAACCCTGCTTCATATTATTGGGGGCAGGAGATACTAGGGCTGCCAAGAGTGCCTGGCATTTTAATCATCATCTGGAGGTCAGGGATGCAGAGGTATTTAGAGTTCTGATAGGAGGTCCTTGTGGGACTCCTGACGCACATAGCTCAAAGCAATCCAAGGGCTAGATTTAAATGCTGCTCTCTACCAGTAGCCCATTGAGTCAGATATGGAGTTGGAACAAAGTCTGAAGTTGTAGGGAGTTTTGTGTGTGTCCGGAGTGCTGAGAAGAGTTTGGGTGTGAAGGTGCCCTGTTAAACTGGCCAAATAAACAAGCCACCCCACCCAATATTAAAGAACCTTAAAATTATGAAATGAGGTGTAGTGTTTTTGTCTTTTTGTTGATTTAATACTTTTATGTTTGCGTTTTTCTGATCGACAGACATGTTTTAGAAAATAAATGGCATTCATTATTTTGAGACTAGAGTGGCAGAGGTTTGGAGTCATTAGGCCAAGATACAGCAACCTTAAACAAGCAAGCACCAAAAGATTAGGCGAACTCTTTCTGAAATGGTCAAAACAAAACTCAGAATCCTGAAATTCTTCATTTTTATGATATTCTTTTTTTTGAATTCATTTCTTACGGGAAGCACGCACAACCCCTTGATTTTAAATAATTGAAACTGAGTAAAGTGTCCATAGCTGGCATACCACCTGCACTACTGAAGAAGTCATCCACCTGAAGCTTAGCATGTTCGGGCCCAGCCAGTACTTGCATGGGAGACCATCTAGGAAAAGCTTGGCTTGCTGCTGGGAGAGGTGCCAGTGAGGTCAGCAGGCGTGCTTACCCTGTGGTATCAATGTGGACCGCGGTGCAGTGATGGGGAAATTGTGCTGAAAAAATGACACTGTTCTTCGGATGAGACCTAAAACCGAGTTCCTGACTCTCTGTTGTCATAAAAGATCCCTGCCATCTTTTGTAAAGATTATGGTGTTTCCAAATGTCCTGTATAAATTACCCATCATGGACTGATCATTCTGGCCCCCTGATCATCTCCTGTGCTCTCACCCCCTCACCAACTGATAACTAATGTATGATGAGCATACTGGCACAAAACAGCTGCCATCACATCATCCGGGGGGATGCCGCACATTGGTGGTAGTTGAAGTGGCTCTCCCCTCTGTCCACGAAAAGCACTATATAAATGCAATGAGTTCTTCTTTCGTTTTATTCTTCTACGACTGCATTGTTAAAGGAAATTACTTCATTAATGTAACAGAATTAAAGTTTCAGATAAAGAAATGGAACTTAACCACTGACCAAAAACACTCCTCATACATTTGTGCAATGCATGATGGAATTCAAACTGTATCTTGACTCAGGTTATCTATAATATATCCAGGCCAAGACCATAATTGTGAGCTATGTTGTCAGTCACTTGCCTCACTTGACCATATGGGGGTGTATTGTGTAATGGAAAATCAGTTGTGATCCGCTACACTGCTTGCTCTGGGGTTCTTTGTCACATCTTGAGCACTGAAGCGTATGCATATCCAGTAATCTCTGTAAGGTATTAATTGAAATGGTACTGAATTTCTGAAGTAGGAAATTTTTATAGTACTCAGTTTCTTAGATTTTTCTTAGGTTATTGACTGATGGCTGCTCAGATCTTACAAAATTCTTTCGTAGCCCATGTCAGTTTTATGGACCTCAACATCTCTTCTTGTAAGGTTCACTGAAATGTTATTTTCATTATGTTAACACTAAATGCCCAAAAGCACTAAAGAGTTCAAATGATACATTTAAAAATACCCACTGGAGGGGGAAATCCCACCAAAAACCCTGGTTAGTGTCACACACGTGCGCATGGGAGGCAGCTAAAGAGCCTGAAAGAGAGTAATCCCACGCCAGACCAGGGTGTGGCGGAGTGCGCTGACTCATTTTCTCACTGTCCTGCTGGCTCTTCATGGGAAATTCTGCCTGACCCTGATAATATCATTTCTGGTCTGGCTCTTCTGATGATGTCACTTCCAGTTCTGAACCCATGGAGGAGGACCCTTCCAGTTCCGGCCCCTTTGATGACATCATATCCTGTTTTGGCCTTTAAACCACCATCTTACAACCAGTTAATCAGTTCTGTGTTGGACTCTGACTTGTGCACATCTGTGCAATATCTCATAACCCATTTGTAACCAGGGAGAATATATGGGTGGCTGCCCCAAACCTTTCTTTGACTTCTTGGTCTAATTATTTGTGACACTAGATACAAAAAGTGTCACATAGAATCTTCATAAAATGAAAGATTTATTATCAAATTATATTATGTTCTGTAAATACATAAAGTTTCATAGAGCACACAAGGAAAAAAAAGGAGTTGCCATCAAGGGCAATCTAAGGCAAAAAATGTCCCAATACACATTCCAGTGGCTGTCATGGCTTCAAATTCACGTTTTATGTCGTCTTTGTTCATTTTTTTTTTTGTATGTACACTATTGAGTTTATTTGTGTTAATTTGCCATTGCTTGTGTGTAAGTCTCAACACCTCAGCTATGTTCCATGTGTTTTGTGGGTTGTACTCCAAGGAGTGGGTCCACCTGCTAATTACTGTCAGGAACTGCCCTCAGCCCTATAAATTAGAGGGTATCCAAAGTCCAGCATTTTCTATAAATTAAAATAATACACTGGTACAGATGGAAAACAAAAGCCTTAAAACTTAAGGAATACACAAGTTTTTTTAAGCCAAGACAGCTGCTGAGTATTCATCCACATCTTGTAATTACACACACATTGTAAAATAGCTTATACATGTGGATCCTGAACAAACAAAACACCAATATTATGAGATTCATTCATTTTAAAATGAAAACAAGCTCTATGTACTACCGCAGCACTTGCAGTCTTCCACAATAGCCTTTAACCTCCTGTGAGTGTGGTTTCCTCTCGAAAGACCAAATCATAGCATATTGTTTCTACCACGTGATTGGTTTTGTTTTGGTTTACTTCCATATCGTCACACACGTGTGGTTAGGAGACAACTTCATGGCTCACATAAATGTAATTACACTCCCATCCAGAAGTTGGCATTGTTGCCTTTGTTGTCTCTTCTCTTCCTCCCACTGCAGAAGCAGTGATTGACAGCCGCAACACCAATGATGTCACTTCTGGATCATAATTACCTGAACCCCCTCTTCTTGTCCTCCAAAGTCAAAACCGGTTCCATCTTGAGAGGGATTGATAGAAGACCTGTCCCTGAAAAGACAACTTATTGTTATTCTTTTTTGTAATTCCAGGCTGCCAAGTATATGGGGTTCACTATGGTGCCCCATCTCTTTACCTGTTTTCTGTGTTTTATTTTACAGTATATATGTGGGAACTCACATAAGTGAATATCAGATATATCCTTAACTTGAGAAAAATGGTACCAGGAATATGCAATAAAATTATTATTTCCAGATCCCTTTTGTTGTCACAAACATGCGTCAGTAACATGGAAGGTATATACTTTTTTATTATAACTCAAAGAGGATATATTCAGTAGGTTTTAGGCATTTATTTTCTGTTAGTGATGTGCCCCGTTGCCTCCACTATAAAGCGCCAGTGTGGGCAAGATATTTTTGGACTGGACTTTGGAAACAATTTCACATGGCAAATGCAATTGTAGCATGTTTGAGAAGGAATACAATTGTCTTGAAAAAAGTCCTTTAGGTTATGTAACTGCCTAATAAGGCCATGTCTTTGCTGTTTTGGTTTCCATATTAAAGTCATAGCAGTGCTAAAGAAAGTTCAGATGAGATGTACTAGGTTGATTCCAGGACAAAGAGGTAGGAGCTAAGAGGAGAGACTGAAGGGTATTATCAGTGTAAGCAACATAGATTAAGACTCGGCATGGCTAAACTGTTTAGAATTATGAAGTGAATTAGTGCAGGAAATCCTATGTGTTACTTCAAAATAATGTGTCACTAAGAACATGGGGACACAGGTGGAAAGTTGTTAGAAGTTTTGTCTTTAACAAAGAAACATAAACCCATGGAATAATTGACCACGTAGTGAGGTGGAGACTGGGATTGTAGGGACCTTCAAATCTGGGCTCAATGTTATTGTGGAGAAATTAGGTGAACAGAATCTGCAAGCTTGTTGAGCAAATTGCTCTAATGCTGTAATGTTAAATCAGGTTATATTTAAATATTAATGTGACTTTTATGAAGATCAGATCAGATCTGAGGAGTCAGTTATACAGAAATCCAGTCTGTGTCCCATATGGTCTAAAAATTGACTCCAAGTATAAAAACTAAAAGTAGGAGTTTCCACACTTTTTCACCCAAACGCAAGCTGAAAAATGAAACTGGACACTAATAATACATTGACGCCCACATATTCACCTGGAAGACAAAAAGGGGTTTAATTGACTGATAATTTTACTGTGGGTCTAACCTTCCAAACTGATGGGGTCCTTTAAAGGACTGATCACTTTATTTTACTTTTTCCTCAACGTGTTTTAAAAGTCCGGGGGACGGGAGTCAAGTTATCTTGGTAGTGGGTCATATTTTATTTCCCGGTACTGATGACAATCAGGTCAATACATGAAGATGATGAATGCATTGTTGTATTCTGCACAGTCAAATGGCACACTGCCATAACAACAGGTGGGCTGTCATCACCCCTAAAAGCCAATATCATCTGCTGCTTGAATGGGCAATCAGACTGTAATGATGCATGGGAAAGATTATGTCATCCACTGAGTGGGCTATTTTAGCTGCTATGCCAGGTGCCATTTTCCGGCAGAAGAATTGCAGACTGATATAAGGAATCCCTACATGCCATCAGCACTGCCTCTGATGTCTGGGTTCTTTTATGACACCAGCAGTGGACAAATGCCACATGGTGTAAGCAGTTGCTCAGAAGTTGGCTGGATGTAACACTAAACGTCATTCTTTGTCTGTTTGCCAAAATGCAGAGCACTTTGTGTTGCTAGTCATTAGAGTTACTAGTGAACCCAAGTGAGCCCCATTCTGCAGTAGTAAATCATTCCCTCATTCTGATTTTAGAGTAATTTCAATATTGATACGCTGCATTCCACAGACATTGGATCAGTGCTTTTTGACACATAATGCATATTTCATTTTAGTATGGAATGGCTTTTACAGTCACTATAGTAATGACTCTCTTAATTAAAAATAATTTTCTATCTGCAGTCATTTAATGTATTCTTGAACTTTTAACAACATTGCCTTTGCCATGAATTCAAAAATTATTTACAATATATAGGAAATGCCAAATGAGGCATTGTCTATAAATGGCATGCACCCCGGACAGGTTCAGAAGAATGTACTTACAAATCTTGGTATATCAAATCTAAAAAAATACTGATGTATCTAATCTAAACAAATACACCTAACTTCTCAAAATTTCAAAAGCTGTTCCATACATTTTTGAAAATTAGTATGATATATGCATTGTGTACTGTGAAGAATCAGGCTTGACACAGACAGACGCTAAGGACACAAGTACCAAAAGCACACGTGATTTATTATTATTTAGCATCCCAACAAGTACCAACACACTTTACTTTTTCTTCCTTTCTTTTCTTCTTCTTTACCTCTCTCCTTTTTCCTCCATCCTCTCTCTCTCCAGCAAGCTTCGTCCTCCTCCTCCCGACTCTGGCTCCCAGAATGGTGTCTGCTGGCCCCTTATATACTGTAGGGCCCCCAGAAGTGCTCCAGGTGTCTAATGATATGTTTCCAGCAACACTTCCGGGCGTGCCGGAAGAGCTGCTCTCCAGGGCTCAGCAGCAATTGTAGCACCCCCTGGCAGCGCCCGCAGATCCCAACAGGGCTGTACCAAACTCCAACTCCCATGAAGCCCTGCAGGGGGCTGCCATCTAATGTTCCGGGGGAGGTAACACTCTGGCCTCACTTGCTACCCTGGTGCTCCCAGCATGGAGGCGTCCCAGCTGTCCACCACAGTACATTCATATTTTTCTCAAAATAAGCTACAAAATTGATTATACTGTATAAATATTCATTTCTAGTTATCCAGTATATTAAATTAAATTATTTCAAAATAAACAATGCATAATATAATTTAATAATTCCTAGTACACCTGTGGTGCAACATGCTACGAAAAGTGATAGTTGCTTGTCACAGTATAGCAGTATAACTATTTCAAGCATTACCTGTGTTTTTTAAATGGCCATTGAGAAATGTGCACACTTACCCTGAGTTGGGGGGACAAGGAGGTGACTCGAATCTCTGGATTCACAGCGGCTCCAGTTTTGTGAGTCCACGACACACATGCCTGATTCACACAGGATGGGAGAGGTCCGCTGCCTTTCTCTGATGATAATGAAAAGAGGCAATAGGAATGGAGCATTGCCTAGTTAAAAAGAAGCCATAAGAGCCAGCAAAGTACCGGGCAAAAAAGTTTAAAAAACGAGGAGTACTTAGCAGCAAGAGTGCAACTGCATGAGAGCGAGAGACAGGGGCAGTTTCTTACGGATCACTTGCCAGTTGATGCCTCACTAATATCACTAACTGCAGAGCCAGAGCACCACACATCACTGCAGGTCTACGCCAGCAGTTCTAGACCAGCAGTTGGATGGAAGCTAAGGTTAGGGGTTAGTATGGTTAGCATGTAGGATAAATGGTTAAGGTTAGGGGTTAGTTTTGTTAGGGTTTGGGTTTGATGTGGTTAATGTGTCAATCAATTTGATTTGTGATGACGTATAAATGTTTATTACAAAACTGCTGGTCTAGACAAGCCATGATGTCACTTCTGTCCGGAAACTACTGGCGTAGACCTGCGATGACACATGGTCCTCTGGCTGTCTCTGGCAAATGAATTCTGGGAGGAAGGGGAAGCACAGTGTGTGCAGCGTCGCTACTTGTCTCCCTGATTGGAGGAATGACAGTGTGCTGGTGGGGATTGGTTGCCATAGTCCCCTTTCAACATATAAAACTGGGGAACAGACACTAGAGGTCCTCTTTTGACTGGGTTTGGTGTCTGGCAAACTTTTAGATCAACGTGCATAGTGAAGGTGGAATGGTGAGCGAGTGTTAATGCCCTTTCATACTGTTTTTATTTTCTTTGATGTAAATAGCTTTTTGATTTCTTTACAATTCCTGATTTTTGGCAGGCCCAGGTGGAAGGGAAAGAACTGGATTTTTGTATATATTTGCTGTTTGTTATTTTTATTATATTTTAGTCAAAGTCAAAGTCAAAGTGAACTTTATTGTCATCTCAACCATATACAAGTATACAGATAGACGAAATTGTGAAGCTCAGGGTCCACAGTATAATGACATGACGTGCAAATAATAATTTAAAAATAGAATTAAAATTTAAATTAAAATTAAAACACAAACAAGACAAGACATTGCGCAAAGACAAGACAAAGACAAAGAAGTAGCAGCAATATTGATGTGTAAGATATGTAATATAATAAATAATGAATAATAGATATAGATAATAGATATACTGTGTGTGTGTGTCAATAGGCCTGGGTTTTATTTAATGACATGGCATTGTTTTGATTTGAATTTAGATTTTGCACCTTTTTGTTTGAAGCAGCTATAAATAATGAACTCTTCACTTTTATAAATTTGCTTCTGTGTCTCTCTGTTCTCATCGTGTATATGTTTGATCCAGAAACTACAGTACAAGAGCACAAAATGTAGCATGGAGCCAATTCCCACTACACAGGGTTTCACAACACTATATATATTAGCATTGCTACATAGTCAACTGATGCCAATGTCCAGAGGTCTCTTTATAAAATTTTGCATGGATTCATGTCTGAAAATATGGTGTCACACACGTGCGCTTAGGAGGCAGTCAACAAGCCCAGAGGTGAGTGATATAATGTCCGACGAAGGGTTGAATTGGGGTACTGATATCTCTCTCTCTACATTTACAGAAACAAAGAAGAAAAATAATAATTATCCACACTCACCAACAACATTTCAGATATTTGAAAATGGCTCTGCACCAACCACTACTTCCGAGATGACGTTACTTCTGGCTCCCACGGATAACGTCATGCCCGGCTCCTTGACGATGACGTCACTTCCGGCCAATCCAGATGACATCACTTCCGATTCCCTCTAACTTCCTGACTTCCTGATTATAAACGATCATGTCAGCATTATTTGGTTGTCGAATGTTTGATTTATTTCATTTAGTTTTGACCAACCTGAACCAGATATTATACGGGGCAATTCCCCAACTCTTTTTTGATGTTTTGTCAACGTTATTTCATCACAATGGGTATGCAAAAAAAATGGGAAAATGAGAAGGGCAAAAAAAAAATCATATTTATAAAACCTGGCAAACACATATTTATATGCAATTTAAAGTTTATAATTGTCTTGTAAATGTGTGCCACCCTGAAACAAGCACAAATGGACCATGCTAATCAACCTCAGGAATAAATTTTGTAATGTACAGATTTATCTGTAAGTTGAGACGATGGTGTCAAGAGAAGAGAGACAAACTATGAAGACCGTGAGAAAGAAGTTGTTGTCACTAATGTAGGGGCATGCAAAGAACTTTTATTTGGTGGCCTAAGTGCGGGTGTCACCAGCAAACACACATACAGTATGTTGAAAGGCAGAGCATTTTTCTGCTGCCATGAAGTAAACCAAAAAATACTAAAAAACAAAAATAAAAAAAAGATCTGATCCCAGGAGAAGAAGTGGATTGCTTGTCACTGGCAGAGTGAGTGAGAATGCATGACTGCAACGGGAGGATAAAAAAGCACATCTGCTCTCTCTGATTTCAATCTGCAAATGACATTTGTAATTGGGCATTAGGCCAGAGCAGTCTCATCTTGGCATCATAGGTGACTTAGTTAGTGGAACACTTCCATATTAAGCAGCGTCATTCTCACTAGATGTCCTTATTATAATAGTGCAGTCAATTGTACCAAGTACTTTAGGAGAACCAGAGACTGCTGCAAATTGCATTTTTATGTTGATCTGTGCACCCACACCATACAGAAACTAAATGTAGGGGCCTTGTCAGTTGGTTAATGGTTTTTAAAACAACAGGCATTTTTGAGCTGAAGCTTGGCGGAGACATTCCTGGCCTGTCAGCCTATTTCTTCTGGTGGGTGCCTGTTGCTGGAAAGCCAACCATTGTTAAAACCTGGATATGAACAGGTAGAGAGTGATTTGGGACAGTCTGTTTTTCAAATGCTGGGGCCAATTCAGCAAATAAATTCAAGAGAATTGCTCTTGGAAGTCTAAATCAGCTCATAAGCCTGCCATCATCATGGACAAAAAATCCTGCTGGTCTCCAAAAGCTCATTCGCTTTGTATGTGACAATTTACAGAGTCGTCAAGCAGTGCCCGTTAAGTCATGTTGTGTCAAACTGTTAGGCTATGATCAGGCTGCAGGGCGTGAGATTTATAGCCTTCTATACACAGGGAGTGAATTAGGTTGGTGTTTTTACTTAATGTGATTTTTGATAATAAAATTTTGCATTGAATTCTAATCATGAAAAGTGACAGCAGGAAGCTGATATAAAGTGAAGAAAAACCCAAGTAAGTTCTTCAGCGCAATTATGCAGCATTGGGCCCCTTAAAAGGCCAGTACAACAGAGTGTATACATCATATTCATCACTTTTAAGGTTTAATAAGTCTGTCACATCAATGCATGTTATAATAACAGCTTGTGATATGGATTACTGTACATGTGAGTCGTCAAATGTATCCCTACCTCAAGAAAAATAGCACCAGGAATACACAATAAAATGAGTACTGTATTTCCAGATCTGTTTTGTTACAAACCAACATCGGAAACACGGAAGGCGTGTTTTCTTTTACTGAAACTCAAAGAGGACGTATTCAGTAAGGTTTAGGCTGGTTTGGCTGTGTTTCACTACTTGATCAGGGGTGTCGTCATTTCCCACTTCCTCCGGAATGTTGAATATCCATGGTTCTGAGATATCGTAAGTATATGCATGTTTTCTTATTAACTTTTCTTTTGTAATTCCTGTTTTGCACAGAAGGTTGTGTACGCACATTTCAGATGTTGGATTGGTTCCTGCGTTGTACCCATTGTTGGTGGGCACTACTCACCATGACAAAGAGCTGGGATAAATGGGTTCAGAAATTGATGCCACGGGGAGTTACGAATATTAAAACAATCAACAGTACAATATTTCAATTCAGCTTTTATTTAATGTTAATTAGCAGTTTTCAGAACACTCACCAATTTACAACTTCAGCAAAGGTGATCTGCCAATAGACCCCCACCCATATGTAAAAAGTTATATTTTTACAGTTTTTTACATTTAAATTCAAAGAAAATACTGAAGTACCAGCCTTCATTTTAAAAGTTAATAAATAGTAGTTCATGTATAAATTGATAAGTAATATAACATTTTACATAATGCCCTAAGTAATATTCATTACAAATTGTAAAATGAATTAATGATAAAGGGAAGCCATTTTTAACATATTAAAAAATACGGTTAGGGTAAATGCCATTAAATAAGAGGAATCCATGCCAACAATTTTTTGTACTGGAAATGTATAGTCAAAAAAATAAAATTCACACTTGCCAGCCAGAATGGTACAAATGTATTGCTGGATGTTTCTTTACTCTGATTTGTTTTTGACTAACAACATTTTTCTAACTTTTAATAGCAGAAAAGGGACTAAAATAACATTCCTGACACACTGATTTGAGTATTATATACACTAATTATGTATGTTTGTTTACAGAGATAAGTTTACAGGTCTAGAAAATATGAATACCTCACTGAGGGATCTGACACCCTGGTAAAAAACAAGCCTCTGAAATAAGACTCCAAACACTTAATTTAAATACTTGCGATAAATAAAGACATATTAAGATTTACAAAGTATGAATTCAGACTGGCCAAATAAATACATAAATACAAAAATGACAAAGATAAATAGGTAATAAAATAAATAATATAAACCCATCTTACTGGCCGAAGTCTGGAGCTAGCTGACATTATTAAATGGTTCAGTCAGCCATGGCACCCTGTTAAAGGTGGACGTAAAGCAATGCCCACAATGAGCTGACCTCCCACTCAGTTCTGTTGCAGTACATTTTGACGTATTATTTAGTTAGCACTAACTCCATGTTTTTGAAAGCCTTTCATTAAATAAAAAATGTGGTAGGTGTACTGTTTGTATGTCTTTAGGAGGCCATCTCTTACACTGAGATTGATGCTACTGAATATTCCATCCCAGTCTTACAGTACAGCATATAAGGTTGTGTGGCACCATTTAAGGCCCTGTCACTTCATTTCTGTGCCACGTTATCTCTTGCACATCCCTCCAGTTCAAGCAGATCATTTCTCTGGGTACATCACTCCTGTGCTGAATGCTGCCACTCCAGTGTTGTCTGCAATCCACTGATTATACTTGGTAACCTGAGTGTAGACCCCAGGTTTTGTCTCCTTGGCACATCCATCACCCCAGCTAATAATGCCATAGAGAAACATTTGTCCAAGCACTTCGCAAGTTAATGGTCCTCCTGAGTCTCCCTGCATTAAGTAAAAAAGAGACGGTTACATTTCTCTTCACATTCTTATGCTTGCAGTTCAAATGGTGCAAAACCATTCTACAAAGTTCTGGAAAACACTTTAATTTAGGTGCTGCAAAAATGCATTTATTACTCATTTACGCTTATGTAACAAGACCTTCCACAAAGGCTTCTTTTGGTCTTTAGAACACTTGTAAAAAATCAGCAGACAGGTTATTCGCTGCTGTGCAGTGTGGCATATTGACATGATGGTAAAACGACTTGTTAATATGAAGGATTCACAGGTCTGACACTAAAGATGCAATATCAAGAGAAATGCATCTCAGTTAGGCCACATAGGACCACTCCAAAATGAAGGTTTGCTAGTAAATCACATTGCAGAGATGAATAAACACTTCACTGATGCTTTGTAAGTGTTATGAAGAACCAAAGAAGTGCTTGTTACATAAAAGTAAATCAGTAATGGGTGCATTTTTGCTGTACCCAAACTAAAGTGTTTCCAGATTCTTTATTTATTGTATCAAGGAGTGTTAAAACGTTGTTGTTAGTGTCACAAAATGTTACCTCTTTTTAAAGTACCCATTTTTGGGTCTGAATTAGTTTAGGCAGATTTTTGTAAGTCATTTTTATGGGGTTACACAGTAGCTAGTGGTGAAGACTCTTGGATCTTATAGAAAAATGTAGTCTTGAAATTGTCAATCTCTACATATTAGAAAAGTATTATAGGCACATGAGGAAAGTAAATATTATGTTTCACTAAACATTAAGATGTAAGAATTAGGATTAAAAAGATTTATGCCTACATATTTTTTGTTATTCTGTATGAGCTAGAAACCACCAATAGTTCATAAGCAAAGGTTAAATGCGTAGAGAGGAAATGTAAACTCTTTGGCTGTAAATAACAGTAGCAAGTGCTGAGCTAGTTGGGAGTACAGGTAGGTCTTGTCAGATACTGTAGACATGATGGACAGAGAGGGGTTTGACACCCTCTCAGCTGAGAAATAATGGTGGAATTAATTAGGGGCATAACTAGAGCAGGAGAATGTTAAGAGTCAGATGACTTGTGTGATAAGAACTGTAATAAATGTCAGAGCTGTCCATGGCTGCTCGCTCATTGCATCTGAAGTGAGTCTGTATGTGCGTCGTACAATAAATCTTGATTCTGGTGCCTGTCCTGAGACTCTGAGTGCCTTCTTTGGGGCTGAGGGCGCCTGCACCAATCCGCTTCAACAGTCTTTAATTTGAACTCTGCACCAAATTGCCATCTTCCTGGAGTTTGCATGTTCTGCCCATGTCCTCATATTTTGAATATTCTAGTTTTGCTCCAAAAGAAGTACTGTATTTGATAAATTCAATTACTATTATCCTAAACTGGCCCTGTATGAATGTGGCTGTGTGCATGAGTGGTCCTGGGATGGACTAGCGCCTGCTCCAAGGTTAGTTCATAGATTCTGACCCCAATTTCTTTATAGCTATCGAAATTCGGCTTTCTGTTTTCACAGATATTTTGGAGAGCTTACCTGGCAGGCGTCAGTCTTCCAGCTAGGACTGCCAGCACAGAACATGTTATCTGTTATCCCAGTGGTGTAGTACTGGCTGCAAGTGTTTTCCGAGATCAGCTCCACTGATGCGTCTCTCAAAAGTTTGGAATACTCCCAGGAATCTAGGCAAAGACATATTTTACACGTCACAATTGTGTTAACTGTTGTATAGCCCAGTAAGCAGTGGTCTTATACAGAATGTGATTGTCTTTTTATCTTTTTGTTTCAGTAAAATAGAAAAATGCCTTGGGGGTCCTGTCCAGCAGGACTATAGACTACAGAAAGTATTTTAATTAATATACAGGCCCCCTTTATGACCCCATTAACGTCATGCACCTTCACATCTTGCTCTATAAAGCAGAAAAGCTTGTAAGCTCAGAAGTACAATAAAATTAAAACTCTAGAAACAGTAGGAGATATACATTTAAAATGAAACAGAAACAATTGAAGAGTAGCACAATAAAGATACAGTAATAACAGTACTGTGCAAGATCCTTTGTTCTTGTTATTCAAAGCCATTCAGAGACACAGCTTGTCCTATCAGTAGTAGGAGCAATAGTTTTGTCATATAATGCAAGACTTGAAACGTAGGACCTGGCGCTGCTTGCCAGGGCACACTTGTGGCAGTTAGTTACTATGGTAATGAACTTGATGAATATATTAAGAATATAATCAGGGAAGTGATTGATACAGTGGTTAGATCTGCTGTCTCTCTACTCCACAGTCCTGAGTTCAAACACAAGCCTGGGGACTGACTATCTGCATGGACTTTACATGTTTGCTACATAACTGCGTCGGTTTTCAAAGACATGTATGCTGGATTAACTGTCATCTCTAAACTGGCCTAGTGTGAGTTTGCTGTGCAATGGTTTGGCACTCCATGCAGAGTTGGTTCATGACTTGTGCATGATGATGCTGCCAGGACAAAATCTGCCAGCTCTGATTTTAAGTGGTGGGTTTGAAAAAGTTGTGATCCTTCTTAGATTCTGCTCAGAATGGCCCCTTACCCTTTTAAGATTATGGTGTAATGCTCAAATGGATTATGCAGGTTTGAATGCTATAAAATATAGACAAAGACTATAAGGAACTAAAATGTAAATCCCATGGCTACAAGTTTATTTCCTGCCTCCGACCCATTCTGTGACACTGGACAAGTCACTTAGCCTGCCTGTGTACCATTATGAAGTGTTTTGGGATGGTGCTCACTATGGAGAGGTGCCATATAAAATAAAGACTGCTTGTCTAACATTTCTAATAGACAGCTCTACATTGGCACCATTTGAGTGAGAGCAACTGGACTGGCAACCTGACCAGGATTTGGTCCTTGCCTTGCATCCAATCCTATCAGGATAGACTCCATCTTTCCGTGAATCAGATTAAATATTTAATGGATGGATCGATGGGTAAATAGATAAAATGTTTCAGGATCAGTTATATTCTAATCCAAGTTCAGATTCATTTTCTTTTGTGAGCTTAAAAGTAGAATTGATCTAGTTTTGAATAGCGGACAAAACATAACGCATTAAACGGAGAGATGATTTTCCTGCCCAGGTAAAATAGCATTGGATTTGTGGAAAGAATCTATAGTTTATTGTAATAAAAATTTTGTTCATGAAAAGGTGAAAAGGCTTGTCATGTTATATATGAATTTAACCCAGTTAGGCCACTACACTCAACTAAAAAAATGATTTTTGACACTGAGTAGTCATATCAAACTGTTATATATATATATATATATATATATATATATATATATATATATATATATATATATATATATATATATATATATATATATATATATATATATATATATAAATAAATAAATAAAAAACTTTAAAAAGTACAAAATACCTTGGACTTATTTAGAATAGGGATCTGTTTTAGAATAGGGATGCTGTCCATAATGCACCTCTTTGTCACTTATTGCAAAATAACATGAAGCCTTTGTTCAGGTCTTGTGGCATAGCAATAAGTAACTAAGCGAGGCAGTGTAAGTAGACCCTCACTTCATGTAAGTGGTGCTTTGTAACTCTTATTAACGCCAAACAAAGCGTCAAATGAGATCTTCTTACTTAGCACTAATTGATTAACAGACATGCCTAGTTAGTCTTGATTCAAGAGTGTTACCAACAAATGCCACATCCATAAGGACATCCTCTATTACAATGACAATGCAAAGGCACAAACTGGGTTGTTGTCTTACATTGACCCTGCTTTCCATATCCAGCAATTTCACAAGTAAAGCCCACTGGCAGCTTCTGGTTAGGAGGAGGCAAGCAGACTGTCTTCACTGTGCTGGTTTCCTTTGAACACTGGATTTTAATTAGGGCTGTGAAAGAGAAAAACAAATGAAAAGTCATTTTAAAAGAAGGATTTTTGCTCAGAGAGGTCACAATATAAGTGCTAATAATCAGTCAAGAACTTGTACACTGCTCAGTTTTTGCTGTTTTAATGAAACTCCAGTGTCTCTAAATATAACACAGCATTCAGAAAGCTCAACTCATTCTTGTACTTGATTCATTTAATTCTAGGTCATGGTGGTCAGAGCCAGGGTGCATAGCAGCTTTTATCCCTGGACAGAACACCAGGCCATCACAGGAATCTATTTCTCTTTCAGTGTAATTACATTTTTCTCCCACAAGGCCACCAACTGTAAAAAGGTAGGATTTATTTTATATGAAAGTAATGAACAAAATGGAGAAAAGAAACACAGAAGTAAACCAAAATGAACAAAGCAAACCCTGTTGACCGACTGAGCCTCACTGAGAATGCTCTTATATGCCACTCAGTGAAATTCATGAATGTTCCCTTCTCATTTCCAGAAGTTATCCTTATCCCTCTTGTACATTTCATTGCATTTACCCCACTCTTAACTTAACCAGCAAATTAAGGTCTTCTGTTACTTCTAAGGTTACACACTTTATCAAATTCAAACCACATGACTTGAGTAGTGATGCTCTTATATGCTGTTGTATCTCCCGACACCTGATTCTGTTGTATGTTGTTGTTTCCCCTCCATGATGCAGCTGGGAGAGGCCTGGGCACCCATGAAAACCCTGCAGAAGCCTCCTTGTCTCTGTGTCTGGCCATTCTCACTCCTTGACATCACTTTTGTGGTCAGGGATCTCCATCAATCCATGCTGCCTCTTGATACCAAATGGGGATGCTGCGCACCTGAACCTAACCTACACAACTAATTCTGGGACGTGGGAGCCAGAGTTGGTGCAATGTGAACTCATTTTTTCTGGCCCAGCAATATATGATGAGGCTGACCCTGTATGGTGGCTCTCCATTCACACCAAATCACAGGCACCTACAGTACAGTACGAGGGTAAAAACTAAAGGTGTTTTTGTCTTTTGCTAGTTTTGAAATTTTTTTGTACTCCATGGGCTGTTTTCCATCGGAAAAATCCCATCTGGCCAATAGAATCTGTGACAGTTGGCTGATAGATTTCAGTTTAAACTGTTGTGGGATTCCCGTGGTTACCACAAATTATGAGAATACAACTGTTGTGATGTTAAACACAACCATTAAGTCTTTTGGCTATGCAGAAGGAACAACACAAACACTCAAACTAACCAACTGTACTTGTGACTCTGCCTTAACAAAAATATGACTGTCACTGTGGGAGGCTGAAGGTTTCCTCCAGTATAGAGTGAGCTCTCCATATCACTTCCACATATCTTGGTTCTCCTTTGGGCTCAGGTCCAATCCTTTTACTTAGGAATTTACTACACCTAGAGAAGCATGGTAGGGCAGTAATTAGTGCTACTGCTTTGAGAATCCAGTGTCTTGGGTTTGAGTCCCACCACTAGTTGCTATCCATGTGAAATTTGCAAAGGTTTACCTCCAGGTATTGTGATTTTCCTCCCACATCCTCAAGGATGTGCAGGCTAGCTAAAGTAGTAATTCAAATTGTGCATGAACAGATCTCGAGATGGATCCCATCCAGAGTTGTTTCCTGTCTTGCATCCACTGTCGATGGGATAGACTTTTGTGATTCTAAGCTGGATGAAACAATGTTATGTTGTGCTACTGCACCTTCCACCTAAACAAAGCCGACTGGATTTAGTGTCAACCTCTCGTTGGAAGTATCAAAAGGGTTTCTACAAGTTCTCTGAATGCCAATACTCATTCCAGAAAGTTCATGATTCCTGGTGCATTTTTAGTGAACTTTGTAAAGCAACATAAAGCCCCCCCCCCCCAAGGAACTAACCAAACAAGCCTGATGAGTTCTTTTCACTTTTTGTTTTTATGAAGCACACCCACCTAAAACCATGTGTGCTGAAAACAATCTTCTCCCCTTCACACTTCTTCTATTGAGAGCTGAATTTCATCTTACCTATGTCATTATTGAAACCTTTCTGTTCATCAAACTGCGAGTGAAGAATGATCTTCTCAGCCCAAAATCTTTGCTCTGTCAGAGGGTTGCTTTCATTCAGGGCGTTCTTTCCCAAATAGACGACATATTGATGAGCCTTTGTTGCCACGCTGAGAAGAAAGCAAGATGTATAGCTTTAGAAATATTGATTTTACGTCTAAAGAAAGTACAAAATGCCTTTTATTAACAGCATTATTAACTTTGGAAAAATTACTAAATTGTTTATTTTTTCTGAATAAAATAGTTTTGCCAAGTACAAAGGAATACAAAAAGGTGTAGATGGATGTCTTGAAAGTTACATGTGTGAAAGCCTAAATGAAAGTCTGGATCATTCCACTGGCTCCCTGTGTGACACATGGCCAGACACACTGCAAAAGTTAGAATATGAATATAAAAGTAAGAAAACTTAACATTATGCAGACAGTAAAGGTACCACACACCAGAATGCACATGTGGCCTTGTGGTGTTACATTTTAAACATTAAGGTTATCAATTAAATTCCTGCTTCTGGCTCATGATCCTATGGAAGTCACTTTACCTGTCTGTTATCAAAGAAAATACATGTAGGCAATTGTGCCCAAGCTTCAAAACTGTAAAGTTTCTTTATGTGCTGTTCAATTTAGATAGATGTTATATACAATTAAAGTGGGTGTTGCATTAAAGTCACTATCCAAAGGTGATCATAATTAATATTCCCCATCCACATAAAAGAGTTGTGCAGGTTAGTCTGAGTTGTGATTCCACACTCGTCTGGTCTAGTCATGGTGGTGTGTGAGTGTGTCCCTGTGATTGGCTGTCACCTACTACTGCATTGTGCCAAGTCTGTCCAGAAGACACACTGGCTCCCCATGGCCCTGCAATGTATGAGCAGATTGCAAGATAAATGGCTGGAAAAGTTTAAATTGGTTGCCACCACCCTGAAGTACATTAACGAAAGTCTTAACTTGTCCAGTCTCTGCTTCTGCATGATGAGGTGACTCTGCCCTTGTGCTCAGATATGCATAGAGGGTAATAATTGGCAGAAAATCAAAATACAAACAATAACTCAAATATACACTGTTGTCAAGCAAAAATCAAAACCCTGGTTGAAAATACATAGAGCAGAGGTCATTTTATAAAGAACACTAACTAAATAAAGACATGCTAAACATTAGTTTTCCGTAAACTTGGGTGAATAAGTATTTGTCATGACTTTTATGCCCGTGACCCCATGACATCACTAGCTGTTCACTTCTGTGACCTAATAAGGCCACACCACAAAATGGTGGCATCTGTGATAAACAAAATTGCATTATGGAAAATGAAGGAATTCAAATTTTTAATAGTGCTTTCTGGATTTAAATTGAAGTTATAATTAAAATCCTTGATTAAAAAAAAAACCACAACTCTAACTATACACGTTGTGACCACAAGGAGATGCCACGGGGCCCCAAACCACAGACACAATGTCATTCAACGCAATTCCGTTTTCAAATAAAGGATTTTTATTTCTCACCAACACTCTTTAATGAACACAGCCAAAAACATATAAGTATAACCAGAATATTCTCATACTGCTTCAGCCCTACTAATGAGTGTCGGCCGCTGCCTCCCAAATCTGATTCGTCGAGGTAAAGTGGAGTAGCTCCTTCAATCTCAGACCCGGGTGAACTTCCATTGCTTGGAAATGGTCCATTAGAAGCACTTCTGGGTCAGACAGAAGTCCCAAGAAGCTTGGATTGTAAACCCTTGCGGCATTCTAGTTCCCAGCATGCTCTGTGGGAATCTGGATGGGCCCCGAAGCCCAGGGTTGGTGACATCTAGTGTATTGGGGGAGAAAAAATCACCAGTCATCATCCCCCTCAGATCTTCCTTTGCACTGGCCTCCAGGCCGAGTAAGAAATGGGTAAGGGTTCACTCCTGGCCGGGATGCCAGCCCATTTATATATATTTCCAAAAATATCTCAGGAAAGGCCCAAAAATTTAAAGAAAAATGCAAATTATAACACTTTGCTCCCCATAGTCATACCTCTGTGGCCACTCTGCTGTTGTAGGCTCACCTTTTAAAAGTCCCCCATTGGCCTTTATTAGAGGAGCTAGATCATTATATAGTTTTTATTGAGATAACACTGAATGTTCGATGTGGTACAGCAAGCTTAAGCCATTTCATTTTTTTGACATGTTTAAGAGCAGCTCAAACCAATGTGTTTCTCATACACCGTTAATGTTTTGATTCATTTATTTATTGTCATGTATCGTTTTGGCAAGATCAAGATTTTTGAGGAGCTTGATCATTTGATTTTAACATTAAAATATAAAAAAAATGTGTCTGCATCATGCCACAATATCTAATATGTGACTCTATTCTACAATATTTTACAGAGAGTTTACAGATATAGTTTCTATAATAACTTACTGACAGACTTTAAACCTAAAAATACAAAAAGAAGACGTTCTCAAGGACACTAAAAAGGACACTCCTTTAGACACAAGAGCGTTTGATCGATTGGTAGCATACATACAGATATCAGACTAGCCAGTTTTAAGGTGCCAAACACATTTTTATTTAATTAATACTTACTCAGGAGGAAAACAGTGAGCGGCAGTCAAGACCCAGCAGGGGCTGATCAGGCTCCCACCACACAGAAAATACTCCTGCCTCTTGTGGTGATAGATGGCAGCCATCCAAGGGTGGGATTTGATGGTGGCGACATTGCCTCCGACTATCTTAAACTGTTGTTGTTCTCTCTGGCCGCATGTAGATGCTGTCGGGAAAGCAAGAGAAAGAGAAATCAGTAAAAGTGCTGACTGCTGGAGAAGTGGATTCAAGCCAATAACCATTCTGGTAATTCACCCTGCTTAGAAACAGAACACGTGCTCTTTAAAGAAGTCATTCTACAAACTGTATTTTCGTACAATTAGTACTTTATGGCTCCAACATCCAGGGTTAAAATCCCATGCTTAGCTGTTGCCTGTCAGCACATTCTGTCCTTGTCTGCATGGCTTTTCTTTTGGGTACTCTGGTTTTGCTGGTTGAATTAAATGGCAATTCTAAATTTGCCCAGTGTGGGTGTGTACGTGACTGGGTCTTGTGATGGACTAGTGCTCCGTCCATAACTATTTTCTGCTTTATACCCAGAGCTACTGAAAGAGGTTTCAGTCCTCATATTAACTGCTTTGGTAGTAAGTGTTTTTGAAATTGTTTTATGTTTTCTGATGGAGGTAAGAAGCTGATCAGGGCCAAATGGAGTCATCCTTAATCTTAACAGTTTCCCACTCTTCCAGGTAGATGGCTTTCTCAGATCAACTACAACGCATCTCCAGCAGGAATTCCCTCAAGTAGATGTCCACACCACCATAACTGGCTCCAATGCATTTGAAACAGCAGCAGTTCATCTCCAAGGTCCTTCCAGATCGTATGGCTCCATGTCCTCCCACATCAATTAATCCGTATAACTCTACAAGACACCTTGTCTCTACATTTGTGGTCTTATCAACTCAGTTATCTCATTTAATGAAATAAACAAATAATCGTTTAAATTACTATGGTATGATTATAAAGCACCCTGCAGTCCTGTAATTGATAGAGCAAACATGGTTGGATTGATGGGTACAAATATAAAGCGATTAATCAGTAATGATCACTATGAGCAATCTGCTGCCCTCTGTGGTTATTTGATGCTCAAGCAACAACCTGAACGTGTGTACTGAGATTTTTCAGGTCAGGAAGACAGAAGTTTCAAGATAAGGCTGTTACACTCCTTTATCATGGCACTAGAGAGTGGTGAACTGTTGCATGTTGATTAGCAGATTCAAGTAAGAATTTCACTGTACTCTGTACACATAACAACATTAAATAAAGGTTGGGTGTTTGCTTCGTTTTTTCCTTGTCTAACAGTTGAGGGGTACCAAGTCTTGTCAAAACATCACTCTAGACAGCAATATACTACATCTATCAATCTACTTTCTGATCTTTCACGTTTTATAACAGAAGGAAGCAGAGCCATATCTAGAAGCATTAGTTGTACAGCAGAAACCAAATAGGATGTCAGTCCATCACAGTAAATGTTAACCATCTAATCTTAAACATCTATAAAAAGAAATGAAGAATTGTGACCACTGATCTATAAGTCCAGGGCGGCCACTTACTTAGTTTTGTTTCACAAGGTTCCACTGAGCAGAAATCACGAATGACCTGCCGTCGCCTTTTGACATAACACCAGGGTTTCTTGCTCATGTCAGGGTTCCTGCAAGAGAAATACCATGCATTTTGTAAAATATGCAGCAAGCTATTTGTTAAGAAATTCTACTAAGAAGACATTGTACAATGAAAATGTTCAGGTTCCTTCTTTTTGCCATGGGGTTTCTAGTGTTCATTTGGCAATCCAGTTTGGTTTGAGGTCTTAAACACCTCTATCTTTACATTTTGTATTTTTCAAAAAGTCACTAACATTCAAGAGGAACAGTTTATAGAAAACATGGCCATAAAAATCTTCTTTACAGATGATAAGGCTGTAAGTAATATTAGCAAGGTCATAACAATAAGGTTCTAATACTAATAAGGCCATAAATATTATTATTAATAAGTTCATAAGGGTAATCAGCAGCCACTTGTACTGACACGTGCTGTACATAAACTGAGCTGTGTCAGTGTTTGGCTGCTGTCTCCATCCCTGCTCCCACCCATCCCTGCTCCCACCTTTTCCCTTGTCCCTGCTGTGTATGTTCCAGGGGAGCAATCATGGGCAGCTCAATACCTCCCCCAGGACGCTTGGTGGCAGCCTCCCTGGCCGACGGTGATCTCCCAACCTCCCACTTGGCTCCATGGGAGATGGAGTCCTCCACAGCCTGGTTGGGAGCTGGGGTGGCCGCTAGGGGGTGCTGCCTGGAATCAATAGCACAGCTGGACGAATCTTCAGCCCCACCCGGAAGTGCAACTGGGACCAGGTGATCAAGCGCCTGGAACTCTTCTGGGTGGGCTACAAAAGGGGCCAGCCACCACCACTCGACAGCCAGAATCGGGAGGAAGAGGACGAGGTTGCCTGGGAGGAGTGGTGGTGCTAGAGGAAGAGTGTTGTTGGTATTGTATTTAAGTGCTTTGGGACAGTGTTGGGCATGTGGGACACAGTGAAGGCATGCCCCATGGCTGAAGAGAAAAATAAAAAGCCTGTGTGATTTAACACGTGTCTCTGCATCAGTCTGTGCTGGGTCATGCGCTATATAGCGCTTATTACACAGAGTACAAGGACAAGCCTTTGCTGAAGCTAATTGCTGTGGCCTTACCTAAATCTCTACGTGACTCTATAAAATCAGTAATGGTTTATTCTGAACTGCTTGACTTCTCCATTTTTTTACCCTTTGTTGTCTTTGTGGTATTGCTGGGTGTTATGTTACTTGCTTTGGTATATTATGAGTTTTAAACTTACAAGTTTAGCTTATTTAAAGATTTCCTGTTTCCTGTTCCTACGGTGAGTACTCTATCAGTTCTTTCAACACAGTTAGCTTCAAATCCATGTGGGCCTTAGTTATACATATATATATATAATATATAGTTATATATTTCGACTTTTATTTCAGGTGGCACGGTGGCGCAGTGGGTAGCGCTGCTGCCTCGCAGTTGGGAGACCTGGGGACCCGGGTTCGCTTCCCGGGTCCTCCCTGCGTGGAGTTTGCATGTTCTCCCCGTGTCTGCGTGGGTTTCCTCCGGGCGCTCCGGTTTCCTCCCACAGTCCAAAGACATGCTGGTTAGGTGGATTGGCGATTCTAAATTGGCCCTAGTGTGTGCTTGGTGTGTGGGTGTGCTTGTATGTGTCCTGCGGTGGGTTGGCACCCTGCCCAGGATTGGTTCCTGCCTTGTGCCCTGTGTTGGCTGGGATTGGCTCCGGCAGACCCCCGTGACCCTGTGTTCGGATTCAGCGGGTTGGAAAATGGATGGATGGATGGACTTTTATTTCAAGTTTAGCGTTTTGATAGCACCATCTTTTTCCATCTTGGTACTGACCTGTGCCTGTCCTTAACTATCATTCTTAACATGTGTTTTCACCTCCCAAGGTCTATCAGGAGACCTTGTGTCTTATATTTTATTGTGCTAAGTAGATGTGACAAACTTCATCTTGAACCAGAATAAAAATGCTGCCTAAAGACCACTCTGGTCTGAGCTGTGGAGCTGAACAGAGACCACAGCTACAAAAAGATGGACCAACTACTTTATTATTTATTACTAGAAGGATCCGCCCACTGCTTGCTTCGCTCGCCAAACCCAGGGGCAAGGCCCCCATCTATCCCGCAACTGAGCCGCTCCATTAGAGAAAGCAATTGTATTTAAAGATATGGTACAAGCCCCCCTGTTGTGGCCTAGTAGGCCACCCCACAACTTTCTTGATATTTTAGTTTATAATTTAAAAACGGAATAAGAATCTGAAAATCTAACAACATCACATTAAAGTTCGATAAATTCTGAAAAGAATGATACCGAACATATATATGTAGGTTTTAAAGTAAGCCCGATTTAAAGCATGACAAAAAACGTGACATAAAATCGTTGCACAAAATCGTTGCACTTTTAGGCTTAGGATTTGACATACTGTATATAGAGTAGGTTCAACATATTGATTTCTGTTGAAAGTTATTAACATATGGGTAGTCAAGGTTTTCTCCATAGCAGACAGTAAATATTAAGTATCTTATTTCTGCACAAACTGTGTAATCAAACCTGAGAGGAACCATTATGAATTTCCCAAATAGGAAGCCTAAACCACCAAAACACCTTTCCAACACCATACCTCAATAATTAATTATATTAAATAAAAATGAATAAAGCAAAATATGGCTTCTTATCTAAAAAATGTAAATCAAATATGAAATTCAATACAAAGAAAATATTGAAAGAGCTGAAATAATTTAAGTGTTTCAGAAAAAGTAACTTAGCCAAAGACATCAAATTCAAAAAATCTAAATACTAAAACTAAACTCCAAAAAAAACCAAACATAAAAAAGATAAAATCCCAATAAGCCTAAATGGTCAATTAATCACAACCCTTACAAAAATGGGGAAGTACAAAAGAGAGCCAAAGATTACAGCTGAAAAAAGTGAACCATGCAAGGGGCTTATCTGGTGCTCTCTGGAAACTCCAGACGGAGTTAAAGAAACACCGGAGGGTTTAAACTGACAAAGATTACAGTAAAGAACTAGGGATGAAAAGAACTCAGAACAAGACGTCAACAAATCAAAAGCAAGGGAGTGGAGAAAAAAAATGGCAAAACAAAGGAAAACATTATAAACTTCAGTGGCCTTTCATTCACATTGTATTCTATTTCTTAGATGGTTAAGTGGAGGAATCTGATATTTTGTCACAATTTAAATTTTTCCTCATGTCAGCAAAGAGATGAATGTTCCAGGCATCATTTTGCTTAGCCACAAAGAGTTGACAGTAAAGCTAAAAGAGGATTAAATATGCGTCATAGTGCATGGCATTAACAACCAGGCTATAATTAGATTCCCTCCATCAGAGTTTCTATGGCTCAATAAACACAAAAGCTGTCTATTAGCATATTTGGATTTGCTTTGTTTTGAGGTGCATTTGACCGCTTTCATCTACCTAAACAAATGATATCCATTCTAATACTTTTCAGCTTCAAATGAACATTGATAGTATTAAACTGGAGAGCACCCAAATATGTCTTACGCCTCCTTGATTGATTGGCTGTGCCTATTAATGTTACATGTAGAATACTCAAATGACATTTCTAATTTTAAGTATTCATCTTAACACAAATACACTGCTAAACCTTTCATTTTTGCACATTTTTCATTTTCACTTAAATATGAAACAGTTCTTCATGTTAGTTCTACTGTACGTACTGAGGCAGTCACACTTGATAAACGAGAGACACAAACTCAGGTTGGCACTACTGCCTTATGGATTCTGCCTTTTGGGTTGGAATCCTATGCCTGGATGTTCTTCATCTGGAGTTTTCATTTTCTATATGTGGTGGTGCAGATTTTCCTCCCTAATGCACAAAGGTTTGGCAATTGCAAAATGCCCCTTGGGTGAGCGGGTCCTACAGTTGACTGGTGGCCTGTTTGCTTGGGCTGTTTCTTGCCTTGTGTCAAGTGCAGCTAACACTGCATATTAGAGGTGTCCAATTCAGATCCTTGTGGGCCACAGTGGCTACAGGTTTTCATTTTAATCATCTTCTTAATTAGTGAGCCGTTTTTGCTGCTGTTTTGCAACTTTTATGTCACGTTTTTTGTCATGCTTTAAATCGGGCTAACTTTAAAACCTACATATATATGTTTGGTATCATTCTGTTCAGAATTTATCAACTTGTTTTGCCTTAGTTTTAATTGATGTGACTCAGACCCCTTAGTTGTTTCTTTTTCCTTAATGAGCAGCCAAACAATAATGACACAAAACAAGCTGCCACATGACCAGCTAATCTGAAAATAAAGAAAGGTCAAAGTCTCTGTTATGTTGGTCTGCTCAGGTCACCAAAACATCTTGATGGTGGTCTTAGAAAAAGCAGAAAATCAACAGTCTGCTGTGGCAGAATGAGAGCAGCAACAAGTCATGATATTCAATAATGGTTTTAATTAACAGCAAAAATTGGCTTCTCATTAAGAAACTGGTTGGAGTGAAATTGCTGGAGTTTGATGTTATAATTTAGCTGGTCATCTGTTGGCTCATTTCACATCTCATTTCTGTTTGGCTGCCATTTAACGAAGAAACAAATCAATTCAGAGGACTGAATCCTTAAAACAAGGCTATTAAAATGAAGGGAAAAGGAGTTAATTAGCAATGGAAACTGCTAGCTGATTATGAAAAGGGTTAGAATGAAAACCTGCAGCCACTGCAGCCCACCAGGACCAGAGTTGGACACTCCTGCTTTATGTGCTTCGGCTTTCCAAACTTGGATTGCTGTGTTGTGTTCAGTTACATAAGACAATTGCACTCACAAACAGTCTGCATATATTTTTATTTACCTGCAGTAATTGTGTTTACCAAGTCCCAGTTTCAATGCATCAGTCTGAAAAGCATTGTAGTGGTAGTCAAGATGTCGAGAACTCCAGTCAAGACACTCCATTCCAGTCTCAGTCCTTGAGTGAGTTCCTCTGTAGTGAGTGCCACTACCATTATAGCACGTTGCTCTCGTATCTAAAAAGACAAAATCAGCATTTAGAGAAGATGGAAACATAACAAGGAAGGGGATTTCATGTCACTTTCATCTATGCTACAGTACTAAAGTAAAATCAATTCATTTCCATGTATTTCTAAGGATTTAAGGGCATGTTGTACTCTGACAGACTCAGGGAATTAAACCAGTTTAGTCTCTAGCAGAAGAGCCAATGTGGAGACCTAATCCAGATCCTCCTAAAAGGCATTGATAAAGTAGATCCAGCTGAAATATTTCAACTTAATGGTGAATCATGTACTTGAGGACACCAATGCATTTAGGACTGAAGTCAGAAAGCACTTCTTTATTCTAAACTTATGAGAATCTGGAGCAAACTACCAAGACTTAATTTTACTTATTTGGCTGACACCTTTATTCAAGGTGACAAAAAACATTTACGATACAATTGAATACATTTCTGTACAGGCCTGTAAGGGGCCTTTAACACCTCCTTGCCCGATGAAACAACCAAGTATCTACGAGTCGAAATGACCAAGGGAGACCAAGGGGTCTCACACCTAATTTAAGAATGAGAAATGCCGTGCTGGTTTAAACTCCCGGTGTCTGTCTTTTGCATTGCTAAAAGTTTGATCAGCTCTGTGTTAAGAAGCCAAGTCAACCAGGGGTCTGTGGGAGCCTAAATCATGAAAAAGTCATGGAAAGAAATCAAAGAGTTTGACGTAATTAAACGTGTGTTTTGGCCAGCTAGAGAATATTTAAGTGTACATGGGCTGTGTATTTGTTTAACCACAAACATTTTTTGAAAAATTTTGCATTAAAAATGTTAGAGATTTCAGGGGAAAATTAAGGAAATGTAACAAGAGAGCAACATGGAAGAGTTAAGTGGATACCTATTTCACAATGATCCCCCTTGAAATGCCTGGGACATCGACACTTTTCACTGGAGAAGTAGTACTGGAGACATGTTCCCCCATTTAAACAAATACAACCTATAAAACATAAGATTAAATACTATATAAATGTTACAGATCAAGCAGTTTTGTTAAACTTAATATTTGATGTCACTTTGTTTTGGAGATGTGGTTGCATTAGATGGGTATTTTAGTAAAATCAACATTTGGCTCTTAACTTTGGTCTTTATTCAGATACATGTGATCTTACACCCCATATTAATGCTTCCACTCTTATCTGGTTTCAGAAATTCCTTGTTAGCGCACTTTTATTGCAATACAATGACAAGAAAAAACTCCCTAGAGGGTGTTTGAAAGTAAGTCTTGAGTTAGCAGCCATCAGCTCCAGCAGATTGGGTTCAAATTGCAGTCAATCTCAAGTTTAGAGTCGTGAAGAAGTGTGAGGAAAGTGGAACATCTGACCCGAGCAAGGAGGGACTGCGCCAACTCCATATTGTCGGGTCCTGGATCTGTGAGACAGCAGGACTAACTAACTGCACCACCATATTGGTTTGCAACCTGATCATTCTTTTTAGTTAGTTAAAAGGACTTTCAAATTATTTTTGCAGTTCTAATGTCTGACACAATAACAGAAGTTGTCACCGGTAACAAAGAATTTTTAAAAGGAAATAATTACCTGCTTTTGATTTCGGTCTTGATTTCTATAATAAGAGAAAAAAAGCACATGTTAATAAATTTCACATAATGGCAGATATTTTAAATAAAATTAATTAATAAATATTGTAATCCACTCCTTCTTGTATTTATTTTAAAGTGGTGTCACAAATGTGTGTTTGGGAGAGAACTTCATGGTTTGTTGACTTGTAATTCCACCCCAAGTCAAGGGATGGCGCTGTCTTATAATGCTCGTGCCCTCTGCAGATTCAGAAATCTACATATTGAGGCCACATGGCATCATGTTTGCCCCTGGAGCTTCTGAGCCTACCACGTCCACCTCATCGCTTTCATAATTGGAACCAGCCTCACCTTTCTTCAGTCTGATCACAGACAAGCATCTGTGAAAATGTTAGTCGCACTAGATGTTAAATTGTGCTTGTTATTTTGTTTAACAGTACACTGGGATTACCTTTATGTTTGTTTTTTGTCTCATTTAGAGTAGTCAATATTTTAGTGGGCAGCATGATGGCGTAGTGGTAGCCCAGCTACCTTGCAGTATGGGGACTAGAGTTTGCATCCCGGGTCCTCCCTATGGGGAGTTTGCATGTTTTCCCTGTGTCTATGTGGGTTTCCTCCTGGTGTCCAAAGACATGCAGAATGGGTGAACTGGAGACACTAAATTGGCCCTTAGACTGTGTGTGTCTGTTCACCCTGCAATAGACTGGCACCCTGTCCAAGGTTTGTTCCTGCCTATGCTAGCTGGGATAGACTCCAGCCCAAATTGTGCCCCTGATCTGGATTAAGCTAGTTAGAACATGACATGACAATATTTCTGTGCCTTGAATGAATTGTTATGGTCTGTCATGGGCAGCGAGGCCAAGTATGGTGAGCTGCACATAATATAACATTTATGGATGTTTTTAATCCGTTTTGGGATTGAGTGAGCTTATATTTTAGGTAACACTGGGTACATGGCAGGATCCTGCCCTGGAGTGGGCATTTGCTCACTGCACGACCAATTCCCACTTGGCCAATTTAGAATAGCCAAATAATTTAACATGCACATGCTGGGCAGTGGGGAGAAAACTTCAAGTACCCAGAGAAACACCAGACAGAAACTGGAAGAATGTGCAAACTCCACAAGTAGGACAGGGTATGGAATTTGAACCTGTGAGGCAGCTGCACTAACCACTGTGCCATCTATCGATTGCAAGACCAGATATAATTAAAATAAAGGAATAAAAAATGTAGGGGTATCTGGTTGACAGGTGGGGTAAAAAGCATTCACTAAGAAGTCCAATTGAGTGAAGAGCAAAGTCTACTGTGAGCCTGTGAACTTGACTTAAGGAGGTAAAACCTAAATGCTGGAGAGAGGAGACCTGGAGGATTTAAAGATGATTTGTCTGAGTCTACAATATGTTGGTTTTATTTTTAATTTTAATATTACACATTTGTGTACCCATCTCTTATTCATGTGTTAGATACATTTGTATGTACGCATGTCCCACTTCAATTTATGAAGGTTCGCCAATTCTTTGGGACATCCTCACACAAGAGATTAAGGAACAATTCTGAAAATATTTATGGTAAAGCTTGCAATTGACCCCGGGAGGCTCAGCACAATCTTATCATTTTAAATATTAAGGAGTAAAGTGTATCTCGGTCTATTATCTCAATTTAGAAAACTAAGAGGAAATTGTTTTTGTTTGAGGAAGTACTGCTAAGTATGACTATGACCTCATATTCCTTACTTGAGCACATTTTTTTCAAAACATTTTTTTTTCCAATACTTACAGCTTCCAATGTAAAGCTGAACAATGAAAAGGTCACTAGAAGAAGGAGGAAGTTCATATTTGACATGTTTCTTGTTTTCTTCTTCCTTTTATGGTATTTCTGACAAAGAAAAAGTCTGATATTAGTAAAATGGATTTACAGCCACTAAGAAGCCCATGATGAAGTACAGCCGGTCAAAAGTGTTTCTTTCACATTCATCTGGTGACCTAAAACCATCATAAAACATCTTTGGCACATTTAGGCGAACCAAATCTGGACACGCATATTTTAACCAGTAGTCATTTCTCATCTAGCATTGTGCATGCAAGATTATTTTGCTTAAATCAAGATGGTCTTGAGTTATCTGACCTTTATATTAAGTCAAATTTCAAGATTTTCACGAAAAAAAAGCCTGTTATCAACTGTAATGAGGAGCAAACCAGGATATGCTTTCTTTTTTCCAGAATTAAACCTATCTACTTAAGATGTGTTAACATTCAAAATCTTTTATTTCCTATTATTAATGTTCTAATTGTTTTCACCAAGTCAAAAGTTCTTGCCACATTGGTACATAATTGGGCCTGTTATTTTAATCTTTTGTTTATTATTTTATTCTTTTGCCTATTATTTTTCTAGACATCAACTTCTTAAAAATCATTTTTGTTTTATTTTCTGAGAGGCATTTTTTGCAGTGTACTCAAGCCATCTTACTCATTCTGGGCCATTTTATAGTTGTTAAATACTCTAAAATGCATGGACTTGGAATGTGAAAGGAGAAAACCAAACTATACAAAGGAAAACCCAACTGACACACAGGGAGATGTGCAAACTCCACGCAGACAAGCATTCAAACTCAGTCTTCGGCAGCCATCATGTCGCTTGCTTTTTGTTTCCACATAAACAAAAAAGAAGCATTTGTAGCAAAGCGGCTAATCTTACTAAGAAACGTCCTGTTAGAAATTTCTTGAAGATAAAGCAAGTTGTCAGTATTTGTGCTTATTTCTCTAAGGTCAATGCACTGTGAAAAGATGCTCAGCCATATTTTCCATTTTTACTCTGTAGGCTGCATATCTGTAAGACTTCTGTGGTCGTTTCCAGCCATTATTATTAATTACTTTCCCATTTGATCTAACAGTGACCCAGTGATTAAAGTGGAAAGAATGATCCAGTGTGCTGGGTTCAAATATTGCACCCCATTTATGTCTCTGTTTGCCAGTAATTTTCCTGTCTGTTTAGTTTTTCCTCTGGATATTCCAGTTTTCCTCACATATCCACAAAAATATGTACTTTGGGTTATTTGAGGAATTCTGAATTATCTTCAGTGTGTGTATGGCATTTGTCCAGGTTCGTCTCCTGCTTTGTGTCTAGTGCTGCAGGGATGGGATCCGGCCATACACGACTCTTAATTGGATTAAGCAGGTTTGCAAATGTAGGCATGTACATATTTTTCCCACATCTCTTAGTCAGCCGGTGCCACATAAACTAAGTTTTGAGGTTTAAATGAAGGTTCACCACAAATAACATTGTTTCCATAAGAATGATTTACAAATGAAGGCACATGTAAATGATATGCAGATCACGCAGGCATTTTGGAAACTGCAGACTGATTAAATTACTATTTGTCATTTGGCTGATGTCTTTATCCTAGGAAACTTGCAAGGTCAGGATAAATTATTACGAGTTCCAAATTTGTTTAACATTTGGAGCACAGCCTGGTTAAGTGACCTGCTTGGGGTCACCCAGTAAGGCACAGGCAGGAACAAAATCAGATAACCGGGGGGTTTAAAATCCGAAACATTAGTCAGTTCAACTACATAACAGCGTGCTCTTCTCCACACTTACCACTGGGTTGATGTTCCTATTGTGAATTTTAGTACAAACGGCAGCTTTGACTTTTAAAATTCAGGGTAAAAAGACCAGTTGGCAGGGCCATACATTTCATAGCTTTGCCTGCTCATATCTAACAATTGCAAGGCATTGTCACATGACGAACATTACAACATTAATACATTATGAACTAGATGAGCAGAGATGTCTACTCTGAATGCTACAGTTTAATGTATTGAGTACAAAGAGCACCTTATAGCACCTCTATCCGTCTGTCTCAGCTAAAGCTGGATAGCCTAGTATTAGCGGAATATTTCAAGGTGAGTAACCTCACGGTCTAGACAAGTAGTAAAGCTCAAAGTTATAATTATAAGTCATGACAAAAGGACTGCCATAGTCTGCTCACATCGTGGGAACTACAGTAGTTGGTCACTGCCCCCATGGCAGCATGTGGATATACTCCAGCAAAGCGGCTAACAGATCTCTACTGCTGCAGTGGAGAATGGATGAGCGTTCTGCAGTTGCACTGAATGCAAGACACTGACACCTTTCATCTCTCTCAATCACATTCAGAGATTAAACTGAAATGGCGCAATGAAAACACAGTGCTACCTCAAACTCGCTTTACTTTTTAGAGGCACTTAGCGGCTGCTAAAAGTTAAAAGTTCATAATCTAGTGTCCTGAGATTCATGCAAGCAAACTATGAACTTTGCTTTGAAATCACATTGCCTCACATGGTACTCCTCAATGCTGCGTTTCCAGCTTTCAGATTAGTGTGTAATTACTCCCACAAAACTGCATGCCATTACAGTGAGGCAACACCCAAGGAGTTGTTTTCTTTCTTTCCTTCTTTTCTAGTCTAGTGCATATATTAGTGCACACATCAAACAGTTTGCAAAGATAAAGATGATTTCCAGATATGAAAACCCCGTCAAAGCAGATATTTTCTTAAAATTTGCTTTGCAAAATAGTAATATTTTGTTTTGTTTTTTTGGTTTCAAAATACCAAGTAAGTGAATTGCAGTTGGCACAGCGGTTAGCACCTTTACTTCACCGGTGTGGGTGTGAATCTTGTCTCTTGCCATTGCTGTCTGTGTGGAGTTTGGATTTTTCTCCCCACATCCCCAAAAACATATGGGTAAGGCTAATCTACATTTTGAAGTGTAAGTGAACCTAGCGATAGACGGGCTGCCTATCCAGACTGGTTTCTGCCTTGCACAGTGTTGCTGTCAACTGGCTTCAAGTCTTAGAATGTCACACACACTTTCATTGCTGGTTTAAATATGTTAGGACTCTCCAAAAACATTTATCATACCAAACATAGAAGTAGGAATTTGAAAATCCACAAGCAGCACACTCTTAACATAAGGCACAGTTAATATTCGCAGTGAAAGTGTTCATTGTTGAAGGGTGGAGAATTAGTGTTTAATAAATACAGGATATTTGACAAGACTTTAAGGAAATCAAACTACAGATTTCAAATCATCATTATTATTGTGGTCATCATTTTCTCTCATAGGGGGATCACTGGACTGACCGGGCCACTTTGACCTTAGCAACATCTTCCAGCTCCTCTGATGCTCCTTGCCAATCCCTCATTATGTTTCAGATATATATAATATATGTACATTAAAATGTATTATTTTATTTTAATAATGCTGCACAGTAATGAGTTTATTAGATAAATATAGTATTCTTCATCATAGCAAGACCCAATGATAATATTTTAAAGGTAAGTGGAATAGTGAAGGTCTTTAGGTCTGTAGCTTGTACATTTTCCCTGTGTCTGAGTGAGAGTGCAAATATCAATAGCAGATCCATTTTTCTCATACTGAATGATATTCACTGCTGTTTAGCTCAGCAGCTAGCACCTTTATCTCATAGCTTCAGGGGACAGGGTCTGAATCCTGGGTGGCTTGCCTTGTATGTTCTCCCTGTGTCATCCAAAGTTGGATTAACTGTCAGCTCTAAACAGGCCTTGTGGGAGTGCACATCCAGGGTTGCTTGACAAGCTGCACCTAATTCTGTCCAGACAGACTCTATCCCCTGTGGCCCTGAAGTGGATTGAGTTGGTTTCAGAAGTTATATTAGGTGCAGCTGATCCTTCTTGGCCTTTTCTCAGGAGGCCCCCACCCTATATGAGATAACGATGCAATCCTTAACTGAATTATGTAGGTCTGAAAAAGGATGGATGGGTTTAACGCTATAAAAATATATATTTACTACATTATATATTACAGTAAAATATTTTGTAATATAAATAATTAAAGTAATACATAGATTAATTCTTATCAAATATTTGGAAAGCATAGTGATGTCAAATTTGTCTAATAACAGACATTTTAGCTCCAACAAAGTATGTTTAAGTATGGTAATTAAGGACAAATAGTTCACATCCAATGTAAATTTACTAAGTTATTAAAAAAAGATGACTAGAATTTCAATGCTTAATTCAGCCATGTGTTTTGCATGAGAATGTGTGAAAATTGTCAAAGCTTTCCCAAGCGAGGCTAGTGTCGCAGCAATGGCTTATTAAATTGCAGTGGTGTGGTGTTTGATTTACATGCCCCAAATAATGTCCATTCAGCCAGAAAACTAATACAAGAAGCACAGATGAGGCTTTCTCTTAACTCTTGGTGAGTTTTAATGAAGTGCAAGTAAATAATTCACCATAAAACCCTGGTTACAATGAACTGTACAGGCAGTAATTCACTAGTCATACACATAAATGCAGGAATGGATGGCACAGAATTAATAATGTAGATGATGTGCTCCCTTCAATGGCTCCCACACTTCACTGCTCTACCAAGCCCTTTTCACGCTTAAAGATTATCTCTCTATGCCATCATGCCCAGTGTGTCTCAACCCCAGTCCAGAGTCCCAAAAGGAAAAGTGATGATAGCACCAGGTAGAAAAGTTATAGACCTTTGTGGCTGTACCTGCATAGGTATTAACTGGGAGATCAGTAAGAGACACACGTAATAGAATTGTTTAACAAGCTTCGGCACACACAATGGGGTTAACTATTCCATATCAGCTATTCGAGCCCATGAGTCTAATATACAGTATCTCTTTTCTATTGCTGGAAATCTCATACTGTATTGGTGTTCTCAAACCCTGTCAGGTTCAAAGGGCTTCTCACTCTCAGGTAGGAATAAGTAGTGCATTAACCTTTTGACATGCCTATGACACCTACTGCTTTCCAAAATGCTAATTTAATTGTCTGAAAGTGTAAACCCTGCATTTTTGTGGATTCATTAAGCATTTAACTATACAGGTTTTCCTTTGTTTTGATGTCACAGAATTATAGCACACCTCTAAAACTGAGTAACACTTCTTTACACTTTCTCCACAAAATGCTGACAGTTTGGTTTAGAGCAAATGAATCAAATGACTCGTAAAAAGGTTTGGAGTAGACAGATGGGATGGCTCATTGATGACACCTAGTAATTAAATGTGTAAAAGCCATAAGCTGGGCCTGCTAATGACAGTCATGAAAGACAAGCTTGAGCCTTGCTGTCAAAACGGAGCCAAGAAAATCTGCAGAGGGTAATAAACAAGTTGGTAAGCTTTTGCGCTTTCACTTATTAAAGTTGTGTACCATGGGTCAGCTTCTGCACAAACCAAATGGTTTATGGGAAGTGTACATTAGATCCATCTCTTGTTAAGCCTCACATAAAAGATAATGTCATGGATGGGCAAGCTTTTAGCATTTGGATCTAGAATCTTAGGAGACCACATTCCTTTAATGTGGGAAGTGACATCCTTCACATCTACGCTGTGGTGGACTGGGCTGCAAAAAAGGCCCATAGAATCAACAAGCTAATTAAAAGGGCAAAGATACACTCTGGACCCCCCGGAGGTCTTGGCAAAGGAGACAATGAAAACACACCTGAGTGCCATTATGAACAATGCTGCATATCCTCTCTCTGACTTACTAACACTGAGGACTTTCAGCCAACAGATTATTCATCAGAAATGTGTCAAGAAATGCTACGGGGGCTCCTTTATACCAGCAGTAATACGTCTGAATAGTGCCTCACTGGGATGTGACTGCCAAGTCAGAAGTTTGCTTTCTTTTTAAATTTTCTTTATGTTTAGTCATTGCGGTGTGTATGCAGGCCATAGTGTGAGCATATTATATATATATATATATATATATATATATATACATATATGTATATATATTTATCTATATATTTGTGTATTTATTTAGTTAAAGAGCTTCTATAAAAAGCCACATATTCCCTGGGGAAAATATAAAGTTCTATCTATCTATCTATCTATCTATCTATCTATCTATCTATCTATCTATCTATCTATCTATCTATCTATCTATCTATCTATCTATCTATCTATCTATCTATCTATCTATCTATCTATCTACTCGCTCAACTAGAACTGGCACCTTGCACTTGGCAGTTTATTTGATTATGTCTTTTACTGACTTCAGGATGTCTCACTATGGCTTCTTCTTATCACCTCCATGCATGTGATGTCCACATCTTCCTAAAGTTGCCTCTTTGAATTTCCATTTTGTAATCCAAATCTTGTACTATTCTGCAAACCTTTGGATTAATGACTTTTACCTTAAATACAAGCTCTCCAGGTCTCATCACTTCTCTTCCTACAAGCTTTTCTGTCATTATTCCCCTGGATGATATCACCATTTTCACCTTGATCTACCCTCAGTGAATGACTCCACTACTTATCACTGCTCCAGTCCCATCCTTTACTTCTCCCCCACATCTTTGTCTACCCCTCTCACTCACACTCATGATCTTCCTTTCTGTTGCTTGTCTTACCGAATCTCTGTGCTTTTTAGGTCATGCAACCACTCCATCTCTGTATTATGTTCCCCGCTACACAGTTTCTCACACTTCGCCTTCCCTACTGGAGTTCTTTGGCGCTAACACCCAGTTTAAAACTCTCACCCTGAGCCACATCTGCACAAATGCTCCTCAAAGTCTGGTCTCTGTGTGTTTTAAAGGAATTTTATTTTCTTGATTTTTCATAGAGCATCCTACTCTGTATTTTTCATAATACTTGATGGCAACATTGTGGCTGAACTGAAGAGCATAGTTGGTCACTAGCTGTTTATAGAAGCCTCCAGCTCTGCTTACTCACACTATATGATTTAACATACAGTATTGTAGTGTTAAGTATGATAAGGCTGATCAAAAAATATTTCACACATAATAGAATGTACTGTAATACCCAATACAGTCACATCCAGATATAGAAAAATGGAATATTGTTTACAAGCAAATATCTTTTGCAGTGATTTTCAAGTGCCTTGAGCATGAGAATTGTGCTACATAAATAAAATGCATTATAATCATTATCATTATTCATGAACAGCCAGAATGCTTTATATATGCAGTATAAAACATACAGAATTTAAGTTTTGTGCCACTCAGAAGAGATGCAGTTTAATTTATCTACTACTAGCCAGCAATCTCAACCTGCATCCTTATGATGATCAGTCCAGATTCTAAACAAGTAAGCCACATTACTAGCCCAGATAGTTAATCTAGCATTGACGATGCTAACAACTACGAGTCCAATTCCTTTCAAGACAATATTAAAGTAGCCTCAAAGTCCTATTGATTTTGAAGCTATCAGTAAACATGAAAATAATTTCAAAGTAAAAAGAAATCTCACCAGAATGTCAGACAGCTGCTGCTTGGATGCTCTGCGGAACGCTTGCCTGTCTGCAGTTGCTGCCGTGCCATGAAGGCTTTCCTCTTTATAAAGGCATGCATTAGCCAAGCCGCAGTGTGGGTGGAGCTGTCAGTGCAGCCAACGCTTTCCTCATGATAAGTTAAATGGCTTCAATCTTCCTGGATTTAGAGGAAAAAAAAAAACAGCGTGTGTGAAAGAAGTGTGCAGTGATGTGAGTAGACAGAAACCTAGAAGCGTGAATCATCCTGGGCATTTCTCTCACCCCCAGGCTCTTCTGCCACAAACATTCACATGTTGTGCTAATTTGGGTGTAATTTGATCAGCTTCCTATTTCTATTGTAGCTACACGGGACAAAGGAATGAATCCTTATTGAGTGAATATAAATCCCTTTTGACCATCATGGCAACATTTACTAAGTGAAAAGTTCACAAACAATAATAGGTATTAAGCACAGTGAACTAGAATCAAGAACACTTCTGGACTCGCTGCCTCTTTTTCTTTCTTCTTTTGATCTATGCTCATGGAGCCACCTAAGCTAACATGATGTGAACCTTTATGATGTTGGAGAATCCTGTAGAAAGCTCACAGGCAAACTGCACGGAGATAGTGCCAGGACTGGAAAGCACAGCCATGTCTCGAATTAAGAAGTGGAGTACTGCTTTCCACTGTGCCACCGCTTACTAGAATTATTGTGCTTGGTGAACTAATGAAGTGTGAAATCCATTGATAAATGTAACATTCTAATTGTTATAATTTAGGACCAGTTTCTATATAAATGTGTGGCTGTCGGTAGTCGTTAGCCATGGGCGCGTTGTTGCTTCATTTGTCATTCGCATCATTTGAGCTCTTTCGTTTTTGGGCCGTGACTCCTTCGTGCGCAGTGGATACAACTTTGCGCGCGGTTTATGAGATGCGCGCTGTACGCGCCTGCGCAGTACGTCTCATGGTCCCATCGCCGTGTACCTGCATCCATGCCATCCGGTTTACCATTCTCGGTTAGTAATATGGATTACATTTTCCAAGTGTTTACCTTCAGTAGCTCTGAAGCTGTTAGACAGTTGTTCGGCCTGATGTCTCACAGTTCAAAGGACCAGGATTTGACTCCAACATCATAAAGACAATCATGTCTCTCTAAATTAGCTTGACAAGAGTGAGTCTGCCCTGCAATAAAACAGACATTCCAGCTAGGGGGCGCTGGATTTCTTCTTGTACTTTTTGCTGTCACTTGTGACTGTGCATTGGAATAAACAGGTGTGGAAAATAAATGATCACATATTAAGTCAAGATTTCTGTTTACATTTTGAAATTAAGTTCCTACATTTGTCTGTGATAGTTGAGGTGTGTGTGTGTGTTCAACCTGTAATGGACTGGTGGCCTGTCCAGGGATTGTTTCTGCTTTGTGCCTAATGCTTGCAGGATTAGTCTTTAGCTTCCCTGCCACCTTCTCAAGATAAGCAGTTCTGAAAATGGAGGGATGTGTGGATGGGCTGACTTGCCTGGCCTGCTGTCGCTGTGATCCTCACCAGGAAAAGCTTTTTGAGATGATGAGAGATGACAGGAAGCAATGATGTAAAAATGAGTGATGTCTGTTTTGCATGTGCAATTTATAAGTGAAGAGCTGTCACATCACACTAAAGCTCTAACTCAAAGAAATGCACTTAGGAATTTCATGGGTGGACTTCCCCCAGATAAGAATCAACAAAAACCTTACAACTCTGATATTAGAGATAATACAAAGTATCTATTGCTATCACATAGATGGTCATGGTTAACATACCGGATGTGGCAGTTAATCCAGGGTGGATTCCTGTCCTGGGCTGTGAATAAACAGTTTCTGAACCACAAAAGTAGACCGATTACATCTTTAAACCTTTTAACAGAGCCTACGAATTATTTACACCATAGGCTCTCAAACTCAGTCCTGGAGACCCACTGTGGCAGCAGGTTTTTATTCCAACCAGCTTCTGTTTTTAATTGGACTCCTGGACTAATTAAGTGAACTGTTATTTCTCAGATTCTGTGTTTTGGGAACAGTACAGAAATTAGAAAACTAAGTTTGGTTAAAAAAATTATTAAAATGTACTAAGCAGTCATACAGGAATAATGTATTTCTTTTCTTTTTAACAATATTTTCATCTTTATTGTCATTCTACTTCTCCAGGTGTTCCAATTATTTAATTAATCCATTATTTACTAATTAGTGGATGAGTAGTAATTTTCTCAAACTAAATAAAGAGAAAACAGAAATTTTAGTGATTGGCAAAAATGGCTATAAAAAAGGTATTAGAAATAAACTTGATCCATTAGGACTAAAAGTCAAGATGGAGGTAAAGAATTTAGGGGTAATTATTGACTCTGACCTGAATTTTAAATCACATATTAATCAGATTACTAGGACAGCATTTTTTCACTTAAGAAATATAGCAAAAATTAGACCTCTTATAACATGCTGAGAAATTAGTTCACGCTTTTGTTTTCAGTCGGTTAGATTACTATAACGCACTCCTCTCAGGACTGCACAAAAAAGACATCAATCGATTGCAACGAGTGCAGAATGCAGCTGCTAGAATCTTAACTAGGAAAATAAAATCCGAGCACATCTCTCCAGTTCTGATGTCACTACATTGGTTACCTGTGCCATTTAGAATTGACTTTAAAATACTACTTATGGTTTACAAAGCCTTAAATAATCTCACTCCATCCTATATTTCAGAATGTCTCTCACCTTGCACTCCAAATCGTAACCTTAAATGTTCAAATGAGTATCTACTTATAATCCCAAGAGCTAAACTTGTGGTGTAGAAGTGAGAAAAGAAGTGGTGAGGTGGCCTTCTGCTGTTATGCACCTAAAATCTGGAATAGCTTACCAATAGAGATTCGCAAAGCTAACATGGTGGAGCACTTTAAATAACTGCCAAAAACCCATTATTTTAACATGGCTTTCTTATACCTTCATTTTAGTGTAACCCCGATATTCTGTATATGCATTTAATTATCATTATCATTCATAGTGGCTCTGAAATCTGTACTAACCCTTACATTCTCTGCTGTTCTGTTTCTGGTTTTCTGTGGTGGCGATCTGCACCACCACCACCTGATCAAAGCACCGTGATGTCCATACAATGATGGATTGAAGGCCAGAGGTCCACATGACCATCATCATCTAATTTCTTCCATGTGAAGCATAAAAACCATGAGGACTGATTGAGATCATTTATGTTAGGTAGAATGCCTAGAGGGGGCTGGGTGGTCTTGTGGCCTTGGTACCCCTGCAGATTTTTTTTTTCTCCACCCATCTGGAGTTTTTTTTTTGCTTTTTCTGTCCTCCCTGGCCATCGGACCTTACTTTTATTCTATGTTAATTAGTATTGCCTAATTTTATTTTTTATATTTTGTGTTTTTTCTCTATCTTCATCCTGTAAAGCACTTTGAGCTACATCATTTGTATGTAAATGTGCTATATAAATAAATGTTGTTGTTGTTGTTGACTCTAAAGTAGTTGTAGCCTTTCACGAGTCAGTGTCATATGCCTGGCTGTCTGCTCTGCTCATTTTAATTGTCATTGTTAAGATACAAGGAAGGAAGCAAACTGCACAGAGAAAGGGCAGAATATAATGAAATAAACAAAAGAGAGTTAAGCATTTAAATCTGAAGCAAAAATAAAAATATGTCTAAATGTCTTATAAATGTAAAATTCATGCTGCAGTGCTTTTCAGAATGTAGAATAAGAGAACAGAAAAAAAATACAATACCAGCTAATGAAATGAGATCTGTGCTGATTATGAATCTGATTGAAACAAAAACCTGAAGCCACAATGGTTCCCCAGGACCGATTTTTGGTTTATACAGACAGATTACAAGCAAGCTTCTACTGTTAGATTTCTTTCACGGTTACCAAAGCCCTGATCCACTGGGCACAGCCTCAGGGACAAGACATGGTGTCAGTGCAGTGTCAGACTTCCATACTGTATATAGCATGCAGCCACACTCCCTCACACACGGCCAAGTTTAAGTAGCTGACAAAACTGACTTTGGGAGGTGGGAGACATGGGGAGAAGGTGCAAGTACGGTACTACACCAACAAAGATGGATGAGGGTTCTAATCTTGTGTTCTAAGCATTAAGACATAATGTTTTTAACTTCACATCCTTCACATTCATAAGCAATTCAATGGTTGTTTTTTCAATAGCTTGGTGATATGACAAATCATAATTCTCACAATTATTTTAGACAATATTGATAATTATCTCAATATACTATAGTGCAAATACTGTATGTACACTTGAAAAGTGCCATTCAGTTAAAATCTAATGCAAGAGAAGGTGCATAGAAGCAGAAGGTTCCACCAATGACTTCATTTTATTTTAAACAAATAAGTGCTGTGATATTCATAATTTTTGCTTGTTTATCCCTAACAATATTTTACCTAATATTACATGAAAATAATATCATCATTAAAAAAAATAAAGTATATAATGATTTATGTTGTTTATCAGTTGTTCAAAACCAGTTAAAGTATCAGTTTTTGGCAAAAATGGCAAATTTCTGAACAATTTGTGGCCTATATTGTATTCCTATGGTAGAACACAATGCCACCTGTACTGAAGATCGGTGGCAGAGACACAGAGCTCACGCTGTGCCAGTCTGCTTATTGTTTGTTTCATGTACGGCATATTAGAGAATTGAGTTTGGTATCCGCATGAGGAGCTGTCAGAGGGCTCTGAAGTTCTACGTGGACGGCCTCAGTGTAGTTTATACCTCTCTGAGTTCCTCTGGAATAAGTTCATCTAAGTGGCACTCTAGTGGTGTGGGTGGACAAGGAATATGACGCAGGACCAAAATAATTTGAGCCTTTCAAAACATATTTTCCTTTTTTTTCAGTTACTGGATTAATATGAATCATTATTTTTTGTGCTCCAGCTGGCAGTGTTTTAGGCAATGTCTGCCAACACAGTATCAAGTGCAAATACTATCCCATTATTGATTTTTAACTTATTAATTATTTGATTTATTATTTATTTTATTTATTTATTGATTGGCAACCCGAAATGTGAGCAGCCGAAAGAAGAAGAATTATTTTATTTTAATTTGAATGCCATCAATTTATTGCCTTTTTGTAAGATTATACTTTCAATTATACCTTCATTTTGTGTTTATTGCTTTCATGGGCACTGTCATTGTGTGTGTCTGGCCAATATGATGCTATGTAGTTGCTAGTCAGATGGTGTAGGCATCATGTAACCTGCAATATCATGGCATCATACACAGTCACTATGTTGGAAAAGTAAGGAAAGGCTTTGCTTTTGAATACTTTTATAGTTATAATTATACAAGGTACAAATGTAGTTTTGTTTAGAATTTTGAATTTAGCACTGTTTCCAGAATCTGTAGACCTTTACTGTTAATGGCTTTAGCTTTGTGTCTTCTATAACATCACTAAATCTCTGCTACCTAATTAACTAATTTGATGCTTATGAACTTGTATGGAAAGTGTTCTACTGGTCATGAAATATGGAAGGCAATGAGGATACAGACAGTGTGACATGCTCCCTTCACACAGAAAGCTATAGTTGGACTGCAGGTCAGTGTAGGCAGGTGAAAAGAGAGGCTCCAACTCTGAAAAATGATATTAAAAAGTCATTAGAATAACATAATGTAACATTCTCAAAACTAATAATAAGAAAAATAAAATCAGACATACAGCTGTGATGAGAAAGGAAACAAGTTGCATTTGCTAAGTGTGATAAATGTTTAAAGGTGTCAGTGTACAACAGCCATAACTCAGACATCTCAGGTCTGAGGCATCAATCATGCTCCAGTGTCAAAGAACAACATAAGATGACATTCACAACAAACACATAAAGGGGCAAGTAACAAATCTGGAAACCAAAAATGTGTTTATTTTATTGGTCAGGACTTTCCATCCTATTACGCTGGATTGCTTATCAGAGGGCTAAAACAATTTGACCACTCCTTCAGAAAGTACAATATGCTATAGTGAAGTTCTCATTCCAGAAAATGTCACATTTCTTTTCCTCTTTGGTATATATTGTGGGAATAATAGGAATCATTAAACATATTATGGTCCTGTTCAGCCGATATATTGGACTTCCAATACAACTCGGAGTCCTGCCACATGCAAAAGTTCGCTCACGACACTGCTATCATGGGCTGCATCAGGAGTGGGCAGGAGGAGGAGTATAGGAACCTAATCAAGGACTTTGTTAAATGGTGCAACTCAGACCACCTACAACTGAACACCAGCAAAACCAAAGAGCTGGTGGTGGATTTTAGGAGGCCCAGGCCCCTCATGGACCCTGTGATCATCAGAGGTGACTGTGTGCAGAGGGTACAGACCTATAAATACCTGGGAGTGCAGCTGGATGATAAATTGGACTGGACTGCCAATACTGATGCTGGAGTATGTGAATTTCCCCTTGGGATTAATAAAGTATCTATCTATCTATCTATCTATCTATCTATCTATCTATCTATCTATCTATCTATCTATCTATCTATCTATCTATCTATCTATCTATCTATCTATCTATCTATCTATCTATCTATCTATCTATGATATGTGCTTTATTTATTCAGAGGAAGTGAAAAAAATAATTACGCGGTGTGACAGCGTTGCTACATTGAAAACCTAAATTAGACTTAAGATGACTGAGTTTGCTCAGCATGTACTGTAGTGGTAATGTTAAAGAACCTCTCTGTTACAGAATACATTCACTTACATAGGCTGAAAAGGTAGAAAACTGCCTTTATATGTTTTCAGACAAGAGAACTTCTTCTTTTTCTTCTTCTTCTTTTGGCTGCTCCCATTAGGGGTTGCCACAGCGGATCATCTTCTTCCATATCTTTCTGTCCTCTGTATCTTGCTCTGTTACACCCATCACCTGCATGTCCTCTCTCACCACATCCATAAACCTTTGCTTAGGCCTTCCTCTTTTCCTCTTCCCTGGCCGCTCTATCCTTAGCATCCTTCTCCCAATATACCCAGCATCTCTCCTCTGCACATGTCTAAACCAACGCAATCTCGCCTCTCTGACTTTGTCTCCCAACCGTCCAACTTGAGCTGATCCTATAATGTACTTTCTAATCCTGTCCATCCTCGTCACACCCAGTGCAAATATTAGCATCTTTAACTCTGCCATCTCCACCTCTGTCTCCTGCTTTCTGGTCAGTGCCATTGTTTGCAGCCCATATAACATAGCTGGTCTCACTACTGTCCTATAGATGTTCCAGTTTTGTTCATGCTAGATGAATTTAAAAGCTTCCCGTAAAATGAATGAATGATCCTTAATAACCATAATAGTGTGTAACACTGGCTGTAAAACCACATATGTATCAGCTCTTGTCATGCATAGATGACAGTTTTCTCATTTGTTAATTCACAGTTCTTAGTACTAGGATGTTGTACTGTGTTAGCCATTATGGATGCAGTGAGACATTAAGAAAAATGACACATTTTATTGGCTAACTAAAAAGATTACAATATGCAAGCTTCTGAGGCAACTCACGCCCCTACTTCAGGCAAGATGTAATGCATGTTCACAGTCTTCAGAATTCTTAGAATGTTATATAATCTGATGAGACAGAAACATAAGGTCTGTAACACTAAGTATGTTCCTCAGAAGGTACTGTCATTTCCTTTGGCTGCTGCACTAAACATGTTTATCAATAGCTTTTGTGTTAATCTGTGAATGTGTATGTCTTCAATAAAAACAATTTTCATCTTACTTTGCATAAAAACTCATTAATCAGTTAATTACTTAATTTCAGGCCGCCCATCACACCAGGCTTCAGCTTCATTTCACAGATGTAAATTAACTTAGTAAAAAATGCCTGAGATATTTATATCCTACTCAGTTTAAAGAAGATAAGACACAATCTAAGGATTTTTTGACACAAAACAAATACCAGAGCTAGATACTGCTAGTGTAGAGAAACTGGAGAAACATCTGACACTCACAGAAGTACTGCATGCTATAAACTTACTCCAGTGTGGGAAAGCAGCATGCCCTGGTGGCTATCCAGTGAAATTTTATAAAAAAAAATTTCAGCTAAGTTAGCTAAACTATTATTAGCAAGTTTATGGATGCTAGAGACAACAAAATTCTAACTCAGACTTTTCACCAAGCATTAATTGCTGTCTTTCCAAATTAAGATAAGGACTTACTACAATGTGCATCATACAGACCAATTTCACTTCTGACTAATGATGTTAAGATATGCTCCAAAGTTCTAGCTAGAAGGATTGAGAAAGTGCTTCCTTCTGTAATATCCCAAGACAAAACTGCATTTATTACAGGCAGACACTTGGCTTCAAACCTTTGGCATATGTTGAATGTAATATACTCACCCATAAAATCAAACACACCAGAGATCTTGTTATCTTTGGACACAGAAAAAGCTTTTGACAAGCAGAGTGGGAATGGGACTACTTATTCACCACATTGCACAAATTTGTGTTTGGCCCAAACATATGTGCATAGACAAAACTTATTTATACCAGTCCAGAAGCCTCTTTCTATATTAACAATGTGATCTCAAACTACTATTGAGCCATTGGTCATTCACTTTCGAAATGCATTAGAGATAATGGGGATTATCAGAGAAGGACTTGAACGGAAAATATCACTTTACTCAGATGATATGGTATAATATATATCAGACCCACAAACATCTTTACCAGTAGTTCTTAAGGCACTAACAGAATTTTAAAAGATTTCTTGACTCAAAATCAATTTGAATAAAAGTGTGCTTTTTCCAGTGAACTCACTAGCACAGAATACTAGACTGAACATCTATCTGTTTATTTTATCAGAACAGTTTCAATATCTAAGGGTAAACATCATAAGTAAATATAAAGATCATTTTCAACACAATTTTGCTATTAACGTGAAAAAAAATCAAACAAGATGTGAACAGATGGTCTACTCTCCAACTCACATTAGCAAGGAGAATCAATTCTGTCAAGATGAACATGTTTCCCAAGCTTTATTTTCTATTTCAGAGCATCCCAATATACATTGATAAATCTTTATTTAAGAAACTAGAAATTATAATAAAATTATTTTATTTATAATATGCGGGGTTGGCCTTTCATCAAGATTTATCATCTCTTGTCTCCCAGAAAAGACAGACACATAATTGTGCCTGCTCAAAAGTATGCTGCAATATTCGAAAAGGATGTTGTGATATGTTTGTCTGACTTACGTGACCAGACACTACAATTTTTTTTTTTACTCTCCCCATGTAAACCGTTGAATTTCTCAACATATTGTTTCTGAACAGATGAAGCAGTAGATCTAAATGCAAACAGTGCCTACAGGTAAAAGTGGTATACTTGAATAAAAACACAAGGAAAATGTGCTTTTTCAATTATTTATGCAGAAAAAATATTAACAAATTTAATGGTATACTGAGGAATAAGTAGTCCACCCTTGACCTCAGAAACTGGTATTACCCCTTTTAACAGAAGTGACTTCTTGTAGACATTCTGCATAACTGCCCACATTGACTTGGTTAAATTTTTGACCACTCCTCCATGCACATTTCCTGCAGTTGCAAGATGTTTGTAGGTTTTCTTACATGTATTGTCCCTTCCAAATCCCCTACAACATTTGAATGAGACTCAAACCAGGGCTTTGACAGGCCAATTCATAACCCTTTATTCTTTATTTCTGAGCCACTCCTTGGAGGATTTGCTAATGTAGCTTGGATAATTATCATTTTGGAAGGTTCATTTCTGGTTCTACTTCAACTTTCAGACAATTTGCCTAATGTTCTGCTCAAGCACACTTTGATATAATGCAGAATTTATAGTTCACTTGATGATTGCAGAAAAGCAACCGCAAACCATAACATTTCCACTACCGTGTCTCACAGTTTATATGACGTTCTTCACCTAAAATGTTGTCTTTAGTTTGCGCCAAACATGCCTATTGTTACAGTAGCCAAACAACTCTATCTATCTATCTATCTATCTATCTATCTATCTATCTATCTATCTATCTATCTATCTATCTATCTATCTATCTATCTATCTATCTATCTATCTATCTATCTATCTATCTTTAATTGATCTGTTCAGAGCACATTGTTCCAGATGTTCAATAGCAAATTGTAGTCTTATTCATATGCTCTTTTTGAATAGCAAAGGCTTTTTCCTGACACATTTTCCTTGAAGGTTCATATTTGTGCACTAATTCTAATTTAATTTCTAATTTTAGATGTATTCTCTGACACCAACTTTTTCAAGATTTACTTGCACACCCTTCAATTAAATTGCGGGGTTCTTGGAGACTCTTTTTAGTATCAAAGGGTCAGCTTTTAGGATGAATTTCCTGAGCCAGCCAATCCTGGACAAACCAGGAGTCGTTTTAAATCTACACCACTTATTTGACAATTTTTCTCACAGTGAAATGGCTGATTTCTAATTGATAACTGATTTCAAATAATTTTGGTGATTGTTTTTCAACTTCTTTGGTAGACTAATCCATAACCTTCTTTCTGAAGGCTTTAGAGAGCCCTTTTGGTCTTGGCATGATGACACAACACAAGTCAACAGAATGTGCATATTCCCTAAGGGGTTTCTAATCATATAATAATAGGCACCTAATCTGGAACATCTGATTCCAATTTTATTGATTTGAAGTTGAGATAAATGAAGGGATGTTTATAAATCTGCATTTTGTTAATTTTGATTATGAGAATGAATTCATCATGCCAGTTTTATGTGTCATTTGTTCAGGTATATCACCTTTAACTCTAGAAGTGTTTGCATGAATGTCTACTGTTTGCCTGTTCAAATATGGTAAAAACGTCAACCATTTCCATGGTGCGTACTTACTTTTGTACATGAATCTATCTATCTATCTATCTATCTATCTATCTATCTATCTATCTATCTATCTATCTATCTATCTATCTATCTATCTATCTATCTATCTATCTTTTTTTTTTCTTTCACAAGAACATGGCAAGTTAAGTGACCTGCTCAGAGTCACATAGTAACAGTGGGACAGAAATTGAACTGGCAACATTATGATTTAAAGTTCGTTGTTATAGCCTACAGTCATTCGAAAGAGTCATTCACCACAAACCATCTGACGGATTTCCTTGGTGTCGTTGCCAAACCATCGTGTCTGAGGAGAAGGGAGAGTAATGAGGGCACACTTCCCCATCTTTGTGATTTTTAGATAACACTGTATTTTGCTTTAATCTCATTTGGCCACAGAGAGGGTTGCAGTCTGTGGCTACAGGATGATGGACTTCCTTCCGCCTTGCTTTCCCTTCCAGAAGCCCATTGGGGAATTCTTTCCTGCAAGGGGGTGCAAGGTTTATTGTCGCCAGCCACTCGGTCAAATGTCTTTGCTGTAGGCATTGTCTGCAACATGTGATGACACAACCATTAGAGACTACGTAGAATAGATTAGAAACACAAGATATTTTTCCCATTTTGCATCAAAGAGGACAAAATTAGGCGTGACAGGATGCTAACTGAAAAATGTCTGTACCTCATGTTTTTTTTTCAGCAACATTTTTTTTAATTCATGTCTCGGGCATTGATTTATTATATACTGCTTATCTGATAGCAGTATGATGGCGCAGTTGTTAGTGCTGCTGTCTGTCGGCTCTTGCTATGTGACATTTTGTTACACATATATACAGTATGGGGATGGTGCAGTGGTAGTGCTGCTGCTTCACAGTTAGGAGATCTGGGTTCGCTTCCCGGGTCCTCCCTGCGTGGAGTTTGCATGTTCTCCCCATGTCTGCGTGGGTTCCTCCGGGTGCTCCGGTTTCCTCCCACAGTCCAAAGACATGCAGGTTAGGTGCATTGGCGATCCTGAATTGTCCCTAGTGTGTGCTTGGTGTGTGGGTGTGTGTGTGTGTGTGCACTACGGTGGGCTGGGATTGGCTCCAGCAGAACCCCGTGACCCTGTGTTAGGATGTAGCGGGTTGGACAATGACTGACTGATTGTATACAGTATGTGTTGCTGTAATTACTCTTCACATCCATAACCGCAGGCTCCTCTACTTCTGCTCCCACATCCCAAAGTTGTGCATGTTAAAATAGTTTGATACTCAAATCGCGGCCAGTGTAAATAAGCAAATGAATGTTCTCAGTGATGGACTGGAGGCCTGTGCAGGCCTGGCTCCTGTCTTACACCTGACAGTCCACCATGACGCTGGGGTGGATAATCAGGCTTTAGTCATGGATGTTATTTAGAGAAGGGCCTTTGACCTGTTGTAAAGAAATCCATCCCAACCATAAAATTCATTTCTAGTGATGCTTTTTACGACAACACACTGACTGTCCTACTCTGCTTTATCAAATGTAACAGTAAGACCAAACATGGAAACAAACTCCAATTAAACCAGATACTGCTATGGTAGCCAGTAACTTCTAGCTAACAGCTGAGGTATTGTACAATGCAATCAAAGTTAAATAATGTGTTAGTGATGATCACGAAAGATCATTTTGGTTACTCCATGAAAGTCAAACTTTCATTCAAGGAACTGCACATGACATTGTCACTCGGATATTTATCATTTTGCCTATCATTTAGCTCAATGTTGATCAAACTATGATAACATACGATAACAGAACAAATGTTTTTCACAACACTGTTGCTCTTGAGAATACAGTTAAATATTTTAAGTTTGTTGGAGCACTTCACTCTTCACACTTGGAATGTTTTGATAATGTGAAATCAAGACTTTCTGCCCATACATTGCAGTATGGGGAGGTGGTGCCCTATAGGCAGGAAATTACCAGTGGTAGGGACACCAAGAAGATGGTGGGGTCAGCCGTAAGCTCCAGAAAGTGTGAGTATGGAGCAGAGAGATGTATATAGTACAATGAAATTCTTACTTGAATGCCCCCTCAGAATGAAGACAGTAACACAATACAAACAAATGACTCTATACACCTGTAAAAATCCAAACACAGGCATAAATTACAAAAACACAGCATAAACAGAATGCAAATTATAGAAACAGTTGTATATAATATATGGGTTCATTACTTCATCATTGTCACATGTACAGTAGAAGCATGTGTTGATCAACTTGCATCACGTTGCCACACTCCAGCACTATGATTGCAGAGCATTACATTTACTTATTTGGCTGACATCTTCATCCAATCCATTTATGATACAATTGGTGGCATTTCTTTTGGTTTTCTGGTTGGAGCACAGGCAGGTCAAGTGACTTGCTCATGGTCACACAGTGTCAGTAACAGAAGTTGAACCCACAACCTCAAAGTTAGAAGACCAAAACCTTAACCACTACAACACACCACATTGCCTGCATAACTTCCTTACCTCGAAACTTCAGAACACATTCAGAATTTGTTATTATGACTGGCTGTTCAGTAATTGTATAGTCTGTGGATAGAAATACTTTCTCTGTCTCTTTCCGAATCTACTGGTGCAAATGTGAATGTTTCTGTACTTCCTGCCAGAAGGGTGTACTGGAAAGACCCACTGTGAAGAATGCTTGAGGTCTTTAATAATAAAGTTTACTATTGTAAAACAGTGAGTGTTGTATATGTCCTCAACAAAAAGCAGCCGGGTCTCAGGACTATTCTGTGCTGCCATCACCACCTTCTGCAGTGCTTTGTAATCTTGGAGCAGGCTTTGACTCCACTGTGCACCAGTAAAAGATAATGAGAACAGATGTAGAAATCTAACCTTTCTGCAGACATCTGAGGAAGTAAAAGAGTTTGGTGGACTTTTGTTGACAATAGCAGACATATGTAGTGCCCACTTCAGTCTGTCAGTGATTGTCACTCCAAGAACTTCAAACCTACTCACCCTCTTAAGAATCCTATCTGATGTAGATGAATGTCTGGTCTGCTTTCCGCTCCCAACAGTCTATCATCGGCTCAGTGGGTTTGCTCACATTAAGGGTGATGTTCTTGTCCTGCCACCACTGAGTCAGCAGATAAAACTCCTCTCTGTAGGCCATCTCATCATGTTGGTGGGCAATTCAATAATAAAGTTGAAGCTGTTTGTTTGTGGAGTGCCTGGTGGATGTGATAGAGCTAATCTACATATGCTGAAATCTGTAAGCTTGGAAATCCAAAGTACAGTTGCAAAGGTTGACACTAAGTTCCAAGTTCAGGAGTTTGATGGTCAGCTTTGTCAGCAAAAATCTAATTAACAAGAAGCTTTTGCAAATCCTAATAACATGTAAGCCATCGATAGTGCAGATTTAGTGCCATTTGTATATAAATCTTACTGTTTAAACCTGTAGAGAAAAACATCAAGCATCAGCGTTAACACAGGTGCTAGAAAGCAGCTCCAGACTGACCTTGACAATAACCAAAATGGGCAAGTAGAGATCTCTGTGGTGGAGTGATATTTTGATAAATATTTTATATGTTTAATTTGTAAGTCAGCCAAAGCAAATTTAAAAAGAACAGCAATGCTTTCTTGTCTAACCAACCAACCCCCCCTTAGTCTTTAGGACTGACTAAGGATGTGAATTTTATTGCAGGATTGGTGGGGGGGGACCTCAAACTGGTTTGACATCCCCCACAGGAAAGCCATAAACTACATAGCTGTCAAGCTTCAGCTAAACTAATGGTATCCAATACTTCAGGGCAGGTGTAAAAAGACAGTGAAGGGATGGGGCATCAGACCAGCTTGGCAAGGCTGACTGTGTTTGGACTGAGAGTCTACAAGCTCCACAAAGCCATAAACAAAGCAACTGGGGGTTGAGTTGTTTGGAATTCTGTTGTTCTAAAGTTGACTGTTTGGGAGTGGTTATCTGTACCACAATGCCCTATTGGTCTAAGAATTTGGACAGAAATATATAAAGTTGGTCGCTGTACCCCTCCCTCTCCCTCTCTAACACCATGGCCATAAAAAGAACAACAGAACGAAGAGCACAACTCGGTGGCCATATTGAGACCGGCATGCAGCCTGTCCTGAAGAATGCTGACTAGAAATGATGAACTGACCGGAGACATTTGAGTAAGTACAACTCTGTATGCTGCCTGAAACTACACATCTAGTATTATCAGGTTGTATGGATATCAATATTCACTTAGACTCTGCTTAATTATTATTATTATTTTCTGAATATTGTCAATAATACCTAAATTAACTCCTACTTGTCCTTTTACTCGATATAACTGCCTGAGGTTAAAAATTTAGAAGGGAAGCTGGGGAGAAGTTCTAAAGTACAATACCTTATAAACAGTGGTAAGTCGAGGGGATTTGAGGCATTCTGATAAATTCTATACAATAAAGAATACAAAAGAGGAAAGTAGAGTACAGTAATCCCTCGCTATATCGCGCTTCGCCTTTCGCGGCTTCACTCTATCGTGGATTTTATATGTAAGCATATTTAAATATATATCGCGGATTTTTTGCTGGTTCGCGGATTTCTGCGGACAATGGGTCTTTTAATTTCTGGTACATGCTTCCTCAGTTGGTTTGCCCAGTTGATTTCATACAAGGGATGCTATTGGCTGAGAAGCTACCCAACTTACTTTTCTCTCTCTCTCTCTTGCGCTGACGCTCGTCTAAAAATGCTGAAAGATTATCTTCATGTTGCTCCCATCTGTGCAGCTGCTTCGTGAAGCGACATGCTGCACGGTGCTTCGCATACTTAAAAGCTCGAAGGGCACGTATTGATTTCTGATTGTTTGTTTTTCTCTGTCTCTCTCTATCTCTCTCTCTCTCTGCTCCTGACGGAGGGGGTGTGAGCTGCCACCTTCAACAGCTTTGTGCCGTGGTGCTTCGCATACTTAAAAGCCAAACAGCTTGATTTTTGTTTGCTTTCCTCTCTCTTTCTGACAGTCTCTCTCTCTGATGCGCACTCCTTTGAAGAGGAAGATATGTTTGCATTCTTTTAATTGTGAGACAGAACTGTCATCTCTGTCTTGTCATGGAGCACAGTTTAAACTTTTGTAAAAGAGACAAATGTTTGTTTGCAGTGTTTGAATAACGTTCCTGTCTCTCTACAACCTCCTGTGTTTCTGCGCAAATCTGTGACCCAAGCATGACAATATAAAAATAACCATATAAACATATGGTTTCTACTTCGCGGATTTTCTTATTTCGCGGGTGGCTCTGGAACGCAACCCCGCGATGGAGGAGGGATTACTGTAATATAGAACTCTACCAAAACAAAACAATTCCTCAATGTTGATCCCACAACCCTGGATTAGATTACTTTGACTCAAAAATACAGTTCCATGGAAAAGTTGGGGCAATCCTGGCCAAATTACAATATCTGTTGATACTGAAGTAAAAAATAATAAATACAACTGGTCTGGTATGGCTTAGCTTATTAGGTATTAGCTCTGGTCAAGAATTTCCATTAGGAATTGTCTGCTGTTGACAATTCCAGAGCCTTTAAATTATTTGACTCTTCAAACATTGTGGAATACTAAATAACTACAAACTCTTCTAAGTAATTAACTGAGTATCTTAAAATTAAACTAACCAATCTCTCTTTCTCTACAGGAAGTCTATAAAATGATGTTAAAGCACTTCCAGCTGCTAATTTCCACAGTCCGAAATGACTGGAGAACCGTGGAGATTAAGATAAAGTTTTAGAAAAGCAAGAAAACTGACAAATAGAACAACTCACGTACTGTGGAGGAAGGCACAGCAAAACCTCCTATATGACTACAAGGGACCTGCAGGCAGGTTTATCTGAGAAAGGAGTTGTAGTGCACCGCTCTACTATGCTGCTTTACTTACACACACGTGACCTTCATAGAGCTGCCATCCTGTTATCTCATCACACAAAAATGTCTTAAGTATGCAAAACAACACCTGCATGAAAGAGAGTGATCCTGGAATTCAGTGTTGTGGACAGATAATGTTAAATTTGAACTCTTTGGCCTCAAGCATTAAAGGTTTATTTGTAGAAAAACGGAGTAGTGTTTGTAGAAAACAACACCTTGGATCTGTCATGAATGTATGGCAGTTAGTGGCATAGGAGATATAAGGCAAATATACAGAGAAGAATTGATTCCACTAAATATCAGTAAATCCTCAAGGAGAATATCAGAACATCAGTCAGGAAACTGCATCTGAAAATTTGGTTACATTACAGTTTCATAAATGTTTAGTTTACTTTAATTCCATAATGAGATTAGATACATGAGGTCTGATTTGGTGAAGCTTGTAGAAATAAAACATCAATACGAATATAATAGCACAAGGCCATAAGCAAGTGATTCACCAACAGTCTTAAAACAATTTTAACAGAAATTACTTTGTTTTTAGTTAAAATATTAATCAAATTATCATAGAAGGTGTTCAGTTAATTCGTTTGGCATCTTGAGGGTAAGTACTATTATGAAATCTTGTAGTCCAGGGGCCTCATGTATAAATACTGCATATGCACACGAATACTCCACGCTGACTCCAGGATATATAAAAACGAAATATGGCATAAAGCTATGTACATTTTCACAGCAGGCTCAGACCATGGGTACACATGTTTCTGCTCAGTTTTGTAAATGGGCAGCAACCACCATCAAAGCATAGCTACTGTTTCTGTGTGGTTTCCCTTTCTTTTTTAGATTCACATCCATGAAGTGGGCTTTATCAAATACACCAAAATTAATTGTATATTATTTACAAATTTAATTCACTTGATCGTAATCAATCTGTGACAATATAATGATGCATGGAATAGCCAAACTATCTGCTTTAGTGTTAGGAGACATTGCAAATGGAAGAATTAGAATAGAGTGTGTATTTATAGATCATACTCATTTCTTGTCCCATGACGATGACTGACTTCGATTTCTGGAAATCGATTTTGATTTCCAAGAGCTATCCTGTTGGAATTGTGTGCTGAACTGGGGCTGGCTTTACAAAGGCAGACTTTGAGGAATTGTGCTGTATCTGCTCCTTTGCAAGTTCTGCCCACCCTTGGGTTTTTAGCCACAGGAGCTTTTCAATGTGAACTGGCTGACCAATTGGGTATTTCTCAGTCATCATTGAGTCATGCCATGCCAACTGTATGGAATGGTATTATCCTCTTGTCAAGCAGATATATAAGATTTCCTTGCACTGTGATTGAACAGGCAAACATTATTGCGTAATTTGCAGCAAAATCTGGATTTCCAAATATAATTTGAGAGGTCAACTACACGCATATTTCTATAAAAGTGCATTCAGAGAATGAATTTGCTCATGTAAATAGGAAGCATTTCTACCCTATTAATGTGCAAATTATATGTGATGTGAAAATGTGTCTCATTAAAGTTGTGGCTAGATGGCTCAACTCATGATTCATTCATTCAGGGAATAGTAGTGTTGGGAACAAACTTGAAAATTATGTTGTGTGCAATAGCTGGGTTCTCGGTAAGATAAGACATTTAATATTACCCCTTTGGTCAAAATTGTAAGTTATCTGTATGATGTAACCATATAACCACAATTAATTAGGTAACAGTGGGTACCGGCTGAAGATGTGGCTCCTCACCCTGCTCGTCAACCCACTGACTGAACAAGAGCAACATTATAATGACCTCCAGTCAGGCAGTGTTAGAATGTACTACAAGGCAGCTTAGGGCCATTGGCGCTGCTTGGATAGTGCTGCTCTATAGTCCATAGAAACTGTGTCACAATATGCAAGCATATAGTATGCTGCATAATTTGGCACACAATTGTGGCTTGACCCTACCTGAAGAGATGCGATATAATGAACCTGACACTGACCCATCACATAATCAGCCAATTTGGACAGCATTACAACTTCATTTGAATGTAATTAGCAGAGTGTAAAAACAGGTAATCAGATGCAGCATTTATTTTTTAACCAATTCATTTAATTTGTGGTCAGTATCACATAGTACAGCATTTATATTTCTTAATTCCTTTCTCCACATCTATTACAGCATCTACTATTGCATTTTGTGACTCTGGAATAGCATCTATCAGCACAAGGCCAGATGTTACCCTTGGCAGTTTCTGAGGCAGGGGTGCCTGAAGATGGGCTCAGGACAGCAGCATCATCACCGCCAGGTGTCACCTTTTATAATGTTGCCTTAAAAAAAATTAATAGTAATACCACATTTGCTGTCTGCTTGTTTGTCTTATTAAACATGCAAATGGAGAATGGATAATGGTAAGCGCAAAAAAATCAACCCCCCCCCCCCCCCCCCACCCACTGGTAAAATGCCACTTGTAAGAGTCTCACCACTAATTGGAGCAGGTCGTTGCTCAAACTGTGTGAGTGCAGAAATTCCACTACCACCTTCAGTGGTGTTGATACTCAAACAGTGGGCTGCAACTTGCCTTTTCAAGTCAACTTTGATATCTGACCACCTCTTTTTTATTTCGGGCACTGTGTGGCTTTCTGAACTTGAACTTTTAAGTACCTCCACCACACTGTGCCACACCATCAATTTCCTTTTGTTGTTTATACCACTGCTTAAGCCACCAAATAGTATGCTTTCCTTGCTTCCATTTCACTTAGCAGGATCTGAATTTCGCATTCATAGCAATTCTTATTTTTTCCATGTGCTTTTACCATTGTCTTTTAACAAAACACTGAATGGAAGAGGCTATTTATATTGATTTGCATATTCAAATAAGCTAATTCTGGGAGGAGTTGGGGTAGTGCTGCATGCTCATGCATGTGGGTTAAATTCACATTGATTGGGATTTATAAAGGAAAAGTGAGTAGAACTTTACTTATGCAGAGATTTATGCTTCTGAATTTTTTTGTGCATACGCACATTTCTAGTTTTGTCCGTACACTATGTTTTACAGTGAATTCTATGCAATTTGTTATACATCAGGTCCCTGGTCTTGATTGACCAAAACTGTTTATCAGAAAAAAGTGAACAGAGTGTAATGGGTGTAAATGATGACAAGAGAAACGTAAGAAGGTTTGGGGTTTTCTGGCCCCGTATACTGTACACTCTGCACAATAAGGTACAATTAGGTCCAGGGAATAGAAATACATTCAACACAAGACAAAGAAAAATGGCAAAATGGGGACATTTATAGAGGGGGGACCGGAAGTGCCAGAGGAATGCTGGGAATTGTTGGTGAACTGGATGCTGGGAGCCACGATGTCATCAAAGGGAAGGACTAGGAGTAAGTGGGTAGGCGTGGTCAGAGACTTGTGGATTCAGGGTGGCGACACTTCCTTCTTTCTAGGAAAACAAAGAGAGAGGTTAGTGCTCCGCCATTCCCATTTGGCATGAGGTTGCACGTTACGTCTTGGGTCCTTCCGCGGCTCCCTAAGCGCGCGTGCATGACATGGGTTAGAAAGAATCTTACATAAAATATTAAACATTGTTGATTAAAACATATTTATGTAGATGACAGCAAATTACTTTATATGCAAATTACTGAATGTCTCATTTGCCTTAAACTTCTCAGGACAGTAAATCTAATTACTTGTGGACAGCATAGTGTCTGTGACTTTCTACAAGTTATTTATTGGATTTTGTTAAAAGCTTGCATTTTTAACTGTTCCATTGAAAATAAAACATGAGACAATACATGATCTATTCATCCATTTGGTGAACATTTTTTGCATTGCAAGGTTAATAGGAGGACCAGCATCTTCCAGCAGCATAATCCAAGCTCAGACTGGACACCAGTCTAATACTGGAGCTGGGTGCACTGGCATAAACACTGTCTATAAAAAGTAGTCACCTTTTCACATTTTTACAGTGGATTTCATTTGGCCTTTTTGACATTAATCAACATAAAAGACTCTTTAATGTCAAACTGAAAACATATCTCTGCCCAGTGGTCCAAATTAATTACACATATAAAACACAACAATATTGATTGCATAAATATTCATCACCTTTATTGTGACACACCTAATACATCAGCGGTGCAGCCAATTGGTTTTTAAAAGTCATGCAATTAGTTAAATGGAGATCACTTATTGGGGTTCCAACTGATTGTAGTCGAAATACAGCTTATCAGTAAGGTCCAACCTGTGGTGTGTCAGTATCATGGCCTAACCGAATCAATGAAGACAAAAGAAGAGTCCAAGCAACTCCATGAAAGGTGACTGAAAAGCACAAGTTGGGCGAATAGGAACAAGAAAATATCCAAGTCACTGAATATCCCTTGGAGTTCAGTTAATATAAATGTTAGGAAACACAGACTCAAAGATGTCATGGCTGCCAATGGTGCAGCCACAACTTAACTGGAAGAGGGTGAATACTTAAATAATCAATTATGTTGTGTTTTATATTTGCAATTAGTTTAGACCACCTTGCAGAAATCTGTTTTCACTTTGACATCAAAGAGACTTCTTCGGTTGATCATTGTCAATAAAGCCAAATTAAATTCAATGTTATATAACAATAAAACATGAAAACTTCCAAAGGAATTAGGAATTATACATGAGTTATGAATTCATCTAACAAATACATCTTGAGGATCAGATGAAACTAAAGTACCAAGCAAAATTCACAAGGACTTCAGGAAAATACTTTATATGAAATTCTCACAGATAGTGGCCAAAACAGGAATTAAACTCATGGCCATGGAGCTGTGTATCAGAATCCTCTGACCAATGAGCTATTTCACCCACAGCAAACCATTTCCGTTACAAAAATACACTTATTTTGAAATTTACCAAGTAGTATGAACAGGAACAGGTTTTTTCGCGATAATATGTTACTCAAGGCTCAAATTTGTATAATAATGAAACAGAAAAAAAAGCCTATCCATATTAACTGAAGTACACTCCAGCAGCTGAGAAACATTCTGAAGTGCAGTAGTCTGCTGTCTTCTTCCACGTCCAGTACTTTGAATCCTGAAAGTGGATCATTTGTTTGACTTCACTGGCTTTTATTACTTGAACGGACTCATAACTGGACTTTACCGTTGAGTCATTGTTTGCTTTCGCTACTCTCTTATGTTTGTAATCCTTTGCTTGTGTTTTTGACTTGATGCTTATCTCTGTAATCAGTGCAATAATCTATTTTGCTTTGTTTATTTTTATACTTGTCCAGTTACTGTTCTCTTGCTCCTTCCTCCTTTCTCAAATATCTCATCTTCATTTTGTGCCATCAGATGCCTCTAGGGGCGCATTGTTGATGCAAGGCCTTTGAGCCCAACCAGTTCTGCTTGCCTAAAGAGAATTGATATACACTTGAAAGTGAAGATCATTTGCAGGTTGTTGACATGAGGGTTTTGTAAAGTGATGGACTCCACTGAAGTCTTGCTGTTGACAGGTAGGGTGCAACTCTCATCCAGTATCCACAATGAGTTCTTCCACCATGCTGATGTTGAAGCAGGCCCTGCATCTACCCTCACTAGGAATAAGAAGGAGCTTCCCCTACTCATACAAGAGTGTGAATTCATTCTTCAGCATTTCACTGCCAAAACATATATATAAATATTAGCAATCAAGGCTGAAACACTTGGTTGAGCTTTAGAAATACACAACCAGAATGATTGTGAACAGCATCTAATGGTTGTGGGTCAACTTTCAACCCTTGAGTTGTGGGTCTGTTCTGAAGAGGAACTATAAGGTAGATCACAGACTTTTCATTGTTGCCTAGTTCATACTCGTAAGGAGCTCTATAGACAGTGGGCATCTGTGACCACCAAAACCTCCCACAGGAACCATAGCCACATCCTGACTAAAAGACAAAGTCCCCTAGATCTATTTTTTCCATTACCAAATAAATCTATTTCCTCCTTGACCAAGGCTGTGCTTCTTGGAACTAGCAGAATCTGATAAGTATAGGTGATCGTATGAGTAGACCAGAGGTTATATATACTAGTAGGCCCATCCAAGCCATACACATAGCAAAAAACAAAAAAGTAAACCAACATGAACACCAGACAGACACAAAATGAAAGTTTAACATTTACCCTAAATGCCAAGTGTTACGATAACTGAGTATTCAGACTAGATAAGGGCGTATTCTTACATTTAACTTCAAGGGTCAGCTTCAGTAGAGTAAATATGTAATTACTGCATTCTCATTTTTAGTTGTCTCTCTTATTTCTATATCAGGGTACCTTTGCTATACTGGCCACTCAATGGAAATCATCAGCTTCCCTGTTTTGGTAATTAATGGAAGGCGTCTTTCTATAACCCCCAAATCAGAAAGAGCTGGCTATGGTCTGGGTGGCTGGTGGCCGTATCCTCTTTGTCTGACCCCTCTTGCTTCTTCGCAGGTGGCCTACTACACTCACTAATGGCTTTTTTGACTTTTTCCTCTTTTCTCTGTTGGGCTCCTCTCAGATAATGTGGACAGATCATGATGAGGATATTTCTATTTAATGTATTTGAGTTTAAATGTTTGTTTTAAGGGGCGGCACGGTGGCGCAGTGGGTAGCGCTGCTGCCTCGCAGTTGGGAGATCTGGGGACCTGGGTTCACTTCCCGGGTCCTCCCTGCGTGGAGTTTGCATGTTCTCCCCGTGTCTGCGTGGGTTTCCTCCGGGCACTCCGGTCTCCTCCCACAGTCCAAAGACATGCAGGTTAGGTGGATTGGTGATTCTAAATTGGCTTGGTGTGTGGGTGAGTTTGTGTGTGTCCTGAGGTGGGTTGGCACCCTGCCCGGGATTGGTTCCCTGTGTTGGCTGGGATTGGCTCCAGCAGACCCCCGTGACCCTGTGTTCGGATTCAGCGGGTTGGAAAATGGATGGATGGATGTTTGTTTTAATTTTTATCTCCTGTATTCAATTCAATAAAAATCATAAAAGTCATATTCTGCTATTGCTTTGTCCAGTTTACATATTTTTTCTAATGGGAGCAAAGGCAGCTTAGATAACTTGCTCATTGTCAGACTACGAATAAGAGGTGAGGACTGAACAAAGAACTTGAAAGCTTGAGATCTTTTCCAACTGCCTGCCAATTAATTTTATATTGTAGACAGTTTTCTATAGTGCTATCATGTTTACACACAACCACACACAAAGTAATGAAAATCATGTCTATAACTTCGAAATAATGAATAAGCACCTTAATGGGTTGCTATCATGGCATCACTTTGTCCTTTTGAATTTAAGGACTGCAGCAATCCTGTCCAAGTTCATCTTTTTACTGGTGCAGTTTTAATTTGTGCATGATTAAAGTGATGCATATATACTTTCTGACTTAACTGCTTTTAGGACATGATACTATATAAAGGTTGCTCCACTCTAACTGCCTGCCCTCTGACAGTGTTGAGAATGGATTAGTCACTGTCCAAAAAGTGGAGGTTTCCTCCTAATTTTTATGGAAGTCATCTTTGTTAAAACTGGCAGAAATGGGGGCTGCTAAGTCCAACAGAGCATAAGTGCAGACCGAAGTACCTATGAGGTCAGTCACGTAACACCCCAACATCACAAATGCCCCCAACGTCAGTCAGGAAATGCTCATCGAATAACACCATGGTTAAGATTAGGGCCCCGTTAAACTCTGGTTAAGATTAGGGTTGTAGGAGGGTTATCTCCCTCAAAGGGCCTTTCATGACTGACGTTGTGGGAATTACCTGATCTAAGTCATAGGTATTGCAGGCTGCAGTCAGACCTGTCTCGCTAAGTCTGTAGTGCTTTTAACAAGCAAGAAAATTAGTTTAGATAATGAGGAACATTGTAGGCCAGAAGATTAGTTTGTCACTAAGTCTAAACCAGTTAATCAATGGACCAAGAACAAGAGCAGCAGCTTTCCATGACTACAGAACTCTGTAGATGAGCCTACTGTGTGTGCACTGTGGACAATATGTAGTAATTCATTTTTTGATTTGTCTTCCATTCCCAAAAATTTAGGTTTGCGAGGGACCACAATCAACCCTAACAGCAATACACACAAGGATGGAGACAACCCCGAATAGGCTGCCATTAAATTGCAGAGTAATCTAAGTAAATATGAGGGTAAAAAAATATACAGGCACTTCACTGCTGCCCACACACTTCTAGCCTAAAACCAACTATAAAAAGAATATTTCTGATAAATAAAACCTGTTAGAGCACGTATGTGTGAAAGATGAGACCTATTCAGGAAAAAATAGCTGCTGTCATCAATATAAATAGTGGGACTTTCCATGATACTGACAAGTGATTCATGCCTAGACTTAATTCACATTGTGATGGGTGTGCCGCTGGAGTCACTTCAGATCCCGTCACGGTACACTAAATTTCACAAAACCATCTAATCCAAGGAATTAATTTGGAAGCATCTGTCTATGTCACAATAATGAACAGTGAGGAATTAACAAAGGTGGAACACGTAAGTACAAAACAAACAAATACGCAAGTAGCTCACTCTGTAAAAGAACAGAAATACAATGGCACCCATTCAAACTGCTCCTCATTTATTGACTGTTAGCTGCCCCTTGAGCACCCTGCTCTTCGTGCAACACCCCGTACAACTGCTCTTACTATTCACATCTGATCTGTATATCTGTGGTGTTTTCCGACCCCATCATATTACCTTTTGTCAATATGTTGATAATGTTCTCACTATTCCTAAGATTGCATTTGCAGTTTCCTATTAATTTTGCATTCTCTTACCTAGCACTCAAATTATTGTATGCATTTTGATTGTTGGAGTTTTCTTGGGTGAAGGCATTCTCTCTACATCCATGAGGGGTTTCCTCCTGGTCCTCTGGTATTCATCCAAATCTCAAAGACATGCTGCTTAGCTTGATGGTGTAGTATAGTGTGTGATGAAGTCAGTGGCTGTGCATGATTTTTAAATAAATAAAGAAGTGCTCAGGCTCATGGTGGGTGCTGGTGCACATAGTAGCATGGTCGAGTGGCTCCGAAGTGTTGATGGTAAGATTTGTGAGCCCACATTTACATTTTCTTGTTTGAGTTCCGGGGTCTGTGATTGCAGCACTTGCGCCCAAATAAAGTATAAAAAGGAGCCAGAGCAAGAAACAGGGAGACAATTTAGAAGGATTGAGATGGAGAACAGAGAAGAATGAAACAAAGAAAGAGAAATGGAGGATAAATTAAATGAAAGTGAAAGTAAAAGAGAAGGCAGAAATCATAAAGGAACCAGTAGAAGAGAGAAAGCAGGCGGTCGGGAATGTGCCCAGAGAGAAGCACATGGCCAGAGCTTGGGAGGGTTTGGCAGAGATTGCTCTTATTGAGCACACTTAGGAGCAGGAGCAACCAACCTCTTTGGATGTCTCCAGGCTGAAGGCCATTGAACGGTGGAAGAGACCAGAGTAAGACTTAGGGCTGTTTCTCTGACTGAATGCCTGGGATGGTGACAGGGACCCGATCCCCTTAAAGGTTGACTATGCATGTTGGTAGATATCTCCTCTGGCTGTGGTCACCTCTAAAGGGATGGCAGAGGAGGCGTCGATTTTAGAATGAAAGCACTGTGGCTCAGGACTATTTCAAAGGAAATGATTCTGCCTGGGATTTCAACCTGTTTTTTAATAGATATATTTATTGTTATTTATTCATTGACTTTCAACCTCCACTTAACCTGTTTCATTGGAATATTTATTTATTATGGATTTAGCACCGTAGCGTTTGCATGATTTGTGTTTGATAATAAAAGCACCTAAGCACTTTTGCACCATCGCTCACTGGTTATGCGTCCTCATTGCACAGCTCATCTTGACATGATTATCAACAGTCCTGGGCTAAAGAGGGATATGGCAGCTCAGCCAACCCAGACCATCACAGATGTGTGACTCTAAATGAGTTTAAGTGTGTTTAATGATTGACTAATACCCATTCCATGGCTGTTTTTTTTTTTTTGTAGGGATAGACCCAATGACAATATACTGTATATTGAATCAAGGGGATCTTAAATGGATGGATGGAAGGATGGATGAATGTCATTGTATTGTAACAACACAACAATATGATATAATGTCACTCTATCAGCATAGAGTACTGCCAGCGATTTGGTTCAAGCACTGGAGGATAGCAATGTATAATTACAGGAAATAGCCATGACCTGGGATTAAAAAGCCAGTGCAACACCTTTTGAAGTGCAGGGAGTGCCTATTGTAACATTCACATTAACCTATATTGATTCAATAGCTGTGGAGAACTGTCCTTCAGATTGAGTAAAGAGTGCCCAGGCCATATTCAGACCTAATCTGCTTGTGATGAGAATTAACCACCATGCCACCATTTTTATATCAGCTGTATGTTGTTGCAGCATTGATTTGCATTTCACTATTGATTTGGAGAAGGCTTATGATAGAGTACCACATCAAGAGGTCTGAAGGTGCATGAGAGAGAAAGAAGGACCAGAGAAGTATGTGAGGATTGTCCAGGATATGTATGTAGGAGTGAAGACTCGGGTTAAAAGCAGTGTTGGGGTAACAGACAAGATTCCAGTTAGAGTCGGTCTGCACCAGAGATCTTCTTTAAGTCCTTAGATTTTTGATCTGATTATTGATGTGTTGAGTAATAGCATAAAAGATGAGTCCGCATGGTGCATGTTTTTTGCTGATGATATTGCATGGTGTAGTACCAGGAAAGATGCAGTGGAAAATAAACTGGAAGAATGGAGAAGGGCTTTGAAAGACAGAGGATTGAATATATGATATTTAATGATGTCCAGGATTCAGAAATTAGCCTCTAGGGAGAACTATTCAAAAGAATGGATATATTTAAATATCTAGGATCAGCAGTAGCACAAAATGCAAAATTAGATGTAGAGATAACCCACAAAGTGCAGTGTGGATAGAACAATTGGAAGAGGGTATCAGGAGTATTATATGATCAAAGAATTAAGGTGAAGGTTAAAGGTAAATATTTTAAGACAGTGGTAAGACCAGTATTGATGTATGGAGGTGAGAAATGGGCAATCAAGGGAGCACAGGAGAAGAAGTTGGATGTGACAGAAATGAGAATGATGAGATGGATGTGTGGAGTTACAGAAAAGGACAGAATAAGAAATAAGACAATCAGAGGTGCATCAAAAGTAGAGAGACATGTAAAAAAATGTATAGGAAAGTAAGTTAAAGTGGTAAGGACATTTAAACAGGAGAGATGATGCATATGGGGGCAAAAGAGTGATGGGAAAGGAAGTACAGGAAAAGAGAAAGTGAGGGAGTGCAAAGTGGAGGTAGATGGATAAAGTAAAAGAAGATCCAAAGGAACAGGGCTTGACTGGCAAGGAGATGCAGGACTGAGCTGTTTTGGAGACCGTTGATCAAGCTAATTAACTCCACATACTGTAGAACAGGGAAAAGATGAAGAGGAAGAAGAAAAAGAAGTATGTTATTGCATAATATTCTAAACAGTTACATCAAAGAACTGCTGAATACCTGTTTATTTTACTCATATTTGTTTTTAAAATAGTACTCCAGCAAAATAAAGTTGCTTTCATGTGACCACTGTTAAGATAAATTCCTTATTAGGTATTTTAGAAGCAGCATGAGAAATGAGGAACAAGTTTCAGACATAAACGCTTATAATAATGTAAAAAAGAATAATGTGGACCTTAGTTTCGCAAAAGCTGTGAATCACGTCCTGTTGTGGCTAACGCATTTGTATTGAGATCCATATCTGCGGTCTAAAAATACAGTGACTGTTGTCATTTGACGAAAAGAACACCTTAATAGGAGGCATTCTACTCTGGTGTTTCCGCTTGCTTAATAAGTTTGAGACACTTCACATATTAATTTGTGAGACTGTTTTAGAGATTTCTGTTCAGCTGACATTAGAAATAATTAGAAATATCATTATGAGAAACAGATACTTAGAAAAAGTTAAACAAATATTTATTACCTTCATAGCAGTTGATTCAACCAGAGGAAGATCACCAAAATAGATTTAGGATTTTGTTGACCAATTATTCTAGCTTTAATAAATGTGCAGAAGTTATTATAAAATGCAGTAAAATATTATTGAGTATTCAAAGAATTATAAGATATACAGTATAGTCAATGAAGAAAACTGGCAAAGTCTACAATACTTGACAGATATTTGTCAAATTTCCTTCTGGGGAGAAATAAAGTTCTATCTATCTATCTATCTATCTATCTATCTATCTATCTATCTATCTATCTATCTATCTATCTATCTATCTATCTATCTATCTATCTATCTATCTAAAATCTGTATGTGTGTTTGTGCAAAATTTGCATACCTCTGTCATTTGATCAGGAGAAGACCATGGACTAGGCCTGAACAAAAATTTGGACCCTAAATTAATTTTGAAATCGAATCTTATTGTATTTAAATGGGATTTCTAAAGAAAGAAATTCTACATATGCTTTGAAGGTAATAAATGAAGCAAAGTGTTCTGATTCCATTGTTCTTTAGAGTCTTTTCAATGGCAAACCTGCAAAACATAGTCACTGAGGTAAGTCCTGTAACATGCTGAATGGAGTCCACAAGGATGCAGTTAAGTTATTTCATACAGATTTAGGTTAAATACATTTTTTGATCTTTGGGATGTCTCATAGTTGTTAAAATGAATCCTAAACAAAAACTACCACACAAATGTAATTTCAAAAGAAATCTGTGATAATGTTATGTGACGGAAAATAATGTCTAGCGTATAGGTACATAATTTTTTTTTTTATCATTGTCTAACAATATCATATTTTAAAATGCAGGGAAGCTGTCTAATCCTGTCTTTGCTTTGGGGACATTTGTGACTTACTGAATCAGACAAGGCCTTTTGTTAAGCACTCTGGCCATTTGTGACAGGGAAGGGGAGAAGAGCTGACCAGGGTGGGACAGGTGTGCATAAACTCTTATCATTCTATCAGCCATCCCTCCTAGAAAATAACCTGGACTGGAAGGCAAGTTTGAGAAGGCAAGTTTATGACTTCATTATTTCTTGTTTATCCTAAACTATGTTTGTGCATCTTTTGAATCTGGGGAAAATTCAGACAGAAACAAATATGGAATTTGAATTTGCCTAAGGTGAGACATTGGGAGTTACACCATTCTTGCAAGCGTTGTATGTGATGGATGGCAGGGACAGACTGGAGTCCCATCTGGGATGAACCCTATTCCCATGGATGGACAAAGGGAGACATCCTCCCAAGTCTCAGTCAATGTTCCTCAACCTGACTGGGCTTCAGATTACATGTTTTTTTGTCTATTTTGTTTGTTTTTGATTCTTTTACTTATGTAGATTATGTGCATCATTCTTTATTTTTGTTATTGTCTATGTATATAAGCTGCCTTTGCTATGTTCCATGTGTTTTATGGGTGGTCTCATAAAAGGCTGGGCCACCTACCAATCACCACCAGGACCTGCCCTCTGCCCTATAAATCTAGAGGGTCTTCCACAGGTTCCTGGTGGTTTATTCTGAATGTGTTGAGGAGTGGTGAGTTCTTGTACTTTTGTGAGTGTTTTGTAGGATTTGTGAATTTTTGGTCTGCTCTATTTTTTGATATTCTTTGAATATCTGTATTGTGGTATTTGATCAACTTGGATTGCCATTGCTGCAGGCAAATCCATTTTGTCTTTGTTCTCCATGGAATACTTTTTGTGAAGAATATTATTTTATTTTATAACGATTCATTACTAGCTGGGGTTTGATGGTGATATCCCCCTCTAGTGGGCATTATTCAAAGTGTTTGGAACTATGAGCTTTGGAACTCTTTAGTGTGCAGGGCTCCTAGTTCATGAAACCAAGAATGCAGGCTGGGTGGCAGCATTCCTGGGCTGGTATGCCCATTCATGTGCCCACAGAGAATGCTGGCAGTTGTAATCCCATGGGGCAGCCCTGCAGGGTGCTGTGGGTGCCACCAAGGGAAGCTGCAAGGAAGGGTTGTCCCTTCTTTTTGGGGCTTCCATGTAAACTGGAAGCGCTTCCTCATTGTATTGTCCTGATATTGGAAGAACTCTTGGGTCATTCATAAAAGGGGCGACCTCAACTCACATGGGAAATCGGGAGGAAAAGGACAAAGCCTGCCTGGAGGAGTGAGGGAAAGGGTAACAGAAAAGAAAAGCATTGTGTGGGAACTGTGAAAAAGAGGGAGCCTTTTTAAGGAATTTTGTGATAGTAAAAGGTCCTTTAGCAATCAAGACTGTTGTTGGTTAATTATGTCTGAGGTTTGGGGAATCTACGATACCCCCTACTGGACAAACATGTCAAGGACTATTAGAATTAAATAAATGATGCCAGCAAAGGCATGTTCTCTCTCTCCCTCGCTACCATTTTTCATCCTGAGAAGAGGCCATGCTATTACTCTTACTATCATATTCAAAGGCCATGCTGGAGCAAAGACCAAGACTGACAGCCATCTGGTAGTCTAGGCAAGATGAACTGATTATTACCAGGTTGTATTAAAATTATGTTGACAACACTGACATTTGTACTCTGCTTGCTTATAGTTTCGGTGTATTATCTATAATACATAAGTAAATGTGTAACCTTTTCTCCTGCCTGTTCTGGTACTCTGTCTAGTTGCCTGAGGGTATAGATGTAAAAGAGAAGGATGAGTATTTAATTACAATAGAAGTCAATCCTGACAGTGTGATAAAAGTGTAAGATTTGAGTCTTTCTGATAATGTCTACATATTAAAGAGTATAAAGGGGAGAATAGAGTCACTCTATGACTCTAATATAACAAATAAGGTTGTTCTTAAACACCAGTCACCTGAACAATACAAGAAAGCTTCTTTATAAAGATTGAGGACACATGGTGAATGTGAATCAGTGTTGGGTGACCTCCAATACTGAGTGTTAGGTTTTATTTTAAGAGCAGCTTGAAAGCAATCTACAGAAGACAAATGAGGGGCTGAAACTAGGGAAACAATTACCAAAATGCCAAACCTTAAATGATATCAAAAACAGGAGTCAAAAAAAAATCTAAATTTATTACTCCCAAATTAATGTGTAGTAGTTTTTAAATTGTGAGAGCCTTTCCTCTATGATTTAAAGTGTGGACACCATCTTTTATGAGGGGAAGTGTGATGAGGTTCCAGATTATGAACCATTTGACTAGCAGCAGGATATGTTGTTAAAATACAGTAAATAAACAATCCAAAATACAAATAATTACTTTGCTACAATTACATAACTCATTTGTACAACATTTCTAACCGAGTGGAAAGGGGCCCGAGTATGCTACAAGGAGACTCATTAAAACACTTTAAGCATTACAGTCTTCCACAACTGTGATGTAAGACACAGAACACATGGTGAAAATGCTGCTGGTGCTGGAGAGCTCTGGGCTTCTTGGATGAGTGGAAAGGGAAAAAAAAGCTTCACAAGAAAACTTTACTTCAGGCATGTCGGAAATTCCCAAATCCACTTAGAAAAGATTTCCTATATGTTAGATAAGGCAAAAAAAACATTACTTTTGAAATGAATACAAACCTCTCAACTGACTTTCTGCTCCCCAAATTAATCTTTTCCAGTCTTTTTGTAAAGTATTCTGAAGGGTGAACCTCCAGTTTCCCTCTAAATCAAAGTCTGTCACATTTGATTACTCAATTGCTTTAGATAAATGAAAAGTTGTCAGCAATTAACAAAAACTGTGGAGGTGATGGCATAGTTCCTGAGTTTTTATTTGCTTTATAGCACTCAATTACTCATATTTTTGTATGAATTGCTCCAGTCATCTGTCCCATTCCCACAAAATGACTACAGTGTAAAGTAGGGCAAGGATCCCACATTATCAAATTTCAAAACACACATTCTTCACAAATATTGATTTTGAACTGTTATTAATGATTCTTACATGACACCTAGACATGTAAGAAATTAATCTGTGAGTTGCAAAGATTGAAGAATTGTAGCCCACTAAGATTGTGAATGCTGATGTGCCACGTTTTCTTTATTTTAAAAGAGAGACCAGGCCTCACCCCACCTTGCCATCAGATCATCTCATCATTTTATGTTGACTGGTACGCTGCGCCCCTTCTTTATCCACAGCAATCAGACATCTCCTATCATTCTGGTTTTCACCCTTAACAGAGACACATGGGCATGGGAGCAACATTTGCTTTGGGACACCACCCTTGAAATATATACTATTTATTCTGTGCATAGTTCCAGACATTAAACTTATGATTTTATTCTCTACTAGGAAATACGCTGACCTATGGTCCTCCCAAGATCAAGGTCTCAGCCTCAGTAGTTTGCCAGCACAAGCAGGCTGCCACGCCATATGTACTCAATGATTAATGGATGCCAGAGCTGCCATTTTTTCTTCCTATCATGTAATCAGCTTCTGTAATTTGCTTCATGCTCAGCAGATTGCACTGCTTTCTTTCTGCTATGACCCTCTCAATCAATTTCCTCAATGCAATTTGCCACAGGAAAGCCCCAAACCCCAATAACAGAAGACTGCCTGTAACCCCATGTTTTGCTTCATCATAAGCTTTCACTCAACACTAAATTAAGGTTCTAGTCCCAGTGCTGTTCTATGTTCCTGCTGAAACAGGTGAATTAGCAAAGAAGTGTTGCTAAGCCTTCTTGACTATAGCTAAGATGTGTGGTCAGCCATGTTAACCCCAAGAAATCTACAGCTGCTGACCCTCCCCACAGCACCACCTCCTGTGTGCCTCCTACTTACTGAAGTCTATGACAAGCTCCTTTGTTTTTCTGGCATTAGGGGTGATATCATGGAGGAAGTGATGGTAGCAGGCTGCACACGCTGGGATTTGCCAGTTAAGAAGTTTCAAGCCTGTTGTTCACATTGATGGCACAGCAGTTTTATTTATTCAGATGTGCAACAATGGTATGAAGTGCAGAGGAAATGAACTGGTTGTGAAGATGTGCTAAATGAAAGTGATCCAGACATTTTGGAATATTGTGTGTTGTGTGTCACAGCAATAGCAATGCACACAGACAAATAACCTCAGTACCTTCTAGGAGGTCAGTTGTTTTTTGAGTTCAGAAGGGGCTGTTAAAGGTTTACTGTTTTATCTTTCATCTTCCTTCCTCTGTTGTTCCTCCTTGGTATGGATGGGCTCAAGAACCACATGCTTTAAATGAAGAATAAAATAAGAAAAGTATAATATGTGCATAGCACTTTGTAAATGAAGAGGTATACTATAACACCATCCAGACAACAATAACTTTTAAAAAGTCTTACCTTTATCTTTTCTCTAGACAGACTTCAGTGGTGGCTCAATGTCTAGACTGCCCCATTCATATAACCTTAGTCATGCTGTGCTTACCCCCTTGGAAGTTTTCACATTTTATTGTTAGATAACATACAATCACATTGGATTTGATTTGTTTGTGTGTTTTTCACCACTATTCAACAGAAAAAAAGACTTTAATATCAAAGTGAAAACAGATTTCTGCAAAGTAATTTAAATTAAGTACAAGTATAAAATACAAAATAATTTATAAAATACGCGTAAACTTATATTTTTCTTCTTCCTGTTGAATTCTGGGTTTAGCATGTTCTTTGTGTTTATAATCTTCTAGAGTTTCATTTTATGTTGAGCAATCTGTCCTGAACAAACCTTTTGTGAAGTACATTGGGTCAACAATTAAAAATAATGCTTATGTAAACTCCCATTTCTTTGCACAATTCAGGAAATTAAGTGTATTATAAAACAAGAAACATTATCGATTTTACAATATTTTTTCAGAACACATTCAAATCAGTGCAGTATTATTGTCATTTTTTTTTTCTTTCCAAATTAATTTAGGCTAACAATAAATAGTCTGTTGTGGAAGCATTAAAATCAGACCCTGTCACAAAAAGGTCACACTTTAAAATCACTAACGAGCCCTGCTTCTCCACAGATGTGCGATTAAATCCTGATCACTCTCTGAGTGGAGTTTCATCCAACATCTGAAAGATGTGTGTGTGTGTTAGTTTGATATGTGGCTCAAAATTGGTTCACTGTGAAAGAGCATCAGTGTGCGCCCTGAAATGAACAAGTGCAAAAGAACAGTAGGCCACTACCTTACTGGGACAGACTGTGGCTCTTCACCACCCCAAACTGAAATAAGAACATAAGAAATTTGACAAACAAGAGGAGACCATTCAGTCCATCAAGCTCGTCTGTTTAGCTAATAGCTAAGCTGCCCCAATAAATAAATAAAATAAATAAATGATGTAATACATACAAGAGTTGCAAGTGGAGCAATAGCATCAATACCCTTACACCTGAAGATGAGTGACAGTAGAGTGAAAGCAAACTGCCAAGATACAGGAATATTAATTTAGTAAAGTAAGCTTCATGTTTTTCCACTCTGTAGAACCCTGAGGATTCAAATCCTGAAAGATGAGCAGCCTGTGGTGGGCATGCACAGCAATATCACTATTTGTTAAGTGAAATCTTAAATATACAGTATGAAAAGTTTTTTTTCCAGAAATATATACTTTTAAGGTTGACTTTACCACTATAAGAGTTAATTTTACACTGTTGATTCTGATGTGTGACATAAACGGGGTCCAAGATAATTCCAGTTCCTGTAAGTGCTCAAGTGAGCTGAAAGCACTGATATCAATAAGCAACATTCTGAAAGTCACAAATAAAAAAAAAACTGCATTGATGGTTAGAGAACTCAGGCTTACTGTTGAGAGGTTTGATTAGCAGCAACAATTTAGTTGTAATGAAAATCTACAGTCTTAGTGTAACTCCAGGAATTGAAAGCCTACTCCTCAATTTTTTAAAAATGAATGAGAGCAAGACGTAAATTTTAATTTCTGGATCTCCGAATCTTGTTAATAATATAACCTGTGATCTAGGGTCACTTTCCCTATGTTAAGAGGTTAAGATATGTTAGGGCCACTTTCACTATGTTAAATCCTATGCAAAAAACCTTGCCAACTTATTTGATCCTGACTTCATTTTTGATAAGCAAATAAATGCTGTTGTTAAGGCCTCTTTTTATCATCTGAGAGTTTTAAGCAAAATAAGGCCCATGTTTTCTTTTGGAGATTTTGAGACATTAATCCATGCTTTTATTTCTTCTCGTCTGGATTATTGTAATGGGTTGTGTTTTGGTGTTAGTCAGACTACTCTGTCTCATCTTCAGCTTATGCAAAATGCAGCCGCATGTTTGTTAACAAAAACAAAGACATTGTACCATATTACCCCAATTTTAGCACCTTTAGGCCGGTTACCTGTGAAATTTTACTGTTTTCTTGCTTTGCGCCCTCCCCCACCATAACCATCATCTATGGGGGAGGATCAAAAGCTTTAGATTCGTCAAAAATCTTCAGTGGATCTCAGCGTTTTAGGTTCCTCTGATACCCAAAACATTGATATCTTGATGATGGGTGTGTGTCTGTCTGTGTGAGTCTGTGTGTCTGTGTGTCACAGTTTCTTGAGGATAGTCTGGATGGAAAAATACTAAACTCGAAACTTAAGCCTGTTATGAGATGATGATGTGCTAATTAGTTTTTGAGCCAAATCATGCAAGAGAAAGATGCACACTAGAGGAACCCTCAGATATCATACGTCTGCAATTAATTATGAATTCTTTTCGTCAATTGCTATCGTAGTGACCTATTTTATGATCAGAAAGATCGGCAGAGCGGGAAAAAATGTTATGGAAATGTGATGGAATAGCTTGGGTAACTTGGTTCCAAGGGCACAACGCCTACTGGCACTCATGTCCAAATTATTTTTTCAAGTTTTGAATGGGTTAGCTCTAGCTTACCTCATTGATCTCAAACAACCCTACTGTCCATGTAGCGTTTTGAGGTTAGCCAATAAGCAGCTGCTTTCTGTCCCAAACAGTCGTTTGAGACGTAAAGGATACCCCATGGCTGGGCAAAAAATTGTGGAATAGTCTTCCTCTTCATGTTCGATCCTCCCCCACCATTGAATGTGTTCAATCCAGGCTAAAAGCTCATTTGTGTACTCAGGCTTTTAAGGTGTTTTAATGGTATATTTATAGGTATTTTTGTAGTACCCATTTGTTGTTGAATGTTTTAATTATTTTTAATCATTTATTAATGTTATTTTAATTTAACTCAATTACACAACTATGGCATAGTTTGTCATAATCCCTGAGTCCATATTCCATTTGGGGATCCTGTGCCTTTAAGATGACAATAACATTTCATCAATTCAATTTAGCATAAGGCTTTATCTTTCCTACTATGTTCTCAATTTAAAATGCAGAAACTAGTCTCCATTTACACCTTTTGTCCACACTACCCCAAAACTGAGACATTTGAAAATGTCTCCACAGCCATACGCTTCTGAAAATGTCAGTTCACTGTTATAATGTCGAATAGGAGACAACATAGACTTTCTGATTTGTTTATGTTTATTTACGTAGCTCTTCCCAAAAGGATCCTGCTCATTACAGCGTCTTATTCCCTGATTAGTTACCCTTCACAGAAAAAAAAAACAGATTCCAACATAGTGGACACAGAAGAGTTGCTTTTCTTTTTTTTTATTTTATTTTATTGAATTTATTAAAATCAAATAACATTCCATACAAATAACTCAAGTTTTACAAAAAGAAAAAAAAAAAGGTTTGAAACAAATCAACCCCCACCCCTGAGAAAGAGAGCTAGGCCAGCAATGTAAGACTTTATGCTAGTAAAGACAAATGAATAGATAAAATAATGAATGAATTAAGATAAATGGAGTAAAAGAGGGGAGAGAACCTGCTTCCTCAATTTAAATGCTTATTCTAAAATGTTAGTGATTAAATCCTGCCAGGTTTTGAAAAAGTTTTGTACAGATCCTCTAAGTCTAAATTTGATTTTTCAAATAGTTTATAACATCAGTTACCCACTGATTTAGAATAGGAGAGTTAGGATTCTTCCAATTGAGTAAGACAAGTCTACGTGCCAATAGTGAAGTAAAGGCGATCACAGTTTGTTTGTCCTTCTCCACTTTAAGCCCATCTGGAAGTACATCAAACACAGCTGTTAGTGGATTAGGGGGGGAAGAGTTGCTTTTCATGGCACTTGTTGTGTTGCTTTCTTGTACACATCTTAAGTGCATTTTGTACAGTTTGAATACTACATTCATGAGCAATAGGCAAATACTTAATAGTTCTGTACAGTACTGTGATAAACCTCTTGGCCAGGAGTCTAACTATCCTTCAAAGGATTTTTCTGCCAATGCATACATGCCCAGTGTGGGCGAATGTCTACGTCAGGAGTACTCAACTCTGGTCCTGAAGGTATGCAGTGGCTGCCGGTTTTCATTCCAACTAGTTTCATAATTATAAGCCAGGCCTAGCAGATAATGAAACTTGGTATTTCATTAAATGGCTTCTTAGTGATCTCGTTCTTCCAAGACAAATCTTTATCACACTGTAGATTTTTAGTCCTCTGAAAACATTATCCATATGGCTCAGAACAGATTTATACTGCTTGGTTCTTCCCTTTTCTCACATTTATTTCAAAATATTGTATTAACACAATGGACAATGACTGACTGACAGATACTTCATGATGCATGTACCCAGTGTGAAAAGAGAACAGGCATCCCAGCCGGAATGAAGGAAGATCCATTACCCGGACAGGAGGCCTGAGTGATGATGCAGACAAATTGGCTGGCAGAACAAATAAATAACTTTGTGTCCTGCCAGTGTTAAATAATGGAAGGACCAACAATTACTGGAAGTCAGGAGTAGTTCAATCCCCCATAATCTAGGCGGCAGTGATCCTCACGTGGGAACTCAGTTGGGACAACAGCAGGGGTGCTTGGGAGATGGAACCCAGAAATGCAGCCCTGCAGGAGTCCCAGCCTATGAACCAATAGAGGATACTGTCTGCGGAAGACCTCCCTACTTTCTTTATGTCCTGAAAGTGCTTCCCAGAAGTTGCAGCTTGACACCAGAAGCCTTCCCAGGTCTGTCTTAAAAAGGAGCTTGTTGACACACTTGAACGGGAGGCAACATGCAGCACTCAACAGTGGTCAAAAGGAGGAAGATTTTGTATGTTTTTATTGTATGCATGTAACTGGATGAACTGGTGATTTGGAGAGGTGCTTGTGAGGAGAATGTGTTACTGTGGCTGTGGTTTGGTGATCTCTGGCACCCCCTTGTGGTTAAACCAGGTTTAAAAGACAGCACAATAGCTGGGGAGCTGGTTGTTCCTTTGTCATTTGCACCTCATTGTTAACTGATGGTGGATTAAGAAAACAGGCAACAATTAAAACCTTAATGCAGGAGTTTAAAACTAAAATAGACAATTAAGGGATCTGAATCATAACAAACATGTGAACTGAAACTAAGCTTATAAAATACTGCTTTAGTAGTAAATAAATGGGTTCTAATCAAAATTTTGTTTAAATCATAAAAATAATAATAATTATAATTCATTACATTTATATAGCGCTTTAAACCTGCACTTCATGAAAGCATCATTTTTAAATGATAACATAGTAGTGTGAATGTAGCCTATGTGGCTCTTAATGATTATGTTGCATTTGGAGGTGGAATGGAGATAAACTCACATAGACTTTATATTAAAAAGGTTTAAGTTTTTAAAACATTGGTGAGATTAGCAATGATGTATGGAGATGAGAGAAGGGCAGCAAGGAGTGCACAGGAGAAGAAGTTGGATATGGCAGAAATGAGAATGTTGAGATGGATGTGTGGAGTTACAGAAAAGGACAGAATAAGAAATGAGACAATCAGTGGTGCAAGAAAAGTAGGAGAGACATCAAAAAAAAAAAGGAAGTAGGTATGATGAGGAGAGACAATGAATATGTAGGCAAAAGAGTAATGTGAATGGAAGTACAGAAGAAGCAAAAGCGAGGGAAGCCAAAGCTGAGTTAGATGGGTAAAGTAAAAGAAGATCTGAAGATAACAGCGCTTGACAGGGGAGGAGGTGCAGGACCAAGCTGTTTGGAGAAGGCTGATCAAGCCCACTGACCCTACACAGAAGTCAGAAAAGATGAAAATAAAGAAGAAGTTATCTGCATTCTATAGTGATACTGTGTACTTGTGTTGAACTGTAATGTAAAACCACTTGTGGTATCTTGGCTGTGGAGATTGCAGCAGTAACCCTGAAGTAAAGTAGACTGATATTTCAATATTAATTCATTCATATTATCATTTTCAAGAGAAGGACTTTCAGTCTATTTCACCAAATGAGCAGCACTTCATAACTATTGCTCTATAAGCAAATAAACAATTTTAATATTTAATAACTCAACTTTAAACATTCACATTACTACCACTAAAGCATAAGTGAGTATTTCATTGTTATAGTTCACTATTTAACGTTTTTTCTCACAAGAGGACAGTAAATGCTACATTCAATGAAAAAATAGTGTCTTTTTCAGGGCTATAGCATGATACGTGACAAATGTGTTTAGTATTATATGCAGCATTAATTTAAATGCAGCTCTGCACTCAATAAAAATATAATTGCTCTCCATAACTGTGTTCATTGTGGCTGAACTGGAATTCAATTAGGCGGCCTAGACAAGAGGATGAATCATTACTTTACTTTCAATTGTGAGCTGTAGATGTGACACTCTGACACCATCTAGTGGCCAAAATGGGAATATTATGAGACCCCTTACGTTTTGGATAAATATAGGTTTAAAGCTTTATACAGTCATTATTGTCACATGTACAGAGTACAGTGAAATTCCTACTAGAATGTGGTAATTATTAAATTAATTTAGATTATTATAGTATGCACAACACTGCAATGAAATGCTTGCTTGCATTCTTACTTACAAGCAAAAATTATACCTGCTTAATCAAATTCAGGATTACAATGGCCCACAATCTATCCTGGCAGAACTTGGCACAAGGTGTGATGTTATGGTTATGAAACCGAACTTTATACCCAATATTCCTTATCTTAGAAAAGTCATTTACTAGGCCAGTAGTCCAATTACTATATATGTATATATACAGCATGTACATATGCAGAGAATTGTACTGTGTACTGATGTAAAAGCCTTGAGTGAAAACACCTTCAGAATAGGTAATAATCTACATACTAAAACACTGAGGGGTGTGATTTCAACTCTTCGTTTTGCTACTTACACTCAATTAGAGTTCAAGGTACTATGTACAGTAATTTGAAAATCGTATTATTTCGAACCATGCAGAATACTATTACAATCTGAATTACATTCACACTCTTAAGTTAATATGCTGCAAACAAAAAATACAATTCAGTCATTTAAAAATTTATAAAATCAGATAGATTAGGGCCTTTTTCTAACCTAGAAATGGCACATTTGCAACTTGTAGGGCACATTTGTTACTATAGTAGGGAACATTTGTAACTTCAGGGAACACTTGCACCACAGCACAGAGAACTTTTGTAACTTGTAGGGCCTTTTGGTAACACAAGTCAGGTTCTTTTGAATCAAGCCAAAAAAAAGTGCAAGCTTTTAAATGTATTTTCCTATTTAGATTTGTTTTGAACATTAATCTTAACCTGGATTGAGTTTGGAAAGGCTATAGCACCGTATTACCTTATGTTGGATACGCTGCATTTTTATTAACAGATAGATGTGATTTTTTTTAAAACTATACAGACATATTTAACATTGTTTAATTAAATCATTAATAATCATTAATAATGTGTGTCTTCATGGTATATTTGTGCTTGATTGAGTTAATTGACTTTTTAAGTGCATCATCTGTACTTTTTTCACTACCAGTCAAAAGTTTTAGAACACTTTAGTTTTTCTTCAAGTTTAATCAGTTGAAATGCAATGAATGAATAAAACAGCAAAAGGTAAGCAGTAAAATGCCAGAGGTTTAAATTTAAAGTTTAGGATAGCACAAATGGTAAAAAAATGAAATATCAGAATATTACTAATGGGCCTTCTTCAGAAAACAACTAATAGGTTACAACCTACAGATGTTCTGCAGCAATTAAAGTAAATTAAGGCACTGAAGCAAACAGTTTGCACAGGTGTCCCAGCTTCTGTTTACTTAAAAAAACCATTGGCTGTCTTAAAGCCGAGTTGGAACAGACTGTGTTACTTCACCCTCTGAAGTACTACGATAATGGCAAGAAAATGGCAATTAACAAATGAAATGAAACAGAACATTATTACTTTTAAAAATGTAGGTCTTTCATTTAGAGAAATTGCAAAAAAAAAAATCAAAGTGTCAGTGAGTACTGTGGTGTCCTAAACAATCCAAAGGCAATTGGAAACTGGAAGACACTCTGATTGGAAGAGATCTGGCAGACCCAAAGTCACCACCCAATCAGAAGACAAGTTTCTGAGGGTCACCAGCTTGCGTGATAAGAGCCTCAAAGCACAACAGCTTCAAGCACAGCACAGCTTAACTGTCGTCGAATAAAGCAAGTCTCAGTTTCTACTGTGAAGATTAGACTTTGTGCTGCAGGTTTGACAGGGCAAGTGACAGTCAGAAAGTCATTCCAAAAAGGATAAAATAGGGCCTTGAAATACTGGCTGTGGACTACTGCAGACTGGAAGAAAGTCTTATGGACTGATGATGGCAAACTGCCTGAAGAAGGGGCCTGAGTTGCCTCGAAAGCTTGCATATTATAATCTTTCTAGTTAACCAACAAAAGGTGTCATTTTGCCTGACTTCTCATTGGAATGATAAATCAAAATTTGAAATCCTCGGTTCATTTCACAGGGTGTTTGCACACCTTCGAGTTGGTGAAAGGATGGTCCCTCAGTGTGTGACACCAACTGTCAAACATGGAGGAGGAGGTGTGATGGTCTGGGGTTCTTTTGCTGAAGGCAGAGTTGCTGACTTGCACAGAGTGACTAGCATTGTGAATCAAAAGGGTTTGCACAGTTTTGCCGTTATATTATAATATAGGTGGCCACTTTGATGAATCAAAAGGTTGAATACAATTTTGTACACTTAATGATTCCTTGAAGTATTTGTTTCATTTGCCATTGTTTATTTGTTCTATGCGTTGATTTCATGAAACATTAAGACAATAAAATGCATGCATTCCATAAAAACTGAAAAAACTGCAATGTTCTAAACCTTTGTCCGGTAGTGTACATCTAATTGACTTTTTAACTAAAGTATTAAATAATGAAAAACATGCTTGCTATTTAAAATTAATTCAAGAAAATGAAACAAAATCTGAAACAGATAAAAAAGTGTACAAAGTAATAAAAAGGGAAACAGTTTTGACATAATGTTAAATATTGTGCTTATAAAAGCAATAATAATAAAAAAAGAGTTCAAAGGTGAAAAAAAAATTTAAAAATTAACTTGTGACTTTATTTATTTATTTTTTTCTTTCTTAGCTGTAAGCTTGTTAACTTGTCTCTATTTTATATTACAAACAATTCCAGACAAATGAATTGTCTTAGTAAAGCAGCAGGAGAGGCCTTAATGACCCAATATTGTGAAGTCCTAAGAAGAGCCCTTGAACCTTACAGTGTACTCTGACCTTTGACACAGACCCGCCCTGCTTAATCACAGAAGCTCAAAGCACATTAACTACTGGGATCTGCCAACATTGATTTCTGAGTTCCAATTCAATTCTGCTTTGGTAATTCACTATAAATTTGTTAGAATCATCCTGTAACTGTAGTGACTCTAACAGGAGCTCCAGCCTCTCATTCTTTCTTTTTCTATTCACTGCAAAGAAGAGATGCCTGTCATTGAAGGCTAGACATCCAATATGTCTAGTGCTAAGGTGGCAGGTCTTTTGCATTATTCAGTGTGCAGATCTGTCTTTCTGGCAGGGCCTCCCTCGACAATGGCTGGCATGGAACCCAGACTATCAATTTACCATGGGATTTATGTCTTTTTGATACTTCCAAGCAGCATGTTTAGGCCAATATTAAGTCATAGAGGAGGGGTCGACACCCTTCTTATGGTGGCCTCTGGCCCCTAGACCAATCTCATTCAGGTCCTACCTTTCTTCTGAATCTTCTCATTAGACAATGTTTTATCCATTAAAGTCTTACAGGACATACCTCATGCTTTTATACCTTTAGCCAACACTAACCTCCAGCTTCACTATTTTCCTTCTCTAGCTATGCAACAAGCCAAGCAGCTGATAAAATCTTATTACAGAATAAATGCTAGACAAAGTACAATTCAGCCTAGATTTTTCAGCCTGTTTTTGCAGTACATACTTTAAACACTATTGTATTATGTGTCCATCAAACACAGGATACATGGCAGATAATTATTCCTAGTCCATCCTAATCCATCCGTATGTCAGATACCCAGAAACAGAATTTTAATATACAAACAAATTGATAGATTATTGTTTAGGTCTTGAGAACTAATGCATTTAAGGCTTTCAAGTTTTAAAAATCAAAATGCTGTACTGGTAAAATACATTTTGTATTTGTGTATTTTTGTGAACAAGTGTACACTTGCAAAAAACATGGAGTCTCACAAAGTCAGGGTTGATTAGGCTGAACTGGTGTATTTCTGATTTTAAAAATGTTGCTTTAGTAATTTCAGTTTGTAGTAAAGGTAAATTTGGATTCTCCTCTGAGGCTTTCAGGGAGATACAATTTCAAGAATGAGAAATTTGTCAGGGGATTAGACTACTGCAAAAAAGTAATGATTAACAATATTACAGTTTTGTCTGGAAAGCAGGAAATTAAAGGCCTATTAAATTAATGTGAGTTTTTATACTAAGTAAAAGAAATAATACAAGTCATCCTAGCAGTAATGGTTGAATGCTAAAAAAGTGTAAAGTTTTTATCATTAATGCACAGCAAAGTGTAAACTACACTGCACAACAATTTTTTTGAAAAGTCTTGCTTCCTGAAAAGTTTTTGCTGATTGTGACAGGTACCTACTGGGTATGCACAAATATAGTGCATTTATATTGATTTTACTGCACCACGTAGGAACTCTGAGAAATAGACATTTATATGTTTACTGATAATAATGTATTTAGTCACGTTTATGTATCACATAAGCTATTAAATTCAACAGAATTAAAAGTGTTTTGCTCCTGATTTTCTTTTGTATTCAATGTCTGGTGCATCACGTTGCAGTGTCCAACAGTAGTCAGAAAGCATTGACGGATTCCAGTTGTCCTGGTATTGTTTCTCCATCGTAGCAATGTCCTGGTGAAACCTTTCACCGTTTTTGTCACTGACAGCACTGAGATTTGTGGGGAAGAAATCCAAGTGTGAGTGGAGGAAATGAATCTTGAGTGACATGTCACGCACTTCATTGTCTTGTATGCTTTGAGAAGTTTGTCTACTTGATGAATGTAGTTTGGGGCTCTGTAATTTCCCAGAAAATTGTCAACAACGTCTTTGAAGGCTTTCCAGGCGACTTTTTCCAGCCCAACTAACAGATCTTCAAACCACTTGTCACTCATAACATGTCTGATCTGGGGGCCCTCTTTGATCTTGTTTCAGTTATTCTTGGGAACATCAGTCTTAAATAACGAAAACCTTCGCCTTGCTTGTTCAGTGCTTTCAAGAAATTCTTCATGAGTCCCAGTTTTATGTGAAGAGGAGGCAAAAATATTTTTGCCGGGTCAACAAGCAATTCATGTGCCACATTTTTCTGTCCTGGAACTAACTTTTTATGGAGTGGCCAGTTCTGTCGAGAATAGTGCGACTCTTTGGCACGGTTGTCCCATTCACAGATGAAACAATAGTACTTTGTATAGCAGAGCTGCAGTCCTAGTAACAGAGCAACGAGTTTAAGATCTCCACAGATATTCCAGTTGTACCTGCTATACTGGACGTGCTTCAGCAACAGTTCCATATTCTCATACGTTTTTTTCATGTGTGCTGCATAGCCAACAGGTACTGAAGGATAAACGTTGCCATTGTGTAGCAGAACAGCTTTCAGGCTTAACATTGATGAATCAATGAAGAAACGCCACTCTTCTGGGTTGTGATCACAACCCAAGGCCGAGGACAATCCTTCAATGTAACAACAGAAACAGAGACTGTCGACTTGTGCAAAAAATATGGTTATATCATGATGTCGGCCTCAAAACACAGAAATTTTCCTACCTGGTGACAGCAAACACCATTCCTGCAGTCTCAAACCCAGCAGTTTGGCTTTTGCTTTTGACAGACCCAAATCTCTAACCAAAGTGTTCAATTCGGACTGTGTTATCAGATGTGGATCGCCTGATGAGCATGGTTCAAAATCCGGGTCAATGTCACTGTCAGTACCCTGCATTGCAGTTTCTTCATCTGGTTCATCTAAGGTCCAATCCTCTGGTGGTTTCGGAATTGGAAGACTGTCGTCATGTGGCACGGGTCTCATTGCTCAAGGCAGGTTAGGATATTCAATTGACTTTTTGTTTTTGGCAGAGAAACCAGACACATTAGTGAAACAGAAGTAACAGTCCGCCACATGGTCTTTCTGTTCTTGCCATATCATCGGAACAGCAAACGGCATCGTCTTTCAAGTGCCTCTGAGCCAGGCTCTCAGACTGACAGCACATGTCGCACAACAAATGTGAGGCACCCATTCCTTGTCTTGATCACCAATTTTGCAGTCGAAATACAGATGATAAGCTTTCTTCACAAGAGCAGTCATCCAATGCTTCTGAGGCACAAGTGTATATTCGCCACAGATATAGCAGAATGTATTGCAGCTGTTACGACATTTACAACACATACCACTCAACACCAAAACGTCTATAGCATCAAGCTTACTTACTGTTATATTGCTCCAGATACTATAGTTTACTATACTGATACTATACATACACACTGACTATCTATATTAACCAAATGAGCAGGATCAGTGTATGCAAGCCACCTTTATAGCATGCTGAGACAGCGTCAAGCTTGTTCAGACCTGCCCAGGATGTCCACTTCCACAGAACAGCTTCCAACTTGGCCTGATTCCATGCCTGGACATACCCAGGCTGCACAAACCGTTGTTGATAAGTCACAGGATTTTCTCACAGAATTCACAGGTAGGGGACTTTTGTACAATGAGAGAGAAAAAAAGCAATTTTTAAAGAAATGAACAAATCGTTCAGGTAAAAAAATGTGGGAAGATGTCACAGCACAGATGAATTAATACAAATTGCATAAAATCTGCAGTAAAATGTCAAAGAAGCATCTAAAGATAGATAGATATATAGATCTTTATTTATCCCATGGGGAGAATTTGGCTTTTTACACAAGCTCAATAAATACATAAATCAATACATAACTATGTATGTATAACTATTAAAAGAAACAAATACACACAAAAAAACTTCTGACTTGTCATGGTGAGCCCTTATAAAGGCGTATTGCTGTAGGTATGAAGGAATTCCAGCAGCGTTTCTTGATACACTTCTGCTGAATAATTTGTTGGCTGCAAGTCCTCGATGCTATTGAGTCTTAGAGGTGATGTTCAGTATTGTTCACAATTGCCATTAGTTTTCTCTCTTGAAGTGATATTACTGGACCAGCACAACACCCTGGAAAAAACACCCTAACTGCATACAATTGAAACCATGGATTCCATATGAATCTAGGACCTCCCATGAGACTGCATTGTAACCCCTTCACTAAATATCTCTTATAATAGTGAGAGGAGCTTACTTTTGATTCTTAAGATAGGCATTCTAGATTCAGTTGTCTGCAAGATTCAGCGAAATGAAATCAGATAGGGGCATAGTTCATGTTGCAGACACCAGAATAAGTTGCAGATAATAGACAGACAGACCAAGGGAGGTACCAACTTGTAATTTCTAACACCTGATTTTTCATATCTTGGTCATTGCAGTAATGACAGCAGACAGGTTGTACTTCATATGTTGGTTGCCAAGCATATGACTATCATTGTTGGGTGCCTATGTAAGCTACCTGTGGCAGAAATTGCTGCCAAATTATATAAGGGTGGGGCTGTCTTTGCTAATCTTCTAAGCTTGTATATTGTAATCTTTTTAGTTAGACAATAAACTTAGGCTATCATTTTGCTTGACTTCTCGCTACATCCATAATGGTTAACATGGTACAACACCCTAGTACTATAAAATTATACCAGAGACATTTGGGATTGATGTTTAATAGATATAGTCAGTCAGTCATTTTCCAACCAGCTATATCCAAACACAGGGTCACGGGGGTCTGCTGGAGCCAATCCCAGCCAACACAGGGCAGGAAACAAACCCTGGGCAGGGCGCCAGCCCACCGCAGTGCACACACACCCACACACCAGGGACAATTTAGGATCGCCAATGCACTTAACCTGCATGTCTTTGGATTGTGGGAGGAAACCGGAGCGCCCGGAGGAAACCCACGCACACACGGGCAGAACATGCAAACTCCACGCAGGAAGGACCCGGGAAATGAACCCAGGTATCTTTACTGCAAGGCAGCAGCGCTACCAGTGCACCACCATGCCGCCCTTAATACATATATGTATTTCAAAAAATAAACCACCACTTGCAGCTATTTAACTATTGTATTTTCCTTGTCCTTGAATTCTTTATTCCCCTGGAATTATCTGTAACAAGTTTTTCTGACACTCAACTACATGTTCTGTTGTTCTGTATTTTGTCTCAGCCATTGCCACTTAGGAAAAGTAATCTTTCAAGGGATATATGCTTTTTTATCTTAAGGGCAGAGGAATCTCAAGAATCCTTTCAAATTATTGAGACTATTCAAAATAGATAAAACTAAAAAACAAAGAAATATACATCTAAAAAGTTATGAAAGGGCCATTTTTACATATAAACTCATCAACACAAGTGTCATATTTGGAGACTTTATTCAGCTGTCTGAGGTCACAACTGGACCTAATGCTTCCATAAAGCTTTACTACTGTGACAGCCAGAATATTCAGCTTGCTGTTCCATTCCCTGATTGCCTCTACTTCTAGCATCTGCTTAATCTCTTCTTCAATTGCAGCCTGCCATGCCTCAGTAACTCTGATGCAGCCCTGCACTCGCTTCATTAAATACTTTTTTCTGTTTATAAGAAGATGGGTTCTAAGCAGTCATGGAGCCGAAGACCAGCCTTGTGAGTTCTTTTTGATATTTCTTTGGATCAAAACCTTTTGGCACTCTGGTTTTGCTCCACAATGGCGCCACCATGAAAAGGGAAATTTATTTCTGTGTAGCGTTCTGTCTTACCATTTTTTCCGCAGATTAGTTTGTAAGAGTTGTAGTGACTTTCTATGCCTTGGAAAAAACATTTTTCTAATGGACAGAGATTGACATGGAGTTGTTGCAATACATCTGCATAATGCCTCACTGTGACTGTGGCAGTCAAGTCAGATGTTTTTCTTTCTGTTTAGTCGCTCTGGTGTGTGTCCAGACCATAGTGTGCATGTGTGTGTGTGTGTGTATTTTCATTTAATGAGGTTCTGTAAAAAGCCAAAATTCCCCTTGGGGACAAATGAAGCTCTATCTATCTATCTACCTATTGTAAGAAAAGGCGCTATATTACGCCCAACCCGACACAGATTGACACGGAGGCACATGTAAAACAAATAAACTGTTTATTTTTCTTCAGCTGGAGGGCATGTCTTCCCCGTAATCCCTCCAGCCACAACACAATCCCAAGCACAGTATTCAATAACCCAAAGCACTTTCTCTTCCTCCACCACTCCTCCCTGGCAACCTCATCCTCTTCTTCCCTGTTCTGGCCGCTGAGTGGTGGTCGCTGGCTCCCTTTATTGGGCACCCGGAAGTGCTGGAAGTGCTTGATTGCCGACAGTTGATTGCACTTCTGGGTGTGGCGAGACCAATGCCCAAAAGAGGCCAGCAGGTCCTGCTGCAGCACCCCCTGGTAGCACCTGTGGAACCCAACAGGGCTGCACAGAACTCCAACCGCCATGAAGCTCTGGGGGAGTCTGAGGCACCGCTGCAACCCAGGGAGGCTGCCATCTAGTGTTCAGGGGGAGATACTGGGTCTCCCACCCTTGTCTCCCTGGAATATGTGGTAAAGGGATGTCCCGGCCAGGCATGGGTCCCGGCCATCCGTCTATCTATCTATCTATCTATCTATCTATCTATCTATCTATCTATCTATCTATCTATCTATCTATCTATCTATCTATCTATCTATCTATCTATCTATCTATCCAAATTCACCTAAATGACTACATTTTCAATTATATCCAGATATCTGAATTTATAGCTCCATATTAGAAACCATATTGCAGATAACCCTCATTGTCATGAACTAGAAAGTCTTAAAGCACAAAGACCAGAAAAAATACAGAAAATGACCACTAGAGGGGAAATACCATCAAAAGCCAGCTAGAAGCACAGATGATAACATAGACTCTTCATAAATGAAAGATTTATTTCCTTAAAAAAGCCTCTGTTATAAAGTAAGAAGTTACGAAGAGCTCAAAGGTCACAGCAGAAAATGTCTGAATAAGCAAAGGGAATTCAAGGCAGACAAGTTCTAATTACAAATTCAGCAAAAACAATACATAAGATCAAAAATGCCGTAATTCACAAAAATAATCAAAAAGCACAACATACAGGAGAACTCACCACCATGACAAGCACATTCAGAATGAACCTCAAGGGACAAGCTGGGAGACCAATCACAAAACACACAACATAAAGGAAGCTACACAGATACATAGAAATTAAATGACCAACAATATTAACATAAATGAAGGAATTAAAAATGAACAAAACAGACATAAAAATGGCATTTGAACCACAGCCATTGGGGTGAAACCCTGGCTGAAATACCATATAGCACTCTAAGCAAAACAGTTTTCCAAATCTACAGTAGGAATGGAAGACACAATTTCACTACATACAGTAGATGACTGCATATATTGCAAATTAAAATTAACAATTCAAATTCTGTTTCTGGGTATCTGACATATGGATTAGGATGGACTAGGAATAATTACGTGCCATGTATCCTGTATCTTATGCATGTTTTGATAGACACATAATACAATATAAATAAATAATAATAAATATAATAAATAATAAAAGTATGTACTGCAAAAGCTTTGAAAAATATAGGCTTAATTGTACTTTGTCTAGTATTTATTCTGCAATAAGATTTGCTCAGCTGCTTGGCTTGCTGCATAGCTAAAGCAGGTAAAGAGTGGTGTTGCTGAAAGTATAAAAGCATGAGGTACATCCTTTGAGACTGTAATGGGTAAAATATTTTCTAATGGGAGAATTGAGAATAAAGGTAGAACCTGGATGAAATTGGTTGAGGCCACCATAACAAGGGTGTCGTCACCTCCTCTTTGACTCCCCATTGGCCTAAAAATGCTGCTTGGAAGTATCAAAAAGACATAAATGCCATGGTAAATTGACAGTCTGGGTTCCATCCCAGCCATTGTAAAGTGAGGCCCTGCCAGAAAGACTGACCAGCTCACTACATAATGCCAAAGACCTGGCACCTCAGCATTAGACATATTGGGTGTCTAGCCTTCTATGACAAGCATTGCTATCCATCTAGTTTATATTGGGGGTAAATGCCATGCCCATAACCAGTTTGCTTCAGCTTTAGGCACATTTTAGGAATTAAGGACATTTATGGTTATGACTTATAATAACAGAATTTAAAGGATGCACCTGCTCCCCTGCTTAATTTCTGTGCAATTTGTTTCCTGTCTGTGAGTAACTACATGATAATATGACACATGCAGTCAGTCCTGGTGTGGTCTGCTTATGATCATTGTCAGTTAAAGATATCACAGTCTGACAAGTTGACTACTAGATACAGTAAATGAGTAGAGGTTAAACTGGGGAATGTTATGGATAAGGAGGGGTCCCTCTGTGAGACCTACACACCAAGTTTCCTTTGGATACTTCAGTTTTCCATCCATATTGCCAGACACATTTAGGATAACTGGTTAACTGGTGACTCTAAATTTGTTCTGAGTGAATGAGAATGTGAGCAAGAAGGCCCCGTAATGGCCACATTCAACCCTTAATTGGATTACATGAATCTGAAAATGTCTAGTTGTAAATGATTTTATCTTCTTTCTTCTTCTTCTTTCGGCTGCTCCTGTTAGGAATTGCCACAGCGGATCATCTTCTTCCATATCTTTCTGTTCTCTGCATCTTGTTCTGTTACACCCATCACCTGCATGTCTTCTCTCACCACATTCATAAACCTTCGCTTAGGCCTTCCTCTTTTCCTCTTCCCTGGCAGCTGTATCCTTAGCATCCTTCTCCCAATATACCCAGCATCTCTCCTCTGCACATGTCCAAACCAACGCAATCTCACCTCTCTGACTTTGTCTCCCAACCACCCAACTTGAGCTGACCCTCTAATGTACTCATTTCTAATCCTGTCCATCCTCGTCACCCCCAATGCAAATCTTAGCATCTTTAACTCTGCTTTCTCCAGCTCTGTCTCCTGCTTTCTGGTCAGTGCCACCGTCTCTAACCCATATAACATAGCTGGTCTCACTACCGTCCTGTAGACCTTCCCCTTCACTCTTGTTGATACCCGTCTGTCACAAATTATTCCTGACACTCTTCTCCACCCATTGCACCCTGCCTGCACTCTCTTTTTCACCTCTCTTCCACAAGCCCCATTCCTCTGTACTATTGATCCCAAGTACTTAAACTCATCCACCCTCGCCAACTGTACTCCCTGCATTCTCACCATTCCACTGACCTCCTTCTCATTTACACACATGTATTCTGTCTTGTTCCTACTGACCTTCATTCATCTCCTCTCTAGAGCATATCTCCATCTCTTCAGGGTCTCCTCAACCTGCTCCCTACTATCGCTACAGATCACAATGTCATCAGCAAACATCATAGTCCACAGGGACGCCTGTCTAATCTCGGCTGTCAATCTGTCCATCACCATTGCAAACAAGAAAGGGCTAAGAGCTGATCCCTGATGTAATCCCACCTCCACGTTGAATGCATCAGTCACTCCTACCGCAGACCTCACCACTGTCATACTTCCCTCGTACATATCCTGTACAACTCTTACGTACTTCTCTGCCACTCCTGACTTCCTCATAAAATACCACAGCTCCTCTTGAGGCACCCTGACATATGCTTTGTCCAGGTCCACAAAGACGCAATGCAACTCCTTCTGGCCTTCTCTAAACTTCTCCATCAACATCCTCAGAGCAAACATTGTATGTGTGGTGCTCTTTCTTGGCATGAACCATACTGCTGTTCACTAATTATTACCTCACTTCTTAACCTAGCTTCCACTACTCTTTCCCATAACTTCATGCTGTGGCTCATCAATTTTATTCCCCTGTAGTTACTGCAGTCCTGCACATCCCCCTTATTCTTAAATATAGGCAACCAGTACACTTCTTCTCCCCTCCTCAGGCATCCTGTCACTTTCCAAGATTCCATTAAACAATCTGGTTAAAAACTCCACTGCCATCTCTCCTAAACACCTCCATGCTTCCATAGGTATGTCATTTGGACCAACGGCCTTTCCATTTTTCATCCTCTTCATAGCTTTCATCCTACAGACCACCATCGTATACTGCTTAACTACATTTTCCCCTGCCACCCCTCTGCAGTCTTCAATCTCATTCAGATCAACTCTTCTGCATAGGATGTAATCTACCTGTGTGCATCTTCCTCCACTCTTGTACGTTACCCTATGTTCCTCCCTCTTCTTAAAATACGTATTCACCACAGACATGTCCATCCTTTTGGCAAAATCCACTGTCCTCTGACCTTCTTCATTCCTCTCCTTGACACAATACCTACCCATCACCTCCTCGTCTCCTCTGTTTCCTTCACCAACATGTCCATTGAAATCTGCTCCAATCCAATGATTTTATCTTCTTTAAAAAATAAAATTACTCAGTTTTATCTTTTTTTCCATTCATTTCCAAATACTCTGTATGTATTTGCTACAGTTCTGATACATTTTACATACTGAACTGTTATTGAATGCTTTACATATTGAACATGTTTTAACCATTGGTCTTATGGACACTGACTTAAACCTGAAGGAGTTTTAATCCTCAACAACGCTGTCTTAAATTCAGAGGTTATTGATTAAATAACAAACATGCAGTTTCAGTGAAGTATTCAAATCAAGTAGCTGTGCTACCCGTCTAGGCTGAAGTCTAAGTAATCAATGTAGACCTTAGCGTTAATGTTTGCAGGGCACCATGCAATGTACAGTATATGTCTCTGTTATATACCATTTGGTATTTGATTTATAAAAGCATTGTTAATGTTTGTGATGTGCCATCTATTGGAATGACAAATGCAATACTTTTTATTACTTAAAATTTTGTGATGAGCCATTTTTTGGAATAAAAGAGATATAGCAACCAGACAGACACACAGACAGGCACACAAACACTTATTCTTTTATTAAGGTGGATTTTTTTGTCAGTCCTCAGTATGAAAAGATTACATTTATTTAACTTGTCACGCACACAAGCATTGGCAGAGTCTCACGGATAATGGTATAAGGAAACATGGGAGGGGGAATTAAAAATGTGATACAACCATTAGGCCAGTTTCTGTTTCCTGTAGAATGGAGGAGAACACCCCAGAGGACAATTAACCTCACTGTCAGTTCCAATCTCGTCCACTACAGTGAGTAATTAAGCCAAAGTCTACCCAGTAGTCCTTGCTTAATAGGGACTACTGCTGTCCTGCAGGAAGACATACGTATACAGCCTACAGAAGCTTACTACAGCTCAAGGAGCCTCACTTACTAACTCTAGAGTCAGCATCTAATTCTTTGTTTTTCATTCATTACTTCTACAGACATCAGGGTGTGTCTGGAAGCTCGCAATTATTTTTGTTTCCTTTTGGTTATTTTGTATACTTTATTATCAGTATGGCTTGATTTAAATTTGGTTATTTTTCTGAGCCTTTTATTTCTTTGTCATTTTTATTTTATAAAACCTATCTATCTATCTATCTATCTATCTATCTATCTATCTATCTATCTATCTATCTATCTATCTATCTATCTATCTATCTATCTATCTATCTATCTATCTATCCCTACACTGTTCAGAAAGAGAGATGCTGTAATGTCTATGGGTAGGTCTTGTAAAACTTCTAAACATAAATGAAACTATACTTCTACTATAGGGTCATCAAATTCTAGAATTACCTACCAACCAATAATAGATGGAGCTTATTTGTCTTTATACCAAATTTCAATCAGGAGTCTCAAATCACGTTATTCCCAAAAACTTCCAAAAATGTCCACTAGAGGGGGATATTGCCCTCAAAACCCCAGCTACTGTAGTAACAAGGCAAACAGAATCGATATACAATAAAATGATGTATTCTGTGCAAAAATGCTCTGTAACACAATAAGCTCCATGGAACACAAACGGGAAAAAAAGGAATTGCCTGAAAAAGCAACGCAATCCAAGGTGAACAAGTCGAAATCACAAATCCAAAGCAAAGTCAAAAAACAGAGCACAGCTTCCAAAATCCAGGAGATCACAAAAGCACAAGTACTGTACATCTCATAAAGCACAAGAACTCACCACTCCCTTGCACATTTAAATGAGCCACCAGGAACTGTGGTGGCTGTGTAGCCCTTGCTTTTATAGGTCTGAGGGCAGTCCCCGGTGTTGATGAGCAGGTGGTCTCTCTGTTTGGGGGACCACCCACAAAAAATGGCCCATAACAAAAGCATTGATACATTTACAAAATCAAATACAAAAGAATCAAAAATGAACAAAGAAGGCATAAAACAATGATTTGAACCCTAGATAGGGGAGGAAATTTGGCTAAAATATAACAAATGATCAAATTCCAGTCTAGTTTTGTGGCATGTTAACTTCATGATACGCTAATCATTGTTAGACATTCTGTCCCACAGGTTGGTACTGTCACTTGCATCCTCTACTCTACTTGCCCTCAGATCCAAGGATTGTCAGCCAAAGAACTGCTAATGTCTCTTCTGGTCAGGACCTATAAAAGAACCAGAGAAGCAGGAAGACCTTAGTCTGAACAAGACTCATGTCTGAACATTCAACCACGTGTTGAATATTCCTTTTTCAATGGCAAAAACTTGCCATTGAACAGCGTTTCATCACTTGGTGTCCCAAACCTTCCAGCCTGTTATTTCTTATATCGTTACACGTTCTTTAGTCAGTCCCCTGCATTTAAATGATAAGTTTGGTATTTTTCAAATCAAAGTTATTAGTTTCACAATTATGGTATATATTAGTTTGCCATCTAAAACTGGGTTCTAAACTGTAGCATATGTTATAAATTAAATAAAAAATAACTAGCCTACTCTGGCATTTTATAATAGGTCTTATGGGTACTGGAGTCCTATGGTGAACAAAACCCTTAAAACTTACCAAACACAAACATTTTTCAAGCCAAAAATATTTTCAAGTATTGATCTTCACCTTAAGATCACACACATTTGCCAAATAGTGTTTCCATGTTATTTTAAAAAGGAAAGAAGGAAAAAAAATTTGTGAGATTCTGCCATTTTATAATAAGACTGGCTGTGTACTTCACATTGCCACTGATCTCCCTCTGCTGTACCCATCAGGACCAGAGGTGTGGATTCCCTTCTGAAAGTCCTTGACAAACACAGTTATTGACAATGAATGTTGATGCCCAGATGTGAATTGCTGCGTCTGTGTCTTTAGACAACTAGACCTTGATAACTGAAAAAAGTCACACTTGTGATTGCTTATATTCTTTCCCTATCCAAAAGCTTATTTCATTATTTTGCAAAGATATAGTCTGCTACCACTACAATGATAATGCACACATGCGAGAGAATTTTGAGAATTTGTGCATCATCCAATCAAGTGTCAAGAACTGAACAGAGGTTATAGGCATCCACCCACTCATCCATCCATCCATCCATCTTCCTAATCCTTTCTTCCAGGGCTGAGTCACGAGGAAGCTGGAGCCTTTCCTATCAAGTACTGGGTGCAAGTCAGGAACAGTCCCTGAACAGGGCACCAGTCCACCACAGGCTGAACACACAAACATACTAGGGTTAATTTAGCAATGTTTAGTTTAAGTTTAGTATAGTACAGAGTTTTTAACATAGATAACACAGAGCTGTCATTCCTGACTCACAACAAAGGCTTTACATGAAGTGTGCATGTTCTCCCAGAATATTTACAGATTGAATAGGATCAATGGGTGTCAGTGAGTTTAATCACTAAAAAATTATGCCCCGAGTTCTTTTATTATCATTTCCTCAACAAACACAACTTATCATGCATTAAAAAATTGATGATTTTTTTGTGGAACTTCAATTTGCTTTATCACAATCTCTGCCATTTTTCTGTATTTTTTTTTTGTTTTATATTGTGCAAGACAGGCCATGGTAAAGGTGGCTTGACTTGTCCATAAATCTAAGGCCTTTATTAAAAATACAGTGCCATGTTCCAGGTTTTATTTAGTCTTGTTTACAGAACAAAATATAAAATTTGTCTGTCCTTTTTGTTTGCATCCAGAAATAGACAAAAAGACAAGACAGGTTAAAACGTACACAGATATTCTATAAATGTTTTTATCATTTGAAAAACAGATTTTTTTTTTTTGGTTAAAACTACATCTACCAGTTTTATGGTATGTTTAATATAAAATGGGTACATGGTACATAAGAAAACACTCCATACTTCTGGAATTATCACTGATATTGCTTATTAAAAAGACGTATGCAACTGGGGAGAAAAGAATTTCAGTGAGTTTTCAAAGTGACTGTCCTTCCTGATTTACTGAAAGTAAGGAAGTGGGTGTGTGTCATCAGTTGACATAATCAGTTCAGTTCAGATTTGTTGTTATGTGCATAAAGTGCTGTAAAGGGTCTGGGGCACCCAGAGGCAAACCCCTTATATTGAAAGCGCGCAAAAGGCACAAAAGAAAATGGTCAGCAGGCACTTAAACTGAGACTAGTCCCATTGTAGTGAGTGAGTCTGCCCCCAAATGGTGGTGGCCCTGGTTATGAAGTTTCCTGGGAAGCAAAGGCAGATACAGATGGTGGCACATTAGTTTTCCTTTCTACAGACGGGAAAGAAGAAGAGATACTCAAAAAAAATTGTCATCAACTAAGCCTGTAAGTTGTTCACGAAGCGCACACGTGTGACAGTGCAATGGAACAGTTATATGCTGTTGTCACTACACTGCCACTCAGTATGAGTCTCACTCCATAAGCTATGTAAAATAACAACACAGAATGTAACAGGTGAAAAGTAAGTGCTGAATAGGAAAAAATAATCACATGACTGGAGCATGCGCCTGTCTGTTATTACAAGCCATGGCAGAACATAACCACTGAAGAACCATTTGCAGAAGCAAAAAGCAGGATAATCACCAGAGTACAGCTTGGCGAAGTGGGGGTTGTCATAACTGCACCCGTGATGGCCACAGCAAGCAGAAACCTTTTGCTAAAATAGATGTATACGGTACATTTTAGGTCTATTGTTTATACATTTGGACCCCAGAAACCCTTCACTTCCATTTTGAAGTGTAAGAGCAGGCTGGTCATTTTTTTAAATTTATAAATTTAGAATGCAATTTTTATGGGGCAAATCAATATATACCATGATTGTGAAGAAATAACTGACTTGAAAAATACCAAACTTATCCTTTAATGCACATTTCTGACAAGACTGCTACTTCCATTTGATTAATGATGACTTCATTGGAACATAGATGTGCTGCCGATGTGAGTGACTGCAGGCCAGACTTTGTTCAGTTGTGGATTTTCACTATTTTATCCAATCAGTTGATGCCATTCTTTCTTGTTAGTACTTGTCAGTGCTGCTGCTTCTCAATTCCAGTAGTCTAAATGTGCATTCGAGCCTAGTTAGTGTCTGTGTGTTTTTTGATTATGTACTCCTGGTACCCTCACAGACATGTAAGACGGTTTATATTTGAACCATATACATGATTTGGTGAGTTCAAGTGTGGATGTGTGTGAGTTTGTTTGTTCATCTGTGATGGAAAGGCAGCCTATCTAATATCTAAGTCAGGCTTTCTACTGCTGATTGATTAATGTTTATAATTTTACTGGATCATAATAAAAGGATAAGTGTCTATGCGTCTGTCTGTATGTCCATCAGGTTCATTTGTCTCTGTCATTCCAAACAATTGTGCATCACAAAGTTGTTAAGTAATAAAATGCATTTCATTTGTCATTCTAACAGATGGTGCATCACAAACATTAACACTGTTTTTATGAATACCACACCTACTGGCATTTAACAGTGATATACGTGCATGCTACACTGCAAATGTTAATGCTGAGGTCAACGTTGATTACTTAGATTTCACCCTTTCTTAGAGAGGCACAGATAGTTGGTGAATAAATGTACTGCTACTATGTGTGACAGTGGCTCTTATTTTGATCAGTTGGGAACTTTCATTACTTTTTATCCAATCAGGTGATGTGGCTCTTTCTTGTATCCTGCTAACATTCCTTATATTTGCATCTGCTTTTCTGTCAGTCTCTAACATTCCATCAACATATCAAAAAGACATATTACTTTTTATAGGGTAACAATAAGTTAATGAGCTTAGTTAATAATTAGGTTTATCTATGTTTCATGCCTGTGACTGATTTCCAATAGCTTAAAAGAAGAATTTCACAGCCTTGATCCACTGTAAAACGATAGCAAATCAAAGATACATTTATGGTATACGTCAAAAAGATGTTTGTTAAAGCTGCTTATACCCGTCATCTACAAGGCAAATTATTATTATTATGAGATGTTTTAAACTGAATTTCTGGTATCTTAAAATGCAGTTCATATTTTCAGATATCTGAATATCTGAAATTTGAAGCTACAGTGAAACAAATTCTGGTCGATTTTAAAACAATTCCAATTAAATAAATATAAGTTTTATCTGTTAAGTGGTTTTCTTACAATCGTATTGCCTATATGTATGAATATATCAAGTAACTTGCCTAAAGAAAAAAAGAGGACTTTCCCTTAAAGTTAAATTCTCTACTTGTTAATTTCAAAAATTATATGTTAAAATCTGTCGATCCTGAACTGATTAAGAGGAAACTGAATGGATATTTTGGACTGTGACACGCTTGTTAAAGCCGGCATCTTTTTGTTATTCCTAACAATGTAAATTAACAACCAATGGGGGACAACTGGATTCATACCTGGCGTTGTGACCCGGCCTCTTAAAGTCGTACTTGCCATTTATTACATTTGTCTTTCGAAGGGGGCGTATTTAAGAAGTCATATACCAATACTGACCAATCAAAATGTGGCCATAAGATGACGTCACTTCTGGGAAAGTACGGATAGTAGCACTTCAAGAAAACTAGTGCTGTGGTGCTAGCAAGGGAATGTTTTTCTTTCTTTTTTTCAGACTTGTTGTAGTGGAAGCTGTAAGGTACTTTTGCGTAACTACAAAGGTCTTTCCAGTTGTATTGAAAAGTGTCATCGAGATGGTGGCGTTCAGTATACGCAGTGACGTTGGACTTTTGTTATGAAAAGGTGTTTGTATACATCAGTGTGGAAGGCCTGAAGTTTTGAGAAGGAGAGGTTTAAACAGATATTTACACACTAGTGGGCCCATTTCATCTTATTGGATTTACGAGCCACATCGCAAAGACTTCTGAAAGTGACGCATCTGGTAAGTTTGTATGTTTTCGACAGATCCCCGCCTGCGTTTATGTCTGTAGTGCTTATAATATCTAATGTGATGTCGCTTTCCAAAAGAAAATAAGGTTGTCCAAAATTAGTAAGAGCTTAATATTTGTCAGTGCGCACACAGCGTCTTCAGCAGATTTTTCAGATAGCAACATTTCCGAGACTTTGTAAAACCTGCTTCCGGTGCAGATTCGTTTTACAGGTTTCGTTTAATATGAAGGCGTTTATTTTGCGTATTTTACCGGTATTGGTTTCTTCCCGCCACTTAGCCCTAGAAAAATAGGAATCATGAAATGAATTGGTAGGGTATTCATTTCTAAAATGCCAGCTATTGAATATTAACCGAGGGATATCAGTATTACTCTTTGAGTATTTTTTTTAGGCGGTAGGGTGGCGCAGTGCTTAGGTCAACTCACACATTGCGCCTTAGTAATTTCAGGCTTGACCCATTTCAGGTCCTCGAGGACCAGGAGCTCTTCAGAATAGTATTAGACTTGAGTAGAGCCAGACTTGGATTAAAATTAAGGGCTGGTCTCTCTCATCCGCCCAGGCCACACTATACATGCCATATAAAAGATGGTTTTACCTCCAGCCTAGAGAATCAGCAGGTGGCGCAAGAGTCCACAGCTGTCTGCAACCTTGTCAATTCTACTGTCAGCGTCAAGTCCAACAAGAATCTCGCATACAGGCCTCAAGGTAGTCCTGCATAACGGAGGTTATTAGCCTGTTCTTTACAAGCTTCACTGCGGAGAACTTTTGTTCACAAACAAGATAAGCAGGAACTTGTAGCTAAAGCCAACGACATGATAGGCCATCAGTCAACAGGAGAAAATTTGCAGCTTGTGGCACAGTTTTTTTTTTTGGGGGGGAGAGCTAAATAATTTCAATCATCAGCTCCAGGGACTCATCACCCAGAGAGCTACTTCACTCGTCACACACAATAAATGTTGTTTTTAATCTTACAAAGGGTAGGCATATTAAAACTCATATTGACAAATGGATAGCCTTGTTGAAGGTATAGTAATAAAATATTACTGTAATATTATTGTTACTGACAGCAATAATTGTAATCTGGAAATCACTTTTGTGCTAGAAATGCATTCAATAAATATAATTGATTTGAAGATAAATAAAATCAGACATCCATATAATCCCATGCAAGTCATCCCCCTTTTTGACAAAAATAAAAACATAAGAGCACAAATTTTTATAGGATGGAAACCAAAATATATCCGATAAATCAAATATATAGCAGCACCATGCCCATATATAAAACAGGTAAAACGTTAGCTTTGGGGAGGAATTATGCTGCAGTAAGTCTGCTGTCTGATAAGGTTGCACCATTTAAAGGATAAGCTCAGTGTTTTTCAAGTTGAAATTATTTCTTCACAATCATAGAATATATTAATTTGCCACATAAGATTGTGCTCTAAAATTAAGCATTTTTAATACGTTTTAAAAATTCCATGTCTGCTCTTGCAGTGGTGCCAATGGTTAAAAAAAAAAAAAAAGCCTTAAAGCTTACCAATTACTCCATTTATGATGCCAAAAATCTTATTTAGTATTGATCCGCCACTTGAGATTGCACACATATTGCAAACCAGCGTATCCATGCACAAAACAAAACATTGTGGTAGCATTCAGCCATTTTTAAAGGAGACTGAGCACTTTATTCTCTTCACTCTTCTTCCTTGGCATCTTTCAGGGCCAGCGCGTGAATTCACTTCGGCAAATCGCCACCAAGTGTTGCTGTTGATGCTGAATGATGCAAATTGCTGTCTGTGTTCTGTAGACGACTTGGGAATTGTAAATAAATAGGCCCCCTTACGATTGCTTATATTCTTTCACCATATGGGAACTTATTTAATTTTGTCAGAGGTCACTTCCACCATGCAGTGACACATGCTTCTGCCTCTCGGTGTTCCCTCAGGGTCGGAGGGAACTCATATGCCACTCCTTCCCCAGCTCTTTGTCAGTGGCTACACATCAGTAGCACAATCTCCGTCGGCAATTCTCTACCAGACATGCAGACTGTACTGGTAGTGTGTCATGAAGAGGTACGCCTAATGGAACCTCCAAAGAAGATGACAGTTTAAAGACTCCGCTAGTGCTGTGTCTGTGTCCTCACCTCATCGCCACCACCGCCGACTTTTGAAGGTAGCGCAGAGCTGTCATTCCTGTTTCATAGCACTAGGGACTGCATGAGTTTTGCATGTCCTCCCCGTCTATGAATTTTGATTATTTGTACAAAGTACAATGAAGTTGGTATGTGCTCTTTTCACTATTCTGCCAGTCAGTGTGAATCTGTATTTGTAGGCTTTGTAAAATAACTACAGAATTCGATGGGCGAACAGAAAGCATAACTTAGGAAAAACTAATCATAGCATATGAGTGTGCATCTGTCTGTCATTGTATGCCATGGCTGAACATAACTGATGAAAAAATTGAATTGCAGAGGAAAAAGTAAGATAATGAACAGAATACAGCTTGGCACTGTGGGTTTGTCATAACTCCAACATGACAAAGTCTGTGAGCAGACCTGTGCAGAAAGGCAATAATGTTCTTATCTGAAGAAAATAGTTGCAAGAATCTATAATAAAATATTTTTTTCTAATTTCCTTTTGTTTTCACCAGGATGCCTCATAAAATGCGAAAGCCATGTTTTCTTAAATTGAATCCTTGGAAATGTTTGGTTTTAAGGCTTTTTCTATATTCACCGTTAGCCCATGGTGTGTATACATTGGTCCCATTGTAAGCTGCACAAACACATGTATATACATTTAAAACTTATAAAAATGGTTCACTTCAGAACACAGTTTTAAGTGGCAAATGAATGCATAACATGATTGCGAAGAAATAATGTTGACTTGAAGAATATCAAACTTACTCTTTAAGCTAGCCCTGTGACTGCTTATGAAAAGGACTGAGCTTCATATAGGCATACAGTAGGTTTCTGAGCGACTGTCTTTTACAGTATTCACAAACATCCCGATACACATTGTGCCAAAACAAGTTTAGTTGTCCAATAATATTTATTTTAAAACCAGTTTTACTTGCTAGAAAGTGAAGTTGTGTTTAGGCTATACACAAGTATAATTAGGAAATGCTACCTGCTGACTGATTGGGAGAGGTTTGTGTTGGTTTGGAGGGGCAGGGCACCTTCAGATGAGTTCTGGGTGTATAAATAAATTAATGCTGAATCACTACTCCAGTTATCACTGTTTATTTTAAACTTTCTTTATAGCTACATAGAGTATATTTAGCTGACAAACAGATCCTCAAATATAAAATCACAGCAGTGTGTATCAATGAATTTGTTGATTTTGCAAGACTGCAGATTTTCAAGAGTGTCATGGAACCTCTGAATTCTGTCTTTATCTGAAAGGGCAGGTGGTGCTCTACCATAAAAGATGTGAACTGCACCTCTGCTCTGTCACTTTTTTCTTTGACTTTCCTGTTGCTGTGTTGTTAACATTTCGACATGTTTGTTTATTCCTATGCCTCGCTACATGATGCACTTTCTGAAGAAATACAAAATAATAATGAATTTCACAACATTCATAATGTAGTGATGGATTAAAACTGCTAAATAGAATACCACGAATACTGTTTTTTTTCTATTTCTGTTGGTATTTGATTTAGCAAGAAAGCAGAATGAATTTGATTTCATATATATTATCTCCCGAACCCCCAATGGCCAGTGTGGGCAAGGATTTGAAAGTGAAGTACAGGGTGTGCTAATGTTAAGCTAAAGCAGAACTGCCAGTTGCCATAGACACACCTTTAATATATGGGAAGGTAACCCATGTTAACACCAATTCAACAAATTCAAACCGGGGATAATTCATATTCATTATTTTTGGACAGCTTGATGATAGGCATAAGACCAGTGTATAAATTAGAACAATAAACTACACGAAATTTGACAAGCGTGAGGATGCCATTCACTCTGTTAGGCTTGTTTGCTCAGTGTCCCAGCACCTCATCCAGATACTTTCTAAAGATTGTCAAGGTTTCTGTTTCAACTGCTTGTCTCAGTAGTTTGTTCCTGATTCCCATATTTCTTTGAGTAATAAAGTGCTTCCTAAAAGCCCTTCTCTTTTAAATCACACTTTTGTATTCTCGTGATTTGCCTTTTAGATAAAACAATTCTGCTGCATCTACTATGTCTTTGAGGATTTTAAATATCTGGTTGGACTGGTTTTCAAAGAAAATCCCAGGTTTAAACTTCAAGTGTCTAAGTGTACATAGACGCTAAAAACCACAAGCCATGTAACTCATTCTTTGGAAAGGTAACAGTTTGGTCGTGCAGTTGATGAATTTTGTTATGGTGACACGTTTGAATAAGAGTTTAAGGAGTTGCTGTAATACATCTGTTAGTCACTCATTGCTTCATAACACAAACAAAGCCTCGTAAAGTCTGGCAATGTAGCAGTAAGCAACCAATAGGTACAGTATGCTGTGGGCTAGCCAGTTTTATTAAGACCAAACAAATTGTTTTTTAAGGTCTTGTCACATAACAGTAACTCACTAATTTAGCCACCTTCACTAACTTAACCTCCATTGCAAAGTCTTCACCATCTTTTCTACTTAACTTAAAACATTATAAAATTTATCTCCAGCACGCCTTTTGTTTTAGATTCTGGAATGTCGCATTGATCCGTTACTTAAACTGGGCACCAGCTCAACATCAGATTTTCTTTTCTGGTGATTTGAAAGTATTCCAGTGTAGGAATTAGTAAACCCATTCAAATCTTTTAGTGCTTAACCACTACTGCACAACCTAACACCATCAGATGTTTTGGGTCTACCGGTTTTATTCTGTGGATTCCTCTGGAATCATCTTTATTCTGATTGTGTATTTTGGTTTGTAAAGACTGTGTTTATGATACCTTAGGTGAACTCATTTTATCAGTACAGTAACATTTGAAATTCATATCTCCTTTTTTCTGACTGACATTTCCGTGTTTGGTATCAGTAAGTATCCAGGTATTGCCTGGTTTATGATACACAATGTTGGAGGTGGGGTAAGAGGTCATTTTTGCTTTGCTTTGAATGTCCTATATGTAGATTTCAACATTTATGTCGCTGGTTGATTTGAGACCTATCTTTCAAAAATGTAGTTGAGTTAAAAAAAAAAAAATAGAGAATTCTGAGTTAATCTCAGACAGACTTTGTGTTGACACTTGGTGTGAAGGGAATGAGTGAGTGTGGCTGGATATGCAAATGTACTATTAGGTGTTTTTATCTTCCATCCAGCTTCCTTTACGGCTTTGTTCCTATTACTCCTATAGGTGGATATGGGGTTTGAAGAGCTGAAGCCTAACTATGTCCAGATAATGGATGGAAGAACAGCCACTGCAAGTGTGTTGTCTGTTACCTTTGAACTGTTTTATTTTTAAAGGATGCACCAATACTGCTCATTGGTACTCTAATCAGTCCGATGTTGCCCTCAAGGCTACTCAGATTCAATATCGACTTCATCCTTTGTCTTTTTATGGGTATAAACAAGTACTAAAGTCGAAGGTCAGGTGATAAAAAAAACAAACTTGTACACCTGTAAGGTGACTGAATGTAAATTAGTAAGTGACTGGGAAGTGTATGTAGTTGTGGAGAACTTAAGAAGATTGTTTCTCACTAGAGAAACAACAATGGCTGTGCAAAAAAGCTGTGTTTAACATGTGGTACTTGTGTGCCAGTCAGATTTCCTTATTTATTTGATCTAGCTAAAATAGACTTTGTATTTGGAATTACACAAAATTGTCACATACAGATTTGAAGTTTTGATATATATATATATATATATATATATATATATATATATATATATACATATATACAAGGGGGGCTTCGCTCGCCTTCCCCCGGCGTTGGGTATCCTGAAATACATTAGTCGAGCTCGTTTGTCTTGGAACCGTGCCCGCTTTGCTTGCGGCATTTCAGACGCGCGTTGTAGGCGCCTGCGTTCATTGATTTTATCCAGCCGGGCTCGTGTTTGTATATCCATCAGTCGAGCTTGTTCGTTTTGAACCCGTACCTGCTTTGCTTCCGCAGTTTCAGACGCGCGTTGTAGGCACCTGCGTTCATTGATCTTATCTAGGTGTGCTCGTGTTTGTATCGTTGAGCTGTATTGTGTTTGAATTCGGTGTAAAGCGTTCAGCGGTTTGTACAGTCCCAAGCAGCACATTATTCCTAACTTCACACCGCAGTAGTGCCACTCGCAATATGGCGTTGACGCCTGCGCCTTCTGTAGTAGTGCCACTCACAATATGGCGGTGACGCCTGCGCCTTCTGTACTATCATTGTGGACCTGTGGGGCCGCCAGAGCCTCTTCCGTTTGAATCTGGGCTGCAGCGCAGATTCCTCTTTTTTGTATGGCTGTGTCGTTAGTCGTTAACTATGGGCGCGTAGTTGCTTCATTTCTCATTCACGTCAGTTGAGCTGTTTCATTTTTGGGCCGTGACTCCTTCGTTCGCGGTGGATACGACTTCGCGTGCGGTTTATGAGACGCGCGCTGTACGCGCCTGCGCAGTATGTCTCATGGTCCCATCGCTGTGTAAATGCGTCCATGCCATCCGGTTTACCATTCTCGGTTAGTAATATGGATATATATATTGTGAGCTTCGAGGCTAATCGTACCCGTGAGCTTCGAGGCTAATCGTACCCCCAAAAGATCCATACGGCCCTGGGAAAACCCCTAGGAAACATAGACAGACTACCTTCACATTTCTCCTTTCCCTTCTGGCCGGCTCTGTCGCGTAATCTGCCTCTCGCGCGGTGCTCTGCCTTCTCAAAAAGCCTGCACAGGCTTCTCTCGGTTGTTAAACTGATTTCTTGCTTCTTCTTATCCCTCTCTCAAACTGTCATCTCTGAATTGTCATGAAGGAGCACGTTTAAACTTTTGAAAAGAGACAAATGTTTCTTTGCAGTGTTTTGAAATAAAGTTCCTTTCTTTTCTACAACCTCCTGTGTATCTGTGCAAATCTGTGACCCAAGCGTGACAAGTGGTACCAGAAGTGGGTAATCCTATGTCTCATATCTCCTTGTGAAATGGCAATACAAAACACTGCAGCTGTTAGCTGCTGATTACATTGGAGATTCCAAATGACATATTGGATAATATTTTAAAAAGAAGCTGGGGAAGCCTTGCCTCATCTGGATTGGAGGTGGGCTTACTGTTGATGTTCTGAGGCCAAAAGAGCATGCGATAAGGTCTGTCAAAGAGCATAAGGAAACTACAGATATCTGTGAAATGGAAGAAACATTAAGACCTATCCTAAAATAGAGAGAGGGCAGTAGCGTAACTTCAGGGACTGGAAGATGGGAGCACTAAACTAAGTTGTTGTAGGCCATTTCATGCTATGAGACATGGGATTACAAAGTAAAAGGATAAAAAACTATGCTGTCTGAAAACGGATGCCTTCCATTTGACCAATTTCCGGGCAAATTAGGGCCGTGCCATTCTACAGTCAACACAAATGGCTGAAATCCAATTGTGGTCCCAATGACTTGTCTGAATAAATAAATCCATGGTGTTTGTCATTAAAGAAGTTGAAGCAGTTTTAAGTTCGCAAAGTGAATTAATCATCAAAATGAAGGGGGAAACTAAACGACTGCTATTGTTACTGGAGCAAGTCACAGATAAAAACAGGTCCAAAACTGGTGAACTTTCCCAGGAAAATATACAGCTTAAACAGATGCTTAAGAAATATCAGAAGGATGTGGAAGAGATGCGCATCCAGCACAGGGAATGACAGTTTGAGAGAGGGATAAGGAGAAGCAAGAAATCAGTTTAACAACCGAGAGAAGCCTATGCAGGCTTTTTGAGAAGGTGGAGCACTGCGCGAGAGGCAGATTACGCGACAGAGCCAGCCAGAAGGGAAAGGAGAAATGTGAAGGTAGTCTGTCTATGTTTCCTAGGGGTTTTCCCAGGGGCGTCTGTATCTTTTGGGGGTACGATTAGCTTCGCAGCTCACAATATATATATATATATATATATATATATAATATAATATAATAATATGAATTTTATTTTTGTCACCTTTGTTAAATTGAAATCTTTCCAATTTCTTCTTATGTTGCTGCAGTCAACACGTACTGTCATTTTCTGGAAGACCAACCACTGCTACGAGATGTATACTCAGGTTTGGGCTGTAGATAAATTTCATGCAGAGATGCGGTTAATGACAATGTAACCACTATGTGTTTATGATATTAACAAAAGGAAGAAATAAATATATATTAATAAGGGTAGATTAATTTTTCCAGTTGCACAATTCCACCATACCAATTCTCTTTGTGATGGTTTTGACATTTTTTCAAAATTAGTTTTTTTTTTTCTTTTTACATATAGCCAATGTATCTAATGATTTGTCCTGAATTTTGCACACCACTCCTGGATGTTTCAATCACTTGTATAATTTTTTCTTACACCACCTTTTAATTCTTTGCTGGTTGCATTTCAGATACACTGTATGTCCAAATAAATGTTAAATGCAGACAGTTATGTTTCCTATTAGTAAATTAAAAAAACGAAGCTATTAACAACAAATAATTTCACTAGGAGGTGCTATGTCACCACTAATAGAACATTAGAAAGTCAACACTTCTAAATTAAATGTATGCAAGTTATGTAGAGGTTAACTTGTATTTCCTTAAATAATAAATACTTAAACACCATCACAGTGCATCCTTTGGTATGTTCAGTTATTTTATTTGTTAAGCATGTAAAGAATTGCAGTGTCTCAACTTATATATTAATAGCCTACATAACAAAGCAATCTGTTCTTAATGTCCTTTCATGTCCAACAGAGCCACATATAATTGTTGCCCATTTTATGAAGGGAAAACAATTTTCTATTACGGTAAATCTAACAACTTAGAGTAGGACAAGGTGACTATGCAGGATAAAATGTTAGCACACTTTCTCTTTGATTTATTCACTTTGTGACTTTTCCTTTTAAAATAGGGTCATTGAGTATCTTAAATTATTCTTGAGGCTAGCAGGGCCACTTTTAGGATGTACAAGGACATTGTTTTCTTCAGCAGTATACTGTTTAAACAGCATTTTATACAAGCCTATTATATTGAGTTACTGTGCTTGAATACCAAAACTAGAATATGTTGTGATTATGAAAGTAACATAATGACTGTTTGGGAAATTGTATGATAAAGATGAGACCATCTGGTTGGGGATGAAGGGTCCTGCTATTCCTCCCAGCCAAAGTCACCTAGTACCATAAAAAGTAATGATCAAAGCATTACAGTTACTTTGGATTTAGTAATCAAAGATAGCACAGCTCCTTAAATTCAGGTGACCTTTAAAGTAAAATGCACAAAGTTTAGAAGACATGTTTGTCAACTTATTCCAGCACTCTGACCTTGTCTGCTGAGCTGTGTGTGGAATGAAAAAAATAGCTGAATTGCATTTTACCCACAGGCACAAAGTTTTCTTGAAGTGAACCTATGCACTTCTGTTCATCAAACTGACTGAATGTCAACAGTACTTGAACAAAAGGGAGACTGCACCCATCACTGAGTTACTGTTTGCTTTTTAAAAAGTGCTTTGGCACATTCCAGTTCACACTAAAATACCATTCAATGCTTCACAGTAACAAATTGCAATACAAGGGAAATCCGACACATGAAAAATTTATAGTAAAGCATCTTCTAGATATGAGTAGATTTCCTTTATGTATAAATGACAGTGCCAAAGTACAATGTCCATTTTAAAACTTGTTACTGTTCTTTATACCTGTCAGCAACACTTCAGTTCCTGAATTTAAAAATAATGAAGTGATGACTGATTCTAAAACCATTTGAGGTGTGGGAAAGGAATTGAGTAGAGACGCACACAAAATAATCTGTTCCTGTTGATTCCTCGTGGTTGTAGAAATGAGAAACATCAGTATTAGTATAGTAGATAGTGAGGTATTAGAAGATAAATAAGTCAGAAAAATGCACGTGGCGTAAGATTCAAGTACTTAACTGACTGATTTAAGAGCTCAAGCATTTAATATTTTCCTACTTCATCAAATTGGGAGTTATCCCATTTTTATTTATTAAATATTTTTGTAACAGAGGGTGATATGTAAACATAACTAATAATATTATGCAATTAGATGTGTTAATAGAGTACATTAAATACATATTTTTAACAGCACTATTAAAAAATCTTTCTTAATAGGCTTGTGATGGCTTAGTATCTTTCATAGACAGCAGATTTAAATTCAAGGTATATAAAAATATCCTGTTATTAGTTATTGGTTGTGGAGGATCTGTGACTAATTGTTTTCCAGTTTCTTAATGTCAATGTAAAATTGTTTGTCCCTCCAGACCATAATGGAAAGCAGGTTCTTTGTTGATTACATTTTAATGTGAGAATCACCTTTATGTGCAGCAGTGAAGTTATTGTAATGTAATCAGTTGCTACCAGTGGTCCTTCAAACAGGGAAAACACCTTATAGGCCTACATCATAAAATCAGTCAGCTATTGAATCATATTAGTTATATGTAAATTCTGCCCTTCTTTCTTTTTGTAGAAAATGGTCTGTGACCATGTCATACCAACTGGGAGTCTTTTCCAGAGACATGACCGATTTCCTCTCAAAGGTCAGCAGAGCAAGGTTGCTTAAACAGTTTTAACCCATTATACTGCGGCTGTACAACTTGACTCGTTTTAAGCAGAAGCTCCTCACAACACCTACTGATGTAGCACCAATTATTGTCACTAAAGTCAATAGCTTGTATAACTGAGGCATTGTAGCATCCAACTCCCAAGTCTTTAAAAAACACCAAGAAATCACACAGCTTACCCCTGTCACAATTTGAATGTAGGACTTCAGATCTCAGTCTCCCTAAACCAAAGAAATGGCCAGAACTTTTCAGGACACTGTGGAATGCTCCTCAGGAAATCCCTGTCTCATTTCATCATATTTCCCTGGATTGATTAGCTCTAGGAAGTGCATACTTTCCAAATTTGAAAAATGCTGAGAGCAGCCATGTACCAATTTCTGTAACAATCCTGAGGATCCTGCAATTGTGACACACTGACGCTTTTGCCTAGGATCATTTTTAGGGTCTGACATGAAACTTGCCAATCCATATTACTAACCGAGAATGGTAAACCGGATATGGACGCAGGGACATGCCCGTGGACGCAGGAGACATAGTGCGCAGGCGCCACACAAAGCCCCCCTCCCCAGAGTGAAACGGGAGAGACTACGAACGTGCACAGGCACCACACAAAGCCCCCCGCCCCAGAGTGAAACGGGAGAGAAGTAATATGGAAGCAGGTACATGCCCATGGACGCAGGAGACATAATAAAACAAGAGGAGTCAACGCCCCGCCCCAGAGTGAAACGGGACACACTACGGAGTCCACAAAGGTTCATAAATCAAACCCGACATAGTGCAGAAGCGCGTCTGATACTGCGGAAGCAAAACTGTCTCGGCTCCAAAACCACACAGCTCAACAACTAACACAGCTACAACAACGAGCCCGCATGGACAGATACAATGTACGTAGACGACTACAACGCGCGTCTCACACTGCGGAGGCAAAGTAGGCACGGGTTCAAAACGAATGAGCTCGAGTGACCGAGATACAAACAAGAGCATGCCTGGATATAATTAATGAACGCAGGCGCCTACAACGCACGTCTGAAATGCCGCAAACCAGGCAGGCACGGCTCCAAAAAGAAAGAGCTCGACTGACCGAGATACAAAGTGAAACGGGAAACACTACGGAGTCCGCAGTGGTCCACAATGCACCGCATAATAGTACGGACACAGCTCCGTATTAACAGTGGGTTGCCCCAGAGTGACACGGGCGAACGCTCCGTATTAAACGTACGTCATCCTCACACGTCCAAACTATACAGCATGGGTGAATCACATTACAGTGATGCATTATTGACAGTGCAACCACAGACATCGCTCCGTATTAACAGTAAGTGCAATTATTCATATTACTAACGGTACACAACGGAGAACTACTGGAGTCACGATCACGTCTCCAAAACTATACAGCTTCACAATACACGTGGGCGCCTACAACGTGTGTCTGAAACCGTGGAAGCATAACTGTCTCGGCTCCAAAACCATACAGCTCCACTAACGGAGCTGCAGAAATGAGCCCGCATAGACACATACAATGAACATGGACGCCTACAACGCGCGTCTCACACCGCAGAAGCAGGATGGCTGCACAGCGGGCACGGGTTCAAAACGCCGAGCGAAGTGAGCAGGGGGTGGAGCCCCCATGTTTTGCATAAACAGCTTTAAAAGCCTCCTCTGAGCTCTTCTCCTTTGCAAAAGCAAGGAGAGACTCAATTCTTTGTTTGCAGTAAAGAACATCCACAGCCCTCTGCTGCACAAAGTCCAAGACCACATCAGTTTCTGTGATTTGTTCATATGTATTCAACCTGAAAACAAACTCAAAATCATGCAGTGTCCTTAAGAAGCTTTTGGCAACATTAAGTACTGTATGTCCTCATTTACTATGGTCTCATCCTTGATAATCTTTTCAAAATACTGCAGGAGTTGTTCACCACAGTTCTCACTGTTCGTGATGTAAAGTTCCACTGAGTAGGAGCATTTCTGGGCAACCTTAAACACCCTGCGGATTCAAGAAAAGATACCCTATTGGTAGATTTAGAAGAAAAAATGTAACAAACCCAGAGAGAGATGCAAAAAACATTCTGGATTCAGACAGTCATTTTGCCCCCTGAGACAACATCAGGTTCAGTCTGTGTGCATAGCAGTGTGCAGACATTGCACTGGGTGCTATTGCTTTAACTTTAGCCTGAAGTCCATTCAGTGTGGAACCCATGACAGCAGCCCCATCATAGATTTGAGCCACACATGTTTCTTTGAAACTGTAGCCCTGCATGTTTTCAATTAAAGTATCAAAGACAGACTGGGCATCTCGTCCCTCCTGGACATCAAAAAAATCCAGCAGATCACTCCTGAATTTGACCTGCACTATTCACATATGTAACTTTGACAGACAGTTATGCATGACATGAAATATCAGTTGTCTCATCTACTTGCCATTCAAAAAAGGATACAGTTTGAACTTGACCTTTGATTTCATCAACAACAGTGGCCGCAATAGCAGAAGTCAAATCATTTTGAATGGAATGACATGCCAGAAAACACAGATGACTAGAAATGTGTGGCCAAGACAAAATCATATTTGGATAATGTTCCAGTGAATTCTCTGCAATTCTCCTTGATAGCAGATTCACTGCCCTCATTATACCCTCTAAATGCCAGCTCTTGACGGCCAAGCAGTGAAGTGATGTTAGTTAGGCTGTTTCACTGTTTCATTGTGTTTTGCTATCTGAATGTGAACACAGTCATTAATTGCATTTTCTGCTCTGACCCTGCCAAGACAACTTAACCGTGCACATTAACTCATGTGTTCATTGCTTTTCTCATGTCTTTTGTATGTCCCCAAAATCCAGTTTTGACCAACCTGAGATGATTTCATTAAGAGGCATGGCCAACAGTGCGTTCTCTTTGTTACAGAACTTCTAGTCAGCCAGCTCACCTTGTTGTACCAGTAAAGCTGAAAAGATTAGTTATTTTTCCCTGACTTTTTAACCAAATCTTGGGCATTGATCTGCCTTGCTGTTTAAATCTGAGTCTCTCCTCCTAAGTAAGTGTGCTGGAATACTTAAGAGATTTGCATGTGTGTCTCTGCCAGCGTTTTACTAATTTGCATTGACAATGGTTTTTGCTTCCAGGAGAGGATGTTGGATGAGTCAAAGAGGAAAATATAAAAGTTGAAGTAACCTCTTTCAAAGTAAATTGAACACAGTATACTATTTTCTAATTGATTTCGTAACACAGACAATGAGAGGTTTTGAAATTACAAAACGTTTTTCTGCACGCTGTATTCAGAATATCTCAATTAAAATGGAACTTTGCTGAAAATTTCCTTGAGGACTTAAGTATTCTCAAAATCGGTCCATGTACCTGGTTAATAATTACATCCTATGCAGTTTCTCTGTTTTCCCTTTTATAGTTACGTGTTTGGGAATATTATTTATTGTTCATAAAAAACAATGGATTTGTTTACTAAATGAAACATTTAATATAATATTACAATTCACTTGTAAAATTGATTGTATTTCTTGTGCAAAGCAAGTTTGTTTCAGTTTAATTTTTAATTTGTCATATAAAATTAGTCATTAAATTCTCATATTAAATTTAAGTTCTCCCATTAATCAATTAAATGCTTCATTTAGGCTTTTTCTACTCATTTATAAGAAAACAAAGGTGCATGTGAATAGTTTTGGGACTATCATTTTCATGTCAGTTTAATACATGACTCATCAATTGTAAGCTTAATTTGCTTTATATTGGTTATTTAGTGAAATGTACAAAATGTACGTTTGCTTGCTGATTGCAGTGAGAAAAAAAATCTTAGGTTAACCTAAGTAATTGCTGACAAATGTATGCTTAAAACAATTTATTTATCCTGTTTTATTACATTGTTTTAATGAGTGTGATCAGTTGCATTCATTAATATTCAGGACTGCGTCCTGCCTGTTGGTAGCGGTGGAGAAGGTGGTAAAACTTACAGTATGTGGAGTCTGTTTTTCCATTATTAAAACACATGGTGTCGAGGATGCATCAGAAAGCTTATTCTCACATGGACAAAATCAACTACTGTAGCACCTCATGTAAAGGAGGAAAGCAACTAAATTACCATAAGGCTTAGAAAAGCAGGGGCTGAAAAGATTGGTCTTTGAGATCGACCAATTTACAAATCGAGTCTTTGTTGTAGTGAAAATCGTCAGATTTTAGATCAGTGGTCAATCGACTGGAGCATCCCTCAATAATATTTTGTAAAATAAGTTCTTTAAAAAGTCAAATTTCCACTGAGGACAAATAAAGTTCTATATATCCATCTATCTATCCAGAAGAAGTTTTATTAATATTTGTCACAAGCCAGTCTTACTTGCACTGACAAAAATTGCCTTTTGAAGTTAATTTTTTTTATTGTAAGTGGTTTCACAGATGTTTTCCATGTAAATGTACAAGATTGTAATTACATTTTATTTGCCAGTTGGTTTATACTCTGTCATATTGAGTAGTTTAATGCTGTTTGTTTCATAATTGTGAGTTCATTCAAAAAATAAATCCATAAATTTAATTAATGTGGGTCATTCCGTGTCAAATCAACCAATTTTCCAGAAGTCCCAAACACTTAGGTCTCAAAAAATTATATTTTGATGAAAGAGCAATACTTTCCAAGATATAGCTAATTTTGTGAGGGGAGGAGGGTGTCAAATTTGACATGGCTTTATTTTTTCATCAAATTCACAAGGCCATATCTCAAGAACTAAACCACCTAGCGGGCTCAAATTTAGCAAACTGGTACCTTTTATAGGTATAGTATGTACCGAAATCAAAATGTTTGGTCCAGTTGATATCATGTGGTAGGAGCAGACCTTCAAAAATGGAAAATTAAAATATTTTGCATCTTTGGCTTTGCTAGGCTTTCAGAAAGCATATTTCTAACTGATAGATAGATAGATAGATAGATAGATAGATAGATAGATACTTTATTAATCCCAATGGGAAATTCTGATGCAGCCTGATGAAATTTTTCCCATGTTTAAGATACCTGTACCTACACAGGACTTTTGAAAAGACTATAAACAATCAAGAAACTGCATCAGGGTTTGACCAGCAGACCTCTCAAATGTGTAATTTGGGTATAATTTTCAGACCGACTTAATGCACTGTGGGAATGTCCAGACATTTTCTCAGTTATTTTTCATGTATCCTACATGGACCATTCTTTCCCAAGTCTTACTTTTCTTATGTGAATCTTTCATTTTTATTTTCGGTTCTAAACATGGGTTAAATTCACCATTGGCCAGTAATGATAATCATCAAGTTGTTCATCACTAAGTTGGGTATCGGATTAATGGAAAAAAAAGAAATCACCAAAGGCACATTAAGCACAATGCCTGAAAAACAGCTGCTTGATTTATCATCAAATACAACACTAGCTATATTGAAATGTTAACATCTTAGTATATATTGAAATGTTAACATCTTAGTATTCCAGCAGCAGGAATGTGACCCGTTTAATTTCTGTTTCAATCAAAGTGCAGAGTGTTAGGCATCTTTGTCTTTGAGATCAACATGGTACTGCCTCCCACAAACTGTTGTAGGTGCACTAAGCAGTACAATGACACACTGTAATGGCACCCTACAAATATCGTCTCTAGGTGGCCAATGGAAAGACTGTGCAGGATAGCTTGGATGCATGACACATATTAGGATTTCTGTTTCCACTTCACTCTCGTCACAAATTACACCAATCCAGCATTTTTCATCATACATGCACCCAACATAGCCTTCAATAGGACACTGGTCAAATGTGAGGAACGCAACTGATTAATCAGGAGTATGATTGTGAGAGGGCAGGATCTCAGCTGCTGCTTCAGTGGTGAGTATTCAGACAGTCAGTTGACTGTCTTCATCAGACACCTGGCTGATTTTGGGGTGTAACAGTGATATTCTCGAGTACCAGGTACTCTTTTGGCCATGGAAAATTGCATTCTCTGGCCAGCAGCATGAGAGAGGACATCATCATTTGATTTGACAAAAGTTTGACATTTTAGATAACTTACTGATTGAAAACTCAACGATTACCATTATTGACACATGGCGCATTCAGCCTAAGTAAAATAAGGTTTGTGTTTTGAGCAAGAAGGGACAGAATAGAATAAATGAAAAATATTTTTTAAATTACCGGCACATTCCCACATGCTGTTAGGGTGCTTCTGAAAATGAAATCCAAAATGATTTTTTGGGTTTGTGAGGTCTGCTATTCAAATCCTGATACAGTTGTTTTTCTGTTTATTGCTTTATCAGAAAGCCTGTATAGTTATCTGAATAAGGAAAAAAACCAAAAGTCTGTGTTGGTTATAAATATGTGTTTCTGAGGCCTAAACATAGCTAAGTCAAAAACTCAAATTTCAATTTTGATCAGTTTGAAGGGGCTGCTTTGACCGTGCAGGGGTCATCTGGACCAAATGTTTCAATTTTGTCACATACTATATCAATTAATATACCAGTGTGCAAAGTCTGAGCCTGGTCTGTGGTTTAGTTCTTGAGCTATGGACTTGTGAAATTTGATGAAAAAATGAGGCCAGACAAAATCGACATCCTCTTCCCCTTGGTAACTGGCTGTATCTTGGAAAGTATTGATCTTACATCAAAAAAACGTTACAGGGTGTCTCCTGACTAACATGGATACACTAAGTAATTTTTCCAGAATTTCTGAAGAGTGTGGGCCATTGGTTGATTTGACATAGTTGTAAATGGAATGACCCCTTTTTATATCAAGATTTTCTACCTCAATAAATCCTAATGAAAAGTAATACATTGAGTTTAATATATACACTATTAATTAATCTACATATTGATGATTTTTACAGTTCCTAAAAAGAAAACAAAACATATCATTGAGGTTTTTAAGCTAACCATATACATTTTTGGTATTACTAACATTTATATAGCAACACTGTATCACTACAATTATCTAAACAAATTGTTTTTACACTAAATTCAGTTGATTGAAGTTTTCATGTAGTCTAAACATTAACTACCATATTGTATTGGGAGCAAACCATGATCATAAATCAGCTTCCACAACCACACAAAATCCAAGGCATTTAAAAAAAAATTACTGAAGTATTTTCTTTCCAATCATACAAAGGTGTGGGAAATCCTTGGAATATATTGCAAAAAAGTGGTGACTTTTTATAGAAAATATCAAATTTCATGTAAAATTAGGAAAGTTTTATACATAAAATTGGTTTACTTTAAGTTACGTCAATTTAACTGTGTATGGGGCAAAATGGGTATACCATGTTTTCAGTATAAAAAAAAAAAAAGTGTTAATTTTGAGATTAACATTAAATAGGTAAATAATAACAGCAGTCCCTGAAGTTGATTTGTTTCAACATTAATTCATTATGTTAATATGACATCTAATAGGTTTTGTGTACATAACTAGAAAAAAAACATGCAATACCAGTAAATGGGATCATTTTAAATTAAACTAGCTGTCCCCCATAGCTCTGCCTACATAGTAGTGAAACAGGACAAACTTAAAAAATCAATAAACAAACAGGTATCGATCGCTAGCTAAGCGGAGGTACCAGCTTCCCACTCCCCTCGGCCAGAAGCCTCTGTCTCGGATTATTGCAGATAAATCGCTCCTGCAACTATGATACTTAGCACGATGAGAGAAGTTGCAAAATCAATCGGAATGTTCAAGCAAATTATAGAAAAAAACACGATCTAAATCCATTAAGTAGTTCTCTCGTGAAAAGCAGACAGACATAAAGACAGGCAGATGTTGGATTATATATATAAAACTAGTCATTTAGCCTGTTACAATAAGGTCGATTTCGCGGTGTGGGGCATTTCTCACCTAAGTGCACAGGTGAGAGACCGCCCGCATCCGTGATTGTTCCTGGGGCTGCTAATTTGCTACAGCTGCCATACCCTCTTGATAAAATGGAAGCGCGAGCTGGCTAGGGAGAAGAAAAAGAAAGGAAAGAGAAAGAAAGAAAGATGGAGGTTGCTGGAGAGCACGAAGCAGGGTGGTGAGAGAGCCGATGTGAGCAAGAGAAAGAGAGAATGAGCGAGTGCGTGCAGGATTGCAGACAGGCAGCTGGAAGGTGAGCCCCAAGAAGGGTGTTTGGCCAACACTCGGTGGGGGCAGAAGGAAGTGGTCTATATATATTTATATTTATATATTTAGTCATTTAGCCCGTTACAATAACGGGTGCTAGAACAGTAGTGCATAAACATTAGTAGGAACAGTCTATATTAAATGGCAAGGGACTTTGACCTCATTCTTTTTGTTGGTTGTATTTTTCTTTCTTTCAGCCTTTCTTTTGTTGATGTTTACTTGTTGAACTGACCGTTCTTCGTGGGCTGCCGCCATGTATTGCGTGTCTTTAATTTTCTGTGACAGTAATACTGTCTTGTACGTCCGCTGGCTTGTACGTCCGTAATATACCTTTACCGTAGATACTCGCGTATTAGTCGATCTTGCAGATAAGTTGAGTGTATTTTTAAGCCGAAAATTACGAAATTTGTTATGACCCGCATATAAGTCGAGGGTAAAACTTGACAGCTATCAGAGATAGAGGGCGACAATCAGCTGTTAATGGCGACAAAACTTACTGTCACGTCACAGGCATTCCCTCTGTGCTTGGAGAAATGCTAGACTTGTTGACTCGGCAACTAATCCTTGCATGTGCGTGAGTTGCAAAATGTAAACAAAGGCAAGATGGCGTCGATATGTCACAAGGGAGCGAAGTGAGTGCAGAAAAGAAAACACTCAGCAGACGATGTTTTACACATTATTGCTGAGTCGGACTCTGATTTTTCAGAATCGGATTTTATTGACAGTGATCAGGAATCAAGCAAGAGAGTGAGAAGCCGGCATCAGCTGATCAGACACCAGCCGATGCCGCGCCAGCTGATCGGCTGCCAACTGAACGTATTCATGCAGTCGATGCACCTACGGCAAGGTTCGCATGGGAGGAATACCCAGACATTGATCCGTGGGAGCCGAACTGGCTACCGGGCTTCACAAGACAGCATGGCTTGCTGTTGGGCATGACAGATCACCCGCTGCTGGACTACTTCAGGCTGCTCTCTCCTGATGCTGCTTTTCAGCTACTGTCAGACGAGACAAACAGGTAGGCAGAGAAATTTTTTTGAATCGCGGGCTGCGCTTGCATCGCGTTGATAGCATGCGTTGCCTTGGTTCTTTTGATTCCAAATCTGGTTGCACGTGGCAGCTAATGGTATGTTTGTTATCCAAAACCTGCAAAAGCTAATGCTCATATTCAATTATTTCACAGTTTAAAGAATTATTTAATGAAATTAGAAAAAAAACTAGCTAATTAGCAATAGTATTGCTGGCTTATAATTATTTCAAAGACCATGGGAAATGTCAGATGACCGGTGACTTAACACTGTGAAGCGTTGAGTGTGCAATGTCATTACCCAAATTCTATGGACAATTGTGTTGCCCCGCAGATAAGTCGACCCTGTTTTTTTGAATGAATTTTAAGGCATAAATTTTTCGACTTGTACGCGAGTATCTACGGTAATTTTCTCTGGCGGTAATACAGGCGTACGCGTCGGTAATATGCCTTTAATCTCCTCTGACAGTAATACTGGTTTGTATGTGGCTGTAATATGAGTCACTGTATTGTTTACCTTTAATTTCCTTCCGCAGTAATACTGATTTGTATTTCCGTAAAACGCCTGTAACTTTCTCTAATAGTAATATCGCGCATTGCACCGTGCCCCGCGCATGCGCACTTCACCAGAAGACACACACACGCGGACACCTGGACGCACACAGGGATTTTATTAAAGAGGATATATATATTTATATATATTATATATATATTTTATATAGAGAGAGTAACTTAAATTACATACATAAACTAAACATCCCCAAGAGTTTAGAAGTGTAAGAGAGCATAGTCTTCAGCCAAGTTAGTAGTGTCATGTGAGTTATTTCCTTTATGGTCCTTTGTAAACCTTAATTTTATTTACTTTATAAAAAAAAATATATATATATATATATTTTTTTTTTTGTATAACAAAATTCTGGTAAACCATATTGAAATATATCTTTTAAGTTTGACACTTCACTAATTTTGTTTGCTTTAGATTTTTGTATGTTTGGTTGAAAAGGCCTGGACGAATATGCTCTGGAATATATTTAACTATTAGGTTATATTTCTCAGAGCATATTTTGTTAGTTTTATGCAGAGCTCTAACTACCTCTCATTTACAATCGAACACTATGCATAAAATGAATAAAATAATTTGAATTTTAGAAACTAAGCAGTTTTGTATTTAAGCTTTATCTGGTTGAAATACTTTCTTATCCACAAAACTACTATACTTTATTTTCATCATTTTGTCTGTTTATTAGAATATTAGACTGCAGTATTTTATAACTTGTCTGTTGTATATTCACCTAATAAAAATAGTTATTTACAAACGCCCAATGCATCTCAAGGATATTCCCTTAATGACAGAATGTGACTGTTAAATACCTCGTGGAACTGAAAACCAGCAGCCACAAGGGTTACCTTAGACTGGTTTTGAAAAACCCATGTTTAGGGAAGAGGGAATGCTGTGTGTAAATTGGCTAAATTTCTTTTTTTTTTTTTAAACTGCGGTGATTATTCATTTGGGTTAGTCTTAATAATTGAAAAGGGAGTTTCTTTCACTGTTCTTTGTACTGTTACTTAAGGTATTAACTTATTGGACATCTCTATATTATTTACAAAGGTTTTAGGAAGTCTGATTTTCACTAAATTTTTTGGTAAGTGAATGTTTGGTCTTCTTTGTTTGAATGTCTTTATTTTCCAGAATATGTACATGTCTTGTATGTTTTGTTTAAGAGTTACAGTACTGTGGGTTAGTGTAAAGATAGAAACCACATCCCACCTTGGAGATTGGTAGCTCTCAGAGGCTGAGACAGGATAGGTGAGTGAGAAAGAGCTTTCCTTTTTTAAAGGTGCAGATTTCCAGAGAATGGTTTCGGTTGATCTACTGAACAGAGAAAGGGTGCTTTGTGTGACCTGTGTGGTGACTCGGCAATTGGCTTTCATATGGGAGTGTGGTATAGCGGGTCCCCAGCTCCTGTTCTAAGGCCAGTTTTTAAAATAAATAATCCCCGTGCTCGCAGCTTATCGAGGGCTGTTGTGGGTTGTGTGGCTGAAGCGGTTCTCAGGGCGATTTCGCGGTGTGGGCGTTTCTCACCTAAGTGCACAGGTGAGAGACCGCCCACATCCGTGATTGTTCCTGGGGCTGCTAATTTGCTACAGCTGCAATGCCCTCTTGATAAAATAGAAGCGTGAGCCGGCTAGGGAGAAGAAAAAGAAAGGAAAGAGAGAAAGAAAGAAAGAAAGAAAGAAAGAAAGATGGAGGTTGCTGGAGAGCACGAAGCAGGGTGGTGAGAGAGCCAGTGTGAGCAAGAGAAAGAGAGAACGAGCGAGCGCGTGCAGGCTTGCAGACAGGCAGCTGGAAGGTGAGCCCCAAGAAGGGTGTTTGGCAAACACTTGGTGGGGGCAGAAGGAAATGGTCGCTTCCGCTGAGCATTGTAGGAAGGAATGGGAGTGACCGGCAGAAGGACGACTGGCCACGTAAGGCCGGGAAGGCAGCGGGAGTCAGGAGGCAGGGTGGGTGAAGTCCTTGATGTGAGAGTCCTGGTCGTCAAGGAAACCAAGTCTTGGTCTGGGATGAGTGCGCGACTGAAACCAGGGATCGGGAGGCCTCCAGACCAGTTGAGCGGAGAAAAGGTCAGCTGCTGAGAAGGCGACTCTCTTGTTGTGGGGCCCAAACGGGAGAAGCAGGAGAGACGCCAGGGTAAAAGAAGCACCGGGCTCTGAATTGTGTTTTTAAAGTACTGTTTCCAGCGTTGTTGTAACCTCGTTTTTAAAGATTGTTATTGTAATGTTTTTACCTCCACGTTTTGTTTAATGGATTATTTATTTAATGACTCTTTTTAGAAGGCATTGCACTGTATTTATTTTGAATACTTTGTATTTGGACATTGTTTTGTTGTGTTGTTTTAATAAAAGCACTTTTGCACCATCCCCTTGCTATGTTGTTGCCTCACTGCTTAGCTCATCGGTAACATTACCGACGGTGACTGGTTCAAGGGCTCCCGGACAGAAGATGGGAGCATGCAGCAAACCCACATCGTCACAGGGAGCTGTGTGTTTACTCGTATGGAGGAGGCTACAGCAGAGCCACAGGCCACTTTATTCTCATGGATTCAGTGTAGTGCTCGTCACACAGCAAATTCAAGTTTTGCTTTTTAAATTTTTTTTTTTTTTTTTTTTTTAGCATGAATATTTTTGATAACTGGTTGATTGAATCAACAGATGTGGAACTCATGGATACGGAGTTGTTAAGATGTATGAACACAGTAAATTAGCATATTATGCATTCATTGGTTTTATTTAACATTGTTTTTTTCATTAACAATCAGTAGATTCTTTAGCTGAAAGAAAATGTTGGATGCTATTTTTCTTTTGCATGTCAATATATCCATTGGCAGATCTCCTCTTCCAAAAATTTATTTTCTGTATTATCAACATCAGGCCACAGGCAGTTCATTAATTACCCTATATCAGGAGCAGATACCTCCCCCAGTTAAATATGACATAGGTAGCATTCAGCAGCAAACACCAGACAAACAATTGACTTGCTGCCATTGTCTATGTTTTCATATAGCCCACATACAATTAACTGTCATTTTACACAGGGCTATTAAAATCACCAAACATGGCAAAAAAGAATTTACAATGCACTTAAAATATGCTGTTGGCTTATAGCAGGCGTAATGTTGTCCCAGTTCTTTTAGAAAAGTATGAGACACAGTTAGACAAGACTGTAAGAAACAACAAATTTTCCAAGGAAGCCAGCCTTGCCTATGTGACAGATTTAGTTGGCAGTGCCAATTTGCCATCAGGCCACTTATTCAGCTTTTAAAAAGAGCATTCATTGCCAAGGAGGAAATGGAGGAAACCTTGACTAGTCACTCACTCTACCACTTCTTGCTGCCATATGTGAACTGTGAGACAATAACAAAGTTAAACAATTTGTTTTCCAGTGCTTTGATTACAGTTATCTGGCCTCAGATACGAATCTAATTATTAACTTCTCATTTATAAAAAATAATCCTTCTCAATTTCCACATCCACCACAATGTTAATATTATAATGCTTAAATGTAGTGAGAATATGCTTTACGTCTGTATTTTCCTTTGATGTGGTTTTTGCTTGCCTAGGCAGCATTTTGCAATTACACTTCATGAAGATTTTCAGATCTTTTGAGGGAAGAAAGTGCATATTCAAACTTAAAATACTGTATGTTAATATGAACTTTTTTTTAAATAAAATGCACAAACACTTTCATACGAAAAGCCCTGTAGTGAAACAGTTTATTAACATTTTCCAAAAGTAACAATGTACAATAATACCAGCAGCATATTGGATTTTGGGGTTGGGTTAATTTCACAGATTCCATACATGACAGTAATTTGCTGAAATTGCCACATTTTCTTGTAGCATGTGTTTGTGCATGCAGATACATACTGCAGTATGTTCTTTGAATGTTTAAAATGTCACAAGACACTGGATATACAAAAGGAGCAACTTGGCTGACATTTTTGTGATCGGTTTTCAATGTGAGAACCAGGGCTGTGGAGTCAGAGACATTTTTGGGTACCTGGAGTTGGGGTTGGAGTTGGCAAAAAAGTACCGACTCCGACTCCTAATAAATTTAAATTGTAATGAAAAAAAAATACAGCAAGTTCAAATATCCCATTTCACAAACAGTCATAATTAAGTACTTCTCTGATGTAAGAATAAAGCCCAGTGCATAGTTGTGTTACTACTTGTATGAAGTTCAGCTGAGCTATTATATAACCTGACATTCACATATTGTAATCTGGATTATGGTACATTACAAAAAGTGTTTTCATTTTATTTCAGATATAATGTGTTTAACAAGTTAATTTGAGTGTAAACAAGTGTAATGATGTTGGTGGAGGTGTGTGCTATGGCCTGATGTGTGTTCAGGGGTTCTTGTCTTTTGTTTAAACTGGCCAATACGGTAGAGAGTCAGCTTCCTAGCCAGTAGTTCTGTGGTTGAATGATGTGTATGTTGCCTTCCTTCAATCAACATGGAAAATACATTAGCATATTAAATACAGAGGAGTCGGGGAGTCAGTCAGAAGTACCGGAAACTAAGGAGTCGGAGTTGGAGTTGAAGGATTTATCTACTAACTCCACAGCCCTGGTGAGAACACACCCACGTCGGGTCTGGCAAATGATGAGCAAGCAAAGTCTTTCTCTGAGTCAACCACATTGATCAAAAATGTAAGAGTTCACTCTCACAGGTGTGGGTCCACTACACCTGAAACAGATAATACAATACAAAAATGTTACCACTTTCCAATTTTGCTGCCGTTTTTCCAGGAGTATCATCTGTAGCACTGTGTTACTTAGTAGATTAGAAGCTGCCTGTAGGTGATGAAATACTTTTAACAATATAGTAAGTCTATCATTGTTAGTATTTCAATATAGAGTGCACTTTAAGAAATTAAGTGAAACCATAATTTATCACATCATTGTAAAGTGTAAGCAGAAAACACAGCCTTCTTTCAAAAGTTAAAAAAAAAAAATGCCAAAACCTAATTTTACCTCCTTGTAATTACCCTGGCACTCAACTTTTAGTTTCATGCCTATCTCTGCTTTTGAAGAAAGCAAACCTGTGAATACAAGTGAAATTGCTGGCCCACAGATAAATTACCAAAAGAGACTTTTTGACTTTTATGTTTCAAATGCCTTTAATTGGAAAACAGTAACATTCAGCCAGTGCTTGGTGACTTGGTGAGTTTTAGAATTAGAGTTTTCAATATTCAGGATAAGGAGCTAGCACAGAAGCATGCAGGTTCATGCAGATATCTGTATGGATATATCTTAAAACAGAGAACTGTTATTTGCAACTTCATTTGCGCATTAGATTAGTGTTTCAGATTTCCTTTGAGAGAGGTTGCTTCAGCTTGTATATCTTAATTTTGTATATGTTCACCTTTTACTCAATCAATAGCCACTCCTGACAGCAAAATAGTGAAACACCCACAGAACTGAAATACATGTAATTACATTCTGTTATCACTGTTATTTTTGAATATGCCTCACTGTCACTAAAATATTTAATAAACAAAATGTGACAACTAGCTCTTTGAAGTTACAAGAAAATTATGAAATTTCATTATATAGCATATGTTCCTATGTGAAATATGCCTAAAGTTACATTTATGTTCTCTGATTTTTTTTTTTTTAGTTGTAAAATTTTTGTAAATAAGAGTAAGTTTGTATTTTCTGCGTATAAAATAAAAACAAAAAAATTCAAGTGGTGTGTTGTCATTTATAATAAAATCTTTTTAGACAAAATATATAAGAAACGTGATATGTAATATGGTGTCTGTTATTTTTTTCTTTTGATGTGTTTTTGTTTTGATTAAATATAGGCACAAAACTATGGATAAGCCCCCATTTCGTCAGATTCAGTCATGTGGAAAATGGGAAATGAAGGACAGACTGGGAACAGGGGGATTTGGCAATGTTTATCTATATCAAAATGAGGTATAGTAAGTCTTTTATTAATTTGTACAATGTGAGACAAACTAGTGGTTGGTGTTTTTTGTAGTTCCTGTAGTATTTTTCCCTCACCTACAGAGGAGATAATCATTAGCAACTAGCACTTGTGTGTGATCATCATAAAGTCAGTAATTTTTGGAATTAAAAATGAAAAAAAAGGTGAAATAAAGATGAACAATTTTAGAAAATAAAGCTCACTTTTATTTTTGAATATTTAAAAAATGAATAAACCGTACACTGACTTTTTTGTCTGCTTAACGTTGCTTAATAAAATCTGTAGTTCATTCAACAGTATGAACTGGTCTTCATTGAGAAGTTGTTTCAACAAAACCCAGCAGCTTTAATATAAATAAATGACAGGCTTTTATGTGGCTGAAAAATGAGAATAAAACCATTAGAGACATCAGTAAAACCTTAGGATTACCTGAATCAACTGCCTGGAATATTATTAAGAAGAAAGAATGCACTGGTGAGTTCACTACGAGATTGCAAAGGCACTAGTAGGCCAATGAAGACCTCCACTGCTGATGACACTTCAGTATGTTGAAGAAAAGCCCTAATTGCCAGTCTGACGAATCAAACAGTCTTGAGGAGGCAATTGTTTATGTGTCAGAGACTACTATCTGAAGAAGACATCCTGAGCAGAAATACAGAGACCACACTGCAAGATGCAAACCACTAGTTAGCCACCAAAACAGGATGGCTAGATTATAGTTTGCGAGAAAGAACTTAAGAGTCTGTAGAGTTATGGAACAAAGTCTCGTAGACAGACAATACAAATATTAACTTGTATCAGAGTGATGGCAAGAGCAAAGTGTGGAGATGAAAAGGAAATGCCGAAGATCCAAAGCATACCATCTCATCTGTCAGACATGGTCGGGTGAGGGGTTATGGCTTGTGCAGGTATAGCGGCCACAGAAACTGAAACAACTGTTCTTCTTTGAAGATGTAACTGTTGACAGCAGTAGCACAGTGAATTGTATAGTAACATCTCCTCAAGTTCCAGTAAATGCCACCAAACTCACTGGATGGTGCTTCATCATATACCAACATAATGATCCCAGACATACTGCTAAGGCAACACAGGAGTTTTTCAGAGCTAAAAAATGGAAAATATGTGAATCCAAATGAGCATGCCTTCTATATGCTAAAGAGGAAAGTTAAGGGGACAAGGCCCCAAAACAACCAGGAGCTGAAGATGGCTGCATTAGAGGCTTAGCAAAGCATCATCAGAGAGGACACTCTGCACATGGAGATGTCTGTGAATCGCAGATTTCAGGCAATCATTGTAAGCAAGGGATATGCAACAAAGTACCGAATATGACTGCCTTAATATATGTGCCATTGCTGGGTCTCAAATAATATGGTGCACCTGAAATGGAGGAACCATATAGAACAAGCATCATTTCTATATGGTGTGACCAAAATGTATGCAAATACCCTTAAATGAAAGTCTACAATGTGCACTTTAATCATGTCTGACTTGTTTGATTTGTAATTTTAACCTGTGGAGCGGAGGGATATATCAAGGAAAAATGTGTCTTTGTCCCAAACATTATTGAAGACACTGTAAATGTTAATATATTCAGTAATACTTTTTCTTGTTACTTGTTTCTGTGCAGAGATTGTTTTTAATATTGGTACTTGGGCTATACATCAATCCAGTAAAAACTTAGTAGATAGGTATACAAATCTTAAAAATTGAATAACCCTTTATAGAAAATTTAATATGTACTTTTCTGCTATTTAGCAGATATGTTAAGAAAGCAGCAATTTTTTACTTTTCTGTTATTACTTTCAGATTATTGAGAATTAAGATTTAGAGTCTTCCTCAATTGGTACTTTTATTGATTTCTTTTAATTTTATGAACCAAATGGTAATTTAAAAGAAGAACTTTAAAAATGACAAACTTCTTATGTACTGAAATGTTGTACTCATGTACTGCAATTAAAATTTTAAAAAATGCACTCAGTTATGTTAACTTTTTTATTGTAGGAAACCAATGAAAAAATTGCTGTCAAGTCATGTCGATTGGAGTTAAACGCAAAAAATAAAGAGAGGTGGTGCCATGAAATCCAAATAATGAAAAAGTATGTAAATTTATAAATTTTATTTAGGAAGTATTTATCACATTTCATATTTAAAAGAGTAGAGGCTGATTATAAACTTGGCCTAAGGTTAAAAAGAGTAACAGTACCAAAATTTCATATTCATTGTATTAAGGTTAAGAAAATAGTGTGCGAGAGAAACCCACATTTTATATCATGGTGGTTTAGTTTTTTTTAGTTCTTGGTTTGCCAAGCACCTTCAAAGTCATTCAGCTTTGTAAATCTATTGTAAATTTATGATGATTAAATGTGAATGTAGTTTGTGAAATTTTAATTTTTTTTTAATACCACTTTAAATTGGAACTACCATTATCACAATGAAGAGCATCCATCAAACCATAGTATGCATAGTTTCTGCCACTTACCATTGTTTAAATCTAACGTTAAGATCTTTTTGAACCTCTAACACTATTTTTCAAGTTTAAAAAAAGAAAATGTACAAATTGCTAACTAACCAATATATGTGCAACTTTATGTTTGTACTTCAAGCTGAGCAGCCTTAACAGACATGTTGATTGTAAATTAGCTGTAAGAAATAATGTGTGCTGCAGCCACATGTTTCTCATGCTTATTTAACATTTTGGTAGCATAGTTAGTAAATATATATGTGAACATTTACAATTATATACTACTATTTGTGACTTAATATCAGTTATTGAGCTATGTGAGAGTTGATGTTTACTTTGCTGCTCAGATGTATTTGCTTCACCAGTTTCATCTTTATTAATAAAGTTGGAAATTTTTACACCCCGTGTCAAGCAGGTCTTCAAGCTACTAGTTTGGTAAATGGAGGTACTTCGCTGTATACAGTATATCATGTCTCAGTAGAAAGATCAGGGCACTGCTGGCAGTGCTTTTTTCCTTAACAGGAAACTTGCATTTTTTCCATATCTCTGCATCCATAGGTTAAAGAAGTTACCCATTAACATATAAGTTTAATGCATTAGCATTAACACCCATCCTTCAAATATTGTGTACAATACATGTGGTTTGATGAAACTGACAAGACACAGTAGTTGTTTTCCATGTATTGGCTGATAGGCATTCATTAATTGTTTCTGCAAAATGTAAAAGAAGAATTGTGCATATTTTAAAGGGAAATTTGATGAATCATTAAATTTGAATTTACAACAATTGAAAATTTGCTGCACTAATTTATATGTGTTGTGCAGCCTTGAAGCTTTTAAACATTGTAGACATCATATTTTTTTGCCAATTAATGTGTAAAAACCAGTTAAAGTAAAGTTCAAGCTTTTATAGACAGCTTTGATGGTATATTATTTAGCTAATTGAACAGCTAAAGACAAAAAGCCATTTGATACTAGAGAGGAGGTCATCTCAACTGCTGCAGAACACATTATTGCAGCTCAAGATTTTGGGCGCAAAAATTCCTCTTTTTAGACCTCTCTATAGAAAGACCAACTGACAGAATAGCTTAGAACCTTAAAGCACAGCTTTTACAGAGAATTGCGAAATCATGGAAATGGATAACAAAATATTTCTAATAAGGTGTTTATGTAATATTTCTTTCAAGAACATTTGCACAAGACTTATGCTGTGTGCTATAGTTACTAATTAACTTTACAGGCACATTCGTCGTCTTATTCTCTCATGATGTTTATATGCATAGGGCAACAGCTATGATAAAGGGAGTTGTCCGAGTTCAGCGTTGTTTAAAAGTTTTTTTTACCTAGATATGGCTTTACCTTCTGTGTTAAATGTCATACCAAAAATAGTCCTATTAGTTTGACAACTTATAATTGTACAGTTCATTTGATAACCATTTATAGATGTAGCCCTTACCTGTGAATATGTGTTACTGGGGCCCTTCCTGGAAAAAAAAATCTCATCTGTCAGTACATTTTATGGATCAGACTTTGTTATTCAGACTTATTTGTGTGACAACTCACTGAATAAGAGCTGGTGTACTTGGTAGCAGGTGAGCTGGCTGGTCATCTGGCTGGTAACATATTTGCATACAAATCAAAACTCAGATTTTTACAGTAGTTTAGTGAATGTTTGACATACTTTAAAACCTTGCCATGTTTCTTGGAGTAAAATATTAAATTGTGTTTGTGTGTGTCTGCCCTTGTACACTTTTTAAAGAAGCTGAAATATATTTTCCACCATCAAGAGACCACAGATATTTGGAGCATTGGGTCAGTAGTCCTTTTATCCACAATTGTATTGATTGACCCTTCATAGCACAATGTAACTAGCAAGTGCCAAAATTATTTAATGATAGTCATTTCTTTATAGGTCTTACGTACAGTATGTGTAAAGCAGAATACCCATTAATTTTAATGATCATAATGTCTATAAAGCACCTGAAATTACACCAGCCTTTAATGCATATGTCTAGCAATTGTCCAATTTTGTAGGAAAGAGATTTTTCAAAACTACAACTATGTTACAGTTTTGTAAGTTTATGAATTACTTTTTAGTCCCCATTTGTTTTAAAAAATAATTGACACTCAAAATAGCTAAATAAAGTCATTTACTAGGTATTATAAATTTTATGAATCCAACAATTCACCAGTCTAGCAATTGAAATCCATCTTTTTTCTGAACTCTCATTTTGCCTACTTGGTTGTAGTAGGACACAGTCTATCACAGTAGAACTGTGCATGAAGAAGTACTAGACCGCATGCCCATGTACCCACAATTGTACACTTGGCCAGATTAGAATAGTCAAACCACTTAACTATTTTTCTTTGCAATATGAGTTGAGATAAATATATCTCTGGGACTTGACAGAATTATGCCAAAATTTTATGTTCTCTCTATCTCATCTCTCTAAGGCTGAATCATCCTAATGTAGTTATAGCAAGGGAAGTACCAGAAGAAATGAAGAACATTTCCTTTAATGATCTGCCTCTGTTGGCTATGGAATATTGTTCAAAAGGTGATTTAAGAAAAGTAAGTGTGGAATTTTCAGTATTGTTTATGTACAACCACAGCAAACTCTAGTGAAAATAATTATTTTGTTGTCCAGGTTAATTAAAGTAATTTGTTTTTTTTTTATAGTTATTAAATAAACCGGAGAATTGTTGTGGACTGAAAGAGAGTGAAGTTCTGTCCTTACTTAGTGATGTTGGTATGTGTAGTTTTTACTTTTTATGCAAGTACTTTTTGTATAAACCTATTTTAAATGTAATTATTTCACATAGCGAATACACTACGATGCCACCACTCGGGCACTGTCTGTATATAATTTCAACAGTCTCCTTTTTCATCTTCTTTAATTTCACTTGTTGTCTCCAAAATCCCTTGCTGGCTTCACCAGCACATCTTCCAGCAGCAACCCAAATTTTTCCTAGATGTTCTCCCATCCAAGTACTAATTGGGCTCAAACATGCTTAGCTTCATAGACTTGTGTCCATTCTAGGACTGGTTACAGTGCAGCCAATATTTTGACTGTGGCTCTCTGGAATCCAACATTTATATACACAGACTAAGGTTGTTTAAATAATTAATTAGCTAATAAACTAAGTAAATAATCATGTAGGGAGTAATGTTTCTGATTTATACAACTTCTATACAAGCATACTCAACGTGTAAGATAGAGTAATCATGGTAATAATTTATTTAATTCTTCTAAAAGAATGTTCTAAAGAACATTTTTACTTTTTGTTGTTTGTACCAGGACATAGTGACATCATGTCCATTGAACAGAATAATCCACCTAATGTGTAGCAGTAGTCTCCAGGTATACTTCGACAAATTGACATATGCTAATCTTTACTGAATTTAATTTCAGGTTCAGGCATTCAGTACTTGCATGAAAACAGGATTATTCACAGAGACCTAAAGCCAGAAAATATAGTACTTCAGGACATTAATGGAAAGGTGAGAAAATGCATTCTGTAAAATATGTGTCCATTAAAAACCTTATAATACTTTGTATTTCAAGTTTTTCTTGGTTAATAATTTCCCTTCCTAGCAAACTTCATTTTTGACAAAATTTTGTTTGATGAAAGTATTGTAGTGTAGATGTTTTTGAAGGGTTGTATATAAGGTACTTATAGAAGACATTGTTAATTGTAATGCACATGTGAAACAAAATGGCTTTTCGCATAAAGTGTGGTGCAGGGGTGTCAAACTCGTACTGGAGGGCCACCATGGATGAAGGTTTTCATTCCAGTCATAAAGCAAGACAACAAATGACCAGCTAAGCCGGGGGGATTGGGCAAACTCTAACCAATTTCTTAATTACAATCCAATTCTATTTGTTATGAAACACATTCGTGTTGGTGCTCTCACTCTGACACACCTGACATCTCAGTAACTGTTGATTTTCTTTTTTATCAGGAGATCATCAAAATGATTATTGTAACAGAGTAGATCAGTTCAGATCTTCACTTTTCTTTCTTTTCAAATGTTATTAAAACAGATGCTGTATGAGGGACACACAAGTGCAAATGGGACTAAGTTAGCTTGTTATGTGTTGGCTCGCTTTACACCTCATTACGGTTTCACTGCCAATTTAACACAAAAGAAAAGAGGGGTCTAGGTGTTAAAAAGCAAGTCAATTAAATTGAGACAACATAAGTATGCTTCATTTCCAGCAGAGATTGGTTGCTAATGATGAAAGTGGCACGAAAGAGACACTGAAGCCATGCAGCCCTCCAGAATTTAAGATTGACAGAGGTGGTATTGATGATTGGGGGGACAACAAAAATCTACTGTCACTGCCATTTTCAGATTTAATGTTTACTTTACTGTGGTGGGCTGGCTCCCTGCCCAGGGTTTGTTCCTGCCTTGTGCCCTGTGTTGGCTGGGATTGGCTCCAGCAGACCCCCGTGACCCTGTGTTAGGATATAGCGGGTTGGACAATGACTGACTGACTGTTTACTTGTAATATTATTATTTTAAACATTTATGTTCATACTGATAACTAGTTTAACATTTAATATGATTGGTATTTACTTTTTAAAACAGTGTACACCATAGTTCACAATACTCTTCTATTTGCTGTTTATTCTGTTTTTATAGCTGGAGCACAAACAGGGATTAATGACTTTGTCAGGATTACTATGTTATAGGTGAAGAGTGAGCACATGTGGTTTACAGACCAGTACCATTTTTGCTGCACCACACTTTCTGCAAAATCAAGGTCTTAACCTGATACAAGGAGAACACATTAGCACAAAGAAAATAATAATTCTCAGTATACCATGTAAAAGCCTACCTGTGGCTTTACTTTTGTAGGATTTCCAACTGGTGTTTGAGACAGCTTATCTGACACCTGAACCCCCCCCCAAATTCCTAAATAAAAGACCACCCTGTGGGTGAATTACTCTATGGCAAATGCTTCCACACTACACAGGCTGAAAAAAACTTTTTCTTTTTGTAAAAATGTTTTATTTTTAATTTGTTAAAATAATCCCTGTCCACAATAATATACAACTTTTTCCCTTCCCCTAAAGGTGTATATATTTTTCTACTTCTTTTTTTTATAAGAATGGTAATTACATTTTGTAGTCATTTTCTTAGTGTTGTTGCCTTAAGGATTTACTGATGAAAAGGACTAAAAAATTAATATTTACATTAACTACAGGAATAGTCACATTTTTAAAAAAAAAATGTTGCAATTTTGGTATTTCACCATGCACAAACTACCCAGTTTACCTTGAGATGAGTGATACATTTGTGCATGGTATTCTTTTCTCATGTATTTGTATAAAAATATTTCAGTGCTTATTACATGTTATAGGAGTACTCATTAAACATGGATCTATCCCCTATTTATTGTGCTAAATATGAAAATATCCAATTAAAACATTTTTTTCCTTATTTTTTGTTCTTATAGCTGGTTCATAAAATAATTGACCTTGGTTATGCTAAAGACCTTGATCAAGGAAGCCTTTGTACGTCATTCGTAGGAACTTTACAGTACTTGGTGAGTCTTGACTTATTAAATATTTTGTTTGTATGTTAATATTTTTTTTGTCCATTCATTTTTGAAGGTGGCTTTGTCCACTACAGTATTGTATGGGAGGATGAGCATTTAATTTTAGGTACTGATGGCGCTGACATATCTCTCTGCTTACTTTAGTCCTCTCAGACCAGTATAACTCAAATTTACTCATTCTTGGGTTTGCTATCCAGTTTCCTAACTGCCTTCTTTTTTCAAATGGTTATTATCTGTCGTATCTGAAACCTACATGATGAGAATTAAGCACAAATTCAGTTTCTGAGTTTGATACAGATAAATAAGACTAAAGTAGAAGCCTTATGATCTGTATTAAACTGTAAATATCAGTAGTTTTATACTTAAACTATAGACCACAGGAGTTACCTGTTTTTTTCCTATTAACAAAACAAAATTCTTTAGGCTTATTGGTCAGTGACCATAAAAATATTTTCACAATTTGTCAAAAAAATATATATAGTCTCACACATTGGTTCAGTTAAATTATATTGGCAGTTAAACACTGTTTAAATGTAAATATACATGCACTTACATGTTTTAATCATTTTTAATCCTTAATTGCAGTACAGCTTTTTATACATTTGCTATATTTATATACAGTGACACGCAAAAGTTTGGGAACCTTTGATTAAAATGGCTGTTACTGAGAATAGTTACTTAAGAAGTAGATGAACTGATCACCAAAAGGCATAAAGTTAAAGATGACACATTTTTTTAATATTTTAAGCAAGATTACATTTTTATTTGCATCATTCACAAGTACAAAATACCAAAAAAACTGATAAGGGCCCGAAGAAAACGTTTGGGCACCCGACATGGTCAGTGCTTAGTAACACCCCTTTGGCAAGTATCAAAGCTTGTAAACGCTTGTTGTAGCCAGCTAAGAGTCTTTCATTTCTTTCTTGGTGTATTTTAGCCCATTTGTCCTTGCAAAAGGCTTCTAATTCTGTAAGATTCTTCAGCCATCTTGAATGCAATGGTCTTTTGAAATTTAGCCCAAGATTTTCAATGATGTTTAGGTCAGGGGACTGTGAGGGCCATAGCAAAACTGTCAGCTTTTGTCTCTTCAAGTATTCCATTCTAGATTTTGTGGTGAGTTTCAGATCATTATCTTGTTGTAGGACCCTTCCTCTTTTTAACTTCCAACTTTTTTACAGATGGTGTGATGTTTGCTTCCAGAATTTGCTGCTGTTTATTTGAATCCATTCTTACCTCTACCAACGACATGTTCCCTGTGCCACTTGCTGCAACACAAACCCAAAGCATGATCGAACCACTGACATGCTTGATAGTTGGAGGGGTGTTCTTTTCCTGGAATTCAACACACTTTTCTCTCCAAACATACCTTTGTACATTGTGGCCAAAAACTTCTATTTTGACTTAATCAGTCCACAGAACTTGTTTCTAAAATGCATCAGGTGCTGAATTTTGTGGGTAGGAGGCAGGAAAGGTTTTGTTCTGCTGACTATCACGAAGGCCATATTTGTACAGGTGTCACTACACAATAGAACAGTGTACCACCTTTCCAGAGTCTGCTAAATCTTCCTGAAGGTCTTTTGCAGTGAAATAGAGGTTTTATTTGCCTTTCTAGCAATCCAATGAGCAGTTCTTTCAGAAAGTTTTCTTGTTCTTCCAGACCTCAACTTGACCTCCACCATTCCTGTTAACTGCCATTTCTTAATAACTTTACATGTACCCTTCTCCTGCATTGTGACCATCAGTTCTTTATTTTTTAGATACTAGGCAGCTACTTCGAGGAGCCAGTTGCTGCTGATTGTTGGAACAAGATTTAAGAAGTCGAGAATTTTATACAGCTTTGCAATTTGCATCACGTGGAGTTTACAAACAATGACTGTAAATAAGCCATAGCCCTAAAAAGTTATGAAGGTCCGAGATCTTGGCAAAAATTATCTGAGACCTCAAATATCTTGGAATACCCAAACTTTTGCATGGTTCTCCTTTTTTCATTCTACAATAGTACAAAACAAAAACAATGCACTAATCTTGCATAAAATGCTGAAAAGAAATGTATGATCTTTAACTTTATGCCATTTGGTGATCAATTCATCTTCTGCTCACTTAACTTTTCACAGTAACAGACATTTTAAGCAAGGGTGCCCAAACCATGTGCCAGATAGATATTCCTAACTCTTGAGGTGTAATTATAAATATGGACTGTCATTTTAATTATGCAGTACGTATTTCTTACCTACAACAACAACAACAACATTTATTCATATAGCACATTTTCATACAAAAAAGTAGCTCAAAGTGCTTTGCTTAATGAAGAAAAGAAAAATAAAAGACAAAGTAAGAAATTAAAATAAGACCATATTAGTTAACATAGAATAAGAATAGGGTCCGATGGCCAGGGAGGACAGAAAAAAATAATAATAAAAAAAAAAAACTCCAGACGGCTGGAGAAAAAAATAAAATCTGCAGGGGTTCCAGGCCACGAGACCGCCCAGTCCCTTCTGGGCATTCTACCTAACATAAATGAAATAGTCCTCTTTGTATTTAGAGTTCTCACAGAAGGACTAAATGATGATGGTCACCACCAAAAGGAAACTGGAAAAACAAACTGAAGAGAGAGTAGGGGTTAATACGGAGTTTAGAGCCACCATGAAGAGTTATTATAAAGAATTGGATATACAGAGTAGTAGGATTAAATTAAAGTGAAGTTATGAGAAAGCCATGTTAAAGTAATGAGTTTCAGCAGTTTTTTTAAAGTGCTGCACTGTATTAGCCTGGCGAATTCCTATTGGCAGGCTATTCCAGATTTTAGGTGCATAACAGAAGAAGGCCGCCTCACCACTTCTTTTAAGTTTTGCTCTTGGAATTCTAAGGAGACACTCATTTGAGGATCGAAGGTTACAATTTGGAATATAAGGTGTCAGACATTCCGATATATAAGATGGAGCGACATTATTTAAGGCTTTATAAACCATAAGCAGAATTTTAAAGTCAATCCTGAATGACACCGGTAACTAGTGTAGTGACATCAAAACTGGAGAAATGTGCTCGGATTTTCTTTTCCTAGTTAGGATTCTAGCAGCAGCAGCATTCTGCACTAGTTGCAAACGATTTTTGTCATTTTTGGGTATTCCTGAGAGGAGTGCATTACAGTAATCTAGTCGACTGAAGACAAACGTGTGAACTAATTTCTCAGTATCTTTCAATGATATAAGAGGTCTAACTTTTGCTATGTTTCTTAAGTGAAAAAATGCTGTCCTAGTGATCTGATTAATATGCAATTTAAAATTCAGATTACAGTCAACAGTTACCCCTAAGCTTTTTACCTCCGTCTTGACTTTTAATCCTAATGCATCCAGTTTATTTCTAATGGCCTCATTGTATCCATTATTGCCAATCACTAAAATTTCAGTTTTCTCTTTATTTAGCTTTAGAAAGTTACTATTCATCCATTCAGAAATACAAGTAAGACATTGTGTTAGTGAATCAAGAGAATCGGGGTAATCAGGTGCTATTGATAAATACAGCTGTGTGTCATCAACATAGCTGTGGTAGCTCATGTTGTGCCCTGAGATAATCTGACTTAACAGAAGCATGTAGATTGAGAAGAGCAGCGGACCCAGGATAGAGCCTGTGGAACACCATATAGGATATCATGTGTCTTTGAGTTGTAATTACCACAACTAACAAAGAATTTTCTCCCTGCCAGGTAGGATTCAAACCAATTTAAGACACAGTCAGAGAGGCCTACCCATTGACTAAGGCGATTTCTAAGAATATTATGATCAATGGTGTCAAATGCGGCACTCAGATCTAAGAGGATGAGAACAGATAAATGGCCTCTATCTGCATTTACCCGCAAGTCATTTACTACTTTAACGAGTGCAGCTTCCGTGCTGTGATTTGTTCTAAAACCTGACTGAAATTTATCAAGAATAGCATGTTTATTGAGGTGGTCATTTAACTGCATAATGACTGCCTTCTCTAGAAATTTACTTAAAAAAGGCAAGTTAGAGATGGGTCTAAAATTTTCAAGAGCAGAGGGGTCAAAATTATTTTTCTTAAGTAGAGGTTTAACTACAGCAGTCTTAAGACAGTCTGGGAAGACCCCCGTATCTAATGACAAATTTACTATGTCAAGAATATTATCAATTAGCACGCCCGATACTTCTTTGAAAAAATTTGTTGGTATTGGGTCAAGGACGCAGGTGGAAGGTTTCAGTTGAGAAACGATTTTATGTAAATCAGGTAAATCTATCCTGGTGAAAGAATTTAATTCGTTTATAACTGAGTACTGGGGTTTAGGAGGATCCTCAGTGTTGGGAAGATATACTATGTTATTTCTAATATCATTAATTTTTTGATTGAAAAATACAGCAATAGCCTCACAGGTTTTACTGGAAGTACTTAGGAGGCATTCCTTTGAGTTACCTGGGTTTAGCAGACGATCAATCGTAGAGAATAAGACTCTGGGATTACTAGCATTGTTATTTATAATCTTAGAGAGATAGCAGCGCCTCTCAAGATGAACTGTGTTATTGTATTCTGTTATTTTAACCTTCAATATTTCATAGTGGATAGTTAGTTTAGTTTTCCTCCATTTATGCTCAGCTCTACGACATGTTCTCTTTAAATCAGACACTCTTTGGGTCTTCCATGGTATAACAATGCTAGAAGATTTTTTAACCGTCTTTTCAGGTGCAACTATGTCAACAGCAGCTCTCACTTTAGTATTAAATCTTTCCACCTTTCTATTTACATTATCCTCACTATTGTAGTTGGCACTATAAACGGACTGATTGCTTAGAATGTTTGTAAGTTTTAAAGCTGCTGATGATTCAAAGTAGCGTTTTTTTAACAATATGCTTCTCATGACCTATTGACCTGTAATTTGGTACACATATACTACGTGACCCCTATTGTCTGCTTTCGGGGTGATGATTTTTATTACTCTTTTTATTTTTATTTTATTTTATTGTAGAATCCACTCTCGGCAGCAGGGCGGCCGTGCAGTGCATGCGTACGGACGCCGCTCTCATTGCTACCACCTTCACTGTCACTTCCCCTACATCTTCATATCTTAAATCATTCTTGAGGCAGATTGAATACTTAAGTGCCAGCTTAAGTGAAAAATTAAGAAAAACTTACTAAGTAATTGCAACACAAACTGATTTAATCAGCTTTAACATGAAAAGATGCCGACAGAAGAAGAGAAGAAGCGGGCTGCTAGAGTGGAGAAAACAAGCTGCTGACGAAGCAGCAAGCGCATCAACCTCTGAGCAAACGAATGCTAACCATACAGAGTATGAAAACTATAAGTCAAGTGTATTAACTGCACATTATCGTGCAGTCCGCTGTTACTGGTCCTTTATAAATAAATCAAGTTAAACATCCAACTGTGTTGATAATTAAGTACATTTCTCTCTTCCACTGAAATAACTGTGTTATGAAGTTTCAAAATAAGCACAGAGTTTTGGCGTGTACAAGAAGAGCATTTCCAGTGGAAGATGTTTTTTGATACCTTCAAATGCAAAAAAAACCTGCTTGTATCAGTTAATAATATTATTATTTTGTGTGTTTTTTAGATGATTAGGTAAATGTATTAAATAGGAGAATTAAATGTAAATAGTTACTTTTGTCTTAACAATCATGATTGTTGGTATTGCACATTTCTGGTACAATTTAATTCAGAGGTGTTAAGAATTGGTTTTTATTCTAAACTTATTAAAATAAAAAGTTAGTGTAAACTGCATCAGTTACAAAAACAGAGAGCAGAATAAGAATATCAATAAAGGAAGAAAAAAATAGCATGCACTATCCTGCTCAGGATTAGTAAAATTAATCATTTTGCAACAATAAAATTTCTTGCAACTGCATCTGTTTGTTTTTTACTCAAAAGAAATAAACAATTTGCAAGATAATTGAATATGAATGTCTGAAAAGACTAGAGGATAATAACAATTCACAACTCAGTATATCATTGAGAATAGCTGCTATGAGTTTAATAAATTTCCAGAATATTTAAAATATACAGACATTCAGATACTGTCCATAAAGTGCAAGTTTCTGTAGAAAAGAAATGACTAATGAACAATAATATATATATATATATATATATATATATATAGATATATATATAGATATATATAGATATAGATATATATATATATATATATATATAGATATATATAGATATAGATATATATATATACGAGTCTGAATGATAAATAATAATAAATTGATATAATTTTAAAAGTATTTATGAAGTTTAAACAGTTACTGTTAAAAGTTTATTTTGGGTGAATATGCAATTAGTGGAGTAGTTTCCCATCCAAAGTGGCTTAATGCTATATGCTGCTGGTGAGAAAGATGGATTAAATTAAATAAACATTAATCTTCCTCTTTAGTAAACTATCTTGTCTATGTCAACTGACAACCATGTGGACACTGAAAGGCTGACACTGGTTATGCTCTTTTGAGCCATTCATTTAATAATGTAATGGCTGGCAACAAGCAAGTAAGTATATTTTAGCAAGGCAATCAATTCAGTGCTTTGTGAATATCACACAACCTTCACCCTTCAATGTCAAGGTGTGTCACGGAAAGATGCGTCGTGTTACTTAATGGAGTTTGTTTTAACCCTTCATCATTTAGGTGGTGCCTGAAGTATGCAACTGGAAAATAATAGAAATGAATCCGTGCAGTATGCCTATTGAAGAACAGCACAGCAATGCACAATTTTAAGAGACGGTACCAGATAAACATAATGGCAATCAGATCAATATCATTGTTACATGCAATTCTGTATTTTACACTTCATTTTAAAAGTTGTGAAGAATGTGTCCTTAATTTTTGCAGTCTGTAAACATTTTGTTTAATAGAAGTAGAGTTAAACAATTCAAAAATGCAAATATTTTAAAAAGCTGTTATTTGCCCTGCTGCCCTGAATAATTATTTAAAATATGAGTGCTACTCTCTGCATGCATGGCATATTGCATCAAATTAAGTAATTATTTCCAGTCACTCTAGTTTAAAAAGTAAATCTGAGTTGTGCATTGAGAAAGATTAAAGCACCTCATAGTGTATAGTACATCTGCTGTCACAGGAGGCTGGTGGTGGTACCTAGCCAGGATGCCCAGAAGGACCGGAGGAGGGCTTGTGTCTCCCCCAGACCACGTGGGGGTGACCGCCCTGGTGGCTTTGGGGACCACGGGAACAGAGCTTAGAAGCTCAACCCTATAGGGGCCCGTGGTCACCGCTAGGGGGCGCCCCAATGCCTATGGAGCCCTGGCCCTCAACACTTCCACCACACCCGGAAGTGCTGGGGGGAAGAAGACCAGGGACACCCGGAGTGCTTCCGGGTGTGCAGCCGGTACTTCCGCCACACTGGGGAGTGTCGGCGGAAGCTAATCGGGAGGCACCTGGAGCACATCCGGGTGTGTATAAAAGGGGACGCCTCCGTCCATTTGATGCCTGCAGTCAGGAGGAAGAGGACAGAGCTCCGTGGAGAAGAGTGGAGGTGGTGAAGGACCTTGTAAAGGACTTTGTAAAGGACAGAGAAGAAGGGTGATTGGTGCAGTGGCACTTTGTGCTGTGGACTTTCACTATAAATAATCGTGTGCTTTTCTAGACATGGAGGGGTCTGTCTGTCTGTGTCCAGGGCTCGCTTCCACACTGCATTCACATCTTTAGTTTCTTTTGTTATACCTGTAATTAGTGTATTCTTTGTGGTGTTAAGCCATTGCTGGTAATTATTAAGGTTGATTTGCTGCGCATATTTTATATTTACAATATTTGGCTTATAATGGAATAGTTTATAATATTTAAAATCTGCAATCCAGTTTTGGTAATCCTTTAAATGTTACTGTAAATATCTGTTGGGTAACATGTTCTTTTCCTTCCTTATTCGTTTTTTAGGCACCTGAGCTATTTGAGAATAAACCCTATACAGTGACAGTAGATTACTGGAGTTTTGGTACAGTGGTGTTTGAGTGCAGCTGTGGTTTCCGGCCTTTTTTACACAATCATCAACCAGTGCAATGGTAATGTCAAATACATAAATTGTTTGTCTAAAACAATGTGATAGATGTTGTTCATGGCATTTACATTTAACTCAGGACCTTCTAAAAATATGCTTCATTCAATCATGGTCCTGGCTACTTGAAAATTGGAAATCAATATGAAGATATGTATTTTGTTGTAAATTATAAATTGTTAACAATAACTCAAGTGTTTATTTGCTCTCATAAAATTTATTTTTGATGGAAAATATGATTAATTCATTTGCATCAGAGACAATGATGAATCAAGCTTTTAGTGAATATTAGTGGTCTTAACATTCAAAGTTACTAGGTGTGTTTTAGTTTTACAAAATTGAAAGTATAACATTTAGCATTATAGAATTATAACACATACAGTATCCATCAATCCATCCAATTTCAGACTCGGTCACCCATTATCAAACCTGCTTAATGAAGTCCTCGGTTATGGGATTTGGAGCCTCCTATCTGGCAAAATTCGCCATAGGGCAGAAAGTAATATTTGGCAGTATGTTCACCCTTAGTGAGGAACACTCTTTGGTACTCGCATGCAATAGTACTGGTCCTTTTGAAAGTCACAAATCACATAGGTGGGATGTGAATGAAAAAAACCATTTGGGATTAGCAGAGTAACTCATAAAAGATATGGGCATTGTGTGCAGACTCCACACAACAAATGACTAGACAAGTAGGTTAGTCTTGGTATGATAGGTTTGTATGTTCTACACTATAAACTTCCAGACTGTGTTCAGAAGAAATAAGAAATCTAAACGAATGTTAGGTTATATAGCACAATGTGTAGAGTACAACTCTAGGGAGGTTAAGCTGAAGCTTTATAATGCACTAGTGAGGCCACATCTGGAATACTGTGTGCAGTTTTGGTCTCCAAGCTACAAAATTGACTTAGGAGCACTAGAAAAAGTCCAAAGATGAGCAACTAGGCTGATTCCAGGACTATGAAGAAGGATTAAAAGAGCAGAGCCTTTTCAGTTTAAGCAAAAGAAGATTAAGAGGAGACATGATTTTGCCTAAAATTACGAAGGGAATTAGTACAGTGGATTGAGACTTTTATTTTAAAATGAGTTCATCAAGAACAATGCGACACAGTTTGAAACATGTTAAGTGTAAATTTCACACAAACATTAGGATTTTTGTTCTTTAAATAGAAAACCATAAACACTTGGAATAAGCTACCAAGTAGTGTGGTAGACCAGTGATGCCCAACCTACGGCCCCCGGGCCATATCCGGCCCGTGAAGGTGTTACATATGGCCCACTCTTTTATTCCTATATTCACATAGTTATTTAGTGATGTATGACTGTATGCTAATATTAGAATAACTTTCAGTCAGGGACGATCCCTGATGGCGCCGGAGGGTCGCTCTTTACTTAACCGTAACTGTTTTCAGAAGCCAGACGAACAAATTTTGTTAATTCTTTCTTATCTGTGGTGCTAATGGGGTCTGGTATGTCTTCCCACGCCCCTCCTACCTTCGAATAATGACCAACCACGTTGACTCAACGTCGTTGAGGAATGAAGCAGAAACTTGCTTCGTAACATGTGTGGCGTCCCCCTGCACCTTACAAGAAATACTACGGGTCATCGTAATTGCGATATTTTCCCATGTCAGACAGTTCGCCTTCGGCATTTGATTTGAGCGGATGGTGCTATCGGTGTAGCCATGGAAAATGCCGGAAAGGAAGAAACGAAAGGTTGACTCGGAGTGCAGAAATTTTCAGGAGAAGTGGACAAATTTGTATTTTTTTGTACAACAAGATGAGAAACCACTGTGTCTCAAGTGGAAGGAGACGGTTGCAGTATTCAAGGAGCACAATATTAAAAGACACTATGAAACTAAACACAAAACAAAGTATGATCAATGTGTTAGTTTGCCGCATGAAGAGAAGATTGCCAAGTGGCGTGAAGAGGTTGGTGGATTAACAAAACTGTTTAATAATAGAAGAAAAGAAAATGAAGCAGCAGTTCGAGTGAGTTTTTGGGTTGCTCACATATTGAGTAAGGAAGCCAAACCTTTTTCCGAAGGTGAATGTGTGAAAAAGTGCATTCTTGCAGTGGTAGAAGAACTTTGCCCGGAGAAAAAGAGTGCAATTGAGACTGTTAGTTTGTCTCGAATGACAATCACAAGACGAGTTGAAGATTTGGGAAGCGATCTTCTGCTGCAACTGAAGACGAAGGCGGGTCAATTTGAAATGTTTTCAATTGCTGCTGATGAATCTACAGATGTCACAGACACTGCTCAATTGTTGGTGTTTATTCGTGGTACAAACACTACTTTTCAAATTACTGAGGAGTTGGCGGCAATGAAAAGTATGAGTGGAACAACTACTGGGGAAGACTTGTTCAGAGAAGTATCACAAGTGATTGACGACCTTGGGCTCGACTGGAGTAAACTTGTAGGAGTGACTACGGATGGTGCAAAAAGCATGGTTGGACAGCACAATGGGTTGGCTTCCAGAATAAGTCAAAAAGTGCTCGCATCAAATGGTTCTTGACCCTTACAGCTCCACTGCATAATTCAACAGCAGAATCTCTGTGGAAAGCAATTGAAATTAAAACATGTTATGAAGGTCGTTGTTAAAACTGTGAACTTCATAAGATCACACGCGCTTAATCACAGGACTTTCAGAAAATATCACAGTGAAGTTCGTTGGTTGAGTCGAGGCAAAGTGTTAAAACGGTTTTTTGACCTGCGGCACGAGATAGATATCTTCATGACTGAAAAATCAAAGCAATTTCCTGAGCTTAGCGATCCCTCGTAGCTATGGGATTTTGTAATTTTGTGCGATTTAACTCAATATTTGAACGAACTCAATATAAAACTGCAAGGAAAAAACAAGCTTATCTGCCATGTGTATGCGGATATAAGTGCATTTCAAGCTAAATTGAGACTTTTCATGCAACACGCTGAAAGGGAGCAATTGGTGCATTTTCCGACGTGTACTGCACTACAACAGGCACAGATGAACGTTCACTTCCCAAAAAGAAGAATGGTCCAACTTCTGAAGCTGCTGAGTGAAAATTTTGAGGAGAGGTTTGCAGATTTCCATGACCTCGGGAGTGAAATCCATTTATTTGAAAATCCGTTTTCAGTTGACGTTCCCACTGCGCAAACTGATTTACAACTGGAACTGATCGAGTTACAATGCAATACGTCTCTGAAGGATAAATTTAGAGAAAAATCTCTACCAGAGTTTTATGCTGAACTGTTACCAGTGAACTTTCCAAATTTGCGAAAGGAAGGACTAAAAATGACCATGGCGTTTGCAAGCACATATGTTTGTGAACAAACTTTCTCCGTGATGAAGAGAGCAAAAACCGGGTCACGTTCTTGCATTACAGATGATCATCTTCATTCTGTGTTAAGGATCAATGTGACAAATCTTGACCCAAAAATTCCGAAACTGGTTTCTGAAAAACAACTGCAGACATCACACTAATAAAATAAGCATCGGATGGTGAGTCCACCAATTATTGATTTTTCATTTCTTTTCTCACGTTTCGGTAACTAGAATAATTTTAAATATCCATATTTAATTTTCGCATACGTTGTGGCCCACGAAATTCACAGCAAAGTCAAGTTTGGCCCCCATATTATGAAAGGTTGGGCACCACTGTGGTAGACAGTTGGACTTTCAAAACTAGACTTGATTTTTTTTTTTTTTTTTATATATAAAGATAAATGGATAGGATTGGCAAGCTTTGTTGGGCTGAATGGCCTGTTCTCATCTAGATTGTTCTAATGTTCTACAATACTCCAGCCCAGTCTCCTGGGGATATGAACCTGCAGTGCTAAACTACAGTGGCAGTTGATTTCTCGAAACACTGCACTGCACTACACTGTATGCTCATTAGCGCTTGATAAACTACATGTTGTGACCAATTTTGCTGAAAAGGTGTTACCCTTGTCTATAATGGCCATTTAAGCCTTTTCTGTAGTTTTGTCAACACTACAATTAGTTATTACAGTGTGCATGTTGTTCCTTTGCATTCTCTTGAGTGTAATTAATATATGGTGCTGATGTAAACGATTCAACAATATATTAATAGCTTGCTCTCCATTTTGATAACTCTGTATATAAATATTTGTCCAATCATTTGTTTTTTTTTCCTTATTAATGTAATGCTAGTTTAACAGTAAAGGTGAAAGTAACAACAATTTAAGTACACAAATTGCTGTATTTTTAAACATCAAATAGACTTTCATGATGCAAATAGAAAAAAGAGGTTTAACAGAATGGCTATTGTCTTGTCTGTCCAGCTTTGATGATGACCTCTTACTGAGCAAATTTCATGTGTTTCTCCACAGATATCCAATCTTGCAACTGTTTTTTTTTTCAGTAATGATTGCAGTCACCTTAGATGGGTGAATGGGTTTGGCTCTTTTCTGAGCACTTTACTCCTTAAACATCTTTGACTGAAGTTAGCCACTGCCACAAAGTCTTATGGGGGAGTGTTAGGGAACTGACCCCTTTTTGGCACAAACCCCTAGACAATTAGGAAAAAATTGGTTTTGCAGTAGAAAGGAATGGAGTAAGAAGTTATCTATATGGGTATGGAATTCCATTTTAAATGTATTCATCACTAATAATATAAAAACATTTTAAATTTGCCTCACCTCATATTTGCAGTATTAAAGTCACAATTATTTTTTCTCTCCAGGAATAATAAAATTCGTAACAAAGGTCCAAAGGACATCATGGCTTGTGAAGATATGTTCGGAGAAATCAAGTTTTACACCCACCTTCCAGATACTAATAACCTGAGCAAGTATGATTTCTTTATATGCATTGTGTATATGCATAAAATATTTCATAGTCTCCATTTTTACATATTATTGACATGCATTTCTGTATTGCAAAATTTTTTTAAAATTTTATTTCCTTTTTGTCTAAGTAATTTTTCTGATTAACATCCAATAAAATACATTCAGCTAGAGTAAAAACCAAAGTACTTCTGGCTCAAGAGCTGCTATAGGTTTATTAACTTACCCTGTTAGACAAACTTAAACTTCCTTTGGTTCATGGTCAGTAAAAAAAAAAAGAATGTTACACTTATCAGATATCGAATGCTACAGCCAGCAGAATATTAATGTTAGTATTTTTACAAAGCTACTTATGTCTATAGGAGTTTTAAAATACCAATATGTATGTGTTTTAAAGTCAGGTCAGTATTCCCATGCCGTTATAATAATAGAAGTAACATTTTATTTATATAATGCATTTCCTATTCTCGATTGCTTATGTGATTTAAGTTTCACCCTATTGTTGGTCTACTTGTACCAAAAGATGGAGCTTATTTAACAATATATTATAATGTATGGTAGTTGTTGAGACAAAGTTTAGAAGATGTAACTTACTGAATGTAATATGCACTACTGTATATACACTTATTTAAATATGACAAAAATCATGTTAATGGGTACTAAAGGCATACATTTCTATGATTTTATTTTTGCACTCAAAGTGGAATAATTTAAAAAAATAGCTTATTATTTTTCCATGAATTATATCTAAATATTTATCTTCCAGAGCAATCATTGACCCTTTAGAAAACTGGCTACAGCTGATGTTAAGGTGGGATCCTGTACAAAGAGGAGGTGGCTTAACCTCTGAGTCCAAGCGGCCTCAATGCTTTTTCCTTTTGGACCAAATATTGAGCATGAAGGTTAGTGAGAATTAGAGAACTTAGGCATCATGAAGAAAGTTTTTATCTATTTTAGAAACCTCTGAACACACTCAAGTAATTATTTGTAGTATTATTTGATGTTTTATATAAAAAAAAGAACTGTAATTGCCTAATTTCAATTTTCTGCATAATGCAGTTATTTAACACCACAGCCATAGCGTGTACTTTGAGACATTGTCATTTATCACCTCCCCAGAATTAGCTTTGCCAGTCCTTTTTTTTTTTTTCTTTTCTTTTTCTTTTGATGTCAGTTGAGACTCTACTAACATAAAAATAAATAGTATAACTAGATATCAGCAGAAATTGTTTTCTGGTTTAGGACATGCATTTGTTCATGTCAGGTGAGTGGAAATTTCAACCTAAATATATCCTTACTTTTCAACTAGTGGCAGAAGGTAATGGAAACATCATTACAGGAATAAACTGAAGATCACCCCACACGTCAATAAAAGGAAATACTCAGTAGTCATATTTCCTTACCGATATTTCATGTTCTGTTTCCTCATTCCATATCTCTTTTGCTACTGCAGTTGTATGGTAACTCAGGTAGCGGTCAGTCTACCTGCACAGTGGCTTTCTAAATTCGTTTTTAGGTACTCTGTGCCTAATTGATACTGTACATGTCCTTATTGTAGTTCCTCCACATTGATCTGTCAAGTCCTGTAAAAATAAGCCGTCATGGTTACATAGATGTGTTCAGAATTTTAGGATAAACTCTTAATGTTTAAAATGCAGCACTGTAATGAGATGCATCTTGTTACAGGATGATGTCCGAGTGTGTTGTGTATCTTTTAATAGCCTATAAGGTAGTGAACTGTTGGTGAGTTGTTACTGGCTACTTCACATGCCGTGGAGAATGAGCCACTGTAATGAGATGCATCTTGTTACAGGATGATGTCCGAGTGTGTTGTGTATCTTTTAATAGCCTATGAGGTAGTGAACTGTTGGTGAGTTGTTAACTGGCTACTTCACATGCCGTGGAGAATGAGCAGAATGAAAACTTGAGACAGGATATTTCCTAGTAGGTTCTGGTTGGTTGATTAAAATGATACCTGCTGTTATTAGGTGATCAGGCCACCCTGAAGCATTGAAGTTTTTGGTAATCTCTTAAGTGTTACTGTGCCTGTTTAGTTACTGTAGAAACTTTCAAACGATTTTTGTCATGTTTGTTTTTATTCATTAATATCGTTAAACAGGTGCATACTGTATTTTTATTTCTGTGTTCTTTTCTCATTCCATTATATTACATTTGCCACAAATGTGTTTTCAGTTATATTTGGGGTAACAAAAACAACTTTTTCCCCAACCATCCATCAGTGTAAACACTTTGTTGCCTTAGTTAATGTGGTGTGATCACATGTAAAAGAACTTTGGTGCATCCTCACTTTCATATACAGTACTGTGAGGCCAATTCTATTTTGATATATTTGAAGTAGCAGGACTTTGTGGTAAATTTATTTTTGTTATCAGGTGGTGCACATCTTGAATATGACTTCTGCCAAGGTCCATTCATTTCAGTTGGTCTCTGATGAAAGTCTACATTCTCTTCAGTTACGGATTGCAAAAGAAACATTTATTTCTCCACTTAATCAAGAATTACTACTGGAGACAGGAATTTCACTTGACCCAAGGAAACCTGCATCACAATGTGTATTAGATGGAGTGGTAAGTCTAAATTAAATGTTGACCCTTCCATCCTGGAAGCATTCTTAGAAATTGTCTCATGTGCGATATATCACTACATTAGTTAATAGCTCTTTGGATGTTTTCAGTCAGGTTTATTAATTTACAAAGACCTACCATATATAGCCATATGCAGCAAAAACATATGTATTTGGTGTATAGAACCAGAAAGCATGAAAAAGTAAAAAAATAAATAAATAAAATTTAACATACTTATTCAAAAAGTCAAAGAAAAATACACGAAAAGGGAAAAAATCTGCCTAGACCAGACATCATCACTTGGCACATTTATGAGTGCTCACATACTCCATTATATAGTCAATATGTAGCCTCCATGTAAACTCCAGAAATAGTTTACAACTTCATCAGAAATATCAGTGTTATTTTTATCCATCTTATATGTCCATGAGTGTGCTCTTCAGTATAAGTCAGAGTTCAGCTTGCATTCAGATCTTAAAATAAATTTCCTTAAGGCACCACTTAAGGCTGGTTTCTAATTTTGTGTCAAGCCTACCCCCAAAGCTACATGAGAAGCCTATGATGTCAAAAAAAGTTTATATTTCTGTGCCTGCACATGCCTGAACACTAATTGTCGATGTTTGAACCGTAAGAAAAGTGAATGATCCATTAAAAGTGATGCCAGCCAGGACAAAAAAAACCTTTTGCTCTCTAGGACTACCATATTTATACCTCACATTTTTAAGCTATTTCATACATTCACCGTCTTCCAAACCAGTGTTAGCTGATATTTCGCACCACAAATTGGCTGCCATTTGGCTGTTTTTGTAGTGTTGTGATGAAGTATCTAACTTCTTCAAGTCCTTCCTTGATCTGCTAAATGTTTACTTCAGAATAGTGGAACACAAATGGAACGCACTTCAGGAAATACGTAGTTACCAGATTGCCCAATCAAAGTCATAGGGTTTGTGTACATTTCACGTTGATGTGAAGTATAGTCACATTTTTGGGGAGGTGCACAGCTGAAATTCAGAAAGCAAGCTGAGTAAATGTCATATTGTAGATCTACAGAGAAGCTCAACCACTCAATTATGTGTCCCTCTAGAATGTGTTGGTTGCTGGGGTGGCAGGTCAGCTTCTGTATTTCTTTATAAAGTATGTTCTTGTACACCCCAGATAACCAAAATGGGGCAATGCCTACTTTCTCCACACATTTGATGATTTTATATTTAAAGCGTTATCTGTTTTTTTTTTTTGTTTTTTTAGAGAGGCTGGGATAGCTATATTGTTTACTTGTTTGACAGAAGCCTTACTGTATACCCTGGACCTTTTGCTGACCGTAAACTCCCAGATTATGTGAATTATATTGGTAAGATAATCTATATTTAAAAAATGACATATTTTTGTAATTTATTCATGAGTGTCTTTAAAATTTTTAATTCAAACATTCTTAAGTTGATATATGTATTTTTTTTTTCTTAAATATAGTGAGGGAGTCCAAAAAACAGTTTCCTATCAAAACACTGAGAAAAGGTTGGGGAGATGCTGTAGGTTATATCTGTGGTCTTAAAGAAGATTATAGCAGACTTTTTCAAGGACAGCGTGCAGCAATGTATGTAAATAATATGTTGATTTTATTTAATTTTTATGTTTTTTTTAATTTATAAAATATTCCCATACAGTGACATTGCTATATTTCAAAAAGTTACATTTCAAATGCATTTCGCTATTTTCACATGCATATACACTGACTCTGTGTGTGTGTGTGTGTGTGTGTGTGTGTGTGTGTGTGTGTGTGTGTGTGTGTATAATATACTGTATACATCAGTTCAGATATATGTAGTTTGTGTGTATATACAGTTGTGCTCATAAGTATATTTTCCTCTTCAGAATCTGTGAAATATTGGCCATTATTTGGAAAGTATAAGTAACCATGCAGAAAGCTTTTCTTTTAATTAGGGAGTGTGCTCAGTCAAAGCAATTTGTCATCACATAATTGGGTATGTCCTTTTTAACTCCTAATGATAACTAACAAATGGGACTGATCAAAAGTTTACATACCTTTGAATATTGGGATTGGGATAATATACATACAAGTGTATATATATAATGTGTGTGTCAAAATCTCCCCACCCCTCTTTCTCTAGCACACACACACACATTATATTATATATATATATATATATATATATATATATATATATATATATATATATATATAGATATATATATATATATATATATATATATATATATATATAATATATATATATATATATATATATATATATATATATATATATATATATATATATATATATATATATATATATAGATATATATATATAGATATAGATATATATATATATATATATATATATAGATATATATATATATATATATATATATATATATATATAGATATATATATAGATATAGATAGATAGATATAGATAGATAGATATAGATAGATAGATATATATATAGATAGATAGATATATATATAGATAGATAGATAGATATATATAATATAATGTGTGTGTGTGCTATAGAAAGAGGGGTGGGGAGATTTTGATTTCTATATTATAAAATGTTGTGCATTTTCAATTGTAGGTTAAGCCTTCTGCGGTATAACACTAACCTTACACGGTTCAAGAATTTGATGTTTTCAGTCTCTCAGCAATTAAAGGCAAAGTTGGAGTTTTTTAAGAGTAGCATTCAGTTTGACTTGGAGAAATACAGTGACCAGATGCAGTATGGAATATGTAAGTTAATTAAAAATATAAAGAACAATAATGAACTTACATAGTGAATGTTTCAATACAGTGATCTTTCTTACTAATTACATTTTTTTAGAATAATAACATTTAGGTGACTTTTTATGCATTTTCTGTATCTTTGAAATTGTGACAGTTTCATTATTTTAATGAAAATGTCATCTTTGTTGTAAAACTAGCCACTGTTAAATTCTGTTTCCATTTTATACCATTTTTAACATTCAACACCTACAATAATGTTTTTAATATTTAATATTGTACTCTGTAGACTACAGTTTTGCTTCTGTTTATTTGGAAAAAAATGTAAAGCTTTAAATCTTTTTTTCTCTTGTGAATTAAATAAAACATATATTTTGATTTTCAAAGCTTCTGAAAAGATGTTAAAGGCGTGGCAAGAGAATGAAGAGAAAGCAGATGCCTTTGCACAGGTTGTTTTCTTTATTTTAATTATATGATTACAAAATATTGTTACAAACCTATTTTAAGTATACCGTAATTTTGTTACAAATCCCTTTATAAAACTAAGTGCCAATGATAAATCTTTTATGATATACAGCATAAAGGTTACCATGAATGGTATTAACCAGAAAACAGTAACCTTTAAGAATACAAGAATGTTTTTAACCACTCAAAGTGAAGTCCACCTGTGGCCACAATATTTAATAGGTATATTTCTTTTCAATTAATAAATGTCGTATTGCCCACTTTATATACTTTAGAAAAGTGACTACAGGCTGTATTTTAATGCCTTTCACTAACCACATTTGCATGTGTTAGTATATATTTTTAAATATATTTGTTTTGCTACCCTTTCATAAAGGTTGCAGAGGTCAGCCACTTAGATGAAGAAATAATGTCTCTTCATTCAGAAATAGTTGAACTTCAGAGAAGTCCTTATGCCAGAAGGCAAAATGATGTCATGGAAGAGCTGTAAGTGACCAACTGACCTATTAATTCCCTTTTCTTAATTGTTCTTCTAGTATTTATCATTTCTGTTATCAGTATATAAAATTTATTTTATATCATTAGTTACCCATATTTATTTAATGCAGAAGGAGGCACTCAAGGGCAAAAATGAAAAGATTTTACATAAATTTGGTTCAAAAGTGTAATAATGGCATGAACGGAACAACATAACGAGGATTACAGTCAATCAAAGTCAGTGCAGGTTCTGGCTCATAATCTTTTTAAGTCCAATTTGCATCTAACTTGAACAAACCTGTGAAAGAATTTTTCAATGTTTAAATAAGAGAGGCCATAGGCAGCTTGTCTGTTTAAATTTTATATTTTTATTCAGTGATGCCACTAGTATCAGATTTTATTGGCATTTTTGTCAATTTTTAAAATAAATTACTAGAAATGTTCTTTTTGATCAATAGTGAGTACAGTAATCCCTCCTCCATCGCGGGGGTTGCGTTCCAGAGCCACCCGCGAAATAAGAAAATCCGCGAAGTAGAAACCATATGTTTATATGGTTATTTTTATATTGTCATGCTTGGGTCACAGATTTGTGCAGAAACACAGGAGGTTGTAGAGAGACAGGAACGTTATTCAAACACTGCAAACAAACATTTGTCTCTTTTTCAAAAGTTTAAACTGTGCTCCATGACAAGACAGAGATGACAGTTCAGTCTCACAATTAAAAGAATGCAAACATATCTTCCTGTTCAAAGGAGCAAACAAATCAATAGGGCTGTTTGGCTTTTAAGTATGCGAAGCACTGCGGCACAAAGCTGTTGAAGGCAGCAGCTCACACCCCCTCCGTCAGGAGCAGAGAGAGAGAGAGACAGATAAAAAAATCAATACGTGCCCTTCGTGCTTTTAAGTATGCAAAGCACCGAGCAGCATGTCGTTTCAGGAAGCAGCTGCACAAAAGATAGCAACGTGAAGATAATCTTTCAGCATTTTTAGACGAGCATCCATATCGTCTAGGTGTGAGAACAGCCCCCCTGCTCAATCCCCCTACGTCAGGATCAGAGAAAGTCAGCGCAAGAGAGAGAGAAAAGTAAGCCGGGTAGCTTCTCAGCCATCTGCCAATAGCGTCCCTTGTATGAAATCAACTGGGCAAACCAACTGAGGAAGCATGTACCAGAAATTAAAAGACCCATTGTCCGCAGAAACCCGCGAAGCAGCGAAAAATCCGCGATATATATTTAAATATGTTTACATATAAAATCCGCGATGGAGTGAAGCCGCGAAAGGCGAAGCGTGATATAGCGAGGGATTACTGTAGTTCCAAATCAACCCATCTGAAATGAGTACAAGAGAAAGATCTGTTTGTTCAGTGCATCAGTTACTACATATTTAAAAACTTAACAGCCTTGTCCATGCTTCCATGATACATTAGTTAATCATTTCTCTTCAAAGACACTGAAGAAACAAACGTGTGAAATTTCAAAATTCTCTTTTTAGAATCCTCAATATATTTTCAAGTGGAAGACATTTTTCCATTGGACAACTGTGACATTAAATCAGTTTTTGTAGCCAGAGTCAGTATACTGAACTTTAAATATGTTTGTTGTTATCTTTCAGTAGTTTAAAACTATTTTTCTTTTTGATCAATGTCCCCAATGTTTTGATAGTGTTTAAACTGGTTCAGTTATATAGTCTCCTCTCAACCTCAAAATATATTATGCACCTTCAAATAATAAAAAGGTGTAGAGACGATTGGAAGTATTAAAGCCTAAGTTACTAAAATACTATTATCTTTTTTTATTCAAGGCATCCTTAGACCAGTCTGTAGATGTAATTGCTACAGCATGTGTGGGGTCTATACCTTGGCTTTCACCAAATGGGTGCCTGGAGGCTAGATCAGCAAATCGAAAGATCTGTGTGAGGACTTACCTCTAGTTTCACTATCATGCCCCAGGATAAACATTTATAGTAGTACTGTAGCTGCGTTAATTCATTGAACAATCTAGTGATTTACACTCATTCAAGAGCACAACTTCTAGACAATTAAAGTTCTTGACTTGGGCAACTGGAATGCCTTACCAGTAAGGAATAAGCCAGGCTTAACCAAGAGAGAACCAGGTGCTGATTCCCTTCCCCGTTGCAGAGACCAGTGCAGCAACAGGTTTCCAAACCATTTACAATTTAATTTAATTCTAAGTTTTGAAAGTAATCATATTTTGGATGGTGGAATTCCACCTGTTCATGTGTGTGTCATTAGAAATGTTGATATGTTTAAAGAGGGCGGCACGGTGGCGCAGTGGTAGCGCTGCTGCCTCGCAGTTAGGAGACCCGGGTTTGCTTCCCGGGTCCTCCCTGCATGGAGTTTGCATGTTCTCCCCGTGTCTGCATGGGTTTCCTGCGGGCGCTCCGGTTTCCTCCCACAGTCCAAAGACATGCAGGTTAGGCGGATTGGCGATTCTAAATTGGCCCTAGTGTGTGCTTGGTGTGTGGGTGTGTTTGTGTGTGTCCTGCGGTGGGTTGGCACCCTGCCCGGGATTGGTTCCTGCCTTGTCCCCTGTGTTGGCTGGGATTGGCTCCAGCAGACCCCCGTGACCCTATGTTCGGATTCAGTGGGTTGGAAAATGGATGGATTGATATGTTTAAAGAGGATAAACTTTGAAAATCTGAGCTCTAGTATTTATCAAGCATTTGCTCTGTTTCTAAGAGATTGATTTTGATCTACTGTTGTCATTGATCCTTAGAAAGTGTTATGAGTTAGAGCCTTGCCATCGGTTGAAATAGTGAACTAAAGTGAAATCTCAATGCACTCTTCATTAATCCTCTGACTTTACAGGCCTTCTAGCCTGTGAGTGTTTCCAGCTGCGTCTAGTCAAGAATACCAAACAACTTGCAGCAATTTGATTTACTACCAGGCACTTCCTTTCAGATAACATACCTTTTGCAACAGAAAACGTTTGTCATTTTTTATTTTTTTTTTATTTAGTTTCTCTATCATATAGTGGTCCTATAGTGTTACCCTATTCTCACTTTCATACTCTCTCTTAAATAGACTTGAACAGTGTGTCCTAAATCCACACTATAGTCTTTGTATGTTTTATACTTGCCAGCTTACCCTGAAGGTACAGATGCAGTCTACAGCTGCACTTGTGGTCGCTCTTAGGATTGACTGCTACTGCAGCTAAAAACTTTTCCCATTATCTTATATCTATCTATGACACCAGGTTTTAATTTACACATTATAGATAAACATTCTATAATTTAAGGTTCTTAATGATCCCAGAGCAGAAGCTAAGCAAATGAGTATGACAAATTACATCAGTCCAACCTGGGTGTATAGCAGCTATTCTTGCTAGGAGTCTAGACAGCCGTTGTGCCTAGATATCTCTTTCATGTTATGAGCTATCCTGTCTCAGATCTGGCATAGTCTGTATAGCTCTGAATTTATACTGCTTTTTTGTTTACCTGCTGCACCTCAACCAATGGGGCATAATAGTGACTTGACTGTCATTTTCAGGTCTCATATCCTTGGACCAATCCTGGTTAATACTACGTTCATTTACCCCATACATCGGATGTCGGAACTGGGAATGACATCACATCTGTGCTGACCATGTGCCAGTAAAACATTCAAAAAATCAATATACATGCCTCCAGGAAAATCTATTGAGCTTGCTCTTTCAGAATACAGACAACTACTGAACAAGCTGATAAAAACGCATTACATTGTATTTTCCGCATCGAAACGTAGCAACATGTACTCAGATAGAAATTGGAGAGTACTGTGTCTTCTTCTACTGATTTAATGATACCTAAATAGACAGAATTGCTAACAAATAGTGTAATACTACAGCTTTCATTTCTGTTGATGTGTGGTGAAACCATCTAAGATTTTGAAGTCAGGGATTGTGAGGCACTTAGATTCTCCAAGTAGGATATTCAACTTGTGGAAGCATTCCAGTTGAAATGTCCTACTCAGAACTTGGAAATTTCAACTTCCCAGTTTAAATGGAACACAGTATAAACCACAACTTACTTTATGTCCTTGAACCTAACACTAGCTCATCGCTTCACTCATAGACCTGGTAGTGCAAACTTGTTTTTTTGGCCTTGCAGATACAGCCTGTCACTAATATGCATGTAGCTCATGCAGTAACATTCATTGTTGTTTATACTGATTACGACCTGGTATACTGCCAGTAGAGCAGGCATAGCCTATTCTCTGGTACACAGAGGGTTACAAGAAAAGTTTTTGCTTAACACATAATCACTTTTACATGCTTTATCACTACAAAGATGCATCTTAATGTTATGTGTAAGATGTGAAAGCAAATCAACAACCATTTGCATAAAGTCCATTGTCATATCATACTGAGAGACCAAACACAAATAAAAATTCTGTTCTGGTGCCTGCATATAAGAAATACAACTTGAATGTATGTATTGTACGCAAAACAATAAATACAGTACACTGGGATTCTTCTTCTTTTGGCTGCTCCCGTTAGGGGTTGCCACAGCGGATCATCTTCTTCCATATCTTTCTGTCCTCTGCATCTTGCTCTGTTACACCCATCACCTGCATGTCCTCTCTCACCACACCCATAAACCTTCTCTTAGGCCTTCCTCTTTTCCTCTTCCCTGGCAGCTCTATCCTTAGCATCCTTCTCCCAATATACCCAGCATCTCTCCTCTGCACATGACCAAACCAACGCAATCTCGCCTCTCTGACTTTGTCTCCCAACTGTCCAACTTGAGCTGACCCTCTAATGTACTCATTTCTAATCCCATCCATCCTCGTCACACCCAGTGCAAATCTTAGCATCTTTAACTCTGCCACCTCCAGCTCTGTCTCCTGCTTTCTGGTCAGTGCCACCGTCTCCAACCCATATAACATAGCTGGTCTCACTACCGTCCTGTAGACTTTAGAATATGGAGTTTAATTGTAATAAGCTATTTAATTTTGTTTTTTTTTTTTTGTTTTTTTTGCTGCAGTGAAGAAAAAGCTATTGAATTATATAAGCGTCTAAAAGAGAAATGTAAAGGTACTGTAAATCCAAATTTTCGTAAGTGAAGGTTTGTAAAAGCCTCTTTTCTGTTATGCAGAATGGTTACTTTTTAGCATTGTTATTCATTAAATAATTTATTTAGGTTTATTTCTCACTTTTTGACCTTTATATTACAGAATCCCAGCCTGGTTATAGTGACAGTGCAGATATGGTAAAAGTCGTTATACAGGCAATTCAGAGTCAAGAGAAGGTGTTAAAGGACCTTTTTTCTCATTTAAGGTAAAATATACATTTTTTTAATTTAACATATTCAGGGCTTTTTACTATGCGTGCTTCAAATTAAATTTACTTTTATTTTACATCTGTTTTAGCTGTGTTTGTAAATCGGATAATACACAGCAAAAATCTCCCTTTATATCTTCTTATGTCAGATCTCTGAGCCAAGGCTATAGTTAATATAAATGTAATTAAATATAAGCACAAAATTATCATCTATTTATTAAGAACAAGTCCAGAAATACAAAAAGAATAAATACAGAAGATAAAAAATTTTCTTTAAATGAGTGCTTTGAAAGTTTGAAAGCTGGTTTATATGTAGAATATTTAATTTTTCTCTTCATAGTAAGATTCTTTCAAGCAAGCAAAAGATTATTGATTTGTTTCCAAAAATTGAAAAAGCTCTCGAAAATATCAAGGAAGCAGACAACAGTGTAATGCAAATGCAAGCAAAGAGGCAAAGAGAATTCTGGCACTTGTTAAAAATTGCTTGTGTAAGTACAATTGACCTTTTACTTAAAATTACATTTTTTGCAGGTGTGAAATATTTTTGAGTAGGGTAGAACTGAAAATAGTTTAAATTTGACAGTTTTTATATTTCATTAATTGTATGGAATGCAGTTTGTTGCTTGCATTGTTGCTTGTTTTTAACAAGAAAACTAAACATTATTGTCCTTTGTTTGGTAAATAGTCTGTTTTTCTGTAGTTTTTCAGAAGATATATTTGGTCACTAAAATAATTGTGTGAGGTAAAATTTACCATCTTGGCTTGGTGCCATTTGTCTAGACTCAGCCTGTATAATTTCATCCTCCAGTTTGCAGTCCCATATTTTGATTGCACTTTTATCCACCCGATTCTTATTTTTACAACTATGTACATTTTGTCTTCTGACTCCCTCTTTCATTCTTTTACAATATCATATATTTTCCGTATCCCAATAAATGGTGCTCTAGAGTTGGCTCAGAATGGTGTTAAAAAAAAAAAAAAAAAAAAGCAAAAACATACAGTGAGTGGCAGTCATGCAGAGGAAAACTCCTTGCTGATGTGAGAGGTCAGAGGAAAATAGCCAGACTGGTTTGTACTGACAGAAAAGCTACAGTAACTCAGATAACCACTGTGTACAATTGTGGTGAGGAGAAAATTATCTCAGAATGCATAATGATGTGCAGTGGGCAAAGACTCCACAAACTGGACAGCTGAAGACTAGAAAAACATTGCCTGGTCTGATGAATCTTGATTTCTGCAGAGGCACACAGATGGTTGAATCAGAATTTGGCAGCATTAGCCATGAATCCATGCACCCAACCCACCATTTGTCAACAGTCGAGGCTGGTGGGAGCAGTGGTACACTGTGGGCCCGTTAATACCAATCAATCATCGCATGAATGCTACAGCTTATTTGAGTATTGTTGCTGATCGTGTGCATCCCTTCATGGCCATGATTTACCCATCTTCTAATGGCTACTTCCAGCATTAAAATGCACCAGGTGACAATGCAGAATTTGGTTGAAACAGGACGCATGAACCAAAAAGTGAAATCAGTATTTTTCTGTGGCCTTCTCAGTCACCATGTCTGTGTCCAATGGAACACCTTTGAAATGTGGTAGAAAGGGATCTTTTCAGCATGATTGTACAGCTGACAAATCTGCAGAATTGCAATCATGTCAATAATGTCAATATGGACCAGAATCTCAAAGGAAAGTTGTGAACATCTTATAGAATCCATGCAATGAAGAACTGTGGCTGTTTTGAGAGCAAAATGAGGCACTACCCAGAATTAGTATATTCTTCCTGATAATTTGCTCATTGGGTGTATGTGTAATGTTATTTTTTGCATATTACTGCCTACGTTTATTTGTATCCATTTGGCCATTGTTGCTCTTACAGTTTCGCACATGCTTTTTTTTTTGTCTGTCTTAACTAAACTTTTATTCTGTGAATTGTCTTAGGCTCAAAGTTCAACTCGACCAATTCCAGCTCCAGTCCCTGAACCCTCCAGTTCGTCACAGATGTTGCAGTGGACCCAGCAAGGGCATGCCGCTAATGCCAATGTAAATGCACCTCATCCCCTCTCTTCCCTATCTAGGCCAAGTGAAAGGTAAAAATATTAAAGCTAAAGGCTTTAGTAGTTAGTAATTTTTCAGTTACACATTGTATACAGAAATAACATTCAATAGCATATAACCTACATTTTATTAATGTTGGTTAAAATCACACACATGTTAAAGTCAATACACACAGGCTCTGGGATTCATATTATTGTCCATGAACCTTATTAACAAACATTTCTGCAGTACTTGAAGAAAAAAAATGCTTTTCAAACTTTGTCTTTCAGGACAGTTATATAACCAGAGATAAATTCCTGCTCTTAATTAAAGGCCATGTCTGTTTAGATGTGTTTTTCCTCTTTTGTTCTTTACTCTGTAGGACTCTGCTTTGTGATTTATGTTTGTAAGAGTTATAGAAGGCTTTGTATTTTTATGACATACTGTATACATCAACATATAAGGCTTGTTTGCATTTTAAGCTTATTTACCCTTTGGAAAACCTTGTGATGATGCATATTGTTAATTATACTACAGTACATAAAAATATTGATACATTTTAAAAAACATCTTCTTCTTTCGGCCGCTCCTGTTAGGGATCGCAACAGCGGATCATCTTTTTCCATACCTTTCTGTCCTCTGCATCTTGCTGTTACACCCATCACTTGCATGTCCTCTCTCACCACATCCATAAACCTTCTCTTAGGCCTTCCTCTTTTTCTGTTGCCTGGCAGCTCTATCCTTAGCATCCTTCTCCCAATATACCCAGCATCTCTCCTCTGTACATGTCTAAACCAACACAATCTCCCCACTCTGACTTTGTCTCCCAACCGTCCAACTTGAGCTGACCCTCTAATGTCCTCATTTCTACTCCTGTCCATCCTTGTCACACCCAATGTAAATCTTAGCATCTTTAACTCTGCTACCTCCAGCTCTGTCTCCCGCTTTCTGGTCAGTGCCACTGTCTCCAACCCATATAACATAGCTGGTCTCACTACCGTCCTGTAGACCAGTGGTCCCCAACCACCGGTCCGCGACCCACTACCGGGCTGCAGCCGTCTGACAGCCGGGCCGCGAGAGAACTGCCAGCAACGGAGACTCACTCAGACTTTTCAGAACGCTTGGTGGGCGGGGCTTCGCAGCGGTGCTGAGAGAGGAGAGAGACCGAGGTGAGAGAGTATTACAACAAAGTATTGTTACGGTCCCGACATTTTCCCCATATGACACGAGTGTATAGAAATCGCGTTACTACGAAGTACATTCAGCAGATGCTTTGATTACAATGAAGTGACCTTGAAATGCCTGAATGAATCATCCACAGAGCAGTTAGTTCTGTGGTCGCAGCTCAGATGTGCACGTTTGCACAACGATCCCCAAACAGAAACATTGTAAAAAAAAAATTCTTTCTTCGAACTTTCCTCATACTGTTTTTTTTTTTGCTGTTTTTGTTGTCTGTGGTTTTCATTGATTCCTTTTGCTTATTGCTTGTCAACATTTGAAAAACATCCATTGGAATTTAACTCATTGTCACCCTCCTATAGAAACGGCAGACACGAAAAAAACGATAACAGTGTTAATGTTTGTGATTGCAATCTGTTGGAATGGCAAATGCAAAGTATTATGTCTTTGTTATATGCAAAAAAAGAAGAAAAATCTCAGGTTGCAAACGTATGCGAACTGCTTAATAACTTAATAATAAAAGAAATGTTATGTAAATTGTGTATAAAATTGCCCCCCCGCCCCCCCCCCCCCCCCCCCCCCCCCCCCCCCCCCCCCCCCACACACACACACACACACACACACACACACCCCGACCGGTCCGTGGAAAATTTTGCATCTAATAAAGTGGTCCTTGCTGTCAAAAAGGTTGGGGACCACTGCTGTAGACCTTCACTTTCACTCTTGCTGATACCCGTCTGTCACAAATCACTCCTGACACTCTTCTCCACCCATTCCACCCTGCCTGCACTCATTTTCATGTCTCTTCCACAATCCCCATTACTCTGTACTGTTGATTCCAAGTATTTAAATTCATCCACCTTTGCCAACTCTACTCCTTACATCCTCACCATTCCACTGACCTTCCTCTCATTTACACACATGTATTCTGTCTTGTTCCTACTGACCTTCATTCCTCTCCTCTCTAGAGCATATCTCCACCTCTCCAGGGTCTCCTCAACCTGCTCCTTACTCTCGCTACAGATAACAATGTCATCAGCAAACTTCATAGTCCATGGGGATTCCTGTCTAATCTCGTCTGTCAACCTGTCCATCACCATTGCAAATAAGAAAGGGCTCAGAGCCGATACTTGATGTAATCCCACCTCCACTTTGAATGCATCGGTCACTCCTACTGCAGACCTCACCATGGTCACACTTCCCTCATACATATCCTATACAACTCTTACATACTTCTCTGACACTCCTCATTTCCTCATACAATACCACAACTGCTCTCGAGGCACCCTGTCATATGCTTTCTCCAGGTCCACAAAGATGGTCCACTTAACCTAGCTTCCACTACTCTTTCCCATAACTTCATGCTGTGGCTGATTGATTTTATCCCCCTGTAGTTACTACAGTCCTGCACATCCCCTTTATTCTTAAATATCGGCATTAGTACACTCCTTCTCCACTCCTCAGGCATCCTCTCACTTTCCAAGATTCCATTAAACAATCTGGTTAAAAAACTCCACTGCCATCTCTCCTAAACACCTCCATGCTTCCACAGGTATGTCATCTGGACCAACGGCTTTTCCATTCTTCATCCTCTTCATAGCTGTCCTTACTTCCTCCTTGCTAATCTGTTGCACTTCCTGATTCACCATCTCCACATCATCCAACCTCTTCTCTCTCTCGTTCTCTTCATTCATCAGCCTCTCAAAGTAATCTTTCCATCTGCTCAACACACTCTCCTCGCTTGTGAGTACATTTCCATCTTTATCCTTTATTACCCTAACCTGCTGCACATCTTTCCCAGCTTGGTCCCTCTGTCTAGCCAATCGGTACAGGTTCTTTTCTTCCTCCTTAGTGTCCAACCTCTCATACAACTCATCATATGCCTTTTCTTTAGCCTTCGCCACCTCTCTCTTCACCTTGTGCCTTATCACCTTGTACTCTTGTCTATTTTCTGCATCTCTCTGACTATCCCACGTCTTTGTCATCCTCTTCCTCTGTATACTCTCCTGTACTTCTCCATTCCACCACCAGGTTTCCTTTACTTCCTTCATGCCAAGCACCCTTCTTGCTGTCACCCTTACTACATCTGCTGTAGTTTCCTAACTGTCTGGTAATTCTTCACTACCACCCAGTGCCTGTCTCACCTTCTCCATAAACACAACCTTGCAGTCTGCCCTCACTGTCTTCCTCTTTTTGATCTCCAACGTCACCCTACAGACCACCATCCTATGCTGCTTAACTACACTTTCCCCTGCCACCACTTTGCAGCCTTCAATCTCATTCAGATTAACTCTTCTGCATATGATGTAATCTACTTGTGTGCATCTTCCTCCACTCTTGTACGTAAACCCTATGTTCCTCCCTCTTCTTAAAATACGCATTCAGCACAGCCATGTCCATCCTTTTGGCAAAATCCACTATCCTCTGACCTTCTTCATTCCTCTCCTTGACACCATACCTACCCATCACCTCCTCGTCTCTTCTGTTCCCTTCACCAACATGTCCATTGAAATCCGCTCCAATCACCGCTTTCTGTACCTTGGGTACACTGTTCATCACTTCATCCAACTCAATCCAAAAATCTTCTTTCTCATTCATTGCACAGCCAACTTGCGGTGCATATGCACTAACAACATTCATCATCACACCGCCAATTTCCAGCTTCATAATCATCACTCTGTGACACTCTTTTCACCCCCAAAACACTCTTGACATGCTGTTCCTTCAGAATAACTCCTACTCCATTTCTCCTCCTATCCACACCATGATAGAACAATTTGAATCCACCTCTGATCCACCTGGCCTTACTCCCCTTCAATGTAGTCTCTTGCACGCACAATATATCAACCTTCCTTCTCTCCATAATTTCTGCTAACTCTCTCCCTTTACCTGCCAACATTCAAAGTTCCTACCCTCAGTTCCACTCTCTTTACCTTTCTCATCTCCCCCTGCCTCTGGACACGTCTCCCCCCCCTCTTCTTCTTCGGCCAACAGTAGCCCAATTTCTGCCAGCACCCTGTTGGCTAATAGTACTGGTGGCGGTTGTTGTTAACCCGGGGCTTGACCGATCCGGTATGGAAATTTGTATTGTTTTCCGCATATTGATTTGGCAAAATTTTACACCGGATGCCTTTCTCGACTTAACCCTTCCCATTTATCCGGGCTTAGGACCGGCACGAAGAAACACACTGGTTTGTGCATCCCTTGTGGCTGGGTTACATTTTAAACAACATAAGCGTGTCAAATCCAACATGAGGTGTTTGTTCATTTCTTTACTTAAGACATATACAGTATAAATTGAATTTTGTATTGCAATAAAAATTGAGTGGACTATAAGAATAAACCAACACAGAAATTTATAGACACAATTAAAAATAAAAGGAGAAATCACCCATCCATCCATCCATCCATTTTCCACTGCTTATCCGAAGCTAGATCATGGGGGCAAAAATCTTAGCACTGAAGCCTATCTGCCCTTTTCCCCAGTCACACTTGCCAGCTCATACTGTGGGATCCTAAGATATTCCCAGGTGATCTGGGAGATACAATCCTCCCAGCGAGCTTTGGATCTTCACTGGGGTCTCCTTCCAGCTGATCGTGCCAGTAAAACTCCATGGGGAGATGTCCAGGCGCCATCTGTGTCAGAAACCCGAACCAGCTTGAATGGTTAATTCAAAGGGACAGCGGCTCTACTCTGAGCCTCTCCCGGATGTGTGCACTTCTCACACTATCTCTAAGGAGTGTCCAGCCTCTCTGAGGAGAAAGCTCATTTTGGCCATACATGGAAAGCCTCCATTTTCAGCCGTGTGGCATCCTTCAGTGTCTAGTGACCTAGTGTCCTTCATTGGGTCCTTGGGTTGCTATCTCAAGAGGCACCTCTTCGCAGCCACTTTCGCAACTGAGGCTTTGAACAAGGCCCGTTTGGACTTTTATGTCCCCAGCCTCCCCCGGAATGTTGGAAGAGCTCTTTCTGCAGTTGGAGTTGAAAATTTTCTGGACAGAGGTTTCCAGGCGGTGATCAGTTGAATGTTTTGTCCATTTCTTCACATTAGTATCCAGAACGTACACCCTCACAACTGATGAAATCCATCATAGATTAGAGAAGTACACTTACGAGCCACCTTTATATTTGAACGTGGTGTTTGTTATGAATACAGTGCCTAGCACAGAAATAACAAAACACCACTCGGGTTTAGATCAGGAAGGCCATTCCTCCCAGTCACTCCTCTTCAGGCGACTCCAACATTACCCACGTGAGCATTGAAGTCTCCAAGCAGAACTATGGAGTCCCCTGCTGGGACCCTTTCCAGGATCCCCTCCAGTGACTCCAAGAAGGCCTGGTACTATCTATACCTAGGACCTAGGAGGAAACTAATCCCGCAGTTCACTTTTAAAATTAGTTTCTGTTTTTGAAATAAATATTAACTGTGGTGGCAGTGTAGAAAATCCCACTCCAAACTGGAACATTTTCTCTGTAGAGTCTGCATGATCTGATGGTCTTTTTTATGGGTTTATTTCAAGGGTTCTTGTTTGTTCAGAGCCATTTTAGTACAAGGTATTTCCAAATTTTTGGGCATGCTTGCTAGTGTGTCTCTTGATTGGTTGGCTTTTTATTTAAGAGCTAATTCCTGCTATACTCCAGTTACCTCGGATAAACATGGATTTCCCAGAATCCTGGGCAGCAGAAAGATAAAATGAAAGAATAACATGGTTGCATTCAAATATACCAGTTCCAGTTTTTTGTGAATTTCAATCCCCTATTTGTATTCCTTGAGTTTATTGCCTATAGATACTGTATACATAATTTTTTGAGTTCATTTGAGTTTAGTTTTGGAACATGCATGTCTGTAGCTTTTTAGCTTTCCAGCAGTTTATATTTCATGGGAGGGGACCTTTAATACTTTATTTACTTTATAATCATTTTTATTATTTTGTAAGTTTTTGAGGTCTGCAGTGAAGGTAACAATTGTTTATTAGATTGACAGACTACCAAATATTTATTTCTGACTCGAGCAAGCATACATTTGCACCTGCGAAGGTCCATCCAGACATCTGTTGTACTGAACCCTCTTACTCCATCCATTTCAAAGAGAGGCAAAACTTATGCTTGCACCACTGGGTGCAAGAATGAAATTAAAGCTGGACAGGACAACCTTCAAATGTATTGATTCTAAATTTATGAATGTTCTTATGAGCCAGTTAATAAAATGGGGCATTCTAATACATTGTTGTAATTTTGTGAAAGTAAGGAAATTTGATAGATTACATTATGCTCATTTTTTAAATGTTGCTTTGGGTAATTATTTGAATTGCCATTCCCATCAGATCTTTCAGAATTACTAAATAAAGACAGGGCATGGCCATTTCATAACAAGATCTACGTAAAGTTCTTAAAATGGAATATTCATCACCAAGCTTAATGTTTACTAATTACTGTTGAGCCCAGCAATAGTGACCTGCTTAAACCTCCCCTCACTACATTGTAGTGTCAAATTTAACGTTAATTTGCTTCAGTCACTTTTGATGATAATGACTTAAAATCCTATTTCCTGTGAAATGCTGCAAATACTTGCTTCAGATTTTAACTTTGCAAGGTAATCAATAAATGACATCCTTAGAAGTTTGTTCATAGGAGCCCACCTTTAATTTTAAGATTTACTTAAGGCACCCTTCACAATGTTATTTCAACAGATGCTTCTAGTTCAGGGACCCTTGTAAGGAGCGAATTACCCTTTAGAAGTTATTTTGAAATATTTTTAATGATTCTAAAAATGTATTAGATTCTATTACTCGAGGCAATTTACAAAAGCCATTTTACGTAAACTGTTTTATTATTATTTTTGTATTCATTTTTTCTCATATTTGTAGTATGGTGTGTTTATTTATGTTGTGATTTATTCTATAGTGACACTGTGACACATTTACTACAAGAAAACCAGAAGTTCCTGAGTCAGTTAACAGGTTTGATTCAGGAAGAAGAGGAACAGACAAAGAGTATAATGGTAAGCTGGCAAACAGGAAAGCCTTTTAGCAATATCATCAGTAAATTACACAAGCCTGGTTTATAGCTTGTAAAGAAATTTTATTTTTTGATTTCTGCCAAAGAAAGTTTGTAGTACTGCTTACTGTGTACTAGTGCTTCTTGTATCTGAAACATATAACTTGCTTACTTCCGCTAGGTATTGTAAACCATCCAAACATTCATGCATTATGCTTTTGATCAAGCTATCTTTCATTACTGTAAACTATGCTTGTAGGAATATAGTGTGTTTTAAACAGATTTTAAATGAAGAATGAAACTAAAATTTTCCTCTATGTTCATATTCAGCGATAAGCTATTTTCATAGTCACGTTTTGCTCACATAACAATAATAAAACCCCTCACCAAAAATATTTTCCTTTCAATTAAAAGTGCATAATCTATTTATTCCTCTTTCGAGCTAAGAGTAAATTATGTGGATTCTGATGATCTTGTTAAGTTAGCATGACCTTCTCTTAATGTGAATTGGTAAATGTAAATTATGGCTACTTAGCTTCAATGTGTTTGCATTTTTGTGGGGTTACTTATATCAGATACGTCTGATATAGCTGGCTATAATAGCAGTGGTGTGTTGAAAAGAAATGCAACTTTATCATTCAACTATGCAAATGTGTGCAAATATAATTAAGGTGAAATACATTTTTGTACACTAATTTCTTTGGTGCTTTTTTAGAATATGTAAAAATGTACATTCCTGTATTAAAAAAATATTAAAGGTAGAAGGGTTTGTGAATGAATGTGCCCTGTGATGTGTCCTGTCCTGTACTTAATGAAGCTTGACCCGAGTAACTGAGTTCAGAACATGAATAGATGAATAATTAATGTAATACTATATAGTACTGTATATGCTTGTTTAAACTAATGCAGAGAAATTCCTTCCAGTGAACCAACTGCCTCCTGGTGGCCATTTTTTATACATAGCAAATATTGCCAAATTAGTCTTAATGCTGGAGAATCTAAACGGTTTTTTAAACTACAAAAAGTTTATTTATAATAAGGCTGTAGTGACTGTTTAAAATTAATCAAATCCTAAGGTCACATTTTACGAGAAAATGTGTTTTTGTTAAATTGGTCATTACAGTTGTCATTATGTATTATGTGTGAGATTCACCCTCTTGAATTCCATGCAACTGACATTACTATGGCAAAAAAGTGTTAACTTAAGTAAAATATTAACATAAGGGGTGGGTGTGTCTGTGTTTGTGTACGTTATATACATATATATGCACTATATACAGTAATCCCTTGCTATATCGCGCTTCGCCTTTCGCGGCTTCACTCCATCGCGGATTTTATATGTTCGCGGATTTCTGCGGACAGTGGGTCTTTTAATTTCTGGTACATGCTTCCTCAGTTGGTTTGCCCAGTTAATTTCATACAAGGGACGCTATTGGCAGATGGCTGAGAAGCTACCCGGCTTACTTTTCTGTCTCTCTTGCGCTGACTTTCTCTGATCCTGACGTAGGGGGATTGAGCAGGGGGGCTGTTCGTACACCTAGACGATAAGGACGCTCGTCTAACAATGCTGAAAGATTATCTTCACGTTGCTATCTTTTGTGCAGCTGCTTCCTGAAACGACATGCTGCATGGTGCTTCGCATACTTAAAAGCTCGAAGGGCACGTATTGATTTTTGATTGAAAAACAAACTCTGTCTCTCTCTCTCTCTCTCTCTCTCTTCCTGCTCCTGACGGAGGGGGTGTGAGCTGCCGCCTTCAACAGCTTTGTGCCGCGGTGCTTCGCATACTTAAAAGCAAACAGCCCTATTGATTTATTTGCTTTCCTCTGTCTTTCTGACAGACTCTGCTCCTGACGCGCACTCCTTTGAAGAGGAAAATATGTTTGCATTCTTTTAATTGTGAGATGGAACTGTCATCTCTGTCTTGTCATGGAGCACAGTTTAAACTTTTGAAAAAGAGACAAATGTTTGTTTGCAGTGTTTGAATAACGTTCCTGTCTCTCTACAACCTCCTGTGTTTCTGCGCAAATCTGTGACCCAAGCATGACAATATAAAAATAACCATATAAACATATGGTTTCTACTTCGCGGATTTTCTTATTTTGCGGGTGGCTCTGGAACGCAACCCCCGTGATGGAGGAGGGATTACTGTGTGTGTGTGTGTATATATATATATATATATATATATATATATATATATATATATATATATATATATATATATATATATATATATATATATATAATACACATACATACATACACAGTCATATGAAAAAGTTTGGGAACCCCTATTAATTCTTTGGATTTTTGTTTATCATTGGCTGAGCTTTCAAAGTAGCAACTTCCTTTTAATATATGACCTGCCTTATGGAAACAGTAGTATTTCAGCAGTGACATTAAGTTTATTGGATTAACAGAAAATATGTAATATGCATCATAACAAAATTAGACAGGTGCATAAATTTGGGCACCCCAACTGAGATATTACATCAATACTTAGTTGAGCCTCCTTTTGCAAATATAACAGCCTCTAGACGCTTCCTATAGCCATTGATGAGTGTCTGGATTCTGGATGGTGGTATTTTTGACCATTCTTCCATACAAAATCTCACAGTTCAGTTAAATTTGATGGCTGCCGAGCATGGACAGCCTTCTTCAAATCATGCCATAGATTTTCGATGATATTCAAGTCGGGACTGTGACGGCCATTCCAGAACATTGTACTTCTCCCTCTGCATGAATGCCTTTGTTGATTTCGAACTGTGTTTTGGTCATTGTCTTGTTGGAATATCTAACCCCTGCGTAACTTCAACTTTGTGACTGATGCTTGAACATTATCGGGTTGAATTCATCCGACACTCGACTTTAACAAGGGCCCCAGTCCCTGAACTAGCCACGCAGCCCGGCAGCATGATGAAACCTCCACCATATTTGACAGTAGGTAGCAGGTGTTTTTCCTGGAATGCGGTGTTCTTCTTCCGCCATGCAAAGTGCTTTTTGTTATGACCAAATAACTCCATTTTTGTCTCATCAGTCCAAAGCGCTTTGTTCCAAAATTAATCTGGCTTGTCTAAATGAGTATTTTCATACAACAAGCAACTCTGTTTGTGGCATGAGTACAGAAAGGACTTCTTTCTCATCACCCTGCCATACAGATGTTCTTTGTGCAAATTGCGCTGAATTGTAGAATGACGTACAGATACACCATCTGCAGCAAGATGTTCTTGCAGGTCTTTGGTTACAGACAACCCACAGATCACCTCCATTCTCACAATCCTGTGCATATGCCACTCCTGTATTTTTCTTGGCCTGCTAGACCTAGGTTTAACAGCAACTGTGCCTATGGCCTTACATTTCCTGATTACATTCCTTACAGTTGAAACGACAGTTTAAACCTCTGAGATAGCTTTTTGTAGCCTTCCCCTAAACCATGATACTGAACAATCTTTGTTTTCAGATCTTTTGAGAGTTGCTTTGAGGATCCCATGCTGCTCCTCTTTAGAGGAGAGTCGAAAGGGAAGCACAACTTGCAGTTGAAGTTCAAGGCTTAACAAGCTAAGCCAACCAATTAGGTGTTGCAAGTAATCCGTATTGAGCAGTTACATGCATTCAAATCAGCAAAATTACAAGAGGACCCAGATTTTCACATTTGATTTCATACAACTAAATACTGCTTCACTAAAAGTACTCCGTACTAGTACTCAGATGTTCCTAGGAAATGAAAGACATACCACTGTTATCTTTTTTGTTGAAAGTAGAGTAAATTATTATGCAGACAGAGAGGGGTTCCCAAACTTTTTCATATGACTGTATATGATCACAAGTGAACATTTATGCTTAAATGACCGTGTTCTGCAAAAGGAATAGTAATTAATACAATATAAGCAACTGTTAGACATGAGCATTTTTTTAATGGTAAGGAACATAAAACAGTTGATGTACGGTGTATGTTTTTTGGATTGGCTCTCACCCTTTTTACACAAACCTACCCTGAGTATACTCTCAGGAGGACTTTTCTATAATAATGATGGCTGGAATAATATTTTAGTATAGTTAAACTGCCATTATACAATAATGAACCCCATTTTAGCTGCTGAAGTACATACACCTTTAAAATCCCTTATGAAATGTATTCCCTTCCCAGTAAAGAAAATGGATTCCTATGACCAATGTATACCAAATGTATACCAAATATGCATTTTTTACACGATGCCTGCCTTGCACATCTTTTAGTTCATATCATATATATTGTTACTTAGATTTGTCTATAATCCACAATAATTTGTAATTGCGGCTGTCAGCAAAATGAAAAGAAATAAACACTTGAAATATATCACTCTGTGTGTAACGAATCTATATAATATGAGTTCCACTTTTGAATTGAATTACTGAAATAAATTAACTTTTTGATGATATTCTAATTTATTAAGATGCACCTGTATATACATTGTAAACTATAATGAGGAAAAACCAATGTTATCTTTCAATACAGACATAGGCAGATGTCAGCAAATTTGATCTCATGTATTAATCATTAAAGCACGCATCCCAAAGTACTTACGTTTACTTAGTGCACAGGGTCTACATCCTTATTATATGCTATCTCAATAAATCTTAATGTGTAGATTTTTTTTTAGTATCAAACCAAAAATGAAAATCTTGCCAGCTAGTGAAAGCAGAGTTACCGTGTTCTGTAATTGTAACAGTTTTTTGTAAAAGTTAGAAATGTTCATTCAAAAGCAAAGGATTAGCTAAAATCGAGATGTGTTACTTGTGTGCCAAACTAAACGTTTTCTACTCCGTAATTTTTTTTTCTTTTTGTTTGTTCTTTTGTTTTCAGGATCAAGATTGGTCTTGGACAAAATATGAACCAGTATCTGTAAAGACAACATAAATGAGTATTTGTTTTAAAATGAAATTTACTTTCTTGTAAATATATTTTTTCTGTACTGGTTAAAAATAAGTATTTATTAGGTTTAAAAATTGAAAGCTCCTCACACTAAACATTAACAGTAGAATTCTCATTTAATCTGTAATTACTGTGAAAAATAGTTTTGAGAATATTATAAAAAAGTGATATTTTCAATAATTGATCCTACTCTCACATGGTTATTGTTTACATCCTTTTTTTTATATATTTTGATTAAAGTTATTTCATAAGTGTCATTAATATAATTTTAAAGGCAGTCAAAGTGATTTTAAAAATGTATTTTTAAGATCACAATATTTAGACATTTAAGAAATAAAAGGTAAACCTTTACACTTAGGTGTAAATTTAATTGTGATGGTCTGTCTGGTTTTTTTAGCTGGTGAAAAATGAAAATGCCTCCTTTTGCTGCCACTTAAAATGTCATAAATTGAGACTGAAATTGCAACAACACTATTACAGTAATGTTTTTCTTTTTGTTGCTGTTTTATAAGTTACATGTAGCAAGATATCCCGCCATACACCCCCTGTGCCTTGGAACACATGCAATAGTCACTTCGCTTTTTTATATTAAATTATAGCATACGTGTTTTCATTGTAAGGAAAGCAAAAAACATGCAATACTGAAAAAAAAAATTATAAGTATTAAGTATTTTGTATCATAATTTTAGTGGCTTTTAAATTTCTTTTAAAGTTTTGAAAAGATCTTCTGTAATTGTCAAACTTTTATTCTAGTACATTACATAAAGCAGGTTTTAAATGGTGCTGCTGATTTGCTGTTTTATTTCATTGTGTATTTAGAGCTTTATGATGCTCTCATGTTGAATATGTTTTGTTCATAATGTAAAATAGATTTTACTTTAAAAATTTTCAGTGCCTGTATAGTATAGAACCAACTGTGTATTTATAATTTTGCCCCCCCCCCACCAAAGTGAACAGCAGAATGTCTACAAGTGCCTGTTTTATCCATCTACTTCATGTTATAAATTTAATTTTCTGCAAAATTGTGACATTACCTTTAAATAATGTATCCCATCTGTATATTTTGGTGTTTGTGTATTCATTGTAACTTTGGTGTTTAATTCATTTTATACCAAAGGACTGTGTGGAGTACTAATAAAGAAATAAGACATGCTTGATATTGTTTGTTCATATTTCACATACATCCATTCTTGTTTTGGAGCATTTTTATTCTTTCACTGTTTTGTGTTCATAATCACTGCATAACGTTCTCCCTGTATAGATCAAGAAAACGCATGGCACCAGCATACAAAAGAGATCATTTTTTTCCAATTGTGGGTTCTTCACGCAAACATACACATTCACATTCCAGAGAAGACAACAAGATGAGCTCAGCTTTAAAGTACATAAATTAAGCAATACACCATCTGAAGGCAATTGACCTAAAGAGAACTATGTTAAAGTCCATGGAGGTTAAGTGACTTCTTCAAATGCACCCGCACTTAGTGTTGCTTAATTTTGTTTTTACTAATTGCTTCCTCAGATTTCTCCTCTATAAATATTAAGTTAACTGCCCTGTAATTACTCTGATTGGCATTATCACTTTTTTTAAACATTTTCCATCTTCCAGTCTTTAGTGTTGTTTATAGTAAGAAATGAAAAACACCAGGATTTACATATATAATCACTTTGAGCATTCTTAATTAAATGGCACTTGCATCAGAGATTTTATTTCAAATTTCCCTCTTTAATTATAGCAACACCTCTAAGTAATTCATGTTCTTTAATATTTACTGTAGCCATTGAGAGGTTCCGAACTTGTTCACACAGATTAAAACTTTGAAAATATTAATTAAGAGCATTTTCTGTTTCCTCTAATTTTATATTTTACTCTCCAGTTACAGGGAATAATCAACTTCACCTACAGATGTAGACAAATTTGTTGGTACGCCCCCACGAAAAAAGAAGAACTCACAATTGTCTCTGAAATAACTTGAAACTGACAAAAGTCGGCACCCATCATTGTTTATTCTGTCTTTGACACAAATGAGTCTTTGCTTTAGAGTTTTGATTCAACAAAGTATTTTTAATAATAACACAATTAAAAACGGCAGGGACAAAAATGATTGGACCCTTCACGTAATGTTTTGTTGCACAATCACCGCAAACAAGCGATTGCTGTAGGTCTCAGCGAGACTTGTCAGCAAGTAGTTTGGCCCACTCTTCCTGAGCAAACTGCTCCAGCTGTGTGAGGTTTCAAGGGGGCCTTCTCCAGACTGCATGTTTCAGTTCTTTCCATAGATGTTTGATATGATTCAAATTAAGGCTCATAGAAGGCCTCTTCACAATAGTCCAATGTTTTGTTCTTAGCCATTCTTGGGTGCTTTTAGCTGTGTATTTTTGGGTCCTTATTCTGTTGGAGGATCCATGATCTGCAACTGAGACAGAGCTTTCTGACACTAGACATTAGGTTTCACTTCAGAATGTCTTGAAAGTCTTGGGATTTCATCGTTCGGGTTGATTTTCCACTTGCAGCTGCATCCATGGAAGTTGGATTCAGTACCATGGATCTTAAACTTCTTATTAATATTTACAGTTGTTGTCACAGGAACATCAGTCTACTTGGAGGTAGTCTTACAGCATTTTCCTTTAGTACTGTGTATTTGTCTGTAATTGTGGTATAGTGGGTTCACGGCTCAGGAAAACTGGCAGTTTTAATAAATAAATAATGCGCTCACCTCAGGGAGTGGAGCATGTGCGGGCAATTGTCTGTGAGGATGGCTCATCTCCGGGTTGGTACGAGGCGGTCAGCCAACTGTGTATTGCCTTGCTGGCACTTACGGGTGGTCTGATTGTCTCTGTATCAGTCGTGGTCTGATTGTCTCTGTATCAGTCCGGGGCAGCATTCAGGCAATCACACCTGCGTCTGTTCCCCAACCTATAAAGGGGAGCACAAGATCACAAGAGGGAATGGAGGTTAAAAGACAGGAGATGAAGCAGATAGGTAAGAGAGAACAAGCCTGTGGAATGAACGGGAGCTGGTGGACAGGAGTGAATCCCCAAAGTGGAGCATGTGGCCATTGCTCAGGAAGGGGGCTGTGGGTTGTTCCTATTCAACAACTTGGAAGTAGGAGCACCATCATACTCGGCAGGTACTTTCGTCGGGTGAAGCCATTGGCAGCGGTGGATGTGCAGAGTGCCTGTGCTGGGTGGAAGCTGGATAGGCAGAGGTTCAGGTGGAGCAGAGCTCGGGGTTGCCAGGAGACGCTGTGGAATTGGTGATGGGGACACAGGCCTGTTGAGGTAGGTGTCTGCACCTTCTGGTCGACGTCACTCTGGACTGCGAGGTCCAAATAGGATAAGCCAGAGAGACATCTGTTTTAAGGGAAGGTACCAGGGCTTGCATATTTTAAATGGGTTTGCTGCACTGTGTTGTTTTAACCTCATATTTAATGGATTTTTCTATTTTTTGATTTTAATCCTTGTACAGAACACTTCATTTTATTATTTTTTATTGACAGTATGGAGCACTGCACTTTGGACACTCTTTGGAGTATTTTTTTTTTTTTTTATTAAATAAAAGCAATTGCACTTTTCACTATCTCCATGCTTCAGGTGTGTTTTGTCCTCATCTGCCACGCTCATCTGTTTACATTATTGGCAGTGTTATATTCAAGAGGCTCGCAAAAATGAAGTGGGAGCAAGGAGCCGACCTGCACCGTCACAATAATGTTCTTTCTGATCTCCACAGAATACTCTTAACCCTTGCTTTCTCAGGTCCATATTCAGTTTGGGGCATACAAAGATACCAAACAGCAGATTGATTACTTTTCTTCATTTTAATGGGCCAAATGACTGATTGCACAATTGGAGACATGCCTGATACTAATTAAAGAAAACAGCTAGTTTGAAAAATCAGTCAAATCCAATTACTGTATTTAAGAACTTTTCTAGGTGTACCAACAAATGTGCCCTGGTCATTTTAGAATATCCATCCATCCATCCATTTTCCAACCCGCTGAATCCGAACACAATGTCACGGGGGTCTGCTGGAGCCAATCCCAGCCAACACAGGGCACAAGGCAGGGAACCAGTCCCGGGCAGGGTGCCAACCCACCACAGGACACACACAAACACACCCACACACCAAGCACACACTAGGGCCAATTTAGAATCACCAATCCACCTAACCTGCATGTCTTTGGACTGTGGGAGGAAACCGGAGCGCCCAGAGGAAACCCACGCAGACACGGGGAGAACATGCAAACTCCACGCAGGGTGGACCCGGGAAGCGAACCCGGGTCATTTTAGAATATCTTTGTAGAATAAGCAATACTTGATCTCTTTTCACACTTGTTTGCTTTGTCAACTGCATGCCGGTGTGCATGGGACAATTACTCTTCATTTAATGACTTAACAGGAGGCAGGCAACTCAGGGTACCAACAAATTTGTGTGTGTCTGTATGTAACATTTATAGTTGTAGGCTAGCACTTTTTTTGTTCGATTAGGCTAAAACTCTAAATGTACATTACATTGTGTGAAGTGATAACTTCTCCATAAATGTATAGCACACTTGGTTGAATAAGTGATAACTTCTCCATAAATGTATAGCACACTTGGTTGAATTCAAGTTCATAGGGAGCCAAAGTCTCGTTTTTCAGCAGCAATCACAAAACAGCACCATTATAATTTATATATTTTTTTTATTTTAGTCTATATAGGTATCTCTGTATGTGAGGGTGGGGCTGCACAATATCTAAACAGGGTGTGTGCTAGCAGATCTACAATACATATATACACAGTACATTGTCCAGACTTACTTGTTCCAAATAACTAAAGCTAATCCTGGCAGCAATGGGCACACCTGTAAAGCAAATATAGTGAGGCCTATCAAACTAACCTGGGGCCTCATGTATAAACAGTGCATACACACAGAAATGTTGCGTACGAACGTTTCCACGCTCAGATCGCGATGTATAAAACCTAAACTTGGCGTAAAGCCATGCACATTTCCACGGTACATCATACCTTGGCGTACGCAATTTCTCTGCTCGGTTTTGCAGACTGGTGGCACCCAGCGTCAAAGCAGTGCTACTGTTCCTGTGTGGTCACCCTTTCTTTCTTAGCTCCACATTCCTGACGCGGCTTTATAAATACACTGAAATTAACTGCATATTGTTTATTAGTGTAATGCATCTGATTGTAATTAACCTGTAGCAATATAATGGAACCAGGGAATAGCCATAGTATTCCAAATACCATAACTGCTTTAGCGTTGTTACGCTCACTGCATCTTCTTCTTTCAGCTGCTCCCGTTAAGGGTTGCCACAGCGGATCATCTTTTTCCATATTACTCTCACTGCACCACTCAGAGTATTTATATCACTGTATCTGAGTGGGGAATCACAGCAGCAGCTGATCGGAAAGAGAATTATCGGTATACAGTTTCAAGCACACACTACCTCAACCACGGCAAAAAGCGTCAAAGCCTTTCCTGTACGGACCTTGCGTTTCAGAAACAGTTTCATCCCAAGAACTATAAACGCACTCAATCAGTCCATCAAGTGCTCCTTGTAGAACTGTTTGTACTTACAAGTACAATTACCTCACTGTAAACTTACACTACGGTGTTAATATTGCACAACCTGCGCTACTTTATAAAGTGCGTATGATGACAATATCATTTTTAAGATGAAATACAGCAAAATATGTTGCTTATAGTATACAGATAAAACTTTAACTTCATTTAAATAATCTGTATTGTTAATAATTAAACATGTGAGGACATGGTGCCGCAGCACTAGCTAGTTCACGGATAGCTCCTGCCTTGCGCTGTGTTATTGCTGGTGCTGACGCGACACAGGAAGAATAGACGGATTGAATAATTAAACATGTACTACGAAGATATTTCAATGTTCCTTAAAAGTTTTGAAGAATCGTTGTTCTAAGCTTACAGATGGCTTAACGTCTATTACAGGGCTGATTGTGTGGCGATTGGGTATTTGGAGAAAGAAAAGTAAGTACAGGAATTGGAGGTTAGTACGTTTGAAAGAGACAGTACTTCTGTAATAAATTGTTTCATCGAAGGTCACACACATGGCGCAGCAAGCCTCTTGCGTGAGATATGAACAATCACTGCGCCACCGTGTTCCCATGTTTAATAACATGCTTTCATTCCCATCATCATGAAAATGATATCACATATACATCTCAGTATTTTAATTATTCAGAGAGCTGTAATATCACGAATGTAATGGATTCTGTGTCCTGTCGGAGAAAGAGAAAGAACGGAAGAACGTAGTGATACACACATATAGAGCACATAGAAGATCAAATACAGAACAAAGCATTTAACATGCTACTTGAGAAACTAGTAAAATAAATGATTTTAAGATGAAGTTTATGATGTTCTACTTTAATGGCAAAATAAACTATGTGATTAAAGTGGAAATTTCGAGATTAAAGTTGCCATTTCGTGCTTTTTTCCCACTGTGTGCCTATTTTTTTTGTCTGTACCCTAATAAGCTTTCATATGACACTCAGACGGTGGGCTACAACTTGCCTTTTCACGGCGACTTTGATATGTGATTTCTTTTTTATTTCGGGCACTGTGCGACTTTGTGAACTTGGATCTTTCGAGTTTCTCCGACACTCTGTCACTCGATCAAATTCCTTTTGTTGTTTATACCACTGTTTAAACCAACAAATAGTACGCTTTTCCTTTGCCTCCACTTGGTATTCGCTGAAATTCTTATATTTTCCCCTGTGCTTTTCCCATTGTCTTTTCACAGAAGGCTATTTATATTGATTTGCATATTCAAAGAGGCGTAATTCTGGGAGGAGTTGGGGCGGGACAGAAGGCGCGTGCACGTGCGTTACTTTTCACGCTGATTGGAATTTATGTAGTGGAAGAACGTGAAAGTTTGCGTGCGCACAGATTCCTGCATCTGGATTTTTCTGTGCGTACGCACAATCCCGCTTTTGTGCTTATGCCATGTTATAGTGTGAGTTCTACGCACGGCGTTATACATGAGGCCCCTGAACATTTTTTAAATCTCTGAGAAAAATCCACACTGACCCCAGGGGAACAGACTAATTACATAGTGTTCAGACTGGGATTTGAACCCATTACAATGAAAAAGATTTAAGTACTGTGCTAACTCTCTACCTCTATATCATTTTTCAAGCAACACTGTATTTTCATTGCTACAATACATGAAAATAATTTACCTAAATAATTTGCCTAATAAAATTAGTACATTTCTGCATGTGTGTTGTGACAATGATGCTATACCAGTGCTTAACCAGATGCAGGAGGCACACTAATAAAACGCAAACGTTTTCTTTTCTTCGCCTGTGGGCAATGCCTTCCTCGTGTCCCACAGGCACAACACAATCCCAATAAGCACTACCACAACAATACAAATAACTGTTCTACTTGTCTCTTTTCTCCTCCACTCCTCTCCAGCAAGCTTGGTTTCCTTCCTCCCAACTCTGGCTCCTGGAGTGGTGGCTGCTGGCTCCTTTTATAGCCCACCCGGAAGTGCTTCAGGTGTTTGATGACCTATATCTGGCTGCACTTCCGGGTGTGGCAGAAGAACCGCCCATATTGGCTCAGGAACAACTGCAGCACTCCCTGGCGGCACCCTTGGATCCCAACAGGGTTGTAGAGAACTCCATCTCCCATGGAGCCCTGTGGGAATCCGAGGCACCACTGCCACCCATGGGGGCTGCCATCTAGTGTCCCAGGGGAGGTACTGTTCTGTCTATGCTTGCTCTCCCGGACCATACAAGGAAGAGGCGCCCTGGCCATCTACCACCAGGTACTTGATTTCCTCTGAAGAAGTTAGACGTGAAAGATGCATTTCATGATTATCTGGCACATTACATTTTACATCCAGTAACTACATCCTATTCAAATCTCATCCCATCTTTGATTACTACTGAGTAAATGCTGCAATTGTAGATTATTTGTTGGTATGAATTTAACAGTTTTAAGCATGTATGTAGCAGCATCTGCTGGCACGCAAGGGAATTACCAGCAGTCTATAGTCCAATAACACAGCATCCAGTAAGGTAATATAATGTCATGTTATTTCCTAATGCACTTAATTCTGACCAGGGTCAAAGGGATGCTGGGGCGTATCCCAGCTAGCATAGTGTGGGAGTCGAGAACAAACCCCAAACAGGGTGCTAGTCTATTACAGGCCAGACATAGACTAGTACAGTATGTCTTCGGACCTTGGGAGGAAACCCACACAGACACAGGGAAAATGTGCAAACTCCATGCATGAAAGACCTGGGGCCTCATGTATAAACAGTGCGTATGCACAAAAATGTTGCATACTCCCATTTCCATGCTCAGATCACGATGTATAAAACCTAATCTTGGCATAAAGCCACTAACATTTTCAAGCCAGCTAAATGCTTGGCGTATGCAAGTTCTCCGCTTGGTTTTGCAAACTGGCGGCACCCAGCGTCAAAGCAGTGATTTTGTTCAAGTGTGGTTTCCCTTTCTTTTTTAGATCCACATCCCTAACGTGGCTTTATCAAATACTACACTGAAATTAACCGCATATTGTTTATTATTTTAAGGCATCTGATTGTAATTAACCTGTAACAATATAATGGTGCACGGAATGGCCAAACTATTCCAAATACTATAGCTGCTTTAACGTTGTTCCTCTCAATGCACCACTCAGAGTATTTATCCTACTGTATCTGAGTCTGGAATCACAGCTCTACAGCAGCTGATCGGAAAGAGAATTATCAGTAGACAGCATCAAGCACATGCTGCCTCAGCCATGCGCACTGTCTATTGGACTGTTCTCATACGGCAAACACTTCAGAGCCTCTCCTGTAGGGACATCGCGGTTCAGAAACAGTTTCATCCCAAGAACTATAAACGCACTCAATCAGTCCATCAAGTGCTCCTTGTAGAACTGTTTGTACCTATAAGTACAATTACCTCACTGTAAACTTGCGATACAGTTGTAATATTGCACAACCTGAGACACTTTATAAAGCACGTACAGTGATCCCTCGCTATATCGCACTTCGTCTATCGCGGCTTCACTCCATTGCGGATTTTAAATGTAAGCATATGTGAATATATATCGCGGATTTTTCACTGCTTCGCGGATGTCTGCGGTCTACAGTACGTGTGCTTCCTCAGTTGATTTGCCCATTTGAATTGAAACAAGGACGCATTTGAATTGAAACAAGGGATGCTATTGGTGGATGGCTGAGAAGCTACCCAATCAGAGCATGCGGTTAAGTTCCTGTGTGCTGCTGATTGGCTCAGTGACGGAGTGCTGCATTAACCAGGAAGTACTAATCTCACTCATTCAGAATTAACGTGCACAAGCGCCAACAGAAGATGCAAATGATTGCAGAAAATGTAAAAGTTTTGGATATGTTGAAGGAAGGAAACAGCTACACCGCTGCAGGACACCATTACAACATAAATGAGTCCACGATTCTTTTTATTTAAAAAGGAGGAAAAGCATATAAGATCTACGGCCGCAGTGTCTTTTAACCAGGGCGCAAAATGAGTTGCAAGTGGACGTTGTAAGGCAGTAGTCTGGATGGAACCTGCTTTAGGGATTTGGATTGAAGAGTGATGGAAGAAGAACAACGGCGGTGCTAAACAGTCGCCTGAAGAGGCTCCTTTAGAAGAGCTGTAACGCTATCCTTTGTTGTGCAGTAAAATTAAACTCATCGTTATCGGACAAGTCGTCGTGTCATTGTTGGTGAGTAACCATAATTAATTATTTACGTACAATACTTATTACATGTACATAGTTTAGTGTCACTGTACACACATTTTATTGTATACAATTTTTCTTGCATTGTACGTATTTATTGATGGTGGCCTGTCTGTTGTAATGGCTGTAACATATGTGATATCGGAGACGCTCGATATCTTTAAAATAATATTTAGGTTTTACTGTATGTAAACTGTGTTTATATACATAATTTCAACGAATCTTAACTAATATCTAAGAGAATACAAAGGGTTTATGCTGTATAATTGTGCGTGAAATGTTTATAATAGTGTGGGAGAGTTTATAAGGGCTTAAAATATATAAAAATAACCACATGAACATATGGTTTCTACTTCGCGGATTTTCTTATTTCGCGGGTGGCTCTGGAACGCAACCCCCACGATGGAGGAGGGATTACTGTATTTACATATGATAACGGTATCATTTTTAAGATGAAATGCAGCAAAATATGTTTATTACATTATACAGATAAAATGTTAAAATCATTTAAATAATCTATATTGTTAATAATTAAATATGTGAGGACACGATGTCGCAGCGCTAGCTAGCTCAGGGATTGTTCCTGCCTCGCACTGAAAGGATAGAGGGATAGAATAATTAGACATGTACTACAAAGAAATTTCAATGTTCCTTAAAAGTTTTGAAGAATCAGCGTTCTAAGCTTACAGGTGGGTTAACATCTATTACAGAGCTGATTGTGTGGCGATTGGTTACTTGGAGAAAGAAAAGGAAGGACAGGAATTGGGGGTTAGTACATTTGAAAAAGACAGAACTGCTGCCATAAATTATTTCATCAAAGGTCACACACGGCGCAGCAAGCATCTTGCAGGAGGCAGGAACAATCTCTGGACTGGGCGCCAGCTCGTCACTATCACTGCGCCACCATGTTCCCATGTTTAATAACATTCTTTAACTCCTATCATCAGATAGATAGATAGATAGATAGATACTTAGATACTTTATTAATCCCAAGGGGAAATTCACATACTTAATAATATGATATGAAAATGATATCAAGTATATATTTACAAAGGGCTATTTACAGTCATATGAAAAAGTTTGGGAACCCCTCTTAATTCTTTGGATTTTTGTTTATCATTGGCTGAGCTTTCAAAGTAGCAACTTCCTTTTAATATATGACATGCCTTATAGAAACAGTAGCATTTCAGCACTGACATTAAGTTTATTGGATTAACAGAAAATATGCAATATGCATCATAACAAAATTAGATAGGTGCATAAATATGGGCACCCTAACAGAGATATTACATCAATACTTAGTTGAGCTTCCTTTTGCAATTATAACAGCCTCTAGACACCTCCTATAGCCTTCGATGAGTGTCTGGATTCTGGATGGAGGTATTTTTGACCATTCTTCCATACAAAATCTCTCCAGTTCAGTTAAATTTGATGGCTGCCATGCATGGATAGCCTGCTTCAAATCATCCCATAGATTTTCAATGATATTCAAGACAGGCGACTGTGACGGCCATTCTAGAACATTGTACTTCTCCATCTGCATGAATGACTTTGTAGATTTCGAACTGTGTTTTGGGTCATTGTCTTGTTGGAATATCCAACCCCTGTGTAACTTCAACTTTGTGACTGAAGCTTGAACATTATCCTGAAGAATTTGTTGATTTTGGGTTGAATTCATCTGACCCTCGACTTTAACAAGGGCCCCAGTCCCTGAACTAGCCACACAGCCCCACAGCATGATGGACCCTCCACCAAATTTGACAGTAGGTAGCAGGTGTTTTTCTTGGAATGCGGTGTTTTTCTTCCACCATGCAAAGTGCTTTTTGTTATGACCAAATAACTCAATTTTTGTCTCATCAGTCCAAAGTACTTTGTTCCAAAATTAATCTGGCTTGTTTAAATGAGCATTTGCATACAAGCGACTCTGTTTGTGGCCTGAGTGCAGAAAGGGCTTCTTTCTCATCACCCTGCCATACAGATGTTCTTTGTGTAAATTGCACTGAATTGTAGAATGATGTGGATACGCTATCTGCAGCAAGATGTTCTTGCAGGTCTTTGAAGGTGATCTGTGGGTTGCCTGTAACCATACTCACAATCCTGTGCATATGCCGCTCCTGTATTTTTCTTGGCTTACCAGACCTGCTGGGTTTAACAGCATTTCCTGATTACATTCCTTACAGTTGAAACTGACAGTTTAAACCTCTGAGATAGCTTTTTGTAGCCTTCCCCTAAACCATGAGACTGAACAATCTTGGTTTTCAGATCTTTTGAGAGTTGCTTTGAGGATCCCATGCTGTCACACTTCAGAGGAGAGTCAAATGGAAGCACAACTTGCAATTGACCACCTTAAATACCTTTTCTCATGATTGGACACACCTGTCTATGAAGTTCAAGGCTTACCGAGCTAATCCAACCAATTTGTACAGCCAGTTTTTCACATTTGATTTAATTTCATACAACTAAATACTGCTTCAATAAAAATCTTTGTTCGGAAAACACCCCAGTACTCAGATGTTCCTATGAAATGAAAGACATACCACTGTTACCTTTTTTGTTGAAAGTAAATTATTATGCAGGCTGAGAGGGGTTCCCAAACTTTTCAAATCAACTGTATATTGATTTGCATATTCCAAGAGTCGTAATTCTGGGAGGAGTTGGGGTGGGGCAGCAGGCGTGTGCACGTGCGTTACTTTTCATGCTGACCTGGATTTATGGAGCGGAAGAACATGGAAGTTGGCGTTCGCACAGATTTATGCATCTGGATTTTTTGTGCGTATGCACATTTCCGCTTTTGTCTGTATGCCATGTTTTAGTGTGAATTCTACACATGGCATTATGCATGAGGCCTGAGGACTGTGAACCTGTGCCACCTGTAAGAAAATTTCAACGATGTAAAAAAGTGTGAACCTATGAATTTCTGTCTTCCTTATCTGAAAAATCTGAAAACACTTTTGTCAAAATTGGAGAATGTGTGTAAATGTGTGAATGGTTGCTCATTGACAAGTGTAACACATGTTAAGAAAACTTTCTGTAAATCATGTTGCTCTCCTAACAAGTCAAGGTCACACATAGAGACAAAGGTAGGGAATGAACCAGTATCTGAACTTGACGTAACTCGTTATGAGATGTTGTTTTGTCTTGGTAGAGTAATATATATTGCTCTACTTTCCCCTATTGTATTATTAATATGTAGCCTTAGAATGCTTAATCTCACAGACTTACCACTGTTTATAAGGTATTATTGTATATAACTTATCCCCACCTTCCCTTCTATATCTACTAGGGGGCTCCGCCCCCTGCTCGCTTCGCTCGCCAACCCCTGGTGTTGGGAATGACAAAGAGCGTGATGTATGAATGAGATATAGAATAGTGTGACGGTGTAGATGATGCAAATAGAAAGCAAACAATAAAGTGTGTGGCACAGTGTAAAGGTTTATTTGAAAATTTCTTTGTACACGCCGTTTAAGTGTAAAAGGTAATTCCAGCTCAGAACTTGTAAGGTCATTTAAGATGGTTATTGTTGTGATCAGAGTCAAGTTTGTCAGAGCTTAGAAAGAGTTGTGTCTCTCCAGGAAGTAATGGAATGACTTGGGTATTAATGTTTTCTACATTAATATTTTTTGGACATAATATAGTGCGTTGTGTTAAAAGGGGCATTTGGTCTAATGAGATTGCTGTTCCAAATGTCTCTGTAACTAAGTCGTCGCAGATAAAGGCTTGAGGAATTGTAATAATATGTGGCTGAAGTCCATCTGTATTGGTGAGTGTACCATCTCTCAGTTGTAATAAGCAATTGTTATGATCTGGTTCTGGACATCGTATCTTTTTTACTAACTGTATCTTTTGAAAGCAATGCCAATTGTCTGCGTATTTTAAGGTGCACTGAACAATAGCTGAGTGCATGGCATCTGGAAGAATAGCTAATCACTGTCTAAAATCTCCTCCTCATAAAAGTACCTTTCCTCCAAATCGAATATTATTATTCATAAACGTTTGTAGAAGTTTATGAATGGTGTTGAGTAAGTGACTGGATGCCATTGAACATTCATCAATAAACAACATTTTTTCAAGACGGATGTCACGTGCAGTGCCACCGTTAATGTTCATAGTGAATACCGATTTGTAGGATCTAATGCAGTTGATAAAGATTTCACTTTCAGGTACATCGTCAGTTATAAGCTTCTGTAGATATTCAGTATATGAATGTAAAGAAGGCAGTCTAATTTGACCCTTTTGACAACAACGTGTAAATGTATAACCTGTATTGCCAGTTGTTTCTTCAGGGAAGTGAACTGAATGACAATGATTGCAAATGACATTCATTAACCTGAATGAATTTTCCTGGTGTATGTTTTGCTTGTGCCGTTTGAGAGGCGCGTTGTTGCATGTGTAGTATTTGGGACGTGTTGTTTTGGAGCTGTAATCGATTTGCCTGTGCTGTGTGAGAAGCCCGTTGTAGCCTTCGCTACCATTAACGTATGTCTGAGACGGGAGGTGTTTCGTTTTGAATCCGTGCCTGTTGCGATGCAGCACTTTGATTGATAGTTTGCGTAATGTGGATCTAGGATGTAGATTTGTGCATATTTGCGTTGTTGATTTGTTTCAGGGTGCACTGTTCCAATGCGATGCAGTATTTGTGCACATATGCGAAAGCAGTATGGGCCATTGCCTTTTGGTGGCCTGATATTTACTCCGGTATATGCAAAAGCAAATGAACTATTGTAGGATCTAATGCAGTTCATAAAGTTTTTACTTTTAGGTACATCGTTAGTTAGAAGCTTTAGTTGAGCTTTGCGTTTTTGGAGTCGAGTCATTTTTTCTTTTAGAAATATGGATAAGTAATAAGGAGTATTGCACTCACTGTTAATATGGAGCCTTTTCTGCGGTTGAACGGTTAATAGTGCCTTATTGTAATGAGATCCACCTATGCTGCATAGCCGTCTATTTTGTTGTTTCTTTCGTGTTCGTGTGTTTGTTCCTGTTATCCTTTCCTTTTCGTTTTGTACCCGTGACCGTGTATTCATGACTTGTTTCTTTCTCAGCATGCGAAATATGGATAAGTAATAAGGAGGATCGCAGTCACTGTTAATATGTTTCCTTTTCTGCAGTTGAACGGTTAATAGTGCTTTATTGTAAGGAGATCCACCAATGCTGTCTAGTGTGAAGGTGTTGATGTTCACTTTAGAATATGTGGCTTTGGGTGTCACTTCTTATGGATGTGTGTGTGTGTGTGTTGGGGGGGTTGAGGATTGTTGTCGCGCGAGCGTCTTCTTTCTTTTTGTGTTCCTGTGTGTTGTTGAATCCCCCTCTTTGTGTGTGTCCCGTCCCTTGCTTGTAGGGTCTGTGGGGTGGTTTTGTGTTCTTTTTTTTGTGTTGCATGGGCTTTTTGAATCCCCCTCTTGGTGTGTGTCCTGTCCGGTGCCTGTAGGGGGGGGGGGTGCCTTGCTGTTGTGCGCGAGCCTCTTTTTTTTTTTTTTTTTTTTTTTGGGTCTAGTTTCGTGCTTTGCTTGCGTTTGAATACTTTTTTATGTGCCTTTTCCTTTTTTCGGTGCTCTTTGCGCCTCATTTCTCCATTTTTCCTGTGCTCACTCCTTTTTTCTGTGGTCTTGTCCGCCTCTCTCGCCCTCTTTTGTCCGCCTTTCTCGGCTCCTCAGCCGACTCTCGCGGACTCTTTTTGCGCCTGCGCAGTACGTCTTTTTGCAGCTACGGCCCATTGCCGGATGTGCCTGCGTCCATCATCCGGTTTAGCATTCTCGGTTAGTAATATGGATAACCTTAGGCAATTAGATGTAGTAAAAGACAAGCAGAAGTTAAGTTACAGTTTAAACAATGTATTAGTATTATTGATAATATTCATAAATAATAACAAAATGCAAAGTACATTTGAATATTGGCAACCATACAACCTGATTAAATGATGATATGTAGTCAGGGCCGGATTTATATGAAAAGAGGCCCTAGGCTATTCCACTTATGAGGCCCTTTCACCTTCCATTTTTAAGTTTGTAAATTACATGAGAGATAATAAAATACATCATTACTGTGATTAACCAATACATTTTTATGTTTGTTTATTAGTCATATGCGTAGAATTTCTCCTTATTTTCGGTTCAGTGTTTTAGTGTTCACTGTTTTTAGAATAGTGTAATTTTAATTTTGCTAACAATTTGAATGTAGGCCCCTCTTGATCTTGAGGCCCTAGGCTGAAGCCTAGTTAGCCTATAGGAAAATCCGGCCCTGTATGTAGTTCAGGTGGCACACAGTCTTCTGGTTACTTAAATGTCTCTAGTTAAGGCATCATTGGTGCTCAGCTTTCAGCCACATGTCTGTTCAAAATGGCTGCTGAGCTGTGCTCTTCACTGTGTTCTCTTCAGGTTAGCAAGAGAGATGCTTCTTCATCATATGTTGGTTGGTAAGAGAGAGATACTGAGGTTAAACGCATACATTTATAGATGTTCCGTCCAACCCTGAGAGCCAATAGCACAGCATGGTACTTAAAGGCTTCTGAACCAAGCCAATTCCAAACAGCCATACTTCAGACCAATGGGGGAAATAGAACATCTTAACACCTGCCCCTAAACCATATGTTAAAGTACACCTTAGCCCATTTGCGGGGGGTAAAAATGACTTTAGCAAGGAAACACTTGCCAAACTGATTTAAAACACACATCCCCCAAATCCTGTCGTAAAATTCAAACAGACCCATTCCTAATTTGGGGGAGGTAAACACTAAATTACATTGCTTTGTCTAAATTACAAATAAAGATATACAGTACAAAATATTTATCAAGTTATATGTAAAATCTCACATCACAACACTCCACCCCGATGAATGTTTTGTACAATGTCTTTATAAACAGTCTTAATTGTTTAACGAGTCTGATGCATAACTTGTGCATTGATTTGCAGTATTTGCTGTCCCAGTGTTAAAAGTTGTCCGTGACCATTTGTCCATTACATATCTTCTTTATTTCAAAGACAATCTGAAGAACTTGGATGTGCTTCTGATGACTTGTATCTGCTCCGGCTTGCTTCAACTGTTCCTTTAGCTTTCTGCAGTCTTCATATGTCATCAGGTCTGGTGGTTCAAAATGAGACAAGTCCACACCTTCCACTAAACTAGCCCACTGCAATTTAGTCTGTTGTGTGAATTCCTAAAAGTGACCTTTGGTCTTTACTGGTTTTGTGTCTAACTGCTAATTAGACCCCTGTCCCAAACTATTCATTTAAGCACTGCATCCACTAAATAATGTCATCTCCAGACAGAAGAGCAGCTTCAGCGACAGACTGCTGTCACTGTCCTGCTCCACAGACAGATTGAGGAGATCGTTCCTCCCCCAAACTATGCGACTCTTTAATTCCACCAGGGGGGGTAAACGTTAATATTTAACATTATACATAGTTATTGTCTGTTTTTTTTTTTTTTTTTCACCTGTATTATTATCATTCTTTAATTTAATATTATTTATTGTATCAGTATGCTGCTGCTGAAGAATGTGAATTTCCCATTGGGATTAATAAAGTATCTATCTATCTATCTATCTATCTATCTATCTATCTATCTATCTATCTATCTATCTATCTATCTGTACAATTAACATCAAAATTTCAAAGGTAACATGCCACAGGTGCCAGTACAACCAGTTCTGCCCAAGTGAGAGCACATGTGCCACTGCATAAACTGTTCACAAACCAACCTTTGTGGCCCCTCTTCACACATTTGGGGTTGATTTAGTTGCCTCTTGTGCTTTCCTACCCATGGTGCAACTCTTGACTGCCATCAGCCTTTACCAGTATAGGCTGGCATCACCACCATGAGACATCACAGCTATGCAACTCATCATTCCCCCTGTAGGCCATCCCTAGAGTTGTTTGCTCACCATATGCATACCCGTTGTGCTAAACACCTCAGTTCAGAATTGGCCCACTGGTCCTCTGCTTGTACCACAGCTGACAACCTCAGCAGGGCTTCCGTATTTTCCCAATTAGACTATACCTAAACATCGGAGCCCATATGACTTGCAAATGTACCAGCTGCATCTGCTTTCCTGAAATGTTCACCAACTTTCTTAGTATACATTTTCCTTAATAATAGTATTAATTATATTATTATTCCACTTAATTAATTAATACCCAGAATGTATACTTTATGAACCCAAAATTAATCCCCTTATTTTGGCATTCCTAACTGGTTTGTTCAGTTTCCACCCCTTGGAATATAAATTTGCTGCAGTAATGAACAAACCTTTCGTTTTAAACTATAGCCATTCTGACTAGCCTTATCATTGCATGACTTGTGGACTTGTTACTCACTTAAACCCCAGTAAGTGTCTTTTCTTGCTGTCTCTTCAGTTCTTCTTTACGTCTTTGTCTTTAGTCTTTGCTTGTTGTCTTTTCCTCTTTCTTTTTTTTTTCATTCCGCTATGTAGGCAGGTCTGCAAAATGGAAGGTGACAAAGCAGTTTCTGTCCATCTCATCTTCTTGGTTGTTAACCTGGTGCCAACACTCAAACTTTGCTGCCTGGCATTTATTGGAACAGCTTGGCCACTAGTGCCACTCTGCTACAATGTGTTAGTGGTAACCCAATCTCCTGCATGGATTTTACACTGCTAATTGCCTTTCACTATTTGTTACCTGCACAAACACTTAAAGTCCATAAAACCTTACAATAGAAGTAGCACTATTGCAAAAGGCCAGAAAATGGAAACAGAAATAACTACTTTCCCTTTCCTGTCTTCCTGTGCTACCCTTCTATTTTTTTTTTCATTTGCCTGTGTGTCGTTTTTATTTTTTTTTACTTTATGGTAACTGCTACTTGAAAGTGTGGGCTATAACCTCTCCAAAATCCCAATTCTAAATCCAGCATCTCTCCTAAAACTGACCTGTGTTCTTTACCCAAGACCAGCTCACTTTTCTCCATTTTATTGCATGGAGATTCATAGGCTGTCTTTTTACACAACTGGTCAGTCAGGTTTCGAATTACTGAACCTAAGTGTGTGTGCTTTTTAATTACTGCTGGACCTAGCACAGCTGTTAGGACGTTCACACCCCTGTGCATTCCTGACTTGCTGCCTGAGCTTGTAAACCTTCCTGCTGCACCATCCTCCATCCTTTGTTCTTTGGCTTGTCCTGATTCATTCAAACCAAATCCTAAACTGGTGCACTTTCTTTCCAACTCAGCCATTCTTGCACTAGCACATTCAGACCTTTCACACACAAACACTTGAATTCCCTTAATTTCCATTGTTCTTTGTTTTAATTCCACACTTTCTTCACTCATTATCTTTAAATCATTATCCATTTCATGCCCTCTAGTCAACAATTGCCATTCACACTCACCAGCTTCTCTGCCTTCTATCTGATTTCTTTGTCCTAAATCAAATTTCAGTGCAGCACTGGTTACCTTTCTTAACAGTGGTGAAATAACTATCGGTGTAGCATGTTCTTTAAACACTGGACAGACCTCAGAATCACCTGGAGATTGTGGTGCAATGGAAAATAATAATGGAAGAAAACATCCTTTCTGTTTTCCCTTCCTTTCATCTCTCTCCTTTTCCTCACACTCACATTCCCATTCTTTTTCTGAGCACTGATCTATCTCATGTAAGTCACCCACCCATGTTTTAGGGTTCCAGTAAGATCCCATTACTATTGCCCTAACTTTCACCATGGGTGGTTTTCTCTCCTTGTTCCTCCTGCTTTCTGTGCTTTCCACTTCAGCATTGGGTGTTCTACATGCTAGCACTTCACAATTATCACACCAACTGTTACATCTTTCAAACCTCTCACACAACATTCCACAACTTTCACTTTCATTCACTTTGCTATTTTCTTCCTCACACTGATCTTTGTTATTACCAATAATACAAGATAGTAAAACTCTTAAAACAGCAGCTGTCTTCTTTATACCTGATTTCTGTTTTCCTGCTTTTAATCCTTCCAGCCCCCTTCCATTTTGTGGCATGCTCAGCTCAGCTTCTGCTTTCTCTACCTGCACTACAGGTTTGCATTTCTTAGCTTTAGCCTGGTTGCTTCTGCCACTCCACTGGAAGATGGCTGACTTTAATATAAATTAAGGCATTTCTGAGTCTACAATTATAATCTAATACAATTTGCCACCTTCGTTATGGGTTGGCCTACTTTTGCCCCTGTAAGCAAACATACACATACATACACAAAGATCCTAAACAAATAAGTGCCGTATGAATGATGCATGCATGTCCCATCATTCCCTAGCACTTTAACCACTTAAATGCCGTATGAATGACGCACGCGTGTCCTCTCACTCCCTAGCACTTTAACCACTTAAATGCCGTATGAATGATGCATGCATGTCCCATCACTCCCTGGCACTTTAACCACTTAAATGCCGTATGAATGACGCACGCATGTCCCCTCACTCCCTAGCACTTTAACCACTTAAATGCCGTATGAATGATGCATGCATGTCCCATCACTCCCTGGCACTTTAACCACTTAAATGCCGTATGAATGACGCACGCATGTCCTCTCACTCCCTAGCACTTTAACCACTTAAATGCCATATGAATGACGCATGGATGTCCCATCACTCCCTAGCACTTTAACCACTTAAATGCCGTATGAATGACGCATTCATGTCCTCTCACTCCCTAGCACTTTAACCACTTAAATGCCGTATGAATGATGCATGCATGTCCCATTACTCCCTAGCACTTTAACCACTTAAATGCTGTATGAATGACGCATGCAATGTTCCACCACTCTCTAGCACTTTAATTGGGGACTCACTACCACCAGCACTAACAAACATGCGGGTGTCCTTGTGACACACATGAAGTCTCTACACTTTGTTGGTTATATTCCATTCAGCAACCAAACAATGTTTTACTTCCACCGCATTTGTACACTGGATGCCCTAAAATTCACATACGTAAACAAACACATATACATCAACAGTATTTGCAAACAGGGTGCAAAACATGGTTACCCCAAAATCCTGCCGGACTATGCCAAATGTTTTGTCTGACAAGGTGCAAAACAATTGTTACCATAAAATCCTGCCGACTACGCCAATTGTTTTGTCTTGGTAGAGTAATATATATTGCTCTACTTTCCCCTATTGTATTATTAATATGTAGCCTTAGAATGCCTAATCTCACAGACCTACCACTGTTTATAAGGTATTATTGTATATAACTTATCCCCACCTTCCCTTCTATATCTATAACCTTAGGCAATTAGATGTAGTAAAAGACAAGCAGAAGTTAAGTTACAGTTTAAACAATGTATTAGTATTATTGATAATATTCATAAATAATAACAAAATGCAAAGTACATTTGAATATTGGCAACCATACAACCTGATTAAATGATGATATGTAGTTCAGGTGGCACACAGTCTTCTGGTTACTTAAATGTCTCTAGTTAAGGCATCATTGATGCTCAGCTTTCAGCCACATGTCTGTTCAAAATGGCTGCTGAGCTGTGCTGTTCATTGTGTTCTCTTCAGGTTAGCAAGAGAGATGCTTCTTCATCATATGTTAGTTGGTAAGAGAGAGATACTGAGATTAAACACATACATTTATAAATGTTCTGTCCAACCCCGAGAGCCAATAGCACATCATGGTACTTAAAGGCTTCTGAACCAAGCCAATTCCAAACAGCCATACTTCAGACCAATGGGGGAAATAGAACATCTTAACACCTGCCCCTAAACCATATGTTAAAGTACACCTTAGCCCTTTAGCAAGGAAACACTTGCCAAACTGGTTTAAAACACACATCCCCCAAATCCTGTCATAAAATTCAAACAGACCCATTCCTAAGGGGGGGTTGGTAAACACTAAATTACATTGCTTTGTCTAAATTACAAATAAAGATATACAGTACAAAATATTCATCAAGTTATATGTAAAATCTCACATCACAACAGATGTGATAGTTCTTTCAACTTAAAAAAGTGTTCAAGGAGTTCTTGAAACTTAAAAAGCGATCAAGGCTGGCCAGTTTTGTATCATTTCCATCTCACATTCATCCTCGCTCTGGATCTTCACCCTTGCCATCCTCAGATGAATGATTCCTTGTGCAAGATGGCTCCTTTGGCAGTAGTGATCATAGTATTACCAGTTGAATACAGGAATATTTCATATATTCCTAATTTACGTTCCTCAGTCTCCTATATTCACAGATGTCATGGACATAAGGCAGCCTTCAGATCATCAGTGCTCACCATGTAACATCGTTCAAGTTCACAGCTTGTCAGAAAGGCAATTAAGATGACCTGTAGCTCAGGTCAGTGATGACAGCACACACTCATTTTAAGAATCAGTTTAAAAAAATTATAGTAACATATGGCAACAAGCCAGATGCCAGATTTTAACATTAAGAATTATTATTTACTATTATAAATTATAATTATATTTATAATTATTTATTATTATATTTATTATTATATTATTGTTTATTTATAATTATTATATTTAGAATAATGATAATTATTATTATTATTTATTCAAGTAAAAAAAGAAAAAAGAAAAGAAAGCTTCTGTAAAAAGGCTGCAATGTGGTATGACATGGCACCAGGAAGTGATAGACTGCTAGTCTTATTGGTCTCAATCCTAATAACCAAACAGAGCTCATATTTTTCTTTTAAAAACATTGTATTCATGTCTGATTAAACAGGCCTATAATCCTGATCACCCAAATGAGGTAGTAGTTGTTTCTTGGACAGTAGACTGTTTTGAATGCCTGTACTGCTGGTGAAAACTTGGAGTTTTCCTATTATTAGCCTCTTTTTCTTGCCAAGAGGCTGTTTTTCACAAAAAAGGTTGTGAGAATCATAACCAGACTATTTAGTCAAGTAGTTGAAGTGAGAACATTGACAAAATTATGGGGACGGAAGTATGAAAACAACTTAACTATTAGCCAAGCAAACCACCCTAATAGGCTGAGCAGTTTCTCATTTTTAAATTCTCTTATGCTTTTATGTGTTTGATTTTTCTTGCTACAAATGAATGGAAAACAGATAAGGCCAAAACTGTGGCTGAACTTGCCATACCTAAAAAACCTTTGTTCAGCTGCCAGTGTGGTCAGGCAGCATATAAATCAGAAGTTTAAATGCAGTGAACTTGTCATACTCTTGCAACTGGAAATGGTGCGAGTCATGTAATCTGTCATCTCCAATTTTTCCTAGACTTGCAATCTAACATCCTCTGGGTTTTTTTTAAATTAGTAACTTTTAAGATGTGGTTTTAAAAAGTCACAGTCTGGTTTAATTTAAATGTATGTACAAACTTATCAGAGAATGTGGAAGAAAAATTAGATTAAGGGGTCACATAGTCATTCAGGGGTAATGCAGATATTGCATATAAAGTGTTTTGGTATGCTTTTTATGTTTAAAATATAACGTCTATTTTAGAAGTAATATAAAGGGTTAATAAACATAGTCAAAACTTGTTAAGCATATCAGGAACCCAGAAAAAGGAAACAAGTGAAAACCGAACAAGAATGTTCTAGGTGATGCTTTAAAGAAGTGGCTGACTGTCATGTACCCAGTAAGACTTGGCAGTTGTCACATACACAGAAACTCCATAAAAAAAAGAGTGGAACTTAAGAAGTATTGGAAAGCATTGTAATGGGAAAGATTGTAGTGAAATTAGACTTTTATTTTGGGTATGTGTTTGGGTTGTAAGCTAATGAACCAATCAGAGTAAACGTCAGATGTTCTGTAAGCATTAATTCAGCTCGGCTATGCAAACCCAGTTATTGTCTAGAAGTATAACTGTCTCTTGTCTTTTCTCTGTGACCATTCTGAGGTACCCTCTGATCAGAGCCCATCCCTCAGGAGACTGCTGTGATGGGGTGCTACCTCTTCATGACACATAAACAAGCTTCATTCTGCCTAATTCTTTGGGTTGATTTTTTTATATTCAAAGAATATCTAGTTGAGGACAAAAATTTAATTATTTAATATATTGACAATTTATTTCTTTCCACAAGAAATAGAGACAATTAGACAAAGGTATGTTCCACCATTTAGGTCCTTGACATCTGGAGACGGGGATAACTGCTAGCCCTGAGACTGTAGACGTGCAACAAAAATGTGGAGTACCTCCTCTGTTAGTGCAATATTTCAAAATAAGGTCTGGTCATGTCAGATCACGTCATGCCCTTTCTCAGCTACCATAATGTCTTGCTCATTTTGAATCCTGAATTTCCTGATGTGGGAAGTGGGTGGGTGGATGGGAGAGTCTATTGTCACAGTTACATTGCTGCAATGTGTTCTCAGAAATAAAAATATTTCCAATCCTGTGTATTTTTCTTATTGGGGAATAATCATCATTATAAATATCCATCCATCCATCTATTTTCAATACACATCCTACATATATGGAGTTGTGAGGAAGGAGTGCTAACTACTGCACTAAATCTAGCACCAAGAATGCCTTCTGCTTCTGCCGTGGATTGCAAATCTACCTAACTCTTACAAAGAATCATCCAGAAATGTCACTTCTTTTATATAATTCCCCTGTTCAGTTTTCTGTGACTTCATAATGGAGATCACAGGTTAGAAAAGGGATGAATGGATGTCCTTATAGTATGCTGAGACTCTTATACTCTGTCATTACATCCCATTTGTATTTAATGTCTGCATAAAAATCATAGCTTCACAAGACGATTAGATCGTTTTTTTGTTTTTCTGGAGAATAATCTGCAGCCAGCAATCAAACCAGGAGGCCAAAGACCTTCATGCAGCTTTTGAGGGATACCACATAATAGAATTAGTTTCATGGGTCATATCAGACATTTTGGAAAGTCTGCCATTTCTTATGCCACCAGCAGTGTCAACCACGGGCTGGCTTTTGAATGTTTAAAACCACCAGAGACTGTTTGCTTATATGCAACCCCCCACATCATTTCCAAAGAACTGTTTGTCCTGAAGGCCTTTGACTTTACCACTGGGTAGCTTCCAATGTTGGTGTGAAAAACTCCAGCTTTGCAGTTGAAGGGTTAGAATTGACTTTGAAGAACACCAGCTTTGCAGCCAAAGGGGTGAAGGGTAAATTCTTTCAGGCTCTGAATGCCGAATGCTGAAAAACAAACAGCCTGTATTTCAAAAGGAAAGTTCACAGAACTTTCAGCTTCACAGATCCACAGCTTTTGAATATTTAGAAATGACTCTTCTGAATGGGCACTCTGAGGGACAGCACATGAAGCCTCCCTAATTCAACTAGATGATTATACAGTCTATATATCTGAAGCTGGTGGATAGGGGAATACAAATATTAAATATACTGTGAAATGAAGATGTTAGTAACTCAGTTGGACTTGTTTTATGAATGTAAAAGTAAAACTGTAAAGGAATATCATCAGCCTCTCTCATTTTATACATTATACCACCTTTCACTGTGAATGTCATTACAAACTACATTATAAAGAAACCAACAATGACAATACATCAATCTATTCATTCGCTAACTCTGCTTAATCCAAGTATGGAGCCATCAAGGTAGAACAACGTAACCTAGCAGCATCAGGTGCAAAGCTGGAACTAATCCTGGATGGGTGTCATGCAGAGTATATAAAATTGACATAGAAAGAAAAAAAAAGTAATGCCCAGAGTATACAAGGAAATATTTAACTGTTAGTCAGGCAAAGCTTACATAAACAAGTTATATATTCATAAATAAATATTCATCTCCCCTGCCACAAGGCCCATATGGGATAAGCAGGGGAGTTGCCAGTTAAAAGGGAGAAGGGACCGGCTTTTTTTTTTTTTTTTAAAGGACAACTTTCTGCCATGGTTTTAACCTTGTTGTAAAGGATTTGTTTTTGGATTTTAACCACCATTTTTCACCTGCTTTTATGGATTATTTTGTATGACTTTTGGAACACTGCACTATTTGGACACATTTTTAATAAATGCACTGAACACTTTTATACCATTACCTCGCTCCAAGTGTGACTTGTCCTATTCTGCCAGCTCATTTGGTTACATTATCGACGGTAACGGGTTCAAGAGGCTCACAAAACTGGAAGAGGGAGCAGGAGCTCCACTATCACAGTCAGTAACAGGAAGGGACTGGTTGCTTAACCACCCTAAAAATCTGCAGAAGTAACAAGCAGCAGAAGGGCTTGATTAACCATTAAGTAACATAAGTATTTGCTTAGGGCATCAAGGGAAACTTGGGGGGATTTTCCAATGCCAGATTTACCAAGGACCATTTGTTGCAAAACTGCAAATGGTACAACTGAACCAAAAAGGGGCTCCCGCATTAAATGAAAAAATTACATACATATACTTTGTCAAATAGACACACTCGACTTATCAAGAAAAACACTTTTTCTTTACTCTTTTCTTAATACTGGTATTATTGTACATTCAAGTAATGCAAAGAACCACTACAAAAAGCAATATTCAAATTAAATCTCCCCCCTTTAGTCCAGGTAGTGGGACGCATACGCCGGGCAGTATTGGTTAGTGGTGCTAAGTAAACCCCCCCCCCCCCCCTTTAATTTCAATAAAACACTCCCATTGCCAAAGTAAGGAGACTGTGGAAGATTGTGGGTTCGCTTCCCGGTTCCTCCCTGTGTGGATAGCGCTTTGAGTACTGAGAAAAGCTCTATATAAATGTAATGAATTATTATTTATTATAAAAGCTACAAGCCAAAATTAAACACAACTGTTTGAAACCCAACATGAGAGAAATCAAATCTAACAGTCTAATTTTTGGTGCAGCACCACAAAGCCTCCTGGGATGTCAGTGCTATCCGTCGGTACAATATATACAATAATAAAAATAATAATAAATGAGTAATAATATAGGTTAATGATATATATTAATCTTGGGAATACAACAAAATTAGAATATGGGAACAGCCACACAGTCCACCGAGGCTCATGTGATCATTCTTGTCTTGGTCATGTCGGCTGTCCCATTCAGTCGTCCACTGATAGTGAATGCAGCTCGTATATATATGGGGGCAGCAAAATCTTTTAAGTGCTTAGGACATCTAAAGGTCTTAATCCAGCCCTAAGTCCTTATATTAACATTAAATGCATTTGCTTGCAAGGTAATCACTTTAAGGTACTATATAGATTGCATGTTAATGGACTCAGTGCAAGATATTTTGGTAATTAAGAGTGAATATAACTGATATCCATCAGTCAACTTCATTGAAGTGAACACGCAGACTCCATTCATACAAACATGAGCCCCTGGCATTGTGAAGCAGGAATGCTAGTTCTGTGCTGCCATTCTTCCCAATTAAAACCATAACCTTAACCTGATTTAGACTGAAAGTGAAACGTATAAGGCCAGCTTGACTTGTTTCACTTGGCAGCACACTATGCTGGTCCTAAATCTCTCCCTCTCTTACTCTCACTGTCAATAGAAGAGAAAAGTACCTGCATATCCAATATGGCGGGCAGCAAATTGGCAGTATCTTTGCGAAATAACCTACTTTTGCAATATAATGCAATCATAATTGAAAAAAAAGGAATTACATTTTTGAGCAGCTGGAATCATCTCCCATAATTTTATAATTAGTATGTCGTCTGTGTAATAGGAGGTGTTGTTCACCAGAGATGCTGAAAACTTCTTTCCATTGGGGTGACAATGAGAAGTCAAGCAAAATGACATCTTTTATTGGCTAAATAAAAAGATTATAATATGCAAGCTTTTGAGGCAGCTCAGGACCCTTCTTCAGGCAGGTTATAATACAGAAACTGGAATTCCCTGTGTTTATAGAGACACTAGGGCAGATATAACATTGGAAAACCTTTAAGTAGGTCCTCTTAAATGTAAAAAAATGAATAGACATCTCCAGGCTAAAATTCATTTCGCAGGATAGGAGAACAATGAATGGTCAAGATCTTTTGATGACTGTCCAACACAGTCTTTTGAATTTTGAGTTTTTATTTTTTCCATACAATGTGGATCTATAGTCAGGTTGTCTGGGCCAGTCAGAGAGATGTAAATAACCCTCATATCTGGTCATACAACTCTCGTCTCTATTTAAACCATGCTGTAATGCGTTAAATATTAGCAACAGTTCAACTTCCCATTTCTTTCTGTCTTGCTTGTTTTGAAGTTGCCCGTACGCACCGTGACTTTAAGGTCCTTCTCACAGTGTCCATGGCTGCTGAAGTAAGCTCCTACAGGAACATCCCTATTACAACCAAAGAGTTAAATCTAAAAGCCACGCCCCTTTGGGGGTGTTGCACGTTTCACCCGGAAGAGAAGCCGCAGACTGACTAGCCGTGTAACACGAGAAGGCGGCTGTGGTCGAGTGGCATGGATGAGAGGGTTTTCATGTGTCTTGTTAGAGGAATCAGAAAGTACAGCATTTACATTTGGTAAGATTTACTTAGTTAGCTACTAGGAAAAGTGCTGATTGTATTAAGAGACTCGAGTATGAAAAGCTTAGATTTGCTGCACACCTGCATATTCAAACAATCGCTTTTAGCTGCAAGCCAGCTGACCTTTGTATCGATGGGTAGATGAGAAAAAATGTTCAGGAGCATGCGGGACATTTCGTGGAACAAATGCGGCGCTTCACTTGTGGAGGTTGCATTTTTTCCGCCGACCATTTCGTCGGTTTGTGATAAGGAAACTTTGCACGTCCCCAGTGAATTCTAGCGCTGTAGCTTCTCTCAGCACAAAAGAGGACAGAGTCCCGTAAAAAATGCGGAAAGGAAATGCTTTTCCTAATGATTTCAGTTTCATTGTTCTTCATTTCAAAAGCTAAGACAAAGATTCAGTTCACAAAATATACTAGGTGGTTTTAAAACTTGAACTCTGTTGAATTGGTATCGCGCAGTTCGAGCGTTTAGTTTATGGCAGTTGTGACCCGAGGCTCTCTGAGCTCTCTCGACTGTCTCACTCGCTCTTTGTCGTTGTTTATTATTCAACTTTTCTATTTAACACCACTGCACTATTGGAGCTTATGTATAACTGAGCAGAACTTTCGTAATGCGTAGATTGGTAGATTGTTTATTTTCTATGTAGTCCGTGTTATTTTTGTTTTATAAATGTTTTGCTGTACTTTTGGGTTTTGGCTCTTTTAGTATATATCAATATAGCGCCAAGAACTTCATAAGGTAAAGTAGCACTGCTTTATTGCCTGTAATTCTTAGTATACAGATTGAATCAAATTATGACACATCTTTGGTCTCCTTTAGATTACCAGGCTATTATTATAATTAATAGCAATCCTTATCAATTACAGAATTACATATTTAAATATTTGTTTCATGATTATATGCTAGGGCATCTTTTGACTCTTGTTTTACTGACCTTTCTTTTGCTTTCAGATGGTCTTGTACTGGCTTTTAGTCTATATTCTCTATAAAACCTCTTGTTCTAACATCTATAGCACGTGCACTTCAGAACTTGTAATTCACCTGAAGCTAAGGATGTTCTGGCCCAGTCAGTACTTGGATGGGGGAAATGCCTGGGTCATTGCCGGAAGAGGTGTCAGAGAGGCCTGTAGGGGGAACATATCCTGTGTGGATCTGAGGATCTCTGGGCATCCTTCATAGAGAATGAGGTGTATCCCGATATCCAGACAAAACTGCCTGCAACAGCCTAGTCATTCTGGCCCCCTAATCATACTATGTACACTTTTGGCTGTTATTCCTACTTTAATGGGAACATGATGGAATACATGTGTGTGAATGAGAGTAAGGTCAGTGGAATGGTGAGGATGCAGAAAGTAGACTTGGTGAAGGTGGATGAGTTTAAATACTTGGGATCAACTGTACAGAGTAACGGGGATTGTGGAAGAGAGGTGAAAAAGATAGTGAATGGGTGGAGAAGAGTGTCAGGAGTAATTTGTGACAGATGGGTATCGGCAAAAGTGAAAGGGAAGGTCTACAGGATCGTAGTGAAACTAGCTTTTTTATATGGGTTGGAGACGGTGGCACTGACCAGAAACCAGGTGGCAGAGTTAATGATGCTAAAATTTGCATTGGGTGTGACGAGGATGGACAGGAATAGAAATGAGTACATTAGAAGGTCAACTCGGGTTGATTAGTTGGGAGACAAAATCAGAGAGGTGAGATTGCGTTGGTTTGGACATGTGCAGAGGAGAGATGCTGGGTATATTGGGAGAAGGATGTCAAAGATAGAGCTGCCAGGCAAGAGGAAGGCCCAAGAGAAGGTTTATGGATGTGGTGAGAGAGGACATGCAGGTGGTGGGTGTAACAGAACAAGATGCAGAGGACAGGAAGATATGGAAACAAATGATCCACTGTGGCAACCCCAAACAGGAGCAGCCGAAAGAAGAAGGAAAAGATCACATTACATAAAATAAACAGTTCCCATTTTATTCATAATCTTTTTGCAAATGTTTAAGTATTTTAACATTAATTACAAATAAGCACAATTCAGATTTTGTCCAAATGTATGATAAATACGTGCATTTTTTTTTCTGGAATATATCCATTCATTTTTAGTGGTTATGTAAAAGAAAAGAATACAGCTGGAAACGTCTAGTATTTTTGATGGTATTTTTGTATAATGTCTTGGAATGTGCTATAGCAAGATTAATCAGGGAAGTTGTTTCTCCTGAGGTCTAACACTTTGTTTCCTGTTGAGATATTGCACTGTGGCAACTGAGAGGATTGACGTAAAAATTCTTGGTTAATTACTGACCTTTTTGACGTGGCAGCACATTATAAGTTTTAGAAATAGGGAGCATGCACTGGTACAGTGTGTTGCCTTTATAAATGTACTGATGAAAAAAGAAACACAACACTTGTTGGTCTGTTCAATATTCATTGATGAAATAACTGCGGATATATTAGAATAGCAGGAACAGCTACAGGAAAACAGTATTCACAGCAGTCATTTTGAAGTTGTTGAATATTTTGTGTCACTCCTTTCAACAACTACTGCTTGACCCTTCCGTGTATACATTCAATGAATCTCTGAATCTACAGTTATAAGAGATTTTTCTGTTACTGCAAAAGGGCCTGACAAAGTTGCTTGCTGTTAGCAGTTCGAGTGTCATATCTCTGATGTTGTGGTTTAGGATATCCCAAGGGTGGACTATGTGGTTAAGGTCAGGAGAGAAGGCAGGCAGCATTCATTAGGACAACTGTGTGTGACTTGGCAATGTCCTGCTTTAGTGTAAGATTTGTGTAGGAGGTGTGAGCAGAGGGCTTCCCAATAGGTCTCTGGGCATATGTATTATATGTACAATCTGGGAGATTGTATTATCTGATTTAGTGCAGCAAGCATGTGTGTAGGGTTATCTGTTGAAAAATAGTCTTATCACCATGTCAAAGCACAGTGAAAGTTATTTAATGTAAACTACATTATTGCAATTTAATTAGATGATTTACTGAATGAACTTCATTCATAAATTATGCAGATCTCTTTTCATATTTCTAGGGTCTCATTTAGCCATTTGGAAGAAAAAAAATATACAAGCTGAGACACAAAAATAACCGGACTGGGCTTGGGGCTTTCCTGGAAAACCGTCTGTAGGTCACCCGAACAAGAATCATAGAACTATATCCCCTCCTACATGCCCTCTCAAACCGCCGACCAGCTAGGTATATCCTATGAATAGTCCAGTCAGTATTTGCACAACAATTGCTACATGAGTTGTGACAATGTCAGATAAATAAATCGAACAGCGAATCAACATCAAATTTCTCATAAAATTGAACAAAACGGCCACAGAAACTTATGAAATGATAAAAACAGTGTATGGTGATAACAGTTTGTCTCGCACACAAGTTTTTGAGCGTCACAAACGTTTTTGGGAAGGACAAGAAAATGTGGAAGATGTTTAATGCCCTTAGGTCGAAATGGGGTGGGGCGGGGTGGGGGGGGTTGAGTATGCTTGAATAGGTCTTACTCTAAGGCCAGCAACATGGAGTCTGTCCCGCAGTGATGTGAGAATTGTGCCTGACATCTGTTTCGGTTGCAACATTGCTGTAAAGCCTAAACTGTCTCTCAAATGGAACTGTGCAATGTGTTGGTTGGTCCTTCCTTGTTTTGACATATCAGGGTGATTAGATCTTGTATGGTCTGCTAAAACCTTGCTTTTGGACATGACAAAGTGGAGCAGAATAATGCATAGTGTCTGGCAATGCTGGCACATGACATGCCTACCTGCAGCACACTGGTGGTCTTCTCTCTTGCTTCTGGTGATATCTGAGTCATTACGGAATGCAGAGAAAGCTGCCATATTTTTGACTTAGTATTACTCTAACCAAAGCTTTAAATTAAGGCCTTTTGAAAGATGACATGGTCAGGCATTGTTCCAATTGAATCTTACTAGGTAAAAATTCACCTGATGTAATTTGTGGACCCAATTGTAATGCCACACTAATAGGATATATATCATGATGTGGGAAGTACAAGATGATGTAAGTTAGACCTAAACTTTATAATGCACTAGTGAGACCTTGTCAAGAACACTGTGTACAGATTTGGTGCTTATATTACAAAAGAGATGTAACAGTGAGAATGTCTAGAGAAGTTGAAAGTGGAGATTGAAGGAGTTGCTTTTAGTTTATACAAACAGAAATTAAGAGAGTACATGATTGAAGCTTTTAAAATTATGAAAGGAATTTGGACATTGGCAATCAGCTGTTACTTTAACATAAATTCTTCAACAAGAGCAATGGGACATGAGTAGAAACTTGTTAAGGGCAGATTTCACACAAACGTTAGAAAGTTTTTTTTGTCCTGCAAGGAACCATAAACACATGGATTACAATGTGAATGAGTGATTGTAACACCAAGTCTGTCTGAGAAGTATGTTGTCCAAAATTATGTTAATTTAGTGCATTCTCAGAACATATGGCTTAGTGATGCTGGAGCTATATGACACCGCTTGCTTGTTGGGTCTTGCCTTGGGTACATTTTAGATAATTTTAAGCAAAATAAATGTGATCGATGAGAAAGACTTTTAGTTGTGTTATGGAATGCTGGGTGCATATAGAACTAGTGTATTTTATGGATGGCTTGGTTCCACTCCTTTTTTGAGATGCCAATGGGTTGTATTAAGTTACTGTAAATGTGTATTGCATCACAATTTGTGTTTAGCGGGCATTTTACTAGGGAACATCGAAGATGTACATCACTCAGTTAGATGCAGAAAGTTTGATGCGGTATTGCAAGTAAAGTCTAATCACAGACAAGAATGACAAAAATAAAATTTACCGTTCTCTTTTTGGAATCACTAGTTGTAGGGCATTGATTCCTACTCTTTTGCCGAATATATCTTTTGACTGTACTAAGTATTGCTGTTTGTGAATCATCAGCATAGCCTAGTTTTAAGTTATGAACCTAGTCAGGGTTGACTTCATCTTGCTGCTCCTGTCAAAAAGATGCTTTGCTGAGTTACAAGAGAATTTGCTGATTTGGAATTGAAAGCAAATACTTCGTATTTAATTAAAAGAAACCCTTTCGATAATACAAATAATCTTTTCAAAATGGATTTACTTAAAGATAAAAACTCACTATGGAGTACAAGCTGTTTTTAACATTTCATCATTAATTATGTCTAAAAACTCATTATGGAGTACAGGATGTTTTTAACATTTCATCATTACTTTTGTCACTTTTACAGTATATCCCTATTTTGGAAGGCACTAGTATGTACGTATGTATGTGTTATAACTGTAGACCATATAGCAGCTTCTGATGCTTTCAGTAATCACCATCGCATTTTTTACTTAGCATAGCATTCCCGAAAGATAAACTGCAGTTTGAAATATATTTACTGCGTTTATAAAAGTAAATTTGTGTGGATCTAACCCACCTGTAGGGAAATGCTCGGAACACATAATGTGCCACTTCCTGACAGTATGGTCGTTCAAGTTTTTCCGATTGATGGCTTTTAGCCAAGCTTTCCGTTTGTTCTTCGGTTTCTTTTCCTTGATTTTTGCTTAATCATGCTAAATGCAGCCATTAACATTATTTTTCCCATTTATGCTTTTAGCTGTTTTCGAGATTGAAGATAGCTACTTATGACAGCTATAACAATTAATTTAGTTGACTGCTTATTAGAAAGTACTTATTTGTCCCATACTAAAAGTTGCACCATAACAATTAAGTGTTTTTTTTTCAAATTGTAATTATTTAATCAATGTTTTTATTCACAGCAAATTACAGAAATTCTGTAAAAATTATTTTAATGAGTGATTATCAGGAACCTATTCTTCACAGTTCTGGCATGAAACATCAGTAATTCTGGGATCCTTTGGTTTAAGTATTAATCAGAATGAGATCATAAGCAGAATAATACTTTCAGAGTGCTGGAGTTAGTACAGTTGTAGATCAAGAAGCACTGCAAAGAGAAAATTAAATTGGTCCAAAAATGCATTGTGAAGGTTGTGTTTAAGAAACAGACGCTGTCTGTTTTACTAATGATATTGCAAACCAACAATTAGTACAAATAAACATACTGAGCAAGTGATGTGCAAAAAAGATCTGTAAAATATTGCATAGTATGTTTGGAGTAAGAAGATGCCAAAATTATTGTGAGGGAAAGCAAGAAGTCATGCATTCAAATTTGCATATCAGTTTTTACCTTCAAATTAGACTTTTAAAAATACATTCAAATTATATTATAATACTTATATCCAATCTAACAACCCTAATTGAAAGAGTGCCAAAAAAATTGTTTTTCATATGACAGTGTCCACAAATTTTATGATGCATGCTCATTATTTTCATAGTGTGCAAATCAGAGAGAACCTATATGCTTAATTTAAATGATGAATTAGCTTAAATGTTGAATATTTTCAGTCGTTATGACATATGTAGTTTGTCGTTTGTGAGAATGTAACAACAAATTTTGTTGTACAAGTACCAACTGTAAAATGCATTGTTTTTTGCATTCTTATAGATCCCACTGAAAAAAGACAGATAAAACCCCCTAGCCTCTCCTCTATGTATTTATGATATATCCCAACAAAAATATTGCCTTACTCTACTGTTAATTTTTTATTCCACATATCTAGTTTACCTATTGTAAGCTTGATTCCTTTATTCCTAATATTGCAGTGCTTAAGTAATTACCTTACAAGGTACATTTTTTCTGCTCTGTATTTGAAACCCATGGAATCAGTGGTAATGCTGTGGTTTCTGATGCATATAACAAGTCAAAGCTCCTAGGTGTTACTGCTCTGCTGTCCATTTTTAAACACATGCTTAAAATGTTTGGGTTATTTTGACTTGTATAAAGCTGTCTTAATTTGCAAAATGGAGCAATGTGTTCATTGAAACTGTATTTAATTATTTGGAAAACTCATCTGTCAAACTAAAGCATATAAGAAAGTTTGTTGTAACTAATTTGCAAGTAAGGCTTTTTTACTATTCTAGGTTGCAATTGAAAAATGTTTGAGAGTATCAGCTTAGTTCAATTTTCTTAATTCAACTTTTTCAAATAAGTATCACTCTCCCCGCATGTGCTAAAATTAGGGAAAAATTCTTAAACTTGCTTATTTAAATTTATGGTAGCGGGGGTCAAAGCCTACCCAGCAAGCACCGGCCACAGGGCAGGAGCCAGACTACGATGTGTCAGTTCATCAAAGATGGTTTCCAATTCATTTTCTTAATGCAAATGCTCTTCAGGTAGCTTAAAAAAGCTTTCCAGTTGTGCTTCAATGTGAAGCAGTTTTGCACCACCATGAGTTTCTGTTCACAAAATCTTAGAACTGAGTATTCATATTTTAAATTCTTCTTTGTGTAGATATTATATATGCTATTTTAAATACAATAGGCTGCCAAAGTGGATCTCTGGTCTTCTGTCCTTGGACCCCCTAGAATTTTATTTTCTTCAGCATCCTCGTCAGCTGGAGTTTTTGTTTTCTCTCTCTACATTCTGATTGTAGCGTACAGTGCCTACAAAAAGTATTACTTTTTTGGAAGTTTTCACATTTTATTGTAATACAACATTGAATAACTGATTTTGATTTGGCTTTTTTGACACTTCTCAACAGAAAAACACTCAGATCTATAGAGAAGCAGAAAATTTAAGTGTATGGAGTACAGTGAAATTGGTACTTTCAATTTCCAACCTACCTGCAATATAATGTTCCAATAATAGTGTTTTATTTTAGGGTGTACTCACACTGGCAGTTTGTTCTGTGCCTGAGCATGTTTGTCTGCATGTAACCCCGCAAAGTCTACTTCATTTGACTAGTGTGATTGCTCTGTGTCAGGCCAACCGTATCGTTCCCTGGCCCGTTTGGAAGAGGTGGGCCAGAGCATGGTTCAGTAGCATTTTAGAACAGTGTGATCTCTAAATGAGCCCGAGCACAAAAAAACTGGCAAGACATGACTTCAATGATGCGTCAAGTCAGGTATTACAATTCTCATTTCATTCAATACCATTTGAGTAAAAAATAAGGTTTTATTCTCACTGTACACATGCATGTGAATTGTAGTTGGCAAGAAGAGCTGCAAATTCCTCCCTTAACATCATTTGTCTCCGTAAAAATCTTGTACGTGTAGCACAATTAACAGCAAAATGCTGCGCTGCCAAAACGATAAATCTGTAAGAGTGTAGAGCATTATCCTGCCCTACATGACCCCCCAAAAAAACAAAAATAAGTAAAATCATTTTGACATGCATGCTGTCACTCTGTGTTTGGATTTTGTTTTGGTTTTACACAAACTCTGATGGTTATGACGAAAGCATACCTGGGCCCAGAACTTAAAAGCATGGTGTGAGTGCAGGCCACCGGGGGGTAGGGAAGGGGGGGCAATTGCACTTGGGGACAGCATGGAACAAGGCACATAGTGTGAGTGCACCCTTTGGGTACTACAAGAAGAAAAACTAAGTAATGTATTTAACAGTGGTCACAAAAAATCAACCTCTTCTTAGTCTCTCTTTATGTTTACAGTAATTACATCATTGTTTACGATAGTTTTATAACAAAGCATTTTTCTTTTTTGTTACAGTATTTTATTTCTTATACAAATTAAATGCTTATTTGATGTGCAGTTGATGCCATTTATTTCCTTAACAGATAGAAGACAAGGCTGAAAATGGCCCATGTGGGAGCAGTAGTGGCTGCGGTAACTGGAGTAATGGCCATTCTCCTTCACTCTTCTATTCACAAGATTGAAGAAGGACATTTAGCAGTTTACTATAGGTAAATGTATATATATTTACAGGATTTCCAGTTTTAAACACAGATAGTAAAGGTGAAAATTGACATTACTACACATTGTGAACTGTTTGCTTTAGAATGAAATGCCAATTAAATATTATGCTGTAGGTTCCATACTTGGCTGGAACACCCATATAATGGAACGATGTGAATAGACAGGCATCCTAGTTGGTTTGGTTTGTGATACTTTTCCTGGTCAGCAAGTTGTCATAGTGAAAGGACAGAGGGAGACTACCTCCCAGGGCCATATGTTCATTCAGTGCTCTAGTAGGGTTCCCATTTGGACATGCACAATGCTGCGTGAGAGTTATAGTTCAGCCCTGTTTGGTTCCACCAGTGCCACTAGAGAGAACTGCTGGAAACAGGCTCCCCTGTCAGGGAGGTGTTCCACCTCACTCGGAAGTGTTGTTCCAAACCATATCAATGGAACTGGTTACAGATGTATTTCAAAACTTCTGAATACTCCAGTAAGCAATATTGAGGCCATTAATGTTGTGATGTTTCTTGAGTTAATGCCAATGTCTGGTGAGAATTTCATGTAAATAACCTCATTGAAAATATATTTACTGACAAACACTATTAATTTAGCTCCCCATCAACACAATTTTCCACTATTTCCAACTTAGAAACTTTGCTAAACGAAATTTGCCCAGTTTTCCTCACCTCCTAACTATTTTTGTTCCAGAAGAAAAATTGATCAGTCTTGAACACTCACAGCATTTCCATAAGATGTCAAAACATTTTAAAGTCCCTTCCTTTCAAAGATCCCTGAATACAGTACAGCATTTCAGAAAAGGAGCAGAAGGAAGCCATGCACAGAATTCAGTTTAGCCCCATGTGTGCAGAGCATACAATTTATTCAGCTTAAAATCTTTATCGAGCACATCTATCTTGTTTAAAATTGTCCAAAATGTTTCCAGGGCAAGATCCAACTTGTGAATGTTGCAATTGAGCTCCAGCCTCACTGGGCCACATGTTTTGGGCGTGCACCAAATTAACATCATTGTGGACCAAAATCTTTAAATGCCTATCAGAGACGGCCTTGGTGTCACATTCACTCCTAATCCATTTACAGCTGTGTTTGGTGTACTCCCATATTGGCTTTAAGTGGAGAAGGGCAAACTAACTGTAATTGCCTTTACTTCACTGCTAGCATGTAGACTTGCTCAGCTGGAAGAATCCCACCCAGCCACTTTTTTTTTAAAAAAAATCTAATTTTTGAGAGGATCTATTCAAAGCTTTTTTAAGACCTGGCAGGATATAATCAACAAAATTTTAGAATAAGCATTTATATTGGGGAAAATGATTCTCTTTCCTCTTTTCTAACTTAGTCTTACTCTGACTTTCTCTGTAAAAAAGGAAATATGTACTGAGAAAATGTTGACACATTCAATACTTATTTCCTCCACTGTACAACATGTGAATAATACAAGCCTATTGCTGTTTGTCTGGCAGTTGCACACCGTTGGGCGTATGTGGTGTATTTATTTCATTTGATTCCTTTATTTAAACATTCTGGTGATCTGCCTTCATTAATGTAGAAAAATGAGAGCAGTAAATAAATTCCTTCATTAATAATTATTTGTGACAAAACTATAGTTTCTTTAAGCAGTAAGAACAAGTGCATCCCTTGCACTAAACATTTTTGGTAACCATTTCTTGTACCTATTAGTTATTTATTTGTCTTTAAGCCTGAGTGTTGTGAATTTGCTGTAGTATCTTTAGTCATTTGTGTACATGCAATATCCCCTTTCATTTTATTTTTTAATATGGAAAAGGAAGATATTTATATGTTGGACCTGTAATAAGTTTTTTAATGTGAACGTCAGAAGATCTGTGTTTATCTTAGATAATATCAGGAAGAGATTAAAAACTATGCTTTCCTTTATACATGCATCTACTGAACCTTTTTTTTTTCCTGTACACACCTCACTTCTACTTTCGCAGGAACAAAAATGCTTTATGTATAAGTATGTGAAGTGCCTTGTGATAGTATACTTCCTCTAGGGTGCTATGCAAACATGCAGTTGCTTAATGTTTAAATGTATAACTTGTAGTATTGTACATATATAAATTTACTTTTTAAATTCTGCAGTCAAAAGGATTAACAACATTAATTGGTCTTCAATGAGCTTTTGTGTGAGTGTGACCTATAATGGGCTAGCATTTTTTCTTTGTCAGGTTCCTGTCTTGAACTCATGAGCTTAGGTTTAAATTTAGAATGTTCCACGCTTTTGAGCGTAGACTGAAATCAGAACTTTGGGAAAGGTAGAAGTGATGTTTGCATAATTTATCAGTCAGAAATGCTAAAACTCATCTTATACATTGACAAAGCATAATATGAGTAGTGACATCCTTTACATATTCTACAACTGTGTGATGATCAGTTTTCTACACTGGTGTGTGCTGGGCCCGGCTCAGTTATTAGATGGAGTCACAATCTGCTGGAGGTAGCAGCAAAGGGGAGAGTGAAAACAAAATTGTGTGCCATTATGAACAATGCTGTGCATCTCGTCTTCAACACACTAGCATTGAGTAGTTTTGCTATGAATTATTCTTACGAACAAGAAATGCTACTGTGGCTCCTTTATACTAAGGGCAAATTGCAAAATAATGAAGAGAAATTACTTTAATATCAGTTGTGTCTCAGGTAAGTAACTCAATACAGGGTAGCACTCATAACAGAAATTAATGAGAGTCTGGATACAAATCCAGTTGACAGCTACTTTATTTCAAACATGAGCCTTAGTATAAAAGAGTCTGATGCAATCAAAGTAACATTGGATACAAGTATTACCTTATATGGATATACTCCATACCAAGGTGTGATGTACAAGGCTAAGGACAAGCTTGGATCTAAATGAACCAGTAATGTTTCCAAAAAAAGACTACACCCATTTTTGTCCCTTCAGCAGTAACTCATAAGTACAGAAAGGTTGGGAATACATTTTCTCTATACCAAGGCATGGTATACAACTCTTTGTCAACATTAAAGTCATTTTTAAAAAACAGAGAAAGCCACCAAGAAGTCCTATCCTACAGTCTAACCCCAAACAAAATTATACTTTTAAAATCAGCTTCTCAGGAGGCTTTCTAATCTGTTGTGGATGAGCCCCGAGACTCTCTTCAGAAACTTTTCTAATCTGTTTTGGAAGAGCCCCGAGACTCTCTTCAGAAACTTCTGCCGGAGGTGCGAGATTTTGCCCTGGATTAATGTCATTTCCCTCATTTGTATCCGACTCAGCCCAGTAGGTTCTGTCTCTGGAACATTGGCAATAATGTGTATGGATGTTTCCCATTCCACTGCACCAGTTTCCACTTTGCCGTCCAGATGAAATTCCAGCCGTGCCGTTTCATCATCTTGCCTTTTACCTGTACGAGATATAAGAAACTTGCTCAATTTTTTTATAATTTTACCTGGCCCCCATCTTGAGCTTTCTCCACCCCTGTACATTCTAACTAACACACTCTGCTGACATATAAATTCTCTAGCTCCTCCATATTTTTATACTCTAGTTCCTCTCTCATAATTTTGTACAGCAGTTGCTTCATTACTGACCTCTGGGTCTGTACCTGTGTATTCAGAAACACCTGCACAGGTACCTGTTGTGGAGTGAGGTGTGGTTTGATAAGCAAACAAGAAATTAGCGATATTGTGATATAATGATCTCTGGCACCTTGTTTGTATTTTCCAGCTCTAATTTGAAGCCCCATTGCTTTTCGAACAATAGGGTTCTAGAGTCTTGTGTCTTACTACATTTAGTCTAAAGAACTCGACAAATTCAGCAGACTTTAATTGTGGACCATTGTCTGATACCGTCTCTTCTGGTTGATCATAGGCAGTGCATAGTTTTCTCAAAACCTCAACCAACCTAATGGTAGTGGTGGCATTCATCTTTTTAATCTCAACCCACCTAAAATAAGCATCCACTAAGACTAAAAAGATATTTTCATTTTTTCTTTTCCACAAAAATCCAAGTGAAGCCTCTGCTAGGGTCTTTCATTCCAGCTCTAAGCACGTACAGGTGCTTTTCTCTATTGTCAGTTCTGTTAGCCTCTGAAAATAAAGCTTCAATCCATCCTCACTTAGATACTGTGGCCACCCATGCAATGTATAGAATTTAACCTTATTCAACACTGAGTCTCTAGCTGTCACTTGAGCAATATCTGCTGCTGAAGCTGGAAGAACATCTAAGAAAGACACTTTGTATTCTAAGTTTGATTTTGGACCAGTCTCTTTTAACGGCAATCGTGATAATTCATCAACATTCCAATACTCGGCAGATTTTTTTAAATCGAATCTCATATTGATAAGATGCTAAGATTAATGCCCATCTAATGTAGTCTTGCATGAGCTAAAGTGGGAGTTACTTTTTTGGACCTAAAATTTTGACTAGAGGCTTGTGATCAGTGACTAACTCAAATTTTCTGAAATATAGATATTCATGAAGTTTTAACAGCCCGAAAACAATAGCAAGTGCCTCCTTTTCAGTCTGCAGATAGTTTTACTCTGCCTTACTGACTGTCCAAGAAGCATGTGCAATAGGCCTCTATTTGCCATCTATGTATGCATTTGTGTGCAACAACAGCTCCCACACCATAGGCTGAAGCATCGCAGGCTAAGGAAACGGGCAAGCTCAGATCAAAATGAACCAGTAATGTTTCCAAACAAAGTTGCTGTTTGGTTTTTACAAAAGTTGAAGGCACCTGCTCAGACCACACCCATTTTTATCCCTTCTGCAGTAACTCTGTCATAGGTTTAATAGATCTAGAAAGGTTGAGAATAAAATTTCTCTATATTAAGGCATGGTAAACAACCCTTTAATTGCCAAAATAAAAGTACATTTTAAAAACGGACAAAACAACCAAGAAGTCCTATCATAGAATACCAACAAAAGAATACAACTTAACAAAGAAGACGTAGAATAAGGTTTTGAACCTCGGACAGGCAGAAATCCTGGCTGAAAACAACGATACCGAACCAGCTGTTTAGTGCTTTCTATATTGTAAGGCTTGTATTGATAACCTCTGCTGAGGCAATATTCAGTCAGTGGAGATGCACATTATCTTTGACTTGTCTGTATATAATTTTTCTTCATGTTCTCACTGATGTTTTGGAAGGCAATTTTAAAGTCTGTTTAGGCTTGCTTGTTTTGTTCACTGAGAAACCAGAAAAATCGGGAAGTACTGTATATCTCTTTGTATATGTACGGTCTGTCACATTTATTTTTTTTCTGTTCGGTTTATTCAGTCATGTATGATATATATTTGTTTAAATTTGTTTGGTGCTCCCTGTTTTATTATTTTCCACAATACAGATATTTTTTGAATGACTTCAGTTGATTAAAGTGGTCCTAATGTGATGATACATCACAGTAGAACTACCCATTGTTAATGTAGGAAATTAGGTCAGTAGAAGCACCTAAACTGGATTCAATCTGAAAAGTATATCTGCATAGATTATACTGTGATTTATAGTAACTATGGTAATTTTTAATTATATTGTGATATACATTTTTGGCCATACCACCCACCCCTGGCCAAGACAAACCTTGTTTTGTGGTCTCTGAACCATCTTTGTTTTGATTTCAAGGTCTTAATTTAGGGTTTAAGTGATAGTCAACTTTAGATTTAATTTCTGCTGATAGTTTTTGGATTCCATGATACCATGTATCCTAACAAACAGTTCACAGTTCACGACATCTGGCAGAAAGCTAGTCCCATATGATGAAGTATTTGTTGTATGATTGTAGTTTTACAGATTTTCTGACTCCAAGACCTAGCTAATGTCCTTGGGAGATTCTTTGGCCACTCAAACCATCCTCCTCATTGTGCATAAAAGCACATCCTCTTCCAGGTGAATAACATTTCCAGTTGCTTTAAACTTTTTATTTCTTTGATAGTGGGGAAAGTGAATTTTCAGTTGTTTTGCTATTTTGTTATAGCTACTGTATTTCCAAATTTGTGCAGTTTAACATCATTTTGTTGTTGTTGGCTTGTGTTTCATGTCATATGTATACTCCAGTGAAACAGGCAGCCATGGTTGACTGTTCAAGTGTTTTACTTACTCATTTGAACTTAAAAAAGATAATGCTGTACATGAACGAGAATATACTTCAGTTAGATTTTACTCCTATGACTTTCTAAAGGTTGCCAATAATTGTGGCACACATGTATTTGAGAAAATACTTGTTTTATGATGAGACTTTTTTTGTTTTCAATTATTTTGCTTCAGTTAAAGTTTGCAGTTGTTAATATTTTGAATGAAAGATCAAGACAGTAAACAATAAAGTCTTTTTTCATAGCCCGTTTTGCTTTACAGTATTTACAAAGGGTGCTAATATGAATGGAGAAAAAATACAAGCTTACATTCATTTTCAGTGATGCCCTGACATGGAAAGGCATCTCACAAGTAGCAGTGGTTTATTTCTACTCAAGCAGAGAGGAAAAAAAAAATCTTAGATTCTGATTTTGATTTGAATGATACAGAGACAGTAATTTGTGTTAATGATGGTGATGCATATACTTACTGTATATGTATAAGAATAGAATTGAATAACCCATTGTTCAGTTCTGACTTGAAAGCCCAATTTAGTGCGTCATGTAGAGAGTCTTTGTATTCTCAGTGTTAATGTAAAAACATTGGTGAATTGGCAGATGGTAGAAACAAACTGTTGTCCCTAGATTTCATTTACTGCCATTCTTGGAATGGAATAATCTGTGTGGCATACTGCAGATGCAAACACATTCATGACATTTGTGGCTTTATAAAGTCAGTTTCATATTGTAACAGATGCTAACCATTTGCAGAACAATTTATATTTCATTTACTTTTCACATCAGTCTATATATTTTTGCTGAATATTAGGAATAGGATGTATTTTGTGTGATTGTAATATACATTTTTATTTTAACTTATTTTTATAGTGATCGCAATCTCAGAACACACTCTCATCACAGTAAATTACATTAGATCCATTTACATTTATTTGCTTGGCAGATGCTTTTATCCAAAGCGACTTACAACAGAGGTAAACAATCAAGTGACATTAGGCTAGTCTGTTCAGCAAGTTCTATAGTACAGTAATCCCTCCTCCATCGCGGGGGTTGCGTTCCAGAGCCATCCGCGAAGTAGAAACCATATGTTTATATGGTTATTTTTATATTGTCATGCTTGGGTCACAGATTTGCGCAGAAACACAGGAGGTTGTAGAGAGACAGGAACGTTATTCAAACACTGCAAACAAACATTTGTCTCTTTTTCAAAAGTTTAAACTGTGCTCCATGACAAGACAGAGATGACAGTTCTGTCTCACAATTAAAAGAATGCAAACATATCTTCCTCTTCAAAGGAGTGCGTGTCAGGAGCAGAGACTGTCATAAAGACATAGAAAGCAAACAAATCAATAGGGCTGTTTGGCTTTTAAGTATGTGAAGCACCTCGGCACAAAGCTGTTGAAGGCGGCAGCTCACACCCCCTCCGTCAGGAGCAGGGAGAGAGAGAGAGAGAGAGATAGAGAGAGACAGAGAAAAACAAACATGCAAAAATCAATACGTGCCCTTCGAGCTTTTAAGTATGCGAAGCACCGTGCAGCATGTCGCTTCACTAAGCAGCTGCACAGAAGGTAGCAACGTGAAGATAATCTTTCAGCATTTTTAGACGAGCGTCCATATCGTCTAGGTGTGCAAACAGCCCCCCTGCTCACACCCCCTACGTCAGGATCAGAGAAAGCGCAAGAGAGAGAAAGAGAAAAGTAAGTTGGGTAGCTTCTCAGCCATCTGCCAATAGCGTCCCTTGTATGAAATCAACTGGGCAAACCAACTGAGGAAGCATGCACCAGAAATTAAAAGACCCATTGTCCTCAGAAATCTGCGAACCAGCAAAAAATCCGCGATATATATTTAAATATGCTTACATATAAAATCCGCGATAGAGTGAAGCCGCGAAAGGCGAAGCGCGATATAGCGAGGGATCACTGTATAGGTAGCAAAGTTAATGGCCAAAATTGAAAAGATGCAATAATTAATAATTTACAATCGTAGATTATAATCGATAAAGCAATTAAACTTAAAACAACAAATTAACCAACAATATAAAAGATTTTTTTTGTTTTGCTTTCAATCAATTAGATGAATGGAGGTGGATAGCCTGTTCCACCAATTAGGAACTACACAGGAAGAGAGTCTGGATTGAGACTTGATATCACGTGGAGGTGGCATCACCAGATGCTGCTTACTGGCAGACCTCAGTGGACTAGAAGGTGCATATCACCTCAGTAGTGTCTCCATATACACAGGTGCTGACCACTGACTATTCTGCAGGCAAACATCAGGGATTTGAACTTAATGCATGCTGCTTCATGGAGCCAGTGTAGCAACCTGAAGAGGAAGTGACATGTGCCCGTCTTGGCTGGTTAAATATAAGATGGGCCGCTGAATACTGGATCATCTGCAGCGGCTTGATAGAATATGCCAGGTACTCATGCCAGAACAAATTGCAGTAGTCCAGACTCGACAAAACCAGAACCTGGAACAGACATTGATCTGCATACTATGTCAGATAAGGTCTGATCTTGTGGATGTCGTACAGCATTAATCCGCATGAACAATGTAACTAAGTAAACTTTTTTTTTTGAAGTACGGATACGTCTTTTACAATATTCTGTCTTTAGTTGTCAATCCTCCCTATTAGGCCACGCAAATACCACCAGTACCCATCAGTCTGTTTTGCTGTGTCTTTGATTTGTGTAAAGCATGTTGTCAGTACAGTGAAGAGCATGTAAGGTAGCATGCTATTAATAAATATTGACAAATAAACAAAGTGTTATCTAATTTTCTCTTTTTATAACATCGCCAAATTTCAATCAAATTTGTCAAAGGATTTTTGAGATTTGTAGAGTATTTAGTTGTCCTTTGTTAATGACCCCTACTGGTACAGATACACCATCCTGTCAAATTTCAGCTTTTTAACTAAATGGTAAATAGTGTTTTTGTTGATGAGTGAATGAGTCATTCATCCTTGCATTATATACACATATAGAAAATATATTTGTATTTTTTTTTGTTTTGAAAGATAACATATAAGATAGGAGTGCTAGTCTGTCTCTCAAGCATGCTTGCATTACACTGATTTGTATTTCATGCTACTCGATCCTTAATATACTGAGTAACAGCAAGGAAACTGATGATATCTGTCAGTTGCAAGACAAGGATTAAAACAAAAGAGAGCCCTGTGTTGTTGCTATATGTATGTTTTTACAATACCAGTATATTGTAGTTACAGTGCATCCGGAAAGTATTCACAGTGCATCACTTTTTCCACATTTTGTTATGTTACAGCCTTATTCCAAAATGGATTAAATTCATTTTTTTCCTCAGAATTCTACACACAACACCCCATAATGACAACGTGAAAAATGTTTACTTGAGGTTTTTGCAAATTTATTAAAAATAAATAAACTGAGAAAGCACATGTACATAAGTATTCACAGCCTTTGCCATGAAGCTCAAAATTGAGCTCAGGTGCATCCTGTTTCCCCTGATCATCCTTGAGATGTTTCTGCAGCTTAATTGGAGTCCACCTGTGGTAAATTCAGTTGATTGGACATGATTTGGAAAGGCACACATCTGTCTATATAAAGTCCCATAGTTGACAGTTCATGTCAGCGCACAAACCAAGCATGAAGTCAAAGGAATTGTCTGTAGACCTCCGAGACAGGATTGTCTCGAGGCACAAATCTGGGGAAGGTTACAGAAACATTTCTGCTGCTTTGAAGGTCCCAATGAGCACAGTGGCCTCCATCATCCGTAAGTGGAAGAAGTTCGAAACCACCAGGACTTTTCCTAGAGCTGGCCAGCCATCTAAACTGAGCGATCGGGGGAGAAGGGCCTTAGTCAGGGAGGTGACCAAGAACCCGATGGTCACTCTGTCAGAGCTCCAGAGGTCCTCTGTGGAGAGAGGAGAACCTTCCAGAAGGACAACCATCTCTGCAGCAATCCACCAATCAGGCCTGTATGGTAGAGTGGCCAGACGGAAGCCACTCCTTAGTAAAAGGCACATGGCAGCCCGCCTGGAGTTTGCCAAAAGGCACCTGAAGGACTCTCAGACCATGACAAACAAAATTCTCTGGCCTGATGAGACAAAGATTGAACTCTTTGGTGTGAATGCCAGGCGTCACATTTGGGGAAAACCTGGCACCATCCCTACAGTGAAGCATGGTGGTGGCAGCATCATGCTGTGGGGATGTTTTTCAGCGGCAGGGACTGGGAGACTAGTCAGGATAAAGGGAAAGATGACTGCAGCAATGTACAGAGACATCCTGGATGAAAACCTGCTCCAGAGCGCTCTTGACCTTAGACTGGGGTGACAGTTCATCTTTCAGCAGGACAACAACCATAAGCACACAGCCAAGATATCAAAGGAGTGGCTTAAGGACAACTCTGTGAATGTCCTTGAGTGGCCCAGCCAGAGCCCAGACTTGAATCCAATTGAACATCTCTGGAGTGATCTTAAAATGGCTGTGCACCGACGCTTCCCATCCAACCTGATGGAGCTTGAGAAGTACTGCAAAGAGGAATGGGCGAAACTGGCCAAGGATAGGTGTGCCAAGCTTGTTGCATCATATTCAACAAGACTTGAGGCTGTAATTGCTGCCAAAGGTGCATCGACAAAGTATTGAGCAAGGCTGTGAATACTTATGTACATGGGATTTCTCAGTTTTTTTATTTTTAATAAATTTGCAAAAACCTCAAGTAAACTTTTTTCATGTTGTCATTATGGGGTGTTGTGTGCAGAATTCTGAGGAAAAAAATGAATTTAATCCATTTTGGAATAAGGCTGTAACATAACAAAATGTGGAAAAAGTGTTGCGCTGTGAATACTTTCCGGATGCACTGTAATGGTGTATTACTGCAGTATGGTGTTTTGTGTCAACATCGTGAGTATTTTATTGTCATTTTAGTTAACTCTGTTGTATTTGTAATTAGTGCTTTGGGCTGGTAAGTACACATGCAATTAATAAGGATGCTTTAAAATTAATTTTGAACTGCTTTCAGTGCACAACCAGTTAGTAGTTCTAATATCTCTTCAAAACCATATTAAAATAGAAAAATAAATCTGTTAAACATATAATTTGACAATTTAATAACTAGGTGTTTCAACTGTGCATTAAATGTTTATACATCTGCTGCTCAGTAAAATAAATCAAGGAATGTAACTTTGAAATATGTATGGTCAAAATATTCCAAGAGTACAGTGGCAGTTACTGGCAGGAGCATTAAATAAGTAAACACAGAAGAATGGTGCTTTCATATCTGAAACGATGAACGCCTACTTGTACTATGTTTTGTCTAGATTTCTGCAGGTGTGGAAACAACACTCCTCCCCTGTATTAGTAGCAGTGAAATGTGTAAGTTAAGTCACTCTGAAACGTCTGTCACAAGGAGATGAAGTTGAGTAGCAGGAATGGCGCAACTTAGTCAGCCTTTGAAAGATCTTTAATTACGAAATACAATATAGATATAAATATGCTGCCTTTCAATCATATTGGTTTCTTGGCCAATTTTCCAAGTTTGTTAAGTAAATTCTACACCAAAATGATGTTCTTACGTGACATTTGTATTTTAAAACACTAAAACAATAGATTTTTAATGTGTTTTATGTTAGGAAAAAGGAAATGATAGTTTTAATTTTATCATATTTTTATTTTTAGATTTTTTTATTTTTCAGTTTTACCTTGATGCATAGTCCCTGGCCTGCTGATAAAAATCAGCTCCACAGCAAAATGCTATTGCCACCATACTTTGTGGTTGCTATGCTTTTTAGTGGTTTAGAAAGTGTTACATTTGTGCCACACATCTCTTTGAACGTTAGCCAGGAAGCCCTATCTCGATCTCATCTGACCACAAAACCTCTTTTTTTTTTTTTTTTTTTTTTTTTTTTAAAAACATACCTGGGTTGTTATTCAGATGTACTTTCACTTTTTTTTTTGCAACAAAACTAGTGTTACACCGAACTCTTCATATGGTTGATTGATGTACTTTTACTCCAGTCTCATCTAATGAACTCTGTAGCTCTTTGAAAGTGATTGTCAGTCTGTATAATGTAGCATACTGATAATTTGAGCGACTTTTGAAGAGTAACTTTTCCTAAGCAGCATTTAGGTGGTAACAACATCTGCTTCCTGATAGTTCAACCAACAATGTCTGCTAAATGTTTTGTGCCTTTTTCCTTATTTGTGCATTGTTATTATTTTTATCTAACTTCATTGGAATGTGATTTATTATGGAGATTTTATCCAAGCTATATGGAAGTTATTTAATGATTCACTAGTGGAGACTGGTTTTCTCCATAGTCAATTGTTTTTTTACTGTTCTACTCTTAGAGCTTTCATAATATAAGAATGAAATACTTTCATAAATAGCAAATGTCTGAAGTTTTTTTTATATATTATTTCATAATATAAACTAGTGTTATGGTAAAAAGTAATTGAGTTTCTTTGCTTTCAAATAAAAATATCACAGTGTAGGCATTTGTTGCAGTAAAAATAAAGAATTGGTTAAAGAACTGAGTACTTTTTGAAGACAATGTATAATAAAAAAAAAGGAATGACTGTTTCTTCTAAGTTAACTACAATTCTTTTTGAGATTTTTTTTTTGCTTTAGAATAAATACGGTTTCTGTATGAAATATTGTTTATATGTGAAGAGGAGGCAGATGATCTGCTGTTTTCATATCAACAGATTAAAACATTTCAGTATAATACAGGAAAAAAGAAACTTGTTTGAAGTAATTTTGGTCAGACCATTCAGGAAGGAGTTGTTGTTGTTCTACTTACTTTTTACTGCCGTTTCAAAATTGGGCTTTTGCACCTAAACAGAACAGACACGAACAGTAGCTAAAATACTAGTGAGTCAATCTCTCTCTGTGAATGTCACTAAAACATAGGAAGTGATTTTTAAATTCAGGAGACCACATGCTAAATGTGCTTTTATGCACATTGGGTGGGGCTTCAACTGTGATGGTTGACCACTTTAAGTTTCAGGGTGTTCATATTTCTGAGGACCTCACCTGACCTCAACATTATAGCCTCAGTCAAGTAGACAAAGCAGCACCTTCATTTCTTAAGGAATACAAAACTGAAAATTCTTAACAGTTTCTGTAACTATACAATAGAGAGCATCCTGACCAGCTGTAATGCGGAAATTGCATTCATCAGACAGGAAGACTCTGCATTGGGTAGTTAATACAGCACTGACTCGGCACTTCTTCCCATTCAGGACATCTGCTGGACGAGGTACAAAAGCAGGGCCCAGAGCATTGTTAAAGACCCTTCCAGAGACTGTTAGGTCCCCTTTTATCCATCGGATGGTTCTGCAGTATTCAGAACAACACAGCTTATGTCTGTCCGCTTTTCACGAGAGAACTACTCAATGGATATAGATCAGTTTTTTTCTATGATTTACTTGAACATTCCAGTTGATTTTACGACTTCTGTCATCCAGCTAAGTATCGTACGTCGCTTGTGGCAGTGATTTATTCATGCAAATCCGAGAGAGAGGCTGCAGGCCGAGCAGAGGGGGAAACGGGACCTCAGGAGTGGGGAGCAGGACTGGGCCCTCCTCGCTCGCATGCGGATTGTTAAAGAGTAACGTTTGACATTTTTAAGAGAGAGATCACAGCTACATGTGTTTTAGAGAGTAGCTGCTGATTGGCACAGATATCACGGCCACAGGCTTTGCTCCCCACACGGGGGACACTCTCCCGTCAGAGCTGAACATGATCAGATACATTGATTTTTAAGTTTGTCCTGTTTCACTACTATGTGGGGAGAGCCGCGAGAGACAGATAGTTTTTACTATAACATGGCTGCTTGTGCTGATTGACACATTTGCAAAACAAAGACGCTGATGAGGAGGTGCCAAGGAATTTAAGGTGGCCTGGCCTTGCCTTATGACTTTTTTCATAGTCTTCAGGTATTCTAGTGTTAAAATGTGAATAGTTAAGTGAGCAGAAGATGAAATGATCACCAAAAGGCATAAAGTTAAAGATCACGCATTCTTTTCAGTATTTTATGTAAGATTAGTGTATTGATTTTGATTTGTACAATTGAATAGTGAAAAAAGGAAGAGAGCACCAAGCAAAAGTTTGGACACCCCAAGATATGTGAGGTTTCAGATAACTACGGGTCTCAGACCTTAATTACCTTGTTAGGGCTATGGCTTGTTCAGTCAGTCATCGTTAGGAAACTCCAGGTGATGCAAATTACAAAGCTGTATAAAATTCTGACTCCTCAAACCTTTTCTCGACAATCAGCAGCCATGCTGAAAAATAAAAACTGCTCACAAAGCAGGAAATGGCTACAAGAAGATAGTAGTGTTTTCAGGTGGCTGTTTCCTCAGTTTGTAATATTATTAAGAAATGGCAGTTAACAGGAACGGTTGAGGTCAAATTGAGGTCTGGAAGACCACGAAAAGAACTTTTATGAAAAAACTGCTCATTGGATTAGCAGGAAGGCAAATAAGAACTCATGGCTGACTGCAAAAAAACTCTACAAAAAACCTTTAAGAAGATTTAGAAGATTCTGGAGTAATGGCGCACTGTACTACTGTGTAGTGACACCTGAATAAATATGACCTTCATGGTAGTGTCCGCAAATGAAAAACTTTTCTACCACAAAATTTAGTGTCTGAAGTTTGCAAATGAACATCTAAATAAGCCTGACGCATTTTGGAAACAAGTTCAAAATAGAACGTTTTGGCCACTTTGTGCAAAGGTATGTTTTGGGGGGGGAAAGAGTTCAATTCTAGGAAAAGAACACCTCTTCAGCTATTAAACATTAGGGTTGATCAGTCCGTCCTTTGAGCTTGTGTTGCAGCTAGTGGTACAGGGAACATGTCATTGGTAGAAGGAAGAATTGATTAAAATAAATACCAGCAAATTCTGGAAGTAAACCAAAAGAGATGGGTCCTACAACAAGATAAAGATCTGAAACACACCTCAAAATCTACAATGGAATACCTGAAGAGACACAAAGTGACAGTGTTGCCATGGCCCTTACAGTCCCCCAACCTAAACATCATTGAAAATCAAAAGAGCAGTGCATGCAAGATGAACCAAGAATCTTGCAGAACAAGGGGGCTCCACCCCCGGCGTTTTGAACCCGTGCCCGCTGGGCAGCTACGTGTGAGGATGACGCACGTTTATTACGGAGCGTTCGCCCGTGTCACTCTGGGGCCTCCCACTGTTAATACGGAGCTCCGTCCGTACTATTATGCGGTGCATTGTGGACTCCGTAGTGTTTCCCGTTTCAGTTTGTATCTCGGTCAGTCGAGCTTTTGTTTTTGAAGCTTTTGAATTCCGGTCTTCATTATCTGTAACCTGCTGTCCATGTGTTTGGCCCCCCTCGTTTAACCTGTTTATGACGTTTTACTTTGCTTTCTACTCTGTCTTTCATTTGTGATCTCGCTTTATTCTGCTTTTGTTTCAATGACACCTGGTCCGTGGTGAATCTATTTTCGCTTTTTCAAGTAATAATTTTCATTTGTTTGCGATACTGTGATGTTTATCGTAACCATTATGCGGTGCATTGTGGAGCAGTGCGGACTCTGTAGTGTTTCCCGTTTCAGTTCGTATCTCGTTTAGTTGAGCTCTTTCTTTTTGGAGCAGTGCCTTCCTGGTCTGCGGCATTTCAGACGCATGTTGTAGGCGCCTGCATTCATTAATTATATCCAGGCAGGCGCGTGTTTGTATCTCGGTCACTCGAGCTGTGTCGTGTTGAATCCGTGCCTGCTTTGCCTACACAGTTTGAGACGCGCGTTGTAGTCGTTGTTTCTGCCTTTATATTCTGTATCTCGGTGTGCATGTGTTTCGTGCCTAGGTTTTTTTGAAGCTGTTGCATTCCAGTTTTCATCATCTGTAACCCGCTCTCCATGTGTTCGTCCCCATTCTTTAATCCCTTTATAAAGTTTTACTTTGTTTCCTACTTTGTGTTTTATTTCTGACCTCGCTTTATCCTGCTTGCGGCATGTCAGACGGTTCGTAGTTTTTCTCGTTTTACTCTGGGGAGGGGGGCTTTGTTCTGTAACCTGCTCTCCATGTGTTTGTCCCTGTTGTTTAACCTCTTTATGATGTTTTACTTAGTTTCCTACTCTGACGGTTTGTAGTCTCTCCCGTTTTGCTCTGGTGGGGGGGGGGGGGTTTGTGTGGCGCCTGCAGTCTCTCCCGTTTCACTCGGGGGGGGGGGGGGGGGGGGGGGCTTTGTTTGGCACTTGCGCACTATGTCTTTTGCGTCCACGGGCAGGTCCGTGCGTCCTCATTAAAATAAATACCAGCAAATTCTGGAAGTAAACCAAAAGAGATGGGTCCTACAACAAGATAAAGATCTGAAACACACCTCAAAATCTACAATGGAATACCTGAAGAGACACAAAGTGACAGTGTTGCCATGGCCCTTACAGTCCCCCAACCTAAACATCATTGAAAATCAAAAGAGCAGTGCATGCAAGATGAACCAAGAATCTTGCAGAATTAGAAGCCTTTTGCAAGGACGAATGGGCGAAAATATGATGGAAATAAAAATGTAATCATGCTTAAAATATTTAAGACATGTGTAACAGACATTTTAAGCAAGGGTGCCCAAAATTTTGCATGCCACTGTAACAGTCATTATCACCCAAGAGTTCTAGTTGTAAATATTTAGGATTTTTATGTGTCTGTTTATACTTTAGTATGTTTTTTGTAACTGTTTATTGTCTTGGTTGCAGTTTATTATTTTGCTCTTGAATCAACAAAAAGGTTTTGTTTCTAATGTACTATTTTGTATTGAAACAAGACAATAAACCTGACTTTTTATTATTATTATTGATTTCAGAGGCGGTGCTTTGCTGACTACTCCAAATGGTCCTGGATTTCACATAATGTTACCATTTATTACTACATACAGATCAGTGCAGGTAATATAATTTTGGCTCTTTATTTCCTTAAAGTATAGTGAGGGAAATATGTTTTTATCTAAAAATATTAAGCTACTAGAATGATACTTAGTTTTGTTACAGAAATCTAACTGGTCATTTTCCAGCTTGATATTTCTGAACAATTATGTAAAGAAATTGTAAACAACAAATGTCTACCGTATATACTTGCATTTAAGTTCTCCCGCAGATAAGTCGGGGCTTGATTTTACCGTATAATTTCCGGTATTTTATAATGTCGGTTGTATAAGTCGAATGTGGAAAACTCATGCTATTGGTCCAAGAGACAATGATATGCTAACACCCACCTGAGAGAGTAACCACGGATCACACTCTTCCCCCCCCCCCTATGTATTGTGCCTATGTGATCACACGCTAATACCCAAACTATTTCGAAGTGGTGTTTGCACGGTTTTGTGTTTTTTGCATTAAAAGTTTTAAATTAAAAGTCGTTGAAGTGGCAAAAGAAATTCTATGTGTCTGAGAAACTGGTCCAAGATTGGAGGAGGCAAGACGATGTTAAAAAAAAATAGTGTTGCATTTTTGAATGGGCATATAAGTCTGGGTCTGATTTTATGATTGATTTTTTCGGGTTTCAAGACCTGACTTATATGCGAGTATATACGGTATCTAATTCTATTAATTAAAAAATTTTCAAAATGATTAAGTGTCATCATTGGCTGTTGGTGTAATATGTTAATTCCCTGGTAGAATCTCAATGTATGAAGTTTATTTTCTTTCCCTGATTTGTTCTTGTAAAATGTTTAAATACCTGTTCTTTTTTCTGTTTTTTTCCTCCTTTTTTTGTAACTACCTCAACTCATAGTATTTGACAGCAGAATTAATGTAGAGCATCTTAAGTACATTTAACTAGTATAATTAAAAAAAACCCTTGCAGTTATTTTCTTCCTTAACTACATGCTTCAGTTCTTCGATTAGTGCTGGTTATATATTGTTGTTGATTTTCTTATGTTTCAGACTTGTAACGTAAATTGTTTTGCTATTTTGTGCTACCATCTTTATGTCAGCATTTGTTAAATGTTTAGTTTTTTTCTTTTTCTCTCTACCTCTTTCTTTTTTATAAACTTGAAATATTGATTTGACGAAATACTAGACTGTGATATTTTATCATTGATATCATTCTTTCTATATAAATGTTTACTTTCTTAATTTAGCAGTTCTCAGATGTATAGTTGTATAGCCCTAGTGCACTGTCAATGTTTTAGGTAGAATTATAAAGGTAAAGATTGTTTTAAAAATAACTTGTATACAGTATTAAACATTTTAGCAGGACAAAACTATTTATTTATTTATTTTATTTTATTTAGACAACACTGCAAACAGATGAAATAAAAAACGTGCCTTGTGGAACAAGGTAAGTGTTTAGGTATAATTGGGAAGTGAGCTATGTAGTGTAAATTTCTTTGTATCCATGTGTGACCGGTGGCAGAATGTGAAAGAGAACATAATTAGGTGTATGGTGGACAGACTGCGAGAGAAAACTAGAAGGAATATTTGAAGCATTAGCTGGTCTACCCTGTTTATTTTTGCTGGCAGAAACAAACAAAAAAAAAGTGTTCCAGCACTTCTGCACTCACAGGCATTCAAAGTAATGGCCCCAAATTGGCCGAGTTAAACAAAAATGCACTTCCAGAATGAGGGGCTGGGCAACCCATTTTTATTGTGCCTTGACTGGAAGGGGAGGGGCCATCTTGGAGTGGAAGGTGAACGCTAAATGTCTGGGGCGCCCCTTGCTTACCTTGCCAGAGCAGGAAGAACGCACATGCACAACACACGCACATGCGTGACACCTGGGATATGTGTATGCTTTTTGTTACTGTATATATTTTTGATCATTTCTAACAGACAGAAGGCAAAATATATTTCAATCCAAATTATGCAGTGTGACTAAAACATATTAATTTATCTTTCACACGTCCAAGCAGATATGTGAATTTGTTAAAACATTTTTTTCAGTTTTGCTTCTGCAAGATTTTGCTTATCATTTAATGACAACTATTTCAAAAGGATATGGAAGTCAGTAACATTTGATGGATAAAATACTTAATTACATTTTTTAATTTCATGCTAGTAAGTACTTGTTTATTTCTTATTTTTCCCTTTCTAACAGTGGTGGTGTAATGATCTACTTTGATAGAATAGAGGTGGTCAATATTTTAGCTCCAAGTGCAGGTAAGTCTCTTATTTGTAAACCTTTTTCTGTGGTTACTTTGACAGTATCAATTTAGTGGAAATTAGCAAAGAACATTCTCACAAAGTAATAAACCCTTGATGCACCCCCTCCAAAGTTATAATGTAAGACACCTTTCACTCAGTCTGGTGACTTAATGTTTTGCCCTGTGCAGTTTTACAAAACAAATATTGAGAAGTAACACACATCTTCTATCTTAACCCAATTGATTTTCAGCTTTCAGGAGTCATCATCCAAAGATTACATAACATCATAGATTTATTATTACCTTTACTAATAGTTATGTTCAAGTAATTATTTTTTTTAATTTTGAAAATATCATTTCACATATTTTATTTAAGACTTGTGCCTGTTTTATTTAGATATTAAATTACCTTTTAAAAAACAAATATAAACTGTTACATTTCTGCCATCTGTTGCAATATATCTTCTTTTGGACAATTACAGAAAGATCATATTGTCATTATTTATTAATATTTATACCATAAATATGCAATTTTTCATTTTGATGTACCCTAATTTGTTATATTCAAATGTTTATAATTTTAAACATTTATTTTTCTTTTGTCTTAATTCTAGTGGTGGACATTGTAAGGAATTATACTGCTGATTATGATAAAACCTTAATCTTTAACAAAATACATCATGAGCTGAACCAGTTCTGCAGTATCCATACACTTCAAGAAGTCTACATTGAATTATTTGGTAAGCATGTTTAAATAAAGGATGTAGGTAGTTTTCATTTAGGCATTTAACCAAACACCTTTTTGTGGGGTGTTACAATGGTTAGTGCTGCTGCCTCAAAGATCTAACATCCTGGGTTCCATTCCAGTGCCTTGTTGTTCATTGCCTTTATGGATTTTGCATGTTCTCCCTTTGTCTGCATCTGTCACAGTAATTCAGTTTTTCTTCCACATACTGTACCAAACATGAATTTTTTTGTTAGGTTGATTTTCAGTTTTAAATTGGCACTATATGGTTATGTGCATGAGTATGATGAACTGATACGGCCTATGATGAACTGGTTCCCTGTTATGATTAGCTTTTGCCATATGTCTAATGGTCCCAGCATTAACCCCTGTGTCTCTGATTTGGATGGAGTCTGTTTTAAAATGTCATTACTTTTTATTAATCTACAATACTATTTTCATTTAATTTTATATTTAGGTATTGCTAAAAACATAGCCCATCCATCCATTTTCCAACCCGCTGAATCCGAACACAGGGTCACGGGGGTCTGCTGGAGCCAATCCCAGCCAACACAGGGCACAAGGCAGGAACCAATCCTGGGGTGACCCTGTGTTCGGATTCAGCGGGTTGGAAAATGGATGGATAAAAACGTAGCAGATAAAAATGCATGTACAGGCTGTACTGGAAAGTCGGTACCCAATCGGTAAATGTGACATGGGCAGCAATTTTCATTTGTTTACATTGACTTGTGTCTGGTGACGAGATCATCAACTGCAGTTGGAAAATCTGACATACCCCATAACTAGAAGTTGCATAATGTGAGTGCTTTAGGAGCAGTGCAGTGCTTTTTATGTGGTAATACGGTTATCTTCATTTTACTAAGTTAAATATCAAATTTTAATTGTAACTTAAAAAACAAAATCTAAACTGTGAAGAGATGGGAAAAAATATCTAGATTTGAACCCATTACCATATGAATATAAAACAAAGCTTTTATCCACTGTGTCAACAGCAACTCAATTGAAATGATTTGTTAGGCTACTTTACAAAATGTAATTATTTAAATTTCCTGTCTGTAGTTGAAATGCAGAAGTACTTGACCAGTACAATTAAATATAAAAATATCAAATACATTTGTTGCACAAAAATACCTTTTAAAACTGAGATTGGTGCCAAGTGATGCTAAATACAGAGTGTTTTTCATTAGACTTCAGATGAAGAAAGAAAATAATTAAGAGTAATAGTAACAGCTTTCAAAGTGATTCATCACTTAAATGTATAAAATATACATATGTAATTTCATGTTCTTTAGCTACATTTGTTTTTTTTATTAAGATTTATGAAATTGTTTTTTTATTTATTATTACAGATTCATTACTGTGTGAGTGTATTACACTTAGCTGAATCGTTTGCCGTTAATGAATTCAATTGAAGAATAGATCACAGTTAATTTTGTCCTGTTCATCTTCTTACCAATTTTATACATATCTTTTAGACTTGTTCACAAATTAGTGATTCTATTCTAATAAAGATGTTTAGAGTATAGTAGATAGAATATATAGTAGATCTATTTTGCATACTGGTAGTTCTTACATACTAAATTTGCCTACTGTATTTTTACTTTTTATTATAGATATAATTGATGAAAATTTAAAACTCGCTTTACAGAAAGATTTGAATGTCATGGCTCCTGGTCTCACAGTTCAGGTAATGTTCTAAGAGAAAAGGCTGCCTATTAAAGGACATGACAGTCTTCAGTCTACTTTGAGATTTTGATATACCTCTTATTTTATAATATAACTACTGTACATATCTACAATTTTATAATGTCATTCTACCTAAATAAGGCATTACAGATTCTTAAAAGCAAACAGAATTTTTTCTGTGGTAATTAAGCTTTACTGTTTTCTTCTATAATAAAATTGTAGTTAGTACCAGTCCTCTTATAAAATTTTACTGAATTTGAATGTACTGTAGCTATAATTAAAAATACAGCAGAATACTGATTATCCAAGATAATATGAATCCACGCTACATCAGACTGCTGAAAACTCGCATAAAACGAGCTGCTAAAGTGATGACGGTGTGCAGAACTGGTGGGTGTTGACACAGAGAAATCAGCCGATTTCATAAGGGAAACGCACTGTTCACAGTAGTCGGAGATGGGCTCTGCACGGTGGTTGGATGGAGGGCCCTATTTAGTTCATACAGTAGAACTCATCTCTGAACCAGAGAAATACAGGTTTTTGGTTCAGCACTGGCAGTTACCTACAGTGCAAATCCTCACACTGAGATGCCTCATGGTGTGAGTTCACAGCAGTTCAATTGACAGTAAGGCTGAGATTTGCACTGTGAAAATGTGGTGTGTACTGGCAACACTGTGCAGAGAAGGTGGGAGCTGACACACCAGGGTAGCACACCACTCGAAGTGGTCAGAGACGGACTCTGCACTGCTGACAGATGGAGCTCTCTGTTTATATCGCATTGCAAAGCATTCGACAGAGAAAGCAGATTTGCAGTTCCCACTGGCAATTCACCATAGCTGTTTGAAACGTATAGACACAAAAATCTTAAGTGAATGAAACATTAGAGATTGTGTACATGCCCACTGCTGGCAACACACTGCGATAGCTGAGGGGTGCAGTTGGGAAGGAGTGAGTGAGTCACCAGCACCTCAACCGCTCACTTGGTACAATCACGGTTAAAAGTTTTGTATTTCACACACTCTGAATGAACAGTATTCATGTGAAAGCTTTTATGAATTTGAAGAAAAATAGAGTACAGTAATCCCTCCTCCATCGCGGGGGTTGCGTTCCAGAGCCACCCGCGAAATAAGAAAATCCGCGAAGTAGAAACCATATGTTTATATGGTTATTTTTATATTGTCATGCTTGGGTCACAGATTTGCGCAGAAACACAGGAGGTTGTAGAGAGACAGGAACGTTATTCAAACACTGCAAACAAACATTTGTCTCTTTTTCAAAAGTTTAAACTGTGCTCCATGACAAGACAGAGATGACAGTTCTGTCTCACAATTAAAAGAATGCAAACATATCTTCCTCTTCAAAGGAGCAAACAAATCAATAGGGCTGTTTGGCTTTTTAAGTATGCGAAGCACCGCGGCACAAAGCTGTTGAAGGTGGCAGCTCACACCCCCTCCGTCAGGAGCAGACAGAGAGAGAGACAGATAAAAAAAATCAATACGTGCCCTTTGTGCTTTTAAGTATGCGAAGCACCGGGCAGCATGTCGCTTCACGAAGCAGCTGCACAGAAGGTAGCCAACGTGAAGATAATCTTTCAGCATTTTTAGACGAGCGTCCGTATCGTCTAGGTGTGCGAACAGCCCCCCTGCTCAATCCCCCTACGTCAGGATCAGAAAAAGTCAGCGCAAGAGAGAGAGAGAAAAGTAAGCTGGGTAGCTTCTCAGCCATCTGCCAATAGCGTCCCTTGTATGAAATCAACTGGGCAAACCAACTGAGGAAGCATGTACCAGAAATTAAAAGACCCATTGTCCGCAGAAACCCGCGAAGCAGCGAAAAATCCACGATATATATTTAAATATGCTTACATATAAAATCCGCGATGGAGTGAAGCTGCGAAAGGCAAAGCGCGATATAGCGAGGGATCACTGTATTGCACTTATAGGTGTGCCTCGGTTAATGCAGAACCTTGGTAAATGGTGACACGGATAATCGATGTTCTACTGTATACAGAGTTTAATACAGTATTTTAAACAGATTGTATTGCTGTAAAGCAGAAGGTTATTTCCTGATATATTCTGTCCTAGCAAAAATAACAGGTTTTGTACGACCCCTATAAAAAGTTTTAAAAAAATTACTGCACCTTTCCCGAAATGAAAAGTAAAACATATTCTAGATTTAATTATTTTTGGTGTGTTTGATTTAAGGCTGTACGTGTGACAAAGCCAAAAATACCTGAGGCTATTAGAAGAAACTTCGAACTAATGTAAGTATGTTATAACCAACACGAAATACTTAGAAACATTTCAACTGTTGATGTAATATGAAAAAATTACTTGATTGCAGTTTTAGATACCTTAACTTTTGAAATACTGCAGCTATAAAACATGCACTATATCATTTTATGTTTGTTTAGGGAAGCTGAAAAGACAAGGTTACTGATCACTGCTCAGACACAAAAAGTTGTAGAAAAGGAAGCTGAAACTGAAAGGAAGAAAGCAATTATAGGTAAGAAATGTACATGTTATCAATGGTCAGGTTTCATGGTAAGTATGTCTTTACATCTTATTATCAAGTACCCTGGGGATGTAGTCTAATGTATGTGCACAATTTGTAATCAGTATGTTTACATAGTCCACAACACTTAATCAGATTAATTGTATCATTTATCATTAAATACACAGGTAAAGTAAATCCCGGTGTGTTGACTTTCAGTATCAGCAAAGGAGAAAATTACATTAGGACTGGTTGATTTTACACAAGGAAAGTTCTAGAATTGATTACAGTCATGGATTAATTTGTAGGTGACCAAGAGGTTTCTGACCATAGGAAAACAATAGGGTAATATTATGTTCTAGAAATTGCCAAAGCCAGTTGCAGTTATAAATATCTTGTTGTTATTATTTATCATGGACATGTTTTATTACTCATGGAGAGCTCTTAAAACTTTGTTTGTATTGGTGCTGCTACATGTGGCCTAATTCTTATGCATTTTACTGTACTTGTAGAAGAATTATGTTCCTTAAAATATATTATCTTCTGTGGTTCTGTTGATGCTGTGCTATTTTACAAATTAAATTATAAAAGTGGCATTTCGGTTACTTTCGTAATATTGATTTTGATCAGGCTGGTTTGTTATGTTATAACCTTACTATACAAATGATTTACAGCAATAAGGTTTACAGGTCTTGATTTTTTTTTACTATGTGTTATGTTAAGAGTTACATTTACATTTATTCATTTAGCTTGCAATTTATCCAAAGCAACTTACAAATGAGGTCAACATATCTGAGTAAGCAGGTAGTTAGGGGTCTGTCCTCACAGGTGGCGCAGTGGTAGTGCTGCTGCTTTGCAGTAAGGAGACTGTGGAAGATTGTGGGTTCGCTTCCCGGTTCCTCCCTGTGTGGATAGCGCTTTGAGTACTGAGAAAAGCGCTATATAAATGTAGTGAATTATTATTATTATTAAGATAGGTTACAAGACTGGGTTACAGAAATTGGGGGGAAAAAAAAGTGAAAAGGCTCTTTACAGTAAATAAAGCACAAGGCCAATTAACTTTACTTACACCACAAAAAGAACATAACTTTAAAACTATTAGCAATTAGGAAGATTTTCACAGAAAAACCACATCTTGAAAGCGGCAGACCCTGTAAGTCCTGTAAGCTGTGAGGTTGGGCCTCCATGGATTACACTTGTTTTTCCAGAACACCCCAAAGATGCTCGATCGGATTGAGATCTGGGGAATTTGGAGACCAAGTTAAAACCTTGAGTTCTTTGTCATATTCCTCAAACCATTCCTGAGCAATTGTTGCATTGTGGCAGGGAACATTATCTTGTTGAAAGAGGCCACAGCCATCAGGTAATCCTGTTGCAATGAAGGGGTGTACATAGTCTGAAGCAATCATTAGGTAGGTGATACGTGTCAAAGAAACATCCACATGAATGCCAGGATCCATGGTTTCCCGTCAGAACATTGCCCAGAGCATCACACTGCCTCTGCCAGCTTGCCTTCTTTCCATTGTTTATCGTACTGCCATCTCTTCCCAAGGTAAGTGACACATAAGCCCATGGCTACCCACATGATTGAAAAGAAAATGTGATCCATCAGAAGAAGCCACCTTTTTCCATTGCTTCATGGTACAGTTCTGACACTCAAATGCTGATTATAGATGCTTTTAGTGGTGGAAAGGTGTCACCATAGGCACTCTGACTTGTCTGCGGCAGTGCAGCAACTGCGGTGCTCTGTGTGTTCAGACACCTTTCTCTCATAGTCAGCATTACGTTTTTCAGCAGTATGTGCTAAAGTATCTCTTCTGAGAGATCGGACCAGATGAGCTAGCAATTACTCCCTACGCATATAAGTGAGTCTTGAGCACCATTACCCTGTTATCTTTTCACTAGTTGTCCTTCCTTGAGCCACTTTTGGCAGGTACTAACCAGTGCATACTGGAAAACCCCACAAGACCTGACATTTTGGGATTCTCTGACCCAGTCGTCTAGTCATCATAATTTTGCCCTTGTCAAAATTGCTCAGATCCTTCTGGCTTCTAATACATTGACTTCAAGAACTGACTGTTCACTTGTTGCCTAATATATTCTACCCCTTGACAGGTGCCATTGTGACAAGATAATCCGTGTTACTCACTTCATCTGCCAGTGGTTTCAGTGTTGTGGCTAATTGGTTTATCTTGCAGCAATGCAGTAAATTGGTGCTTTGTTCCTCCAGTGATGCTAAAATATGACCTAGCCTAGTGATCTGGAACTGAATGCATGGGTACAGAAAATAGATGAATAAATTATTCAGTATTCACATACAGTCTGTCAGGATGCCACATTAACCTAAAAAGATCTATTTGTTGTTTGATTTTTCTCTTTATTTCCTGGCATATGCCAGCCTGGCATGTATTGGATTATAGATCAAGATTCCTGATAATGACTTCATTTGTTAGCACACACACAAATTTGACGTTCTTATTCTCATCTCTTCTTCCACCCAGATATCTGTTTTTAAAGCACATAACAAGTTTATGACCACTTAGGCCAAATTGTAAATTAATGATGGACATTGCTGAACTGCTACATTAGTGTTTATGTGAGTTCATAGGACTGCCCAGTTTTTATTTACATTTGATAATTGAATATTTGGAAAGTGCTAGTTTTAACTGAAATAATTTGTGAACTGTTATACTATATGGTATTCATTTGTGTATCTTTAAATTTATTAGAAAAAGTATATGCTGGGTATGTCTTTTTAGGCTGCAGTGAAACATGGCAAAACCTTATTATTTGGATTCTAGAACTTTGTCTTTAGGTAATGTCAAGGCGGTTTCATTACATTGTATATACAAGTACTGTACTTAATTAGTTGTATAATCTGTGTTTTATGTTTGACAATGTGTGATATTTGTTTTGCTTCATGGTACAGTAAAGTGAATAATCATTTGATTTAAATATTTTGTCCAAAAATCTCATATTTAAATAATTTTGAACATTTTTAATATTTTAAATTTTGTGATATTCACACTTGGTATTTATTTTCTAATGCAGAAGCACAAAAGGTTGCTCAGGTTGCCGAGATTCAATTCAAGCAGAAGGTTATGGAAAAAGAGACTGAAAAGAAGATTTCTGAAATAGAAGGTTGTTATTCTAAACTACCCAGTCTGATTACTTTTAACAGTAATTAAACATCAGAAAAGAATTTATGGTTCATATTTTTTAAGAAGTGCTTTATTTGTAATTAGTAATATTAAACTCTCTATCGAATTGATCATAATGTAATTTAAGCTAATCGCTTTATTCATCTATGAAATACAAAATACTGTTGCCTGAAGTAAATACAAAAAAAGCATAATTTGTGAATATACTTGTAGGATGGATAAAGCAACACATTATTTAGAAAGAAATTATATTAGAATATGTTGCCCATTAAACCTGTAGTTAACATTAGCTGAGGACTGTTAAACTGCTTAGACCGTGTAATTTGCTTAGCTTAATATAATCAAATAAAGAATGGTTTTAAGAGCAATTGATCTGCACTATGGAATTCCCCAGAGTTTATCCACAAAAGAAACAGAAATAAAACCTTGAACAGAAATTTGCTTTTGTTTTATGAAATATTGACACTTATTAGTATTAGTAGCCATATTATTAACAACTAGACATTAAGCCCGTTACAATAACGGGTGCTAGAACAGTAGTGCATTCTCTTTGATAATTTTTTTTACGCTCATTTTCCTGTTCCTCTATAGATCTATTTGCTCTTTTGGATGGCATGTTGTTAGTAGATAGTCACAGTAATAAAGGCTTGTACGTCCGTAATATTTTCTGTTACAGTAATACTGGCTCGTATGTGGCTGTAATATGCGTCACTATATTGTGTGCCTTTAATTTTCTCTCGCAGTAATACTGGTTTGTATTTCTGTAAAATGTCTGTAATTTTCTGACAGTAATACTGGCTTTGATGTCCGTAATATGCGTTTAATAAGCAAACTGACCAAAATGATGGGTAACAATTTAATAGCCTTCCATTGGCTTTGTTTAATTTGTGAATTTGGGTGGATACTTCAAATATGCTTTGTTGAGGTTACTTTTAAAAAAGGTATTGATAGCTGTTCATAGATGACTTAGCACTACCAGAGTGCTTTTATAACTGCAACTGTTAACATTCAATAAGGTGGTAATTTTGCATGTTTTAAGAAGAGCTGCACATGTAACTGACTGTGGAAACTAGCATTTTGTTAATGATGCTATCGCTCAAAGTAAGAAATTTCAGTTTGTTTTATTATGGCAAGGGCACTGTAGAGTAAGTAGGTAAATTCAGTAAAAATAAAAAACTAGGCACAGGTCTTTATCCTTTTTGCCGGGAAAAATTAAAGTCATGAGTGTACTGTATTAAGTGCAACTTATTATTAAATAATTCTTTTTAAAATTGTAGGAGAAATTATCTAATAAATGTGCACCAGGCCATAGTAAATCGGTATAATTAAAAGTTTTTTTTTTTTTTAAAAAAATTTTTTGTTATGAAGTCTTTAAAGATGCACCATTTAAATGCATCTAAGAGTGTGAACATCTTTAGCAACACCTTGTGTAATCACTAGGGACCATTATGTATTACAAAATGTTGAGCATTGTTAACTAGTAAGACTTTACATGATATAATATTTAGGAATTCTCTTAAGTGATGCTTTAGGATTACAGCTGAAAGTCAATGAGCATCATGAAGCATTTAGATTGAATTCTTAACTCTTAACCTTTTGATTATTAATAGTAACTTTATTTGAAATTGTTTGTTTACAATTTCCCTTTTTTTCTTTGTATAGATGCAGCATTTTTAGCAAGACAAAAAGCAAGAGCAGATGCAGAATATTACACTGCAGAAAAGATGGCAGAAGCAAATAGGGTAAAATATGATTAAGAAAATATATTTTGTTTAACAGGTGTTATGTGCTTTGAATGACTCTTGCATTTCCTGTGTCACACATTCAGGGTTAAGATCAGCTATTTCCCTGGTGCTGACCTACTGTGATCAGCACTGTTTATCACTAGTGTAAATTGTTATCAAGAATAATTGAAGCCACCTTTTGTCCTACCCCTGAAGTGCAGAAGCAAGTTTCTTGACTACTCACAGTCTGCACCCCCAGTCTTTTAGTCAGGTGGAGCAGAAAGCGTCTGTAGCCTTGTCTTGACATAATCTTGAATAGTTTACACAAATAAGAGGCATAATATACAATTTTAACCTGATGTGATGTGTTACATTATGCAAATCTGTCTTACTGAAATTTTGTTATTGCTAGCCTGAAATTGTGGTTGCAGTGCAGCCTTTTTCTTTTTGAGTAATTAAATTTACAAGCCAAGTTAATTCTATTTTTCAGGAGAATTTTTTTTTTGCTTTCATAAAATGGAAGTTGATTAATTAAAAGAAGTAGTCATGGGATGTGCACAGACAGATTTGGAAATGTTTTTTTATTATGAAGTGATATTTTACTTTATGGCAGTATGCTGTGATATGTTAGCAGTGATTGAAAGTTTTGTCTATTTCATTGTCCATGGTAGAAAGTGAGTAGGTAATTCATTTCTAATGCACTTCTTATTCTGAAATGGAACAGCACTAAACCAATTAAAGAGGTGGTCTAAACTTTTTCTGTTTAGAAAATGCAATGTTTTGCTCATAGGGTCATTTTGTTTAGTGTAAGTTTCTGAAGTGTACCTTATTCTGGAATTCCTGCAGGTGTACATAGATTTTTTTTAATGATTGTAACTAATCAGCAGCCAAGACTGAGTCAATCACTCTGTGCTATAATGGACCATAAGTTGATAGAAAATAATATTACAGTGTTCAGAATTGCATTTTATAGCATCCAGAATGTTTTATTTTGGGTTCATATATTTTTATTTCGGAACATTATTTGCTAATGGAGCTGTGGGTGGATGGCTTTCTTTTCATGACTTGTTACTGTCTTTGATAACTGTCATTATCAGAAAGCAGCAATTGTTAACTAAATTACTTAAATTACCCATAATTAGATTTTTTTATTTTAGCTATTGTGATATTTTGGTACAGTGGTTGCCAGTGCTGACTCATGGCTCCAATATTGGATGCTGCCTTGTGTTTGATGCTGTTGCAGTAGGCTCTGATACCAATGTTTCTTAATTAGGTTAAGCCAGTTTGATTAATTAAAAAAAAATAAAACTTGTCATCCTTAATAAGGTAAAGTTCAGAGTTTACAAAATTACAGTCTAAAGCATTACTGCTAGTAATTTCATAGAAATAATTTGGTGTCTAATATGAATGTCTAATTAGATACTTGAACTCCTTAATTCCCAAACATTTTCAATATGATTAACAAAAAATAAGTTTCAGTAATCAATTAAAGTTTTTAATCCATTAATAAACATATAGCAATATTGTTGACCATCTTAAAATATACAGGTTGTAAAGTATCATAATTTTTTTTCCAGATGAAATTAACCCCTGAATACCTAGAACTGATTAAATTTCAATCAATTGCTGCTAATAGTAAAATCTATTTTGGAAACAACATCCCGGACATGTTTGTGGACAGTGGTGCATTTCAAGTGAAGAAAACACCAAAACAGGAGGACTCTACATTTACAGATGTCCAGGAATCTCTCAGAAAAACAAAGAAAAAGGAAGTAATGGATGCAACAGCAGATGCTTTTTGATTATACTAACTCTCTGACTGAGAAATGGTGCATAATATATTTTCTGGCATGCTATTTTTTTTTATTAAAGGTGGGTGATTGTCCTTTTTGATTTTAAAAAAGCTGAATGTTTACAGTGGATTTTGAGTTATATTGTACGAATGGTGCCCTGTGAGTAGGTGTTTGTGAATCTTTAATTATGTTGGCATTTAACCCATTTTTAGATCTTGCCTCTATGACTGCCAACATGAGGTCTAAAGAATAAAAAAATTGTTGCCTTGTAAATAAATTATTAAAAGGATAACTTTTTTACATTATTAAGTTAAAAATGTTTAAATAATGTAAAATTAGAAATAACAAATAAATATTCACTAATACAGGATTAACCATTGCTGCAATTTTTTAATTTATTGAATTTTGTTCAAATAATTAAATTTTGCAGTGACATCTCATTTTAAAGAATGATATATATATAATACATATATACAGTGGTGCCTTGGTTTGCGAGCATAATTTGTTCCGGAAACGTGCTTGTAATCCAAAGCACTCGTATATCAAAGCAAATTTCCCCATAAGAAATAATGGAAACTCAAATGATCTGTTCCACAACCCAAAAATATTCATATAAAAATGATTAATACAAAATATTAAGTAAAAATATATAAAACAAATTAATGGGCACTTTACCTTTGAAAAGAATTGTGGTTAGTGTGAGGGAGACAAGAGAGATGAGAGAGAGAGAAGAGGAGGAGGAGGAGGGTTATTGTGTAGGACAACTTTCACTATAACAGAATCACTGCTGTCTGTTGGCTCACTGGAATCTTTTTCTTTTTTGGCGACTTTTAACAAAGAACCTATCCAATGACAGTTGCTTTTGTCTCCTTTTGAGGATTTTTGCGGAAATGTGACATTGCATTGTCATTAAACAGATTCATCACTTGCACACAAAATAAAAAAAATGCTTTACGCACACACACGTGGTCACAATGCTATAGTAAACAATATCCGCTTGTACGGATGTTGACTATGAGTAAGGCACGCGACTGAGACCGAGTATGGGAGACGATTACCCACAATCCCATGGAGAGAGAACAGCCATCGGCTCAGCTGTGATCGCATGATGCTCGGCAGGCAAAGCGTATACATACTAGTAGTATTGCAAGACCTCCCTCATTTATCAAGTTAAAATTTATTAAAAAATTTTGCTCGTCTTGCAAAACACTCGCAGACCAAGTTACTCGCAATCCAAGGTTTTACTGTATATATTTTGGTTGATCTGGTATACTAAATTCTTCTTCTGGTATAAATTTCATAACAGTTTTTACCAGTATGCTAAAAATAACTGAAAAACCTTTAAACACATTTAAGCAGGAACAGGGAAATACGATTTTCTGTTGGTGTATAAATGTCATAAAGATAAATTACTTTTATGTGAACTATGTGCCAGCCCCTTAAAGAATAGTACCCTGAGTTCTGTGCAGCTAAACTTGATTGGTAAGTCGATGCAAACAGGCAGGAAGAAGCCTTTTCTTTCTTGTACTATATTTGGCAGAGAGAGGGGAGTCAGTACTGTTCTTTGAGTTTGAGTAGCAGAGTGGTAATAAAAGTTTCGATTGGTAAGAGTTGTCATGCAAACATGCATAGTTACAATAATTTGTTAAAAATACCTTTTGGTGTGTACAAATACATTATACCTGATTAGTCTGCACAATTACTGTAGTACACTAATTGTTCAAAGTATATGTTTCAATCTAAAAGTATAAACAAATACATTACACTGGTATCTACTGAAACGGTCAGTTTTTAATTGTACTGTGATTCAGGTTTTTGGCCACATCGCTCAGTCCATTTATTAAATATCTGTTCAAGAAAATACATTTTAACTATACTTGGATGTTTTTTTATGTCTTCCTAAGGTAACATATATTAATTTAAGTTTGAAAATGTAAAAACCAGCTAAATGTTAATTTTAATGTGTTAACAATTAACCACTATGTTTTCTCTGATTTTTCTATTTGAGGACAGTAGAAAATGTCTTCTCTTTTCAAGAAAATTAGCACACATAAATTAGTATTAGTATTTTCCATAGTAAGGAATTGGATCATCTTTTTGACATTTATTTAATGAAAGCAATAAATTGTAGTATAGTGATAAATGATGATTTGCATTCAAACTGTGAAAAAAAAATTACATATACTAAATATGAACTGTATTATGCTTATAAAGTTCAAAAACAATGGTGCATCACAAGAATTAAATGCATTTTTAATTTAATATTTTTCTTGTAACTGGAAATCAAATGTACTTTGTTAGATATTCATAAGAAGGGTATTTTTCTTTGAAGGAATATTGACCATTTATTTTAGATATAAAATATTTTGCACATACTCTTGGTATAGCATATAAGGAGTGTGAAATAATTGCATAAAACTGATCAGGCTTAGTAAGTTTTTAACATGACTAATACATAATAAGATGATGAATCCATTGGGTTCAGACTCTGCATCTGTCATAACTGAATTTCTTTTCATAAATGCTCACTAGGGAGAAAACAATATGAAAAAATCAGTAAGTGATTACTAAATACTAAAGCAAAAACGAGTCATGAAAATGCCAACAAAAGCTTCAGACAATACAGACTGTGCTGCATATAGGCAGCTATAACTGTGTTCGCAAAGTTATTTTAAAATAATTTCTTCTACAGTATTTTCTGTAACTTACTTTTCCTCTCCTGAAAAAGTGGGTTAAAATGATTTATTTTTTAGAACCATAAACCCTTTTAATTAACAGGCTTTGTCTTAAGGCCCATGTCACATTAGGTGAATTTTCTTGTGATTTTATTTTAGCTTTAGCCTTGTTTTATATAATGTTAGTGAGTCTGAGGCAATAAGTGGCACACTCCCGTGTCATATAGTTTGACATAATGCCCATGACTTGCCTCGACATAATCAAACAGGTTTGATTTTGTGTTTAGTCATAGTAATCGTAAGGTCAGAATCTGTGTGCATGTGAGCTGACAACCAGTGAAGTACCATGCATATAATACAGCAACGGGGAATAAGGAACACTGGTATTTTCAACCTCAGAAACAAAAGAGTAGCAAGCTAGTCTGTTTTATGTCTCATGTTTTACATACCACAACCAAATAGGAAAAAATGAAAAATATTCGTACAGCACCGGCTCCATCAGCTAGCATGATATTGGTTATCAGTAAAAGGCATGAGCACGACTTTGCTTGCAAGTTTAGTCTGACTAACCCACCAACTAGAAGTCGTGTATGTTACATTGGTTTTAGATGTGGCTATCTTTATTTGCACTTTGGATGTAATTACTGTAGTGCTTTAGATTATAAGTCCTAACATTTTCCTTGCTTTGACCAAATTATAAATTGTAATGCAATTGTGCTAAAACTGAGTTTCCTCCATGTGTGTAATTAGGGAAATTTCCAGTTTAACCATCTAAAGGAACTGACGGTCCTTCACACTTACCAGGATATTCACACATGACACTCCTGTGCAAGTAGAAAAGAATCCTGAAAACTGGACAGAAGCTTCCATTAAACCAACATTGGTTTATTTAGGCAAAATTTAGCAATGAGCACCATTGGTCAAGAGCTAAATATGCTTTCTATACAGATAACATTTTAGTACAAGGTACGTTAATCACAAAAACACAATTTAAACATAAGAAAAATACAATGCTAAGCTAATGATTTATACTTGGCTATCTGTTTACTCACAAATAATACAGATCATATCCTGTTAAAGCGAATTCCGAAGTAACAATATTTTCAGAATAACAAATACTTTTTGTTTGCCCGGACAAACATTCATACAACCTCATGTTTAACGGATTTCGTTTTAGGGAAATGTAAATTTCAGTATAACAGGTGTTTTTTTTTCTTTCTAAAAATGGCCACAGAAGGTAATAATGCAGTGCAAAAAATGCTTAATGTTGTGTCTATACTTTCGCCAAATCTTGGGAAACCCTGCAACAGGCTTGTCTCTTTCTTGTTAGACCAAAAGAAAGTGACAATTTGTTGCGAAATTTCCGGTCACAGCAATATCAGCAAGACGTAACATCATACAGGTATAGTTGAATTCTAAGTCAGTGCTCCACTGAGCGTCTGCATGATAGTTGTGTCATGTGTGGATACTGTACTGTTCAAGCTTCATAGCGTTTTCTTTGCGATGAACAAAAAAGCGAGAAACTGTCGGTTTACACTGGGGAAAAAAAATCTCATTTTCGTTCTGTATTCATACCTGTATTTCTGTATGAAAAAAAGTTACATCTAACGTCTAATTTTTCAAATAAAATTTTTTTCGCTGTTTAAGAATCACTTTTTTTATATATAGATATTGTCAATTTTTGGACACTGGGTTGCACAAGAGAGAGGAAGGGGAGTCTAGGTTTCCAAGGAATATAGAGAAGGCAGGTACAGTCTCAAGACTTCATTCAAAATAGGAGGTGGTACTTCAGTAGTCAAGTTCATAATAGCTGTGATACATGGGATATTGTCCTGTTTTAGCACCCATCTTCAGAAGAACCATCGGCAACTTGGAATCTCTGCTGTGGCAGACCAGGAGAGTTTGAGGAAGAGCAGGTCAAAGCCTGGTGTTAAATGTTCTAAATATGTTGCGACTAGCGCCTTAGGCAGTAAGCCTGATTCTGCAGAGAACAACCAATTGCTTTGCCCTTAGTTTACTGTTTACCAGATGCAGCTGAGCAGCTATGGAGCTGTTCTTGTGCTGCCTTGGCATATGACAGAGAACAGAGCCAGATATTTAGCAATGCTTTTTAAAGGGTGAAATCCTCTTTAAAGCATTTCACATGTTTTCAGCACAACTTTTAGTCATAATTTTGCTTTAGTGAATTCTGGCCTTTTTTGAAATTAATGCAATTCTTAATTTTTCTCAAGGTGGCATGAAGAAATGCTGGAGTCCACCTGCCATTGATTTCACAAATGTTTCACTGCCACTTAACTGCCACATCCCAGTTCGTCATAGGAAGTTATTTCATTTAATTACCTGGAAGGGAATGTAAGATGGAACCATATTCTCCATGTGGACAGAGAGTAGCCTGATTTAACAACTTTTTTTTTTCTTTATTGAAAATACTACCAAAGCAAACAAATTAATTACTTAAGATTTGGTCATTGGTATCCTTAAGTGTATTACTTGTCTCAACATCAGAGTGTCATATGTAAGGCTATTGTGACATTTTCAGTGCTTTGCCCAGCAATTTTTAATATTTCGTTCACATATAAGTATAGCTGGTAAGTTTCTGATAATTATTCCAAATGTCTGCATGGGAAGTTGAGCTATGTTCTTAGAACCTTTCCGAAGTGTCTGAATGAAATATTAGGACAGCTTAGCTATTAGCTGAACAAAGAAACCTAGTGGGCTGAATCGTCTCCTCTATTTTGTCAAATTTCTTATGTTCTTATGTTATCATATGCCCTTTAACTAGCAGTAAATTCCTGAAATGTCCCACATTGACCTAGTAGATTACAGATACTACCCTGGAGAAGGAAAGGGGATTTACTTCTGTAGGGCCATTGCTGTTATAAGAGTTTTTCTCATTATGTAGTTTTGTAAAATCACATAATCATCAGAAAGATTCCTGAGATTTCAAAATTTCATTTTACAAACAAGGAACAAAATGATTCTCTTTTCTATGACATGTGTTAAATTTAATACCTTAAAGGGATACTGTACTCGTTTTAAATCCAGTTCTTTAAAGAGTTTGGAGCTAATGGACAGTCTTGCATTGTCAGTGCTCAGCGAGTCAGTTTAGAATTTTCTTTTTACCTTTCATCCTTTAATTTTAGTGTTTAAACACTTCCTCCAGTTTAAAAAGTTACAATTTTGCTGCTTTTTACTCTTAAAAGCTCTGATAAATTATTTACTGCCTGATTACTTGTTTTAATTCATAAGATATTGGATTACAAGTAAGATAAGCAAAAGTTTGATCCAAAGTAGCAGTGTTGCCATTTCTGAAGCAATCCTCTGCCAGTAAACAGGCACTTGATTGGCATGTCTAACATATGGATTGGGCCAATGAGGTTGTGGTTTAGGTATGATAAATACAATGTAGTACTGGCTCTGTTCATATCATGTTTTCTACATATATGCACATTTTTGATTTTTATATTGCTTATTTTGAGTTTTTATGATGCAGATTGAGCATGGGAAAGGTGCTATGTAAATAAAATGTTTAGTTATTATTATTTGAATTAGGAAAACAAATGTGTAGAGTGATAAAGGATGCTTAGTTTTATGTAAATAGCACCTCCACATGTGAACATTTTTAGATCACTTTGATATGTCATATCTTGGGAAGTTGTTATTCAATATCCCAAGGTAAACAAATGTGTATCCTGTCAATAAGACGCCATGGGCAATGTATCCTTCTTAAGAACCTGGCATTGTGCATCACTGAAGAAATACAAGGAAATTCTCTGAAGAGTTCTTCTTAGCACAGATGAAGAATATGATTATTACTGACTCGCAGTTGATTTTAAGGAATTAATCTATGCAGTTACTAAGTTAAAGGTTGTATGGAATAGTGTTTTCAGCATTTGATCTCTTCTGTCGGCCATATGCTACAAAACTAGTTGTCAATTTATAAGAGGTGAAGATTAGTATACTGTATTCCAGAGCTAGGGATTTAAGTTTTCTTCTTACTTAGTACTTATTAATCAGTTTTTCCAATTACTGTATCACTTAATGAAGAAGCCCTTAACTTCAAGTTGGAACAAAAGTGCAAGTGTGATTTGTAAAGCTCCTATCTTGTGTATGTATGTTGAAATGTAAACCATATTTGTATAATTAATATTTGATGACATAATAAAATTTAATTTCTTTAGTTTATAGTGGGATGACATTTTTGAGCACAAGCCATTTTGTCATTTATAGCTTATGTTAACAAGTTTTATTTCATTCTTGATTATCTCTTTCATTATCTTTATTTACAATTTTAATTCTATGAGTACAGTGATCGCCTGCTATGTCGTGGTTCAGCTATCGTGCCCCCGCTATATCGCGGAAAAATTCAGTAAGTACATCCTACCTGTAGTGTACTTTGCAGCCAGTTCATAATAAAGCATACGGTTTTCAGCAGTCACTACGTGTGCTAGACAAAAGTTCGTTAGAACAATATTATAATTTATAATAACTAACGTATACGTAACATTTAAGCAGTGCACTAGTAAATCATAAAACATACTGCTATGTACAGGAATACATAGACAGTTGCAATTCATAACGAAATGTACATACGCTTTTCATTTGTCACTACGCGTGCTAGACAGTAAATCATTAAATATACATATATTGTACACAACGGTAGACGTCCCAGTACCCAGATGATTTCTTACAAGGCCCGTTATTGGCTGAAAGAGGAGATTCAACCAATCAGAGTGGGATTTTCATTCTCTTGGGCTCTGATTGGCTCCTGCTAACGTGGTGTAATCTCGCAAGAACAGCAAGCGTGGGTCCCTGACGCATCTCAGTTCTCTGCGTACCTTGCTTGTGGTCCGATTGTTGTGAGCAAACTTTTTGTGAACTTTTCATTTTGTTTTAAGCCCTACGATGGCTTCCAAACGTCCTTCATCTTCTAAGCCTTCTTGTAGTAGTGAGCCTAAGTGCCAGAGGAAGACCTTGACCATTCAGGAGAAGGTAAAACTCCTGGATATGCTTCGGGAAGGAAAGCATTACGCAGACGTCGCTCAACATTACATGTGTTTAAAGCGTGTGGTGGGGTGTTTTAAGGCTTAAACTATATTTAAAAAAAATGCTTATTTGTATGGCCTTTCTATATCGCAAATTTTCAGCTATCGCTGAAGGGTCTGGAACATAACTTCCGTGATAGGCAGGGGATCACTGTAATCACATTTGTTTCCTCAAAAGTCATCAAAGTTCAGGGACATATGAAGAACCTTAGCTGCAAGGGGCTTGTAGTCATGATGAAAATGTACTTTATCACATACCATACGTATACATGTCAACAGTTTATCATTGTACATTGACAGGAAACTGCTGCAGTCTCAACAAGAACTTGAATTTCAATTAATAATGATTTTATATTGTGCTTTTTTAAATCTGTGTGATACTGGTAAGATTAAATGTATTTTTATGGCACCTTTAATAATAATCATTATTTCAGTTTGCATCACAAAACATTAACTCTTCTAGGTAAGGTATAAACATCTAGAACAGTGGTGTCGATTGCATGGCCTGTCCAGTATACAATGTCAAGATGAAAGCTGTGTGTGTGCAGCTTGAAAGATGAGATGATAATGTGAAGGTTTTCTTTTATGCGTCAGGTAAGCACCCCACAGCCAAACAGGCCAACACATATTTTCTAAATTTCTGTCATGGCTAATAATTACACGAAGTGTGATTCTTCAGTTGTTTAGTTTCTTAAACTTTGCCAAAAATGAAAGCACACCATAAACTTAAAAATTAATACCTTTAGTTTATAAGCTAAGAAATCTTTACAACAAGTGTTTTGAAGTCTAATGTAGTATTCTAAAAGTTACTTGGAAATCAATGGCAGTGAATAAAACTAAAAAAAGTTAAAAGAATTTCTTGGAGAGATGCACATGGGTGGGACAATGCAGCAGGAGACGGTCTTGTCACTTGTATTTGAGATGTGTCCCTTTAGAAGCTTTCAACATGAGCACCATTTGTTGTTCCGTAAGAAACCGTTGTAACACTACGTAGATTGAACTACAGGGCCAGTGCTTGAGCGGACTTGATTAGCACACCAACTCTTTAGATATCAGTGAGGAAAATGTCTTACTTTGTAGCCGTTTGACATGGGGTTTGGGCTGGCATGCTCATGATCTGTGTCACTGACAGGGGTGTGTATATTTAGATGGCTACACAGTTAGTAAAGCTCATTGACTATGATATCTTGCTCAGAAGGGGTAAGGAGAAAAGGGCTAAAAGTCTGTATAAATTATAGTGTAAAAATAATTATTACATGTCTGGTGAAGTTTACATGTATATTTAGGAATAAAATCCATGCCGTATTTTATAAAAGTACAGGATTAGTGTATTAATTCTGTGCATTGAAAACAGTAAGTACTCCTCTCTACTGTATAATTATAGAAAAGAAAAATGTGGTAATGAAACTGTCAAACTGAATTTCAATCTAATATGCATTGCACATAATCTAAGCAACACACAGTTAGGTACTTGAAAACACTTTCCTCTTGATTTTTCTCACTGATACTGAATAAGTAGGTCAGAATTAGAAGCACACGTTTGCATGTTATATATTGCACAGAAAGGAATAGAAGATAATGTCAGCAAGTATGCAATTAAGTTTGGCTTAACTTAGGACAATAAGAGGAAGAGTTAGAGAAATACTACTTTTTCAGGTAATATCAAGAAACACTTTTATGAGTGTTCAAGAAAAGCATGCTTAAATAAAATTGTAGTTGGGCTGGTGTGAGTGGTTGGCTAATGCATGAAACTGAATGTGGGTTTCAATTAAATTTTTTTTAGCTACACAATTGTTAATAAATTTTGAAAAGTATTGGAAGGCACAGTGGATTGCCCTGCTGCCTCAAGGTTCGGTGTCGTGGGTTTAGATCCCATACCTGGGTGGAGTTTGCATGTTCTCACCACGTGTATGTAGCTGTATGTGGGCTTTGGAAAGTCATTCAGGTAAAGCTAGATTAGCTGGTGTTTGTGTTGACGTGAGTGGGTCAAGTGATAGCTGTTTCCAAAGTCTGCCTGGATTGCTACAACCCGCACACACACATTCCCCCCAATTCAAAAAACATGACCCTGATTTAGATTTAAATTCAAAACATACACTGAGCATGGTACTTATTTAATTTATTTTCTAATTTGAAAATCCCAACTTTTATTTCTATTACCTCAGTACCTACACAAATTAGCAGAACGTGCACTTCCCTTCTAATAGATCATCAAAGTAGTCAATTATACAATACAGCGTTTCCACAAGCTGTAAGATTAAGCTATTTTTCCACAGTTTCACAAACCATCTTTGATTTCGTAGTGACAATCTCTGATAACAGAAAGGTAAGCACTTACCAAAGGATTAGTCTCTTTTTATAATCTCAAGTGAGCATAGAGCATTAACACATTCTGTTCCAAAATGAAAACTTACTAGGACCTTGTAAATAGAGGATCATTTCAGCCACTGATCTGTAAGTGTTCTTTGTAAAGTTCATTTTCTGTAGATGTACCCAATTGATAACTAAAGCTACACTGTTGCAGACTCTAAACGTATTTTTAAAATCACCATTTTTTGTTTACTACTTTGTTTTTTCTATTCTTCTAAAGTTATTGCTCTGGTAAAATCACTTAGCCTTTACTGATGTTTTGTAATCGAGGGAACAAATGTGCATTGTGAGGAGTGAAATACCTTACACATAGCCATTAATTTATTTGAATACTGCTCTACCTTTTGGCGGTGTTCTTCTAAATTCTCATCACTATAAGTTTTAACTCCTCTCTAATATTGGTAAGATGTAGAAATGAATGCATAAACCTCACTCCCCAGCTGTGTCCCCATTGTACAATGTAATGGCATGTGTCAAGATGCAGGACAAGTTGAAGGGCTGTTTGGTTTTGTTGTGTAGCTTAAAATGTGATTGGTTTTTTGAAGGAATGATGCAAGTACTGCATATGTCATGTTGATTATGGGGTGAGGATTTGAACAAACAATATTTTTTTTTTTTCCTATAATACAGTCCGTTACAATGTTTGTATTCTGAATTTTTACAGACTGTGTTCTTTTTCACAATTGTCATAACAAATAAATATTTTGATACCATTGTGGCTTAGGAGTATTCTTTTTCCTTTATACATCAATAAGGATTTGTTGCATTACCCTTGGCAGCCTGCTTGCTGTGTCTTTTGTGTGCACAGTTATTGTGTGTGAATGTACACCTGGCCTTAACTGGTGCTTTCAGAGGTCTTATCGTGGTCGGATAGCACTTGACCTCATTCAGAACTAGGTGTACAAATGTTCTTATGATTGAAGCACTTGGGCCAAAGTCCATGATGGTCAAAAACACCTAGTGAACACATTGAATACAAGTGTAAAACACACAAGTGGGAATGGATTCAAATTTTGCATGAGGAAGGAGACATGCTGACAGTGGGGCTAGTTATAAATATAATCCCGCTGAATTAATACCTTGATAAAAGAATGCATGTTAAAGGATAAGTTCAGTATTTTTCAATTTGAAGTCATTTCTTCAGTCATGGTGTTGCGACATAAAATTGAGTAATAAAGTGAAGTATTTATTTTTTATAAATTCTAAAAATGCCTGGTCTAAGCTTGCAGCTTACAATAGAGCTCCAGGTAACCTGGGTTCAAACATAAAAAAAGCTTACACTTAACCAAATTCATCAATTTTTTTAGGCAAGAATGTTATCAGGTATAAATCCACATCTCAAGATTGTACAGATATTTTAAAATGATGTATCCACAATTACACTTTAGAAAGGAATTAAAAAAGTAAACTATTAGTGAGAATTGGTAATTTTAAAAGAAAACTGGCTTTGCACCTCATCTCGGTGAATTTGTCTCCCTGCGTCGTAACGTTTCACTGCCAAGGAGTGCGGTAGTCTCCTCTAACCTGTGTTGTGAGCGCCGCACACTCCCATTTTCATTTTGAGATTCTACTAGTTTTGTGTTTTCTTTCAGGATTTAGACAAATATCCAACTGTGAAGATGATACATTTAGCATTATCACCACACAGTAGTTGTATAAGCTAGAATATACTGAGCAGGAGATCCAACATATTGAAGAGGAAACAATGGAGCAGAGAGCAGAACTGGAGAGACAGCAAAATCTACAACAGGAAAGTGGCAATTGGTGGTGTACATGTGGAAAAAATGTGAAGTTATGGCAACTCGGGAAGAGGGGGATGTACTTCCATTGCTGTCAAACTGACGTGTCGGGGATGAGCCCACTTTGTTAAACAGTATGTACACTGTTTACACGTACAAGGCTGCAGTATGTGCATGAATAAGAACAAACTTTTCAGCTATCATTAATCATGGAGTTCTGGAGACATTTTTTCGCTTTCCACAGTTAAACTGGAAGAAACGATCAAAACCTGAAGGACCAAATGGGCAGCTTTCATGGCAGTAAATTTGTTTATTGATCTTATTTTTTTTGAAGTGAGGGATCTGAGTAACCGTATGGAGATTGTTTATTATTTGTACTGCTAAAGATCAGTCCGATGATTCAAACCAATGACGCTAGGTCTGTGAAGAAGCACCACTAGCGATTGTTCTGCCTTGACGCCCTACGTAGGAGCTGCTCATTAATCAATTGGCTAGTGAAAGACTTCCATTGTTAATATTTTATGGCTCTACATTTCAACCGTCTTCAGTTGTATCTGCATTGAAATGATTCACCTAAAATTTATTATTTTTGGAACTGAGGAAGGCTTCAGTTTTTTTTCTTTTCAAGTTCTCCTGTATGTAGTCATCAGTGGAAAAATGTAGTAGGTCTTCCATTTGAGAGCACCCATCCAACCTCAGTACAACAAGCCATAACTTTAAGGTTATAGTGGTGATTGCTATAAGAAAGTCAATGAATATTGCAAATCTTTGTTTTCTAAATTTGTTTACATGCTCAAAATGTACATTTTCTATCTTATTTTCTTGAAATACAAAATTACTCTAAGCAGCTTCAGACACGTGATGGTCAACATCCTTATGCAAGTCTAAACTGCACCCACACTGAGCTCATGAAGTGTATTCTTATCTCAGGGAACGTAGTTTCAAGAATCAGTGATAGAATAATTTGTTTCTTTTCATTATCACAAGGATGCTTCATAAACACAGATGACACACTTTCTTAAATCAAAATCTTTGCTTCTTCAAATTGGACGTTTTGGTAAAGTTAGGTCTTTTCATGTTTGGACCCAAGTTACCTTAAGTCCAATTGTAAGCTGCAAAAACTGACAACAACATTTATTTATATAGCACATTTTCATACAACAAGTAACTCAAAGTGCTTTACATAATGAAGAAAAGAAAAATAAAAGACAAAATAAGAAATTAAAATAAGAAAACGTTAGTTAATATAGAAAAAGAGTAAGGTCCAATGGCCAGGATGGACAGAAAAAACAAAAAAAAAAACTTGAGAAAGCTGGTGAAAAAAATCTGTAGGGGTTCCAGGCCACGAGACCGCCCAGTTCCCTCTGGGCATTCTACCTAACATAAATGAAATAGTCCTCTTTGTAGTTAGGGTTCTCACGGAGTCACTTGATGGTGATGGTCATACAGACTTTTGGCTTTTAATCCATCCATCATTGTTGGAACATCATGGTGCTTTGAGTAGATGGTGGTGGTGCAAGCCACCACCAAAAGGACACTGGAAAAGGAAACAGAAGAGAGAGAAGGGGTTAGTACAGATTTTAGCGCCACCATGAATAGTTACTTTAATGAATTGGATATACAGAGTATCAGGATTTAAATTACAGTGAAGTTATGAGAAGGCCATGTTAAAGTAATGTGTTTTCAGTAGTTTTTTAAACTGCTCCACTGTATTAGCCTGGCAAATTCCTACTGGCAGGCTATTCCAGATTTTAGGTGCATAACAGCAGAAGGCCGCCTCATCACTTATTTTAAGTTTTGCTCTTGGAATTCTAAGGAGACACTCAGTTGAGGATCTGAGGTTACGATTTGGAATATAAGACGTCAGACATTCCGATATATAAGATGGGGCGAGATTATTTAAGGCTTTATAAACCATAAGCAGTTTTAAAGTCAATCCTGAATGACACAGGTAACCAGTGTAGTGACATCAAAACTGGAGAGATGTGCTCGGATTTTCTTTTCCTGGTTAGGATTCTAGCAGCTGCATTCTGCACTCGTTGCAAACGATTTATGTTTTTTTTGGGTAGTCCTGAGAGGAGTGCGTTACAATAATCTAGTCGACTGAAAACAAACGCGTGAACTAATTTCTCAGCATCTTTCAATGATATAAGTGACAAGGTATTTTAAAAATAAAAAAAGCGGTTCACTGTAGAACTAAAGATATACCAAGATTGTGAAGAAAGTAAGTTTAACTTGAAAAGTACCAAAAGTATCCTTTAATACCGGTTGAAAACAGAACCAAAAGTATCATATTATATAATGTGATAGCACACTATTACTAAAAAAATCTTTTAGAAAGATTAATAGACTTCAGAAAGTTTTTAGGAAGGTTGATTAATGTGTGTTTATTAGTAATTCTATTAGTACTGTCTGTTAATTGGGTTAAACGAAATAAACAATGCAAGTGGGTTTTTATTTTCCAAATTGTTTTTCTTAGAAGCTTGAACAGGGCAAAGGGATTATGTAGAGGAAAGGCATCAAACTCAATTTTATTGATGGCCAAAAATTACACTGTGTACCCAGTGCAGGCTTTAATAGACCAAGAAACCACTACCACCTCTTGTACTTTCCGAAAAGACGCGCGGGTGTGAAATTTGGAACTCTGCCCCAAGCACTGGGGGCACAGGGTGAGTTGTTTGCCCCGGGTGGCACTTTTTAAATAAACTTTAGTACTAGACTTTTTAGACTTTTTTGACAATTTTGTTTGATAGGACATTGGCAAGCTAATGTGTGTTGTCTATCAAAATAACAGTTTTTAATGTTTAAAAACTGTGTCAAGTACGTATGTTTATACAAATGCCAGTCTTGACCAGCTCACAAATTTACTCCGACCGAAGACTCTCTTTCGACTTCTTTCCACTGCAACGGGCCTTTCAATCTCCTTATTACTATTTTACTATTCTCTCAATCTCAAGATGAAACAAACAGAAAAAAGAAAAAGGTGAAGGAAAAAGTGTTATAAAAGAATGAAGGGGTGTTATGTAAATACCTCAGTTGTAATTAATAATTAAAAATGTAGTTAAAATGAAAATGACAAAAAAATGTGTTTTTTTTTTTTAAATTTATTTTGTAAGGTGGGGGTCGCAAACACAAAGACCGCCCCGGGCGACACAATCTCAGTAGCTATGCTGCTGGCCTCAAGACTTACATTTGGACATCATGGAGCTTCAGAGATTTGTGTTGCTCCATGAAATGGGATGTGAAACTACCAGTCATATTTTCACATGTTAAAGTAATTAAATATGGAGTTCAGAAGTGTGGAACTTATTATCTGGCAATAAAGGAAATAAAAATGTGATGTTGTTATTCTGTACCAGAATCTATAATGTGTTGTTAACGCTCTTGTCTAGCCTACTTACTGTATGCACGTTCTCTAAACTCCCTAATCTCTACCCAGCTCCACAAGCAAATTCCCTAAATCACGCTATTATTTTCTGTACCCCTTAGCATAATTTTTCCCCAATCACCAATAGAAAAATAGTAATCTTTCACATTGTTTCACAGCAAAAAATCTACTCACATGAAAAAATTGTGACATAATTATGAATCACCCCTCCTTTAACCGCCACCTTATCGTGGTGGAGGGGTTTGCGTGTCCCAATGATCCTAGGAGCTCTGTTGTCCGAGGCTTTATGCCCCTGGTAGGGCCACCCAAGGCAAACTGGTCCTAGGTGAGGGATGAGACAAAGAGCGGTTAAACAAACCTCCTATGAAGAAAAACAATTTTGGACGGCGTTTTCCCTTGCCCGGACGCGGGTTACCGGGGCCCCACTCTGGAGCCAGGCCTGGAGGTGGGGCTCGATGGCGAGCGCCTGGTGGCCGGGCCTGCACCCATGGGGCTCGGCCGGGCACAGCCCGAAGAGGCAACGTGGGTCCCCCTTCCCATGGGCTCACCACCTATGGGAGGGGCCAAGGAGGTCGGGTGCAGTGTGAGTTGGGTGGTGGCCGAAGGCGGGGACCTTGGCGGTCAGATCCTCGGCTACAGAAGCTGGCTCTTGGGACGTGGAATGTCACCTCTCTGAAGGGGAAGGAGCCTGAGCTAGTGCGCGAAGTTGAGAGGTTTCGGCTAGATATAGTCGGACTCACCTCGACGCACAGCTTGGACTCTGGAACCAATCTCCTTGAGAGGGGCTGGACTCTGTACCACTCTGGAGTTGCCCCCGGTGAGAGGCGCCGAGCGGGTGTGGGTATACTTATTGCCCCCCGACTTGGAGCCTGTACATTGGGGTTTACCCCGGTGGACGAGAGGGTAGCCTCCCTTCGCCTTCGGGTGGGGGGACGGGTCCTAACTGTTGTTTGTGCGTATGCACCGAACAGCAGTTCGGAGTACCCACCCTTTTTGGAGTCCCTGGAGGGGGTGCTAGAGGACATACCTTCTGGGGACTCCCTCATTCTGCTGGGAGACTTCAATGCTCACGTGGGCAATGACAGTGAGACCTGGAAGGGCGTGATTGGGAGGAATGGCCCCCCCGATCTGAACCCGAGCGGTGTTTTGTTATTGGACTTCTGTGCTCGTCACGGATTGTCCATAACGAACACCATGTTCAAGCATAGGGGTGTTCATATGTGCACTTGGCACCAGGACACCCTAGGCCTGAGTTCGATGATCGATTTTGTGGTCGTGTCGTCTGACTTGCGGCCACATGTCTTGGACACTCGGGTGAAGAGAGGGGCGGAGCTGTCAACTGATCACCACCTGGTGGTGAGTTGGCTTCGATGGTGGGGGAGGATGCCGGTCAGGCATGGTAGGCCCAAACGTGTTGTGAGGGTCTGCTGGGAACGTCTGGCAGAGCCCCCTGTCAGAAGTAGCTTCAACTCCCACCTCCGGCAGAACTTCGACCATGTCCCGAGGGAGGTGGGGGACATCGAGTCCGAATGGGCCATGTTCCGTGCCTCTATTGTTGAGGCGGCTGACCGGAGCTGTGGCCGTAAGGTGGTCGGTGCCTGTCGTGGCGGCAATCCCCGAACCCGTTGGTGGACACCGGTGGTGAAGGATGCCGTCAAGCTGAAGAAGGAGTCCTACGGGACCCTTTTGTCCTGTAGGACCCTGGAGGCAGCTGATAGGTACCGGCAGGCCAAGCGGAATGCGGCTTTGGTGGTTGCTGAGGCAAAAACTCGGGCGTGGGAGGAGTTTGGGGAGGCCATGGAGAACGACTTTCGGACGGCTTCGAGGAGATTCTGGTCCACCATCCGGCGTCTCAGGAAAGGGAAGCAGTGCAGTGTCAACACTGTATATGGTGGGGATGGTGCGCTGCTGACCTCGACTCGGGACGTCGTGGGTCGGTGGGGGGGAGTACTTCGAAGACCTCCTCAATCCCATTAACATGCCTTCCAATGAGGAAGCAGAGCCTGGGGACTCAGAGGTGGGCTCCCCCATCTCTGGGACTGAGGTCACCGAGGTGGTCAAAAAACTCCTTGGTGGCAGGGCCCCGGGGGTGGATGAGATACGCCCGGAGTTCCTCAAGGCTCTGGATGTTGTAGGACTGTCTTGGTTGACACGCCTCTGCAACATCGCATGGACATCAGGGACAGTGCCTCTGGATTGGCAGACTGGGGTGGTGGTCCCCCTCTTTAAGAAGGGGGACCGGAGGGTGTGTTCCAACTACAGAGGGATCACACTCCTCAGCCTCCCTGGAAAAGTTTATTCAGGGGTCCTGGAGAGGAGGGTCCGTCGGATAGTCGAGCCTCGGATTCAGGAGGAACAGTGTGGTTTTCGTCCTGGTCGCGGAACAGTGGACCAGCTCTGTACCCTTAGCAGGGTCCTGGAGGGTGCATGGGAGTTTGCCCAACCAGTCTACATGTGTTTTGTGGACTTGGAAAATGCATTCGACCGTGTCCCTCGGGGAATCCTGTGGGGGGTACTCCGAGAGTATGGGGTACCGGCTCCCCTGATAAGGGCTGTTCGGTCCCTGTACGATCGGTGCCAGAGCTTGGTCCGCATTGCCGGCAGTAAGTCAAACCCGTTTCCAGTGAGAGTTGGACTCCGCCAGGGCTGCCCTTTGTCACCGATTCTGTTCATAACTTTTATGGACAGAATTTCTAGGCGCAGCCAGGGCGTTGAGGGGGTCCGGTTTGGTGGGCTCAGGATTGGGTCACTGCTTTTTGCAGATGATGTTGTCCTGTTTGCTTCATCAGGCCGTGATCTTCAGCTCTCTCTGGATCGGTTCGCAGCCGAGTGTGAAGCGGCTGGAATGAGAATCGGCACCTCCAAATCCGAGACTTTGGTCCTCAGCCGGAAAAGGGTGGAGTGCCCTCTCAGGGTTGGTAGCGAGATCCTGCTTCAAGTGGAGGAGTTCAAGTATCTCGGGATCTTGTTCACGAGTGAGGGAAGAATGGAGCGTGAGATCGACAGGCGGATCGGTGCGGCATCCGCAGTAATGCGGGCGCTGCATCGGTGTGTCGTGGTGAAAAAGGAGCTGAGCTGCAAGGCGAAGCTCTCAATTTACCAGTCGATCTATGTTCCTACCCTCACCTATGGTCATGAACTATGGGTAGTGACCGAAAGAACGAGATCGCGAATACAAGCGGCTGAAATGAGTTTCCTCCGCAGGGTGTCTGGGCTTTCCCTTAAAGATAGGGTGAGAAGCTCAGTCATCCGGGAGGGGCTCAGAGTAGAGCCACTGCTCCTCCGCATCGAGAGGAGTCAGATGAGGTGGCTCGGGCATCTGATCAGGATGCCTCCTGGACGCCTCCCTGGTGAGGTGTTCCGGGCACGTCCAACCGGGAGGAGGCCCCGGGGAAGACCCAGGACACGCTGGAGGGACTATGTCTCTCGACTGGCCTGGGAACGCCTTGGGATTCTCCCGGAAGAGCTAGAAGAAGTGGCCGGGGAGAGGGAAGTCTGGGCATCTCTGCTGAAGCTGCTGCCCCCGCAACCCGACCTCGGATAAGCGGGAGACAATGGATGGATGGATAATTATGAATCAATGGTGGTTTATAATGGATTGTACTGTCTCACCAGTTTTGAGTGCCAATTGCTCTCCTAATGGCACTGACAAAGTGCATCATCCTGGGCATCAATCGCTGTATAAATGGAAAGCCTGTCAAAGTTGCAAATGAATTCCACCTGGTGTGGCAACAGTGAGCCGTCCTTCTAAGAGTAGTGAGCTACCAAAAAGAGCGAAGAGGGAAGAGTCCATTAATACTTGGTGCAGGTGCTACAGTATTCATAATAGCAACAAATTACATCTTTAGGACAACACATTTAAACATTTTATTTTAGTAAATTTTTGTCAATACTAATGTACATGTGTTGCAGCATTTTAATAACAGCACAATTATCATAAGATCAAAATGATCTGCTTTTACTACACCTGTCCAATTGAAACTAGGCTATCAAGAAGGGCTCAAGTTCATGACTGCTATGATTTCTGTAATCCACCAGATGTCGCTATTCTTTGAAGTTTCAGATCTGTTTATGGCACATTCAGGAAGAAGCTCCATTGCTACAGAGAGTTCTTTGGACTTCATGGCTTGGTTTTGACCCCACTTGCAGTGAGAATTGCGGGACTTTACATACACAGGTGTGTGCCTTTCTCAACAATGTCCAATCGGTTGGATGCCAGTCAAGTTCTAGACACATCTTAAGGAAAATGTAAAGCAAACAGGATGCAACTTGACCACAATTTGGAGTGCAAATGGTCTGATTACTTCTATAAAGAATGTAATAAACTGCTGAAATCCAGGTGTGGAAAGCCTGAAGAGTCTTACCCAAGAGGACTTGAAGCTGCAGTTGCTGACCAAAGTGGATTTTACAAAGTAATGAATTAAGGCTCTGAATACTTCAATGATCGAGAGATCGCTAGCATTTCTGAAAAATTGTTTTGACTTTGTTATTATGTGTTATTGCATGTAGTTTGATGGGCACAGGTCACAAATGTATCCATTAAAATTAAGTCTACAACACAGTAAAGTGAAGGAGTCTGAATACTCTTGAGTCGCTGTATCAGATGTTCACAAACTTGTTGGTACACCTTCACGAAAAATAAGGAAAACCTAGAATTGTCTCTCAAATAACTTGGTACTGGCACCCTTCTTTGTTCCATATTTAACTCAGACCTCGCTTTAGAGTTTTGATTCAACAGAATATTTCACAGAATAACAACACAAATGAAAATGGCATTGGCAAAAATGATGGGACCCTTAACCTAATATTTTGTTGCACAATCTTTAGAGGCCATCACCACAAACAAAGCAATTCCTGGAGCTCTCAGTGAGACTTCTGCACCCGTCAACAGGTAGTTCAGCCCACGTCCCACTCCTCCTAAGCAAATTGCTCCAGCTGTGTCAGGTTTGAAGGGGGTCTTCCACCGACTGCAGGCTTCAGTTCTTTCCATAGGTGTTTGATAGGAATCAGATCTGGGCTCATAGTAGGCCACATCACAATAGTCCAATTTCTTGTTCTTGGCTGACGATTCTAACCTTTGCTTTCTCTGTTCCACATTAAATGTGGGACACATGATAATACCGAATAACAGATTGATTACTTTTCTCCATTTAAATAGGCTGATAGCACAACTGAGATAATGTGTGATGTGAATTAGATAGCAGCTAGTTTGTAAAATCACTCGAATCCAGTTGCTTATGATCTTTTTTAGGGGTACCAACAAATGTGTCCAGGCCATTTTAGAATATCTTAATAGAATAAACAATGATGTATCACCGTCACACTTGCTTTGCTTTACTCAATGATATGTCAAATGCATGTAGGTACACATGGGACAATTGCTGTTCATTTAATAACTTCAAGAGGCAGATAGCTTATTGAAAAAGTGCTGTAAGGGTACCAACAAATTTGTCTATAAGATTAATTATTGTCTAAAATTTTAGGATATTAAAATAAAGGATGTTCATTTTTAGAATATGCTTTTTTTCGTAGTAACTATATTACATGTATTGCTTTATACTTTTGATATCAAGCTTCTTTTTCTTTTTGGGACCAGTATGCAGCAGTCTGAGTTGCAGTTCTCACCTTGGCCACAAGAGTGTAACAAGTGAACACAGAATTTTCCGGTTTCTTCTTAATGTGAAGGGAAAAAACTCACCATAAGTGGTCATCATGTCACTGGTTTCCTGGTGTGCATTAGTCAGCCCACATTGTGCAGTGACTCCATTCCATCTGATTCATGATTTGAGTGAGCAACATTTTTCTTAAATTTAAGAATAAATTGTGATTTAGTTTTGCACTCACTTGCTTTCTTTTAAATGCTGCTATCTCAGATATAATGATTAATATTTTTATTCATAATACATAATACATAATGACTTAAAAAGAACTGAATACTTTTGAAAATTAATTTCTCAGTAACGCTCATATGAACATGTTGTACAATACAATACAATACAATTTATTTTTGTATAGCCCAAAATCACACAGGAAGTGCCGCAATGGGCTTTAACAGGCCCTGCCTCTTGACAGCCCCCCAGCCTTGACTCTCTAAGAAGACAGGGGAAAACTCCCAAAAAAAACTAGTAGGGAAAAATGGAAGAAACCTTGGAAAGGCAGTTCAAAGAGAGATCCATTTCCAGGTAGGTTGGGCGTGCAGTGGGTGTCAAAAGAAGGGGGTCAATACAATACAATACACAGAACAGAACAAATCCTCAATAAAAAATTAAAAAAAATTTTAGAAGTACAGAGCAGTAGATGATATCACATAATAAGATTTAGATAATTGTAGACTCCTGGAGACCTCATCCATCAAGCTGCCTCCCCTATTTGGCCATTCCACGGCTGAAACAGTGTTGGGCCAGCCAATCTGATGAAAGGACCCCTCTTTCCCACGATTCCTGCGATCCTCCATCAGGGATGACTTTACCTTAGGCAGGCAAAACAACTTGGCAGGTGGGCCGTGGCACCAAGTGCCACATTTGAGTACCGAGAAGATAAACAGAATAGGTGAGGGTTAGTAACAAATTATAATTATCATGTTACTTATGTTTTAGTGCTAATGACTAACACCAGAGATGCAGTCTGTACAGTTAATCAGCAGCTCTAGTCAGGGTGTGCTAAACTGAAGTAGTGAGTCTTCAGCCGGGATTTAAAAGCTGAGACCAAAGGGGCATCTCTTATAGTAGCAGGCAGACCATTCCACAGTTTAGGGGCCCTGTAACTAAAAGCTCGACCTCCCACTGTTATTTTATTAATCCTTGGAACCATAAGCAGACCAGAATCTTGAGATCTTAATGTGCGCTCTGGTTTGTAAGTCATGATAAGTTCAGACAAGTAAGCTGGACCAACAGTAGCTTGTAGTCAACAAACTTGTTTTTTTTCCCTGATTTTGCAATTTGAGAGTTGTACCCATTGCTGTGTCATGACAGATCTGACATGTGCCATACGTAACATGAGGGACACATCAGTGGCGAATCCAGAAATTGCAAAGTTGGCGGGTCCTGGAAATTAATAAATGGGCAAGCAATAAGCCGTTCACTGGTCATTCCTTTTGAAGTTTTCAGTCAATTGATTTCATGACCATCAAAGGTAAGGTCCCCTAGATCCCCCCTTAAGATTATGTTATGGACGGGTTTCCCTTCTAAATGAACCCTCAGGTCACCCATGGGACAAAAATAAAGCATTTGCAAGATTTAAAAAAAATGTGATGGCTCCTTTACAGCACCATGTTCATATGATACTTCATTAGTGAGTTGTACATTTTTGACTCTATATTTTACTGTATATGTGTTATTTCAGCTAACTGCTGTAGTATAAGATTTACATGGTGGTTAATTAGAAATTAGTGAAATTGTTTTTATGTTTTCAGCTTTGTTAAGACATTTGTGCAGCATTAAAGGTGTAAAAAGACACATGAATAAGGTAAACATGAATGAGAGTATCTATCTATCTATCTATCTATCTATCTATCTATCTATCTATCTATCTATCTATCTATCTATCTATCTATCTATCTATCTATCTATCTATCTATCTATCTAGTTTTATCTTTTATGTGTTCTGTTCCCCGAAGTTGAAGGAATTCAGCCGTGTATTTGTGTCCTAGTAACAGATAACACCATTGAGTGTGCTATGACTTTTACAAGTCTGTGTAGCATCCGAAAGGCTACAAAGATCACGTTTCCTCTTTTGTCCGAAACACAGATGACAGGAAAAGTTTTGGCCTTTGTAAAACTCCTTTGGGAAAATCTGCACTTTGTAGTCTTAAATGATGCCTCTTTTCATTTGGAGAAATTTCCTTTGTGTGTTTGCTGACCACATTCTGATATTAACAGTAGAAATTAAGTGAGTGACTGTGTAGGCCGAGTCATCGGCTATAAGTATTTTGTCAAACTGAAGCTAATCATTTAAACATCATAAACACTGGCTCACCTGAAGCTGAAATTCTGTTTGGCTGTAGCAAGCAGCAGTGAATGGAGAGAGCTTTTGGTAACACTTGTCTATTTATAGAGAGCCTCACCCCACGTGGTTTTGTATAACCAAGTCCTGTTTTACCATACAGTGTTGAGGTAGTTCACCCCTGCGCAGATGTCACAGTTTAGATCAGCTAGAAAGCATTAGGGATAGATGACTCGCTTTAGGATTGTGTTATTGACCTCACCCCCAAATGCAGATAATAATTTCAATGTGCATATTTTTAATAATATTAAAAGAGCAAGTTTACAGGTGGATATTATTGTCATGGGGGGACTTTAACTACCTGAACATGAACTGATCTAACCTTACAGATAGTGGAGTACAAGAGCAGGAGCTTATAGATGTAATCAATGCCTGTTTTTTAACACCAAATGTTAAAGCAACAACATGGGGGAAGCCTGTCTAGATTTAGTATTTTGTAATAACCAGGATAGAAATTTTGGGTATAGAGGTGATTGAACAGCCACCAAACCTAGTTAGTGACAAGGGGCAAACAAAGAAGCCATAAAAACATGCATACTCTGTGGAGCACAAAAGGCAAAAATGAAGTGCTTGAGAAAGTCCCAACATGAAATCCAAAGAGTGGTTAGGAACAGAACAAAAATGGTCAAACAAATCTAATAAATCACAAAAGCACAAAGCCCAGACAGAATCTCAAAAATTCACCAACTTCCAAGTGCATTCAAATGAGCCACAAGGTATTGTGGGTTAACTCTGCAGAACCACTCATAAAACACAGACATCGGGAGTGCAACAAATAATAAACAAAAGTAATGTTAACATAAATCAAAGACTCAAACATGAACAAAAAATGGACATGAAAGAAGAATTTGATCCTAGCCAGGGGAGGAACTCTGGCTGAAATTGAACACAAGGGATCATCATTTTATTCAGCTCTCATGAAGAAATGTAAATGCAAAGACTGAAGCTGTTAAGTTTAACTTTGGTAGGGCAAATTTTGAGCAGATGCTGCAAAGTCTGAAAGGGATAAGCTTTTAAGCGTGGAGACAGTCACGGAGTAGTGGAACAGGTTTAAAAAGTTTTACACATCCCAAAATTGGAAATAAGTAGAAAGTAAAAAAAACAAAACAAAACTCTGCAATGGATTACTAATGAGATGAAAAAGCAGCTGTATATGGCATATAAGACTAATAACTCCAATACGAAATGTATGGCATATGAGGACTTGAGGGCAACCATTAAGAAGGTTATTAGAGAAGTTAGAAGGTAGTTAGAGAAGAATATTACACATAAAGTGAGAGATGGCCCAAGGCATTTTAGTAGTAAAAGAACAGTCAAGGAGGAAGTGAATTACATTAGGTATAGTAAAGGGGAATTAAAACATACAGACAGTGACATAGCAGATGCTCTAAACTTCCCAATTCTTCACATGTGAGGAAGTGGATAACCTACCAGGGGTAACAAGGACTACTAAGAAGGTACTGACTGATTTAGAAATTGTAGAGGGAGAAGTACTGCTCAGATTAAATAGGCCAAAATCAAACACGTTACCAAGACCAGATAACGTTTATTCTCAAGTACTTAAAAGAGGTTAGTGAACACTGGCAGTATATAAACCAGGGGTGGCCAACTCTGATCCTGGAGAGCCACAGTGGCTAAAGGTTTTCATTCATTTGTGCCAGCAAAGCAACGGGTCCAGATGGAGTATCGCCACGACTGCTGAAGGCCTGTGCGTTGGAGGTGGGGAGTCCTCTACAGTGCATCTTCAACCTGAGCCTGGAACAGGGGAGAGTCCCGAGTCTTTGGAAAACATCTTGCATCACCCCAGTCCCAAAGGTATCACATCCAGGTGAGCTGAATGACTTCCGGCCTGTTGCTCTGACGTCGCATGTGATGAAAACCATGGAGCGGCTTCTACTTCACCACCTGAGGCCACAGGTCCGTCACACCCTTGACCCTCTGCAGTTCGCATACCAGGAGAAGGTGGGAGCGGAGGATGCCATCATCTACATGCTACACCGATCCCTCTCCCACTTGGACAGAGGCAGTGGTGCTGTAAGAATTATGTTTCCGGACTTCTCTAGCGCCTTCAACACAATCCAACCTCTGCTCCTTAGGGTCAAGCTGACAGAGATGGGAGTAGATTCATACCTGATAGCATGGAATCTGGACTATCTTAAAGACAGACCTCAGTATGTGCATCTCGGGAACTGCAGGTCTGACATTGTGGTCAGCAACACAGGAGCGCCGCAGGGGACTGTACTTTCTCCGGTTCTATTCAGCCTATATACATCGGACTTCCAATACAACTTGGAGTCCTGCCACGTGCAAATGTTCACTGACAACACTGCTATCGTGGGCTGCATCAGGAATGGGCAGGAGGAGGAGTATAGGGACCTAATCAAGGACTTTGTTAAATGGTGTGACTCAAACCACCTACACGTGAACACCAGGAAAACAAAGGAGCTGGTGGTGGATTTTAGGAGGACCAGGCCCCTCATGGACCACGTGATCATCACAGGTGACTGTGTGCAGATGGTGCAGACCTATAAATACCTGGGAGTGCAGCTGGATGATAAATTGGACTGGACTACCAATACTGATGCTCTGTGTAAGAAAGGACAGAGCCGACTATACTTCCTTAGAAGGCTGGCGTCCTTCAATATCTGCAATAAGATGCTGCAGATGTTCTATCAGACGGTTGTGGCGAGCGTCCTCTTCTACACGGTGGTGTGCTGGGGAGGCAACAAAAAGAAGAGGGACGCCTCACACCTGGACAAACTGGTGAGGAAGATAGGCTCTATTGTAGGCACAGAGCTGGACAGTTTGACATCTGTGGCAAAGCGACGGGCGCTGGGCAGGCTCCTGTCAATCATGGAGAATCTACTGCATCCACTGAACAGTATCATCTCCAGACAGAGGAGCAGCTTCAGCAACAGACTGCAGTCACTGTCCTGCTCTACTGACAGACTGAGGAGATCGTTCCTCCCCCACAATATGCAAGTCTTCAATTCCACCCCTTGGGTAAACGTTAACATCATACAAAGTTATTGTCTGTCTGTATACCTGCATTATTATCACTCTTTAGTTTAATATTTTCTTTATCAGTATGCTTCTGCTGGAGTATGTGAATTTCCCCTTGGGATTAATAAAATATCTATCTATCTATCTATCTATCTATCTATCTATCTATCTATCTATCTATCTATCTATCTATCTATCTATCTATCTATCTATCTATCTATCTATCTATCTATCTATCTTCTATTTTCTTAATTAGTGAATACTTTTTGCTACTAATTAACTTCATTTAATTTATTTGCTATTTAAGATGCAGACCCTTTACATCAGAGCTCATCAATGTTGTTCCTGGAGGGCCACAGTGGCTTCAGGTTTTTGTTCCAACCCAATTCCTTCACGAGCAATCATTCATTGCTGATGAAGCTCAACTGCTCAAGTGACATTTTTTGGCTTCATTTTAGTTGTCTCTCTTTTTGTGATTTTGAACCCTTAATTGCTTATTTTACTCTTAAACAGTTGTATTCATTGTTTTAACTGCTCCTTATTAGCAATAAGATGCAAATGACAAAGACCAGTTACTGAGATGTAGCCAGCAGTTCTACATCTAGCTTGTCTCCATTTCTACCCATACATATGCATCATGCACTCTTTGGTTTAAATAAGTACTCAGAAGGAAACCAAAGAGAAAGTGAAGAACTGAAAAATGACTCCTCCATTTTAGGCTACAAATCATTAGGATGATACGGGTATCATGGGAAAGGAAAATAAATCAATGATTTAAGAATGAACTGACATGGTAGAGTTAGAACACGAATAAGACATGAAATTAAATAAGATCTGTTATTGGTAAGGATTGGCTTCTAATTAAGCAACTGGCTTGGAACAAAAACCTGCAACTACAGCGACTCTCCTGGACTGGAGTTGGCCACCCCTGACTATAAACCCTTTGGAATTCACTGCACATTAGGGAAATTATGAAAGACAGGAAAGTGGTAAATTTTATCCCGTTGCATAAAAATGTTGATCAGGCTGATCCAAGTAACTATAAGCGAGTAAGTTGAACGTGCTTGACTTATTAAGGATAAGATTGAGCAACACATGGCAAGAACAGCGGTTTTACTCACAAGTCAGCATGGATTCAGAAGAGGGAGGTCCTGTTTTACTAACATGCTGGAATTCTATGAGCAAGCAACAAAAGGATATGATCAAAGTGCAACATGATATTATTTATCTTGACTTTCAAAAAGCATAAGGACTGGGCATCCAAACTTAAAGAAGTGGGAGTTCAGGATTGACTCGGACACAGGAAGCAGAGGGTAATGGTGTGAGGAACCTTATCAGAATTGTCTTATGTGTCCCACAGGGGTCAGTGCTGATATTTTTAACATATATACTGATGATTTGGATAGGAAAATAAATAACAAGCTGGTTAAGTTTGCAGATGGTACCAAGCCAGGTGGATTGGCAGATAATCTGGAATCTGTTGAGTCATTAAAGAGGTACTTGGACAGCATACAGGATTGGGCAAATTTATGGCAGATGAAGTTTAATGTAAGCAAACAAAGTATTACATGTATGAAGTAAAAAGGTTAGGTTTGAATACACAAACACAGCCTATGTGAAGGATTTAGGAGTCACCATGGACTCAACACTGTCAACTACCAACTGCAAGGCTGTTCAGAAGCAGTTAAGAAGGCTAACAGAATGTTAGGTGATATAGCGCCCTGATGTGTATAGTACAAGTCCAAGGATGTTATACTCAAGCTTTATAATGCACTGGTGAGGCCTCATCTGGAGTACTGTGCGCAGGTTTGGTCTACACGCTACAAAAAGGACATAACAGCGCTGGAAAAAATCCAGAGAAGAGCAACTAGGCTGATTACAAGGCTACAGGGGATGACTTATGAGGAAAGATTAAAAGAGCTGATAAGCATAAGGAGATTAAGAGAAGACCTGATTGACGTGTTTCAAATTGTGAAGGGCAATTAGTGCAGTGGATCAAGACTACTGCTTTAAAATGAGTTCAACAAGAACACCGGGACACAGTTGGTAACTTGTTAAGGGTAAATTTTGCATAAACATTAGGATGTTTTTCTTCACACAGAGAACCATAGATTCATGGAATAAGTTGCCAAGTAGTGTGGTAGACAGTAGGACTTTGAGGACTTTCAAAGCTCAACTTGATGTTGTTTTGGAAGAATTAAGTGGATAGGACTGGTTGTGCAGAATGTTCTTATTTTATCTTTGGTTTTGTGTCTTTCTTAAGCTTAACCCCAGACTTTGTCAAGATTGTATTGTTCACATCAGACACTGGTCTTTAAGCAACATCTTGGGAATGCAATCTGGCTGCTGGATTTCCTTCCAAGTAAGGCCTTTATTAGAGGGCCATTTGTGCTTTCAATAGACTGTGTCATTTATTTAGACAGCTTGTGCCCTCTCCCATTCTGCAGTGTCAAAGCTTCCTGTGTGTTTCTGAAAATATCAAGAAAATATTGATGAACTAAGATGCATTTGTAAACCTCAGGATACAATTTTTTGTGTTTTTTTTTCTCCTATTCCTTGACTTAACCACCTACTGAATGGTGACCTCATTCAAATGCAGATGTGTTACGTGTCGGCTTGAGTTTATGTATTTTATTATTGTATTGTCTTTATTTTTGAATGATTATTTTTTCATAATATTGTGTATTTTAGTTATATTTGTAATTGTGTCTTTTTAAATGTGCCTTTGTAGTGGAAAGAAAAAGTTCGTAATATCTATTATGAGAATCATTTATTTACATTGTCTTTATCAAATACTAGCTGTCCCCGCAGCTCCGCCCACGTTGTAGTGAAATAGGACAAACTTTACAAATCAGTAAAAAAATGTTTTTAAATTTTTAAAAATGTAAATTGTATTGAGAAGAGTTTGTATTGATAGCTTTACTAACCGAAGGCCTTTTGATATACAATATTTTTGGTTTTGCTATTGTGATGCACGCTCTTCAAATGTCTCTCGTTCTCTCTGAGAAGCATTCCTCTCTCGATGCACGATCTTCAGTTGACTCGTACTCTCACTAAGATGCATGCCGTTGTTGTCTGCTGTGAGGTGAGCAGTTCGCTCGTGTGAGGTTTGCATCAGCAGTGGAACATCCAATAGAAAAACATTGACGTCGGAGCATAGTTTTTTCCTTGATAAATGAATAGGGTATCAACGTGATGTCTTTGCCAAAAATGCAAAAAATTGGCAAGGTATCTCCGGCCAGGTGGATGGTAGGTACACGCCAATGTCAAATGTTGGCACTGTATCTGATTGTGTTCAGCTCTAACGGGAGAGCATCCCCCGCGTGGGGAGAAAAGCATGCAGCTGTGATATCTCTGCCAAATAGCAGCTATCCTCTAAAGCACACGTAGCTCTGATCTCTCTCAAAAACATCAAATATTAGTCCTTAATCTCTAGATGATAATGTCTGCTGAACAAACAGGTATCACTAGCTAAGCAGAAGCAAGGTACACTCCAACATGTGGCGAGAGATTGACCAACTCGAACGGAGGCTGGCGTGTGAGTGAGGATGGCTCCGCCTGGCTCCCCACTACCCTGTAGACCGTAGCCTCTCTCAGATTCGTGTGAATAAATCGCTGCCATAAGCGAACTTCGATATTTAGCGCAATGAGAGAAGTCGTAAAATCAAATGGAATGTTCAAGTAGATTATAGAAAAAAAAAACAATCTAAATCCGTTAAGCAGTTCTCTTGTGAAAAGCAGACCGACAAACATAGACGTTGGAGTATATGGTAGATGGTCTCCTCAGGTTGAAAAACTGCAAATAGACCAGCCTGACTTTGCAGGCTTCATTTATACAATTCTAAGGTTTCTTGACACACCTCCTACACTAATGGGAGTGTGCGCATCCCAATGTCTCAGCTCAGGCAGATTCAGTCTCCATGCCAGTCCAGCCCAGTTCATGTCCTTTCATCTTAGCCACGTGTATTCCCTCAGGCTAGCTAGCTAATCACAATCATTTTAAAGCAAAGGCTTCAATAGTATATAGTATATAATATAGTACAGTGTATATAGTATATACAGTTAGGTCCATAAATATTAGGACAGAGACAACTTTTTTCTAATTTTGGTTCTGTACATTACCACAATGAATTTTAAATGAAACAACTCAGATGCAGTTGAAGTGCAGACTTTCAGCTTTAATTCAGTGGGATGAACAAAACGATTGCATAAAAATATGAGGCAACTAAAGCATTTTTTTAACACAATCCCTTCATTTCAGGGGCTCAAAAGTAATTGGACAGATTAAATAATTGGAAATAAGACGTTCATTTCTAATACTTGGTTGAAACCCCTTTGCTGGCAATGACAGCCTGAAGTCTTGAACTCATGGACATCACCAGATGTTGGGTTTCCTCCTTTTTAATGCTCTGCCAGGCCTTTACTGCAGCGGCTTTCAGTTGCTGTTTGTTTGTGGGCCTTTCTGTCTGAAGTTTAGTCTTCAACAAGTGAAATGCATGCTCAATTGGGTTAAGATCAGGTGACTGACTTGGCCATTCAAGAATTTTCCACTTCTCTGCTTTAATAAACTCCTGGGTTGCTTTGGCTATATGTTTTGGGTCATTGTCCATCTGTATCATGAAACTGCACTCAATCAATTTGACTACATTTAGCTGGATTTGAGCAGACAGTATGTCTCTGAACACCTCAGAATTCATTTGGCTGCTTCTGTCCTGTGTCACATCATCAATAAACACTAGTGTCCCAGTGCCACTGGCAGCCATGCACGCCCAAGCCATCACACTGCCTCCACCGTGTTTTACAGATGATGTGGTATGCTTTGGATAATGAGCTGTTCCACACCTTCTCCATACTTTTTTCTTGCCATCATTCTGGTAGAGGTTGATCTTGGTTTCATCTGTCCAAAGAATGTTTTTCCAGAACTGTGCTGGCTTTTTTAGATGTTCTTTAGCAAAGTCCAAACTAGCCTTTCTATTCTTGAGGCTTATGAGTGGCTTACATCTTGCAGTGCACCCTCTGTATTTACTTTCATGCAGTCTTCTCTTTATGGTAGACTTGGATATCGATACGCCTACCCCCTGGAGAGTGTTGTTCACTTGGTTGGCTGTTGTGAAGGGGTTTCTCTTCACCATGGAAATGATTCTGCGATCATCCACCACTGTTGTCTTCCGTGGACGTCCAGGTCTTTTTGCGTTGCTGAGTTCACCAGTGCTTGCTTTCTTTCTCAGGATGTACCAAACTGTAGATTTTGCCACTCGTAATATTGTAGCAATTTCTCGGATGGGTTTTTTCTGTTTTCGCAGCTTAAGGATGGCTTCTTTCACCATGGAGAGCTCCTTTGACCGCATGTTGTCTGTTCACAGCAAAATCTTCCACATGCAAGCACCACACCTCAAATCAACTCCAGGCCTTTTATCTGCTTAATTAATAATGACATAACGACGGACTTGCCCACACCTGCCCATGAAATAGCCTTTGAGTCAATTGTCCAATTACTTTTGAGCCCCTGAAATGAAGGGATTGTGTTAAAAAAATTCTTTAGTTGCCTCACATTTTTATGCAATGGTTTTGTTCACCCCATTGACTTAAAGCTGAAAGTCTGCACTTCAACTGCATCTGAGTTGCTTCATTTAAAATTCATTGTGGTAATGTACAGAACCAAAATTAGAAAAAAGTTGTCTCTGTCCAAATATTTATGGACCTAACTGTATATACTATATACACTGTACTATACTATATACTATTGAAGCCTTTGCTTTAAAATGATTGTAACTGATTAGCTAGCTAGCCTGAGGGAATACATGTGGCTAAAATGAAAGGACATGATCTGGGCTGGAATGGCATGGAGACTGAATCTGCCTGAGCTGAGACATTGGGATGCGCACACTCCCATTAGTGTAGGAGGTGTGTCAAGAAACCTTAGAATTGTATAAATGAAGCCTGCAAAGTCAGGCTGGTCTATTTGCGATTTTTCAACCTGAGGAGACCATCTCTCCGGGCAGCCATGTTCAGACAGACTAATAATTTCTTTTTCTGACATTCCATCCAATGGCCATTCCAGACCACACAGAACCAGAGATCAATCAACATAATAAGGCAGAAGAGAGCCACCTGGTAGCCTATTTGTTGCCAACACTCATGGTACTCTGCTATTGTGGACAAATTATCTATAACACATGAATAAATGTGTGACTTTCTGTCCTGCCGGTTCTGGTACTCTGTCTAGTTGCCTGGGGTTGCAGATGTAAAGAAAAAGAAAGTGTTGAACTACAACAGCAGTCAATCCTGACAGTGTAATAAGAGTATGGGGCATTTAATCATGGGCTACATAATAAAGAGCCTAAAAGTGAAAAGCTGGTCACCTTTGGACTCCACCATGACAAAAAAAAATCTCCATTCCATTTTCTTTGAGGGAGGTTCCTCCAGAGGTAGGCCACCCTGATGTCACTCCTGTGGAGTCTACCGCCCTGACTATTTATTCTGTCTGGGAAGAGGCCTCAAGTAGTGTTTTTATTGAAGGTCTTCGGGCTTTTCGTAAATAATACCATTTTTGCCTGGGGTTTTTGGTTTATTTTGGTTATTCTCTGGATTTTGAGTATTGAATGATGTATGCAGTTTTCTACTTTGAACTGCCTTTTAGGTAACTCCATATTGCTCTTTTAAGCACTCATTTATTGTTTCCATATATGATTATCTTTCATTTTTAAAGAACAATTGTTGCCCTTTTTGATTACAAGCTAGAGTTTTGCTTGGTCTCTCCCTCTTGTGAGGCATCTTGGAACACTAAGTACATTTTAAACTGCATAAACCAGTTTTCCTCATTTTTGGGTCTAGACCTACCAAAGTCTACTAGTAGTAGTTGGTGCTTGCTGGTTTTGGTTAAGGCTACTCTGGGCAGGTCAGTGAAATTCCTGGCCCGTTGTGTGGTACTTTTTGTAGGCCACATACCCCTCTCATCATGTTTAAGACTACACAATTCATCAAAATGGAGCCAAGCACCATTATTAATGGTTAAACCATCAGATGATTTATAACCGTGACAGTCAGTAAACAATAATAAAACCAAAAAAGCAAGACTAACTTGAAAAGCTATAATTGTTTACAGGGAGGTAATTCCAGAGAAGTAATCTTGAGCAATGCATGTCATATGAGCGAACAGCATGATTAACATCTGACTAAGAAGGGGAACACTAGCTGCCATGGTGCACCCAGGTGCCAGAGTTAAGGTTTTTTTTTATTAAAATAGCTGTTATTTTTATTCTTACATCCAGTCTTATTTATTTTAATTCTGCTTTCTATTCTGCAAACGTATGAGTAGAAATGCTAATGCACAGAGGATCTCAATGAGATTTCTCAAGTTGCAGTAAAAGTCTTTTCAAGCCCTTATGGGTCACTGGCAATGTGGTTGATGCTTTTGGCCACCTAGTGGACAGGCTAATCCTCCTTGTTTGAGTTCTAAGAGTTGTCTCTATTGTTGTCTCTAGGTTCTTGCGTGGACCTCTGCTAAGTGAAAGCCTACAGTGCTGCTAGTTGTGCTTTCTAGCTTGATCTGTTATGTTAGGGATTGCGTTGGGTGGGTTGAAAAGTGTGTTCCTGCCCCCGCTAGATAAGACCCTGCTCTCTGTGACAGGTAATACTGAAGATGTGGCCCAAACCCCCTCCCCTTCTCCCAGGAATGCAAAGTCAGCAACTTTTCCTGCTTTGTCCCGTCTACTTTTACATTTAAATATTAAAGGGCGCCCAGCAGTCCACTGTTCTATCACAGTTTCAATTCTAGTTTAACTCCTTACTCTTGGCCGAGTTGAAACTTGCTTACTTTTTGATACTTTCAAACAAGCTGAAGAGCTAAGATGTGCTTTTGGTAAAACTGTGTGAGCAATCTGGGGCCATTAGTAGCTGAGTTGCATTAACCGTTTCTTGTATCTGTTTGGGTCTACATACAAGTGTGTCACTGCTTAATGAAACTGAAGTTCCCTGCCTTGTAGCTGCCATACCACATGCACTTCAGAAGAGCTCATGAAGCGAAGCATGTTCAGATCTGGCCACTACTTGTGTGGGAGACCATCTAGGAAAAGCTTGGGTTGCTGCTGGAAGAGGTGTTGATGATGCCAGCAGGGGGCACACCTACCCTTTGGCCTGAGTGTGGATCCCAATGCTCCAGTGCAGTGACGGGTGCACCATGCTGTAAAAATGGTACCATCCTTCAGATGAGACGTAAAACCGATGTCCTGACTCTCTGTGGTCATAAGAAATCCCTGGACATTCTTCATAGATAATAGGGTGTCTCCCAATCCCAATAAATTGCCCTCCATGGCCTGGTCATTCTGTCCCCCTTATCATCCCCTGTCTCTAATTGGCTATCTCTGTCTCATCACGTCACCACCTAATAGCTAAGGCGTGGTGAGCGTACTGGTGCAGAAATGGCTGCCATCACATTATCCAGGTGGTGGTTGAAGTGGCTCCCCCTCTCACTGAGAAATGCATTTTGAGTAGTGAGAAAGTGCTATATAAATGTGAAGAAATTATTATTATGCAGAATTTTCCTATTTAACTCTATGGTAAGTGATTTTAATTTTAACTGGCCGCAAGGGGACTCTGTGTGAAGATTTTTTTCAAGACTGAACTTGAACTGAAGAACAGTAACCACTGACGTTTGCTGCCAGTTTAGGTCACAATGACTAGGTCAGACTTTAGTTTTAGTCTTGTGAGGCTGAGACTGCGTTCAAAGAGGATGTGGGAATGATCACCATAACACGTACGAAAATGTTTTAATTATTTATTAGATGAGGGGAGAATGGTGGTGGAGTGGGCAGCACTATGGGCAGCCAGACTTTGTTCTTTTTGTTCTTTGTTTTCTTCATATCTGTGTGGCTGTTCCTTACTCCTCCTCAAAACAGGGCATATTAAATTCCAAACTGGTCCGAGTGCCATTGAAGGTGTATAAACCGCGGATTCAGAAAGTATCCAGACCCCTTCACTTTCTGCCCACTATACTGTGTTGTAGATTGAATTTTAAATTGGTACATTTGCCATTTTTGCCCTTCAGTCTGTACTAAACAGTCCATTATGATAAAGGGAAAACATGCAAATTTATTAAAATTCAAAAACTGAAATTTCTCATTTATGTCTATAAAGTATTCAGATGTTTTGCTGTGGTATCCAAATTGTGTTCTGGTGCATGCTGTTTGCTTTAATTATTCTTGAATTGTCTGGAACTTTGTCAGAGTCCACCTTTGACAAGCTGTACACATTGGACATTGTTTAGAAAGGTTTAGAAAGGACCCACAATTCTCACTGCATGAAGTCCAAGGAGCTCCCCGTAGACCTCTGTGATGAAATTGTGGTGAGGCATAGATCAGAGCAAGAGGATAAAAGCTTTGAGTTTTCCCAGTATGACAGTGGCCTCAGTAAAGCTTGGAACTACTAGAACTTTGCCCAGAGTTGACAGTCTGGTCAAACTCAATAACTGGGCAAGAAGTGACTTGATCAGGGAGGTGACCAAGAACCCAAAAATCTTCTGTACAGATGATACAGCCAGTTGGAAGGACAACTATCTCAGCAGGACCATGTCAATCAGGTGTTTATGGTAGCGTGGCTAGACTGAAGCCACCCTTGAGAAAAAGGCATATGATGGATTTAAAGAGCATGAGGAGAAAGATTCTCTAGTCTGATGAGACAAAAACTGCTCATCACCTGCCTAATGCCATCCCTATAGTGAGGCATGGTGGTGGCCGCATCACACAATGGGATGCTTCTCAGCAGCAAGAACAGGGAGATTGGTCAGAATCGAGGTAAAGACGAATGCAGCCAAATGCAGAGAGGTGCCTGAAGAAAACCTGATCCAAGGCGCACACAACCTCAGACTGGGGCAATGGTTCACTTTTCAACACGACAATAACCTGAATTATACAGCCAAGATGACGCTGGAGTGGCTTTGGGACAAGTCTGACTGTCCTTGAGTTTACCAAGCCAAAACCAAGACACACAGAACATGTGTGGAGAGGTATGAAGATGTCAGTTTACAAACACTTCCTATCCAGTCTAACACAGTTTGAGAGGATCTGCCTAAATCCATATGTGCAGAGCTTATAGAGCCTTATCCACAAAGACCCAAAGCGGTGCTTGCTACCAAAGGGGCTTCTTAAAAGGGTCTGAATACTTTCTGTTTTTGATTTTTAAAAATTTGCAAAACATTTTTGTAAATGTTTTCACCTTGATATTATAGGTTATTGGGTGTAGATTGATGGGAAAGACTCTTAAATGTATTCCTTTAAAATTAAATCTACAATAAACTGTGCAGAAAGTGTGGGAGTGAGCCTTACGATGAATGGGCAACCTGTCCACAGCTCCAGCCCCCTTCAACCCTGAATTGGATTAAGCAAGTTAGAGAAGTTATATTTATTATGTTCTCACTTTTGCATTTCATTGTTGATCTTGAATGATTTGGGCCGATTAGTCTTTGGTATTCAAAGGTAATCTGCAAGTCAAGATGGAGGTCTGACTTGATTGCAACTCACAGTGCAAGTCTGTAATTTTCTTTCAGCTGTTTGGAATGACTGCTGCCAGCTCTGTATAATTACCCTGTTATTAGGGTGGCCATCAGGCTTCAGTTTCTCTCAACATTCCTACGTGCTTCTTCACTGACCACAGCCCTGACTTGTGTGCTCCCAGGATCCCTGATGCCTACAGATTTCCCCTTTTTCTCATTTGTCAGAATTCTCAGGTACTGAGTGTAGGATTCCTGCATGCCAATTGGACGACCATCAAGTCTCTCCACGTAGCTCTCTACTCCAGATCTAAGATTTTTTTTTCCCTCTGACTTGGACAGAAGAGAGAAATGAGTGAAAAGTAACAAACATGAAAGCTAACCAGTGCATATGCTATTGTAATAGTCTTTACTGCAGGGGTCTCCAGCTCGAGTCCTGGAGAGCTACTGTGGCTGCAGGTTTTCATTCTAACCCTTTTCTTAATTAGTGACCAGATGTTGCTGCTAATTAACTAATTAACTGATGCACAAGTTAAGACTCAGGCCCATTAATTATTTCTTTTATACTTAATTAGCAACCAAACAATATTAACAACAACAACAACATTTATTTATATAGCACATTTTCATACAAAAAGTAGCTCAAAGTGCTTTACATAATGAAGAAAAGAAAAATAAAAGACAAAATGAGAAATTAAAATAAGACAACATTAGTTAACATAGAAAAGGAGTAAGGTCCGATGGCCAGGGTGGACAGAAAAAACAAAGAAAACTCCAGGAAGCTGAGAAAAAAATAAAATCTGTAGGGGTTCCAGGCCACGAGACCGCCCAGTCCCCTCTGGGTATTCTACCTAACATAAATGAAATAGTCCTCTTTGTAGTTAGGGTTCTCACGGAGTCACTTGATGCTGATGGTCATACAGACTTCTGGCTTTTAATCCATCCATCATTGTTGGAACATCATGGTACTTAGAGTAGATGGTGGTGGCGCAAGCCACCACCAAAAGGACACCGGAAAAGGAAACAGAAGAGAGAGTAGGGGTTAGTACAGATTTTAGAGCCACCATGAATAGTTATTATAATGAATTGGATATACAGAGTATCAGGATTTAAATTACAGTGAAGTTATGAGAAGGCCATGTTAAAGTAATGTGTTTTCAGCAGTTTTTTAAACTGCTCCACTGTATTAGCCTGGCGAATTCCTACTGGCAGGCTATTCCAGATTTTAGGTGCATAACAGCAGAAGGCCGCCTCACCACTTCTTTTAAGTTTTGCTCTTGGAATTCTAAGGAGACACTCAGTTGAGGATCTGAGGTTACGATTTGGAATATAAGACGTCAGACATTCCGATATATAAGATGGGGCGAGATTGTTTAAGGCTTTATAAACCATAAGCAGAATTTTAAAGTCAATCCTGAATGATACAGGTAACCAGTGTAGTGACATCAAAACTGGAGAGATGTGCTCGGATTTTCTTTTCCTGGTTAGGATTCTAGCAGCTGCATTCTGCACTAGTTGCAAATGATTTATGTCTTTTTTGGGTAGTCCTGAGAGGAGTGCGTTACAGTAATCTAGTCGACTGAAAACAAACGCATGAACTCATTTCTCAGCATCTTTCAATGATATAAGTGGTCTAACTTTTGCTATGTTTCCTAAGTGAAAAAATGCTGTCCTAGTGATCTGATTAATATGCAATTTAAAATTTAGATTACAGTCAACAGTTACCCCTAAGCTTTTCACCTCCGTTTTGACTTTTAATCCTAATGCATCCAGTTTATTTCTAATAGTCTCATTGTATCCATTATTACCAATCACTAAGATTTCAGTTTTCTCTTTATTTAACTTGAGAAAGTTACTATTCATCCATTCTGAGATACAATTAGACATTGTGTTAATGAATCAAGAGAATCGGGGTCATCAGGTGCAATTGATAAATACAGTTGTGTGTCATCAGCATAGCTGTGGTAGCTCACGTTGTGCCCTGAGATAATCTGACCTAATGGAAGCATGTAGATTGAGAAGAGCAGCGGACCCAGGATAGAGCCTTGTGGAACACCATATAGGATGTCATGTGTCTTTGAGTTGTAATTACCACAACTAACAAAGAATTTTCTCCCTGCCAGGTAGGATTCAAACCAATTTAAGACACAAAATGAACCAACACATAAACAACAACCTGTGTCCATCACACAATAACTGAAAATAAAGAAAGGTGAAGACCTCAATAATGTTGATCTGCTCAGGTCCACAAAACATGTTGACAGCGCTCTTAAAAAAGAAAATCAACAGTTTTGGAAATGTCTGCCATGGTAGAATGTGCGCTATGGAATTAAATAACTGGTATAATTAGCAACGATAATTGGCTTCAAATTACGAAACTGAATCAAGTGAAGTTGGTTGGAGTTTGAGGCCCCCAACTTAGCTGGTCATCAGTTGGCTCACTCACGTCAAATATATGTTTAGGCACCGTTTAAGGAAAACAGAATCAATTCAGCGGTCAGAGTCTCAAGAAAAGTCAATTAAAATAAAGGGAAATAGTTAATTAGCAGCAAATACTGGTCACTAATTAAGAAAAGAGGTAGAATGAAAACTTGCTGCCACAGTAGCTCTCCAGGACTGGAGTTGGAGACCCCTGTTTTACTGTATAAAGGCTTACCAGTCAAAGTTGTGCATTTTCATTTGCATCCTTTAACTGAAATGCAAAAATGAAGCAGTTATAAAAGGTAATACAGCAAGCGTGCAAAGCTGGTTGTAGATGGTCACCCCGTCCTGCAATAAGAGTTGGGTTGAGAGCCCAGAGCCACATTTAAAATCAGGGGTGTCAATGCTCTCTGACCAAGTGGCTGCTGGGTATGGACTGACCTCGCCTTATGCGGGCACCAAGAGCTGCCTGTATGTCCTCTGCTTAGTCCTTGGCATGTTATTGTGTCTGAAATTTGTGGAATAACTTGGAAGGCTTTATGCCAATAAATATTTAATATGTGCACGTCATGTAATCCATTCTGCAAATTAATTGAAATCTATATGAATATTAATCTTTTCATCTGGGACTAAATTCTAAGCAAAGATGATGTCATTTCTAATTTTAATAAGTTGATACCTTTTTGATTTAGGCATTTGGTGGGGGGGTGGTGGTTAAACGCTGTTTTTTAATTACAGTATGTTTTTTTTTCCACTTGAATGAATTAATGAAGAAAATTAAAATTCTTGTTGATTCTTTGATCTGAACGGCGATATTAAAGTATCTCAGTGAGGGGGTTTCGTTCAAGTGCTTTTTTGCTCCTAGCACTCATAAATACAGCAGGTAAAGTGCTGTGAAAAAGTATTTGCCCCTTCCTAATATCCTGTTTTTTGCATATTGTACACCTTGAATAGACCCATCAGAGAAAGGGGCCCTAAGTGAGCACACAATACAGTTTTTAAATCATTCATTTCTTTATTCAAGCAACAGAATTATCCATGTGAAAAGTAATTGTCCCCATAATTTCAGTATTTGTTGGCAGCATTAAGCATAACTAAATGCTTCCTATAATTTGATATCATTCTTTTACATCTCTGCTGAGGAATTGTAGCCCCGTCTTCTCTACCCGTGGCTTTAATTCTAGCACATTGTTAGGTTTACAAGCATGAACTGCTCATTTTGGGTCCTGCCATTATGTCTCTGTTGGGTTCAGGTTAGTACTTGATTATTGATTTTTTTTTTGTTCATCTGAGACATTTAGTAGGAGACTTTCTTCTGTGTTTTGGGTCATTTTCCTGGTGCATAACCTAACACTTCAGCTTCAGAACTTATAACCCCACACTATGCGACTCTTCAATTCCACCTGGGGGGGTAAACGTTAACATTATTCAAAGTTATTGTCTGTCTGTATACCTGCATTGTTATCACTCTTTAGTTTAATATTTTCTTTATCAGTATGCTGCTGCTGGAGTATGTGAATTTCCCCTTGGGATTAATAAAGTATCTATCTATTGTGGAACTTGACCCGGACACGGACAGGCAGACACGTTGTAAGTACCCCACACACGTTTATTGTGGTCTTCCATGATATAACAACAATGCTCTCAAACCCCAATACCCCACAGTTCTGGCCAACACAATGCCTTATCTTCAGACCGCCTCCTCCTCTCCTCCAGAGACCTCGTCCACTCTGCTCTCCCGACTCAAGTCATCCTCTGAAGGGAGGCGGCCCCTTTATATAGGCACCCGGATGTGCTCCAGGTGTGTCCCCGGCAATCTCTCACCGACACGCCCCAGTGTGGCGGAAGTGCCGGCTGTATCCCTGGAAGCACTCCGGGTGTCCTTGTTTTTCTTCCCCCCAGCACTTCCGGGTGTGGCAGAAGTGCTGAGGTCCAGGGTCCTACAGGTATTGGGGTGCCCCCTAGCAGTGACCATGGGCCCCTACAGGGTCGAGCTTCCCAGCTCTGTACCTGTGGCCCCCAGGGCAGTTGCCCCCTCGAGGTCTGGAGGAGGCACAAGCTCTCCTCCGGTCTTCTTGGGCGTCCCGGCTGAGTACCACCCCCATCCGGGTATCTATCTATCTATCTATCTATCTATCTATCTATCTATCTATCTATCTATCTATCTATCTATCTATCTATCTATCTATCTATCTATCTATCTATCTATCTATCTATCTAATTCATAACTCCTTCAGTAATGACAAATCTTCAAGCAATTCATCCCCACGCCATCACACTACCAGTCCATTGTTCTTACTGCTGAAAGTCAGACATAGAGGGCCTTCTGTGTCCACAGAGTTCTACTTTTGACTCCATAGAACTTTATTTCAAAAGGCTTCAGAATCCTCCAGGCGTTTCCTTCCCAATACAAAATAAGCATTGATGTAACACCATCTTCTGCCTTGGTACTCTCCCATGAATCCTATTTGTATTTATTGTGGAGGAGTCATGAACACAAATCTCATCTGAGCTAGAGAGGCCTGCAGTTTTTGGGTGGTCTTCTGTGATCTTTTGTTACCTCTTGTGTGAGTCATCATTATGCCTTGGGATAATTTGGGCAGGAAGGGCACCCGGTGTAAAATTTTGCCAAATCAATATGCGGACAACAATACAAATTTCCATACCGGATCAGTCGAGCCCCGGGTTAACAATGACTGCCACTAGTACTGTTAGCCAACAGGGTGCTGGCGGAAATTGGGCTACTGTTGGCCGAAGAAGAAGAAGGAGAAGAAGAGGGGGAAAAGTGTCCGGAGGCAGGAGGAGAGGAGGAAGGTAAAGAGAGTGGAACTGAGGGTAGGAACTTTGAATGTTGGCAGTATGACTGGTAAGGGGAGAGAGTTAGCAGATATGATGGAAAGAAGGAAGATTGATATATTGTGTGTGCAAGAGACTAAATGGAAGGGGAGTAAGGCCAGGTGGATTGGAGGTGGATTCAAATTGTTCTATCATGTTGTGGATGGGAGGAGAAATGGGGTAGGAGTTATTCTGAAGGAACAGTATGTCAAGAGTGTTTAGGAGGTGAAAAGAGTGTCAGACAGAGTGATGATTATGAAGCTGGAAATTGGCGGTGTGATGATGAATGTTGTTAGTGCATATGCACCGCAAGTTGGGTGTGCAATGGGTGAGAAAGAAGATTTTTGGAGTGAGTTGGATGAAGTGATGAACAGTGTACCCAAGGGACAGAAAGTGGTGATTGGAGTGGATTTCAATGGACATGTTGGTGAAGGGAACAGAGGATACGAGGAGGTGATGGGTAGGTATTGTGTCAAGGAGAGGAATGAAGAAGGTCAGAGGATAGTGGATTTTGCCAAAAGGATGGACATGGCTGTGGTGAATGCGTATTTTAAGAAGAGTGAGGAGGAGTACAAGAGTGGAGGAAGATGCACACAGGTAGATTACATCCTATGCAGAAGAGTTGATCTGAAGGAGATTGAAGACTGCAAAGTGGTGGCAGGGGAAAGTGTAGTTAAGCAGCATAGGATGGTGGTCTGTAGGATGACGTTGGAGATCAAAAAGAGGAAAAGAGTGAGGGCAGAGCCAAGGATCAAATGGTGGAAGTTGAAAAAGGAAGACTGCAAAGTTGAGTTTAGGGAGGAGGTGAGACAGGCACTGTGTGGCAGTGAAGAGTTACCAGACAGTTGGGAAACTACAGCAGATGTAGTAAGGGTGACAGAAAGAAGGGTGCTTGGTGTGACATCTGGACAGAGGAAGGAGGAAAAGGAAACCTGGTGGTGGAATGAGGAAGGACCTGTACCGATTGGCTAGACAGAGGGACCAAGTTGGGAAGGATGTGCAGTAGGTTAGGGTGATAAAGGTAAAGATGGAAATGTACTCACAAGCGAGGAGAGTGTGTTGAGCAGATGGAAAGTTGTACAGGATATGTACGAGGGAATTGTGACAGTGGTGAGGTCTGCAGTAGGAGTGACGGATGCATTCAAGTTGGAGGAGGGATTACATCAGGGATCGGCTCTGAGCCCTTTCTTATTTGCAATGGTGATGGACAGGTTGACAGACGAGATTAGACAGGAGTCCCCATGGACTACGATGTTTGCTGATGACATTGTGATCTGTAGCAATAGTAGGGAGCAGGTTGAGGAGACCCTGGAGAGGTGGAGATATGCTCTAGAGAGGAGAAGAATGAAGGTCAGTAGGAACAAGACAGAATACGTGTGTGTAAATGAGAGGGAGGTCAGTGGAATGGTGAGGATGTGAGGAGTAGAGTTGGCAAAGGTGGATGAATTTAAATACTTGGAATCAACAGTACAGAGTAATGGGGATTGTAGAAGAGAGGTGAAAAAGAGAGTGCAGGGAGGGTGGAATGGGTGGAGAAGAGTGTCAGGAGTAATTTGTGACAGACGGGTATCAGCAAGAGTGAAGGGGAAGGTCTACAGGACGGTAGTGAGACCAGCTATGTTATATGGGTTGGAGACGGTGGCACTGACCAGAAAGCAGAAGACAGAGCTGGAGATGGCAGAGTTAAAGATGCTAAGATTTCCATTGGGTGTGAAGAGGATGGATAGGATTAGAAATGAGTACATTAGAGGGTCAGCTCAAGCTGGATGGTTGGGAGACAAAGACAGAGAGGCGAGATTGCGTTGGTTTGGACATGTGCAGAGGAGAGATGCTGGGTATATTGGGAGAAGGATGCTAAGGATAGAGCTGCCAGGGAAGAGGAAAAGAGGAAGGCCTAAGCGAAGGTTTATGGATGGGGTGAGAGAGGACATACAGGTGATGGGTGTAACAGAACAAGATGCAGAGGACAGAAAGATATGGAAGAAGATGATCCGCTGTGGCAACCCCTAACGGGAGCAGTCGAAAGAAGAAGAAGAAGACTGTGGTGTACTAGAGTCCCAGAGCCTTAGAAATAATCCTTTTGTGATGGGTACATTTCAAAAACATTTTTCCTCACCTAGAATTTCCCTTGATTGATTCATAGTGTTCTTATAGAACCCTTCAAACAAGGAATCAAGTGAGTGTTTGTGGACAGCACAAGCCAGATGTGCCCTATCCAAATATTAAAGAATTTAAATATAATCCTGTGATAAGAGCAGCTGTGACCTCATCTAAAGCCTGCTATTGACAGCAGCAGCTCTCTGTTATCCACAGCAGAAGTTCTTATGTATGTTTGAGGGGGAGGTTGTTTGTTTTTATTATATTTATTTATTTTTTTAAATATTTTTTGTGAGCTTATGTAAAATTTTAATTTCCCTTTGGGGACAAGTGAAGTATAATCCAAGTCTAAATTAGTAGTAGATGAAGGACAGACCTCCAAGGGACTCCACTGCTAGCCTTACCCCACGTGGAGCATTTACTTCATGCCTGTACTCTTCAACTCCTGCCTGTTAACCAACATGAAATCCAGTTTTGTAAGTTTACTTCTCGTACCTTCTAGTATTTAAATGATCTTTTGTGTGGAATCTTATCAGAGGCTTTTTAAAAGTCTTATCCCATATTCTGTTTTTCTGTTACTTCAGTTGCCTGTTCAAAAGAAGTCTAACGGATTGGATTGACAGGACCTTTCCATATATAAACCCATGCTGGCTGTTATTTGTCATATTATTTTCATGCAAATTCTCTTGTCATTCATTTTTTATTTTCCATAATTTTACACATATCAGAGATAAGGCTTTTTGGTTTGTCGTTCCTGGAATCCTTTTGATTGCATTTGGTGGCACATTCACAACTTTCCATTTTTCCCATTTGAAGTGTTTGCTGTATTATGCTTAGTAAAGGGTCCTAAATAAGGTCTTGAATTTCTGTCAACCACACTGCTAAGACCCCATCAGGCCAGGGGCTTTTTTTAGGATTGAACACAACAAAGTGCACACAGCACAGCTGGCTCTTATTTTAATGCCTAGTCTCACTTTTACTTTTGCCTGAGGCATTACATTTATTTCGTCTTTCATAAACAAATGACTGAAGTATTTGTTTAGTTTTTTTTGTTTTTTTCCCCATTTTCCATGATTTGTCCTAAATTCCATTTACTGTTTTTATTATAGAAAAACTGTTTATGCTTTGTTGTAGCCTCGTTGTTGATTCTTTTTCTGTTTTTATTTATTTTTTTAATTCTGCTTTAGAGGATAATTTACAACAAAATCCTCTGTGTTGGGATCTGAGGTAAAAGTCAAAGTGAAGTTCTTGCATAAAACTTGTGATTTCTTATGTAAAACTGAAGTTGTAAAGTTAAAATTGTGTTATAAAACTGCAAAAATGTGCATTAAGAACATTCAGGTCTGGTTTCTTTAGTAAGGATTCTTTAATTATCAGTTTTTAGAGATCCTATGACATCGCCATTGTAACTGGAAAAAATTTGGACGTGAGCGTCAGTAGGCTTTGTGCCCAGGAACCAAGTTACCTGAACTATTCTGTAACATTTCAGTAATTCTTTACCACTCTGATTCTAATCTTTTTGATCATAAAATAGGTCATTACGATGACAAATGATGAGAAGAATTCATAATTAATTGCAGAATTACAGTATTTGAGGGTTTCTTTAGAGTGCCTCTGTCTCTTGGACAATTTGGCACATAAAGTAATCAGCACATCGTCAACTCATAACAGGCTTAAGTTTCAAGTTTGGTATTTTTTCATCCAGACATTTTAGCTCTAGACCGTCCTCAAGAAAGTGACACAGTCACACACACACATCCATCATCGAGATATCAATGTTTTCGATATCAGGGTATCCTAAAATGTCGAGATCTGTCGAAAACCGGAGATGAATTGACAAATTTAAAGCTTTCTCTCCTCCTCCATAGACGATAGGTTATGGTGGGGGGAGGGCACAAAGCAAAAAGATGCATAGGTAATGTTCAGTGTGGACTGAGCGCCTACATTGATTCATTTACCCAACAAGCCAACTGGAATCCCTTGGAGACATCTTTGTAAAGCGTTGTATCTACAGAGCTTACAGTGTTGTGAAAGACCACTCCCACCCTTCCCATGGTCTCTTTGTCCCACTTCCATCTGTCACAAGGTACGGTGGCATCTGAACCAGTTCTGCCAGGTTCTGCAACAACTTCTACCCCTCTGGACTGTGAACTCTGTGCTCGCCCCCCTTCCTCCAGATCTGCCCCTGGTAGTGGATTTATATGCACAACATTTGTTACACTTGTCACTACTGTTGTTTTTTTTTCTTATTATTGTTTTACTGTTATTATTCCTTAGTTATTTATTCATTACTGTCTATTGCATTACTATCTGTTCATTTAGCTATTATTTATTGTTAATTATTTCTATTCATTACGGTATAATATAGTTTTTTTTTTCCTGTCTTGCACTTGTTTATGTGTTTATGTGTATGTTGCACCACGGTCCTGGGGAGCGTCACTTTGCGCCACTGTGTGCAGCAGTACGGTGTATGAATGGTATGACAATAAAGCCACTGGACTGGACTCAACTTGAATTGGGCCTAGCAGGGCTTGTCAGACTAGGTGGGCCAGGATGGCTTCTGCTTTTTGTTCATAACACCATCATAATTAGTAAGTAATTACTGTACTGATAATAGAACAAATTGATTTTGTCTTATTTTACCTCACTTGCTTTTAAAGATTCATAACTCTTAATTGTTTTTTGTTCTTTAACCAGCACCCAATAAACGTATATCTGTCTGTCTGTCCATCCATCTATTTCCAAATGAGGTGCCATTTTTGCTCTAACCAGTTCCTTGATTAAAAACTAAACCTTGCTGTTAATGATAATTTATGGCTTGTTTGTTCTCTCATTTTGGCAACCCAGGCATTTCCAAAGTTGTTGATTTTTGTTTTTCTGACCTCACCGTCGTTTTTTTAGACCAGGGCAGATCAGTAATTCAAATATTTCATTGAGACAGCTGTTGTATGTTGGACAGATGGGTGAACTTGGGGTCAAGTTAGCTGGTGATCTGTTTGCATTCCCTTATTGTTTTGGCTGCTGGAAACAATTACGGTTTGAAAACCTTAAAAAGTAAGTTAGCTAATGGCCAAGCAGGCATTCAGAGTGTTAATTCTTAACTAATTAAGATAGTGGTAGGAATGAAACCTACAGCCCTCCAGGATTTGAGTTTTAGGCCTGATGGTAGGTTTCATTTTACAATTTAGTTGAAGAATCTCAAACGAAATGCTATATGTAATAGAGATGATATCTGATAATCCGGTAGATGGTTTGGATCTGGAAGGTGACCGATTATTATTAAATCATTTTAAAGTATTATATTTTTATCAGGCGGCACGGTGGCGCAGTGGGTAGCGCTGCTGCCTCGCAGTTGGGTGATCTGGGGACCTGGGTTCGCTTCCCAGGTCCTCCCTGCGTGGAGTTTGCATGTTCTCCCCGTGTCTGCGTGGGTTTCCTCCGGGTGCTCCGGTTTCCTCCCACAGTCCAAAGACATGCAGGTTAGGTGGATTGGCGATTCTAAATTGGCCCTAGTGTGTGCTTGGTGTGTGGGTGTGTTTGTGTGTGTCCTCCAGTGGGTTGGCACCCTGCCCGGGATTGGTTCCTGCCTTGTGCCCTGTGTTGGCTGGGATTGGCTCCAGCAGACCCCCATGACCCTGTGTTTGGATTCAGCGGGTTGGAAAATGGATGGATGGATGGATGGATATTTTTATCATATATTTTATTAATTTAGGTGGGATGTACCACTATTGCCTGGTTAGAGGCTATTCTAGGTTAAATGAAAAAGTTGTTATTTATAATTTTATCTGTTAGGCATTATGGAAGCATTTGACCAGAGAGCTGCTCATGATATTATTCATGTTGATTTCAGAACCCTTTTGATAATGTCTCACATGAGAGTCTTGTAATCAAATTAAAATAACTTTGGAATTCAACGTGCAATGTTTAGATGGGAGTGAAACTGGCTTAAGCACTTGAATCAAATGACTTTGGTATGAGGAACATTTTCAGAATTACTGTAGGTGATTCTGAACGTTGCATCCCTCGAGGTCAGTGCTGGCCTGCTGCTCTTTTTAATATACATACGGTACATCATGTTGATAAGAATTCAAATCAAAAGCTTGTTAAGTATGCTGGTGATATTAAACTAGGCAGAATGGCAGGTAATCTAGAATCAGATGAGTTATTACAGATGGCCCTGGACAAAATACAGGCTTGGGCAGATTTGTGGCAGATGACATTTAATGTAAATAAATTTGAAAGTATTACATGTAGAACGTATAAAGGTTAGGTTTAAATATGCAATGGAGGTCTGAAACTTGGAAATACATCTTATGGGAGGGATCTATTTGTTATAGTCTACTCTTTACTTTCTACTTATAGAAAATGTACAGAGGATATTAAGAAGACAAACGTAATGATAAGTTATGTAGTAGAATGTGGAGATTCCAAGTCGGGGTGGTTGCTCTTAAGAAGGCTAACAGAATGGTAGGTTATATAGCGCCCTGGTGTGTATGGTACAAGTCCAAGGAGGTTACGCTTAAGCTTTATAATTCACTAGTGAGGCCACATCTGGAGTACTTTGTACAGTTTTCTTCTCCTTATTAAAAAAAGACATAGTAGCACTAGAGAAAGTCCAGAGAAAAGAAATTAGGCTGATTCCAGAGGAATGACCAATGAGGAGGGGTTGAAAAAGTTTAACCTTTTTAGTTTTTACAAATGAGAAGTAATATGTGACATTTTTGAAGTATTTGAATTTATGAAGGGAATTATTATGGTGGTTCCCAGCTGTTACTTTAAAATGAGTTCTTTAACAAGAACACAGGAGCACGGATGAAAACTTGATAAGGGGTTTATCATTTAGAAAGTTTTTCTTTGAACACAGAACCATAGACACGCAGAATAAGTGACCTATTCGCCTATAGAGTGTAGTACTTTAGGGGTCTTCAAAACTTGAGCAGATGATATTTTGCAGCAGTTAGAGAGATTAGAGAGGTTGATGGGTTATGTTGGGCCCAAACTCCCATTCTCATCAAAATCGTTAACGTGGAGTAATAATTGGAGTAAGCCTGGTGGGCATTTTTAGGCTGTTTAATACTTTCAGTTCTTGAAGACAGGTGTACGACCAGGCAGACATTATCTTGCATCCCCTAGGCTTTCAAGCCCTTCTCTGTTGAACAACACAGGCCAGATTTGACAGAAAGGCTGCTCTGCTTTCTCATTGTAATCGTTTTTATTGAATCAAATAAATACAGGAAATGAACAATAGCAACTATTTTAAATCACATAGATTAATGAGGAAACATCCTACTGCAGGGAGAAAAGAGCAGAACTCCACATGTGTTAAGCACTGACCTCAACTGAAGGTAACAGAACAAAGACGAGGGAAGAACAGAGGACTTGGAGTGCAGCAACTGGAAGGTAACCAGATCCTAATCATCAAAGAAAATCCTGTAACTTAATAAATAAATGCCAGTTGAAAAATAGTAAGCTTGCCTTGCCACATTTCCTATATATATAAACCTGCATTTTGTCTTTCTCTGTTTACACTCTTATTCTGAATTAAGGCAATGTGGCAGGGCTATTCAGTTACAAATTTTGTTAGGCCAGATTTTCAAACCAAGAAATTTAGCTGGGCCAGGCGTTTTCAGTGGCCGGTAAGCAACGGGTAACGATGATTTTTAAACCTGCACAAATGAATGCATTGAAAAATAAGTAATGCTTATTCATTGTCCTTTTTAAATTTGGTCACATCTGACACCAGCACATCAAAAAATGCATACAAAAAAAAGAATACAAAAACTATAACTGAACAGAATCTGAGGTCATAGCAATACTTTTTTCTACTTTTGAAATTAAAAAAAAAATAGACATTTTGCTCACATCTGACCAAGGCACATCTCAAAATGGATAAAAACAAAATAGTGCATGGTATTAGCAATAACATTTGTTTCCTATTTGAAATAAAATTAATATTTTGGTCATATGACCCAGGCCAATCGCAAAGTGCATTTAACAGAATAAAAAAGAACGATCAATGCTAACAAAGCTATCAGTGCACAAACCCCTAACAAGTGATAACACATATGAACACAACGTCTACTGCACACTGAGGCAATACAGCTTGGATTTAAATCAGCACATGTCATTAGCAGTGCCTTCTTTGTAAACATAATGGTGGGGGTTCGCATACGATGCATTTGGATCGAGTTTCGATCAAGTCCTGTGAAGGTATTTAGAGGCCGAGAGTCCTAGTGCTACATGTTTTGTTTGTTTGGTGAAAAAACATAATGTTTAAAATTTGAAATTGACGATCATCAAGTATAAAAACAATTCTATACATTTATGTAGCACTTTACATCCTACTCGAAGCACATTGCAAACTCCACGCAGGGAGGACCCGGGACAGGAACCCATGATCTCCTTACTGCGAGGCAGCAGAGCCACCATTGCACCACCTGAGCAGGTTTACCATACTACATAATACCTTTATTGTGCTTCATAGTTTAAAATGACAAATAAATGATAAATTATTACATTTTTAAATTATAAATTTCAGAAGTTCCAAAATCTAAGAATATCAACTGTAGATTAATAACGAGCTCTACATTCTACAAAAAATTTGTTATGTTGTTCCACAAAGCAATCAGTAATTAATTTGATTGAGTTTTAAAGAAATTTCCAAACTTTTTGCATGTTATCATCAAATGCAGTCTTAATTTGTTCTTTGCTTTGAGTGTCTGATTGTCATCCTTATAACCTCCTTGAATCCGCAGGATCGAAGCATGTGAGTGGAGGGCCAACCAATTGTATGAAGAGAAGTGCGGAGACAGTGCCCATCAGTAACAAGGCTCTCATTGGAGTAATAATTATTTGCAAAAACCTATGTTCACACTCACTTTATGAAACTGGAATACACCTAAGACTCTGCACACAATCATTTAATATGTAGTTGATGCCACAACCAGCTGTTGCAGCCCCAGCACGTACTGTCACAAAAAAAGGAAAATCACCGTATTGTAGACTTCTACCAGCACTTGTAGATACACAACAACACGCTGCATTGTGGGTTGAATGTTGCATTCGTAGTCTGTTCATGTAGGAGTTCACGTAGGAATTTCCTAAGGCTTGCAAAATATGTTTTTCTTGGTTTTCTCTACACTTATGGCAGGACCACGGGCTGGGCCATTCAGAGATTGCTTGTGGGCTGCATGAAATCCAAATCATATTATGCTGTATCACCTACTGTTAAATTCTCCTCCATACTTGTAACATTTTTATTTTATTGTTATACTGTATTGAGGATTACTAGTGTTTTGTTCTGTGTATTGAATTGTATTGACCCCCTTCTCTTTGACACCCACTGCATGCCCAGCCTACCTGGAAAGGGGTCTCTCTTTGAACTGCCTTTCCCAAGGTTTCTTCCATTTTTTTTCCTTACTAGGGTTTTTTTGGGGAAGTTTTTCTTCGTCTTCTTAGAGAGTCAAGGCTGGGGGGCTGTCAAGAAGCAGGGCCTGTTAGAGCTCATTGCGGCACTTCTTGTGTGATTTTAGGCTATACAAAAATAAATTGTATTGTATTGTGTGTGGCCTGCAGGCTGCCATTTGAATTTGCTGACAATATGGCAATAATAAAAATCCTCAGGTACTGTTTAGAACAGTTGCTAAATTAACAAATGGGAATTCAGATCTACAGTGAAAAGTACCAACAGATATTAGCAGTACAGACTTTATGAATTTCTTCAATGAGAAAATTAAAAATATAAGATCCCAGACCTCAACATCACAGTACAAACCGCATACTAGTTTAGTAGACCCTGCCTCACATTTCAGCACTTTAGTAATTTTAATCCTATAACTGAGCAGGAAGTCTTAACTTTAATTTCTGAAATGAAGCCCACTACTTGTTCCCTAGATCCAGTGCCAACAAAACTACTGTAGTAAAAAGTGCAATGGATGTTCTTGCAGCATCTATTCTAAACATTATCAGTAGTTCATTATTGCATGGCACAGTACCTGATGCACTAAAAATGTCAGTCATTAAACCATTACTTAAAAAGTCAGACCTAGACCCACACATACTAAATAATTATAGGCCTATCTCAAATTTACCCTTTCTCTCTAAAATACTAGAAAATGTAGTCGCCAATCAGCTTCAGTCACACTTTACGCATTACAATTTATTTGAGAAATTCCAGTCTGGTTTCCACACTGGTCATAGTACAGAAACGGCACTAACATGGGTTGTAAATGACATTCTGATATCCTCTGATGAAGGAAACTCCACTGTAATTATGTTATTAGACTTAAGTGCAGCATTTGACACCATCGACCATTCTATTTCACTGCACAGGCTAGAAAATGATGTTGGGCTTAAAGGCACTGTGCTTGCTTGGTTTAGTTCTTATTTATCAAATCGATTCCAATATGTACAGAAATGTGCAGACAGTACTCCATCATTATACACAGAAGTGAGATATGGTGTCCCGCAGGGCTCAGTACTGGGACCTTCACTTTACATGGTTCCACTGGGATCTCTCATTAGGAAACATAATGTTAATTTTCACTCGTATGCAGATGACACCCAGTTATACCTATCATTTAAATCAGATGAAGTTTCTCCGATGTTGTCTTTAATTAGTTGTGTTAGTGAATTAAAGGAGTGGATGGATGAGAACTACTTGTCTTTAAACACCGATAAAACAGAGATGTTAATTGTTGGAGGGAATGATGCTGATCACAACAATATTTTATCATCATTTAACTCAGTTGGAATCACCATTAATTTTACTGAATCTGCCCACAATCTAGGAGTTATCTTTGACTCTAGCATGTCATTTAAAGTGCATATTACAAAGTTGTCCAAATCATGTTTCTTCCATCTTAAAAATGTTGGGAAATTAAGGTGCTTTCTAAATAAACAGGATTTTGAGATATTAATTCATGCATTTATTTCTAGTAGGATTGACTACTGCAATGCGGTGTTCACTGGATGTTCATACTGTTCTTTATACAGCCTCTAGTTAATCCAAAATGCTGCTGCAAGAATTATTACAAGAACAAGAAAATATGAACACATAACTCCAGTTCTTAAATCCTTACACTGGATCCCGGTTAAGTTTAGGGCAGATTTCAAAATCCTCCTTTTAACATATAAAGCATTAAATGGCCAAGGTCAGGCTTACTTGTCTGAACTTATCATGACTTACAAACCAGAGCGCACATTAAGATCTCAAGATGCCGGTCTGCTTAGGATTCCAAGGATTAATAAAATAACAATGGGAGGTCGAGCTTTTAGTTACAGGGCCCCTAAACTGTGGAATGGTCTGCCTGCTACTATAAGAGATGCCCCTTCGGTCTCAGCTTTTAAATCCCGGCTGAAGACTCACTACTTCAGTTTAGCACACCCTGACTAGAGCTGCTGATTAACTGTACAGACTGCATCTCTGTTGTTAGTTTGTTACTAACCCTCACCTATTCTGTTTCTCTTCTCGGCACTCAAATGTGGCACTTGGTACCACGGCCCACCTACCAAGTTGTTTTGCCTGCCTAAGGTAAAGTCATCTCTGATGGAGGATCGCAGGAATCGTGGGGTAGATGGGTCCTTTCATCAGATTGGCTGGCCCAACACTGTTTCAGCTGTGGAATGGCCAAATGGGGGAGGCAGCTTGATGGATGAGGTCTCCAGGACTCTAAACAAATCCAAATCATATTATGTGATATCATCTACTGTTAAATTCTGCTCCGTACATTTTTATTTGTATACTGTATTGAGGATTTGTTCTATTCTGTGTATTGTATTGTATTGACCCCCTTCTTTTCGACATCCACTGCACGGCCAACCTACCAGCAAAGGGGTGTCTCTTTGAACTGCCTTTCCCAAGGTTTCTTCCTTTTTTTTCCCTACAAGGATTTTTTTGGGAATTTTTACTTGTCTTCTTAGAGAGTCAAGGCTGGGGAGCTGTCAAGAGGCAGGGCCTGTTAAAGCCCATTGCGGCACTTCTTGTATGATTTTGGGATATACAAAATAAATTGTATTGTATTGTATTGTATAGAGTATTGTAAGATTGATCCCCCTTAGTCTTGTATCTCAAAGGACCTGTTGCACTCTGGGCATACAGACCATGCAGCTACTGAGAGCATTACTATGTGTAATGGTGCCTTATTTAAGCCTTACTAAGAAAAGAACTCATTACCAGGAAACCTCAAGGAGTATGTGCTAATGACACAATGTTGTAATAGTCTGCTAATCGGGCATTAATGGTCTTCAACTGTACAAAGACATCTAGTACCTAATTGCCTATCTGGCTATTGTTGGGTAGTCTACATGCAGAGTTTATGGAGTAGTGACATGATTTTAAAAGGGGCACTTAACTGATAATCATTTCAATCTGTTTAATGACTGAAGCGTAATGCTGCTGTGGATTCAGGAATGCACAGATCAAAGTGGATTACCACAAGGAAGTAATCAGGTGACAAAATAAAAGATTAGATATGACATTAAAAAACCATCCTCTGATAAAAGTAAAAGGAATTGTGAGAGGCACCCAATGTCTAGAAATAAAAGAATGGCTTAGCTTTACTTGAACTGTTGATCATTAAGTCCATCAATTTTCTGGACCAGATTTTTCTGGTATACTGTATCTCTCCCTGTTTCTCTCTGTGGTGGGTTATTTTCTACTTTAACAGTCATTTCATAGGTTGGCTGGTTCCCCATTCAAATAGGTCACATAACTGTATGCAGAAAGGCCATATTTAAAATGCCGTCTAACTCCCGAGACTAAACTGTATTCTAAAGAGACAAATAAAAAAATGATACAAATGCATAACCTTACAAAAATGAAGTCCATCATTAGCAACATGTCTTTTAATTGTGCGACTGTGTTGCATCAGCACTACACACTAGCAATAAAATAATAGTAATGAAAGTACGTAATAATTGTACTTTTATCTGGATTGTGGCCACAGGGGGGGCGTCACTGAGCCACAAACCTTGGACACAATTAGTGCAACAACAAATGTGGGAACAAACAAGAGAAATTTTATTCACAGAATACCTTTTCTCGGACTCTTAACTCGCCACTGTCTCTTATTATTATTTATTTCTATTCCTTTTCTTTCCCCTTTTTCTTCACACTTCCCAGGTAAATGTCACCCTCCTCTTCCCGATTCTGACTCCCCAAATGAGGTAAAGTGGCCCTTTTATGCCAATCCCAGGAGTACTTCTGGTGTCCAGATAGTACAGGGAGGAAGCAAGATAGTCAGGCTGGAGCCCCTAAAAGTAGGGAAAGCTCTTACCAAGGGACTGCAACTTCCAGCATGCCCTGTGGGCACATGAATGGCATACCAGCCCGAGAATGCTGCTTTCCAGTGAGTCAAGGGAGCATGCAATAACTATGCTATCTCCCCATGTCCGTCCATTATACTGGCCTCACAGCTAGGAAAGGGAACAGGGTTTATTCTGGCTGGGACACCAGTCCTCGACGTCCATCAAAGGATATAAATTAATACATCTACCTTGTGGAGCTACTGTATAGCCAATACTGACAAATCCAGTACATATTTGCTTTTAAGATAAAATGCTTTTGTGTTTCTTTTCTTGGTGGGCACTCAGATTGCTTCTGTGCTTGTGTCTAATGGAAGTATCACTGGAGATAAGTGAAAAGAGAAGCAGGAATACCACAGATATGTGGTTTAAATAAATACTGTACACTAGAGAAATTGTAAAGGGTTGGAGCACCTGAAGGTGGTTCCTGTATAATCAAAAGTTTGGAAAGCAAAAAAAAAAAGTGCAAGAATTGTGAAAGACGTCTCCTTCAGATGCAAGTCAAATAACAATTTGGTTCCAAGGAGGTGGTGGAGACGGTTTTCAGGGATGAATGGTGGAAGAGGCAGGTTCAGGAGGTCAGAAATCAGATGTGACGTCATTGATGTTCTGTTCATCAATTGTCCGTTCTGCAGAGGGAGGAAGATAAGAGGCGTTAAGTGACAATGCCAACCTCTGGTAATTACAATTAGACAAGCCCAGAATTTGTCTTCCATGTGCACGTTTGTGACAATGGAGGACAGTCTGATGAACTTTAATTGTTAGCTTTGTAGCCTGAATGCTAAGTGAGTACAATGTTTGGCCGCAGACACCAGAGCAGTGGTCCTCATGCTCAGTCTTTGGCTCCACTGTATTTACAGGTTTTTTTGTTGTTGCCCCAAAACCCCCCAGTTTGACAGTCAGTGAGTTTTTTTAACCTGTCATTGATCTCAATTAGCTGGTGTTTTTTTGTTTTTGTTTTTGTTTTTCCTGTCATATTCTGCATTCAGAAATGCGCAGAAAAATCTTTGATTTTTACATTTGCAAGACATTTATAGATATTTTTTTATTCTATCGTTCTAGATGCTTAACTCTGTCTTTTATTGTGTTCTTATTAATTTGCATTTATTTATTTTGTGTAGTATATACTCTATACAACCAGAGTAGTTAACAACAAGAATTGCAGTCCCCCCGTCCAATGGCACTGGACCCTGAAAGGCTGCAACTCCTTCAGCATCAGCTCCACTAACGTGCCCATTAATGTATATAATGGATTACATAACCAGCACACTTGGAAATGTGGAAAGAAAATGATGATGACGATGATGAAAATCTCAAAAACCAAGTTAAGAACTACACTATTATCTCCCATGTAACATACATAAATGCTTGATAAATTAAAATACAAATTTACTAGACATACAGTAGTTTTGTAATTTCTATATTGTCCATGTGATGTATGAAGGCAAGGATGGGCTGGGATGGATGATTGGTTACCCGGCTGATAGGACCTCATAATGTATAGAGAATATCGGTGTATGGGTGTCCTTGGCTGGAATGGTTAGTGTTTCCTTCCCCAGTTGGGAAGACATCATGGAAGGATAGAGAATAGACTGCCTTATGAGGCCATTTGCTCCCCCAGTATGAAGGAGCCCGCTGACAGCATCCCTCTGCTGGACTTCTGTGTGCACAGCTGCAGGGCTGCCTATAGTTCTGATAGCAGCCCCTGCTCAGTTCCCTGGGAGCTATCAGGGAGAGCTGCCAAGAGAGGACGTCTCCAATTTAAGGAGGTCCCACCTGACCCAGAAGTGTTTCCTGGATGCAGAGCTGTGGTACTGGAAGTACTTGCAGGTCTGGCATAAAAGAAGCTGCTCTGTCTCACCTAAATGAGTTTGAGAGAAGTAGAGAAGAAAGGAAAAGAAACAAGACAACTGTATATTCTGTAAGAAGATATCTGCAAGAAGGTCTTTCTGTTTAATAAAAATATTTATTTGAACTGGGACATGTATGGATGAAGTTGTGTCTAGGATTTGGGGCTCCATTATGCCCCCTACAGGCCACAACTCCAAAACATAGAAACTGGGAAATAACAGCTTGTTTAATTAGATGAGGAGCCCAGGGGCTGGTGGCAACAAAAACCTGCAACCACCGCGGATCCCCATGAACGAGTGTGAGCACCACTGCACTGGAAAAAAGCATATTTGATAAATATCTGTGACCTTCTGACTTAAATCTGAGACAAGAGAAGATATCTGTGTTTCAGGAAGATGATGATGCAAAGAGTGCAGCCAGAACAACATTTCAGCAACCTAAAATGAAGAACAGAGATGCCTTTGAATGGTTCAGAAGGAGTCCTGACTTTTATTCCATCCTAGATCTGACCTCCAATGTGGTGTCCATCACCATTTTTCAACCAACTTGATATGTCTAGAGACAGTATTGAAAGAATTAATGGAAAACAAGGTAAAAATGTACCGAACCCAAGGTAATAAAGAATTAAACAAGTTAGGAAATGTATGCATGATGTGACAGTCAGGTGCGTCTGGGGACTGACATAACTGTTTTGAACATTGGAGCATCTCTTAGTTTTTTAGTACTTCAAAGAGTCAGTTAGCACATTTTTGTTTATTAAATGTTTTTGTAGTAGTCAGTAATATTTAAAAATGATAACAAAAATAATTACATTGGTTAGTAAAGTACTTAACATATGCGTGTTTTAATAGCATTTTATTGTTTAATGTATAGTAGTTAACAACAAAGCCCTCAAAGGCTTGAGGTGGTCAAAATAGCTCTCATAAACAAGCGATTATAATTCAGGCGATGTAAAAATTGCATTGACAGATGTGCTGCTGTTAGTTTTGATTAGTTATTTGGTTGTAGATGGTCTTTGGCTTATTACATTTCAAATATCTTAAACTGAAGTACCCAGTAAAGAGATTAATGCTAAAATGGTTTGTTGCAATGGGTCATGATGGAGGCTACTGTGATGCTTTGCCAGAGCCAGAGAAATACTCAATTATTATATGAAGCAGTGGGGTTGTTTTTGGTATAATGTAAATACTAATTGCTTACTAATTCACTCAATAACAAGCTACTCAGGCAGCTTGTTTACTCTTCCATTCTCTTCTACATAAATTATGTAGCTGGCACTTGTTTACTTTTAATGTTACAAAGATCATACAGAAACGAGTAAATTACTGGTGAAGTGAGCTGGCGTGACTGAGGTTCACGCACACAGCACTGCAGGTGTTTCACTGTTTTGCCATCAGAAACAAGTCTTGGATGAGTAAAAAAGGGAATTATACAAATTGAGTTAACTTCTCTCAAGAAACATTTAAAACAGTAAATTTAATCTATAATTGAATTTACACAAAGCATTTCTCTTGTCACACACATACAATTGGTGAAACAACCTGAAGGCTCATTTGACTGTAATTCCACCCCTGACCGAGGGTTGGCACTGTCGCCTAAAGTCTCTCCACTTTTTTCATCTGCAGATTCAGTGATTGACAGCGAAACGAGTCATGACATCACTTCCAGTTTCCGATCACCTGGACCCACCTCTTCCTCTCCACTGGCCTCTTAATCGGCTCCACCTCCATCGGTAGTCAGTCTGTTGCTAGACTCACGTCTGGAAAGACATTTCTTCCAAACAGGCATTAATTGGTTTGTTATTTTGTTCATTGATTATACAGGGTTTGCCTGCGGGAATCTTTATGCTCTCTCTGTCTTTTTATTACACTCTGTTTCAAAATCGATGGGTTTGAAAATTTGCCAATGCTTTTGAGGTTTAAAAATTTGTTCATCATGCTGTATTTGAGTTAACTCACTGAAAACTGATGATTCACCACAAATTTTCTAGAAGAATAAGTGAACAAAGTCGATCTCCTATTAGCCAAGTTGTTTCATGCAGACAGACAGACAGACAGTTGGACAGATAGACTTGATTACGACAGTAGGAGCTTTTTCCATTATATGTGAATTCACCTAAAAATTATGACATTTACGTTTTTAAACTATTATTACCATGAACTAGATTACATGAGCTTTAAAATGTTATATTTCAATTATTTCCAATTAAGGAATCCGTGAAGAAGAATGAGTGAGTCACTATTTCAATTTCTAGATCTCTTTCTTTAAAATTCCATTCTGAGGCAAGGCACTATAGCAGGAAACTGAAATAATTCAAATGAACGTGATTAATAGAAATTGATTACAATGAAATATTTAAACATAATGAACAACTATATATCTTTTAACACAATGTCAGCATTTAGTCCTATGTGTTAACCCTAGATAGTTAAACAAAATGCATCATGGTGAAGTAGCATTGTATCAGATAACAAATGTAGTTAGAATTACCCCACAAAACCATGACCCAGCTGGCATTCATCATTTCAAACTGCAGAAGCAAATTTTGAAAATATGAAATAAAGGTTTGGTACATTAGGTACAAAAGTATACAACACAGAATGACTCAATTGGAGGCCATTTCTAGAAAAAAACGTAAACCATTACAGCACATTACTGGCACATACTGCAGTCACTTGAAAGATAACCATACTCTACTACCATATGCAAAAGATAAACACTGAAAAGCATTTGACGGTGCAGATACTTCAGAAAGAAACCTGATCATCTGCATAACTTACATCATTCTAGTAAACATGACTGACAATACAACCTGTCTGTGACTCACTACTTTAGCATTTAACAACCTATCAATAAAAATGTACAGCAAACCCCCATTTTAGATTGTTACTGTTTCAGTCTTTTCTTTAATTCAAACAGGATTGCCCAATTATCTGGATGGCCTTTACATGCCTCATACGAGACGCACCCCACTTGAAGGTGAAGTTTGGCAGCCCTGACTGGCTCCAAAAGCTGCGTGGATTAAGGCTGCACATTCTTTTTGGAAGGCATCAATTTATTTGCTCATTTTCTTTCTACCTGCTCTAGTTTGTCATTCCTTATGTCTAGCAACTACTGTATAATGCATGAAGACAAGGACTTTATTTCAAAGCAATGGTTTAAAATAAGTTAGAAAAGATGAACACCTGCCACTGCTGTATACATTCAACATTCTGCACCACGACTGTGATGCCACATTCTGTTTTATTCTCTTGGGAGATCAGAAAGTAAAGAAATGAAACATCTTTCTCATTCTTCACATGCTTGTTCAATCTGACATACAGACCTACCTGGCATGGCAACGCACTCCATCATAAATTTACAGAAGACAGTTTAAAACAAATTCTGAGTTAGAATCCTATGTCTGATCATTCTCCCATGTTTCCCACATCCCCAGAGATGTACAGTTCGGGATTCCAGTTTGTCCCCTGGATTGGTGGGCCCTGAATAGACTTGCACCCTATCCAGGGCTGTCCAGTTCTGCTGAAACAGGTGCCATCTGCCCACAAGCTTCAGTTGGATTAAACAGATTGGAAAATGCCATTTTGTGTTATTGACTTACAGCGGATGTCATCCAATGATTCAGATTCAGTGTGAATGAATTCCATTAGACACCCTGGGGTGGAACTGCCATTATTGACAATTTGCTCTAATATCACTTTTGTCAAGTAATTTCCTCCTTTTTTGATAGATAGATAGATAGATAGATAGATAGATAGATAGATAGATAGATAGATAGATAGATAGATAGATAGATAGATAGATAGATAGATAGAAGTTTATTTGTCCCCTGGGGTATATTTCACTTTTTACAGAAGCTCTTTAAAACACACGCACACACACCACAATGACTGTAAAGCAAGAAAAAAAATGGGCTGTGACCTGCTGACTCTAAGCTGGATTAAGCTGGTTTGATAGTGGATATATGGAGATGCTGTATACTGATCAGCACTCAATGATTGGTCAAGTGAGCAATAAATTGTACAACAAGCACTTGTAAGCACCTTAGGGGGCAATTCTGATCTACTTGGGTACTCAGACACAAGCTGAGGATGCCACGGTGCTACCAGTGTCTTTACATGTAAAGAAAGCACATGGTCGAGAGATACCCGTCTGTACACAAAGACCTGCCAGTCTTTAATACACCCAAAGAAATAAAGACATTGGCAGCTAACAAGACCAGCACAGGAAACCCCCCAGTTTAAAGGAGGCCCTCCTACAAGGCTTTCTCGTAAGTCATTTTTTTTAAACACTTACAATAAAGTCTTTGTATAACTAATAGATGCCTTTCAGGTACCATGTCATGATATAAGATTGTGGAATTTATCACAACATTTGTCTTATCTTTGCAGATAAATCTTCAAAGGAGGTAGGCATTTTTGTCAGTTTCCAATCCAGAGCAAGGCTGGGCTAGCGCCAGTCAGGGGTGAGTACCATCAGATTCCTGGAATGCCAGGCATTTACATTGCACAGATGGTCTGGCCTCTTGATAAGCATGTTTCATATTTTGGGGATTGTAAACAGGAAGATTCACTGCTAGTTTTGACTCTAGAAGGAGACAACAGCTCGTCTATTTTTAACTTTGCCAAGTTACATCTTCATGCAAGTTAAAGCTTTTCTCCTCAGGGGGTGTCTTTACCGACTCTGTCAGGCACACACAGTTAAAATCTTTGTCTTGGCCTGAGTAACACACACACTCAGCTACTTAATGCCTACACTTGGGGCTGCCCTTGTGTCAGTTCTTTTGTTTCTTGTAGAATTTTGAGATCCTCACTCTTATCATTTCTTTACCACATTCTGAAGCTCTGTGTGTGTATATATATATATATATATATATATATATATATATATAAAATATATATATATATATACTTTGCCCCCTACTCGCTTTGCTCGCACACCCCCCAATACTCCCCACCCACCCAGGGGTGCACTTCACGCTTGCCACTTCGCGTCTCTGCCGCTCACATTATGAAGGGGGTGTTGGGGCTAAGGAGCTGCGGACGGATCAGGTGCTGCTACCGAGCTGCATGTTCTGCATGTCGCGCTGTGCGTCGATCATTTAAAAGCCTGTACAGCAGCTGTTCTTTTTTTCTCACTTCTTGGTCTCGTGGGACGTTAAAGTGATCCGAGAAATTGTTTGTAAGTAGGGGCGTGACGTGCAAGTAGTCTTGCGGGACTTCTAAGTTTCTCTCCGAGATGATCACGTCTTGACCCAAGATTTTTTATATAATATATATATATATAGTTGACCAGCCCCAACCCCGACACAGAAAGACAGAGGGACACAAGTTCAGCACACAAGTTTTTATTTCAATGCTGAGAAGCCATTTTTCCTCGCTCTCCAGGGCACAGCATGGTACAAAGCACCAAGCACAAAGTAAAGTCTTTTTCTGTCTTTCTCTTCCTTTCTCTCACCTCCACTCCTCCTCCAGCAAGCTATGTCCTCTTCCACCCTACGCTGGCACCCTTAATAGTGGCTGCTGGCTCCTTTTATAAGGCACCCAGAAGTGTTCCAGGTGCTCATCGACCTTCTTCCAGCAGCACTACCAGGTGTGGCAGAAGTGCTGCAAATAAGGGCTCTACAAGCATCCAGGCACCCCCTCGCAGTGGTCACGAGCCCTAGCAGGGCTGAGCTTCTATGCTGTAAACCCGTGGCCCAGCTGCAAGCCAGGGGGTCTACCCTCTATCGTCCTGGGGGAGATAACGTCCTGGATAAGCTACCTCCCCCAGTCCTTCCATTGTTGAGGCGTCCTGGCCAGGTAATGGTCCCCTGCCATCCATCACATTACATATATATATATATATATATATATATATATATATATATATATATATATATATATATACACAGTGCCCTCCATAAAGTTTGGGTCAAAGACACATTTTTCCTTGTCTTACCCCTGTGCTCCACAATTTGAATTTACAAATCAAACAATTCAGACATGATTAAAGTACACATTGCAGACTTTACTTTAAGGGTATCTACATACATTTTGGTCACCCCATGTTGAAGTGACAACATGATCCCCCTATTTCAGGGCACTGTAATGTTTGGGATAATTGGCGTCACAGGTATTTGTGATTCCTCAGGTGTATTTTGTTATTTCATAAGACACCTCGGCTTGCTTCTACCCTTTGGAGTCTGTAGTTGCCATTGTTCAACACAAGGACAAGAGATGTGCCAATGAAAGTCAAAGAAACCACCATGAGGTTAACAAACAAGAATAAAATCATTACAGGCATTGGTAAAACCTTAGGATTAGCTAAATCAACTGTCTGGAATGTCATTGAGAAGAAACAACGCACTGGTGAGCTCAGTAATTGCAAAGGGACTGGTGGGCCAAGGAAGACCTCCACTGCTAATGACAGCAGAATCCCAATGATAAAGAAAAGCCCCAAACGCTTGTCTGACTGATCAGAAAGAGTCTACAGGAGGCAGATGTGACATATCAGAGACTTCTATCCACACAAGACTTCATGGCCAGAAATACGTTGGCCACATTGGGAGATGCAAACCAGCACTTAGTCACAAAAACAGGATGGCCAGATTACAAGTTTGCAAGAAAGTACTTAAAGGAGCCTGCACAATTCTGATCTTGTGGTCAGCCACCCTGGAAAAGACTTTTCTGGAGTATTGGAGAGGTTACTCCTCCAATAGTTAAACTTCAAATTCAAGGTCTTTCCTGGCTATGGAAGAGTGAATCAAATCTTTGCATGACACTTGAGGGGTTATGGGAATAGGAAATGTCACTCATGGAGGTCACAGCAAGGTCAGAGAAATAATGATGTCATTGAGAAGTGGAAGCAACACTTTGTGGACTGACTAAACCCCATGCATACACACTCCTCAAAGTGTGTTAGAAAAATTGGTTTGGGTTAGTAGTAGGAGAAGTTAGTAGTTGTAGCAGCATTGTTGCAATAGTTGGGTCCATCTCTGTTGTAGGGGACAATATGGCAATTTAAACTGTCCTTAGCTGCAGGACAGCAGGGATGGATGGGACCTGGCTATAAATTTGGGGGTTATAGGAGTTGGCCAGTATTGTCTACATTTATTCTGTGAACTTTGAAAAAAGCTTATGGCTGTATATGCTGTGATATCTAATTTGTGGTGTGACATATGTTTGCATACTTGGAATTAAGTTGACACTGTTTAATATCAGTGCAGGATGCATCCTGTTTACTCTGTACAATTTTTTTGGACGGAATTGTAAGGCATAATCAAAATTTGGAGGTTATCCAGTCTGTGTGCCTAAAGATCGCATCTTTGCTTTTCTCTAACGATTTTGTTTGCTTTTCCTCATCAGACTGTGATCTCCGGTGCACACTGTAATGGTTTACAGCTGAATGTGATATGGTTGAGGTTAGAATTAGGACCATTAAATTTAAAGTCATGGTCCTCTCCTGATAATATGTGGCTTGTTCACCTCAAATAAGATGTAAGCAGCTGCCTAAATGGGAGCAATTCAAATAGTTTCAGATCTTATTCATGAGTAAAGCTAGAGGTGATTGTAACTTTGACCGTTCTATTGGCGCAGTAGAACCAGTTTTGTAAATAGTATGCTGGACTGTGATGGTAAAGCTGGGTGGGTCTACACCCTCATTCACATTTAGACTTGCAATATCTGGATAGTGACTACAAGAATGAGATTTAGTGAAGTACAACCTAATGTCAGTGCCATAACTTGGAGTCTTCTACAAAGGCAAAATGGATCTGAGGCCTTTAAAAGCTCTGCAAAAGGCAGGCCAGGATCTTCATTACGCTGCACAGAAGAGGCATG